>NC_140942.1:101637074-102294574 GCF_014529385.1 Adiantum capillus-veneris | reverse complement strand
TCTTGAGAGAGCAGACTCCAACAGTCAATAAGTGAGGAGATCTACTCGTGTTTCCCATGCCCTGAGTGTTTTAAGCCAGGGTTAGACTATTTGTTGGTCATTGAGTGTTGAGAGCCTACCTACTACCAAGAGACTATTGAGGTGGAAGATAGCGTGAAGTGGGAGTAGCAAATAAAATCTAACTCGATTATGACAAATGGAACTTGGAAATTGATAGAGTTTCTAGAGGGCAAACATGCCTTTCCTTGCAAATGGTTGTATAAGAAGAGCTGCATGGTAGAATATCCAAAGCCTAAGTGTAAGGCTAGATTGGTTGCTAAGGGTTTCAAGAAAATGAAAGGCATGGATTTTGATTAAATTTCTCTCCAATGGTCAAGATGATTACATTGCGCCTTACGCTTGGACAAGTAGCCATTGAGGGCACGCAACTTGTTCAGATGGACATGAAGATGACTTTCCTTCATGGTTATCTTGATGAGGATGTCTACATAAAACAGCCATAGGGTTGTGAAGTCAAACTTGAAAAGCCTACAAGGCAGAATTGGTGTGTAGATTGTGTAACGCATTGTATGGACTAAATTAGGGCTCAAGGTAGTGGTAGATGGATTTTGAAAAGTACATGGAGTCCCAAGGTGATGTAAGGAGTCAAGGAGATCACTGCTTATATACACTTCTTATGACAAGTTTGAAAAGTACATAGAGTTCCCTGGTTATGTAAGGAGCTTGATGGGAAGTCTTAAGATGAGATTTCTATCTTGAAGAAGTCACTTAGCACGCGGTCTGCTATGAAGGATTTGAGAGGTGCAAATCACTTTCTTGGTATGCATATAAAGAGGGATAGAAAACATGGACTACAAGAGTTGTCACAGGAAAACTATATGCACAAGGTCTTGCAATATTTTAATATGCAGGGGTGAATTCATTGAGTACCCCTATGTAGAAATATGAAAAACTTACAAGAATGATACTCCCAAGTCTGATGGTGAGAAAGCAAAAATGGCAAAAATGCCATATTCTCTAGCATTCGAAAATCTTATGTATGCCATGGTAGCCACGAGGCCTGCCATTGCATTTGTAGAGTGGGAGTGGTTAGCCGCTTTATGGAGAATCCTGGCGGAAAGCACTGGGAAGTAGTGAGACACATTTTGAGATATTTGAAAGGTATGACAGAGAAGTGCTTATGCTTTCGGAATAGTGATTTATCCATTGTGGGTTACACAAATGTGAATTGCGCGGGTTGTGTTGATAGTTGAAGATCCATGTGTGGCTATGTTTTTCTATTTATTGGAGCAGCTCTATCATGGATATCATGTCTCCAAAACTATACACCATCTTCCACCATAGAGGCAAAATATGTGGCAATTTTTTATGCTAGCAAGGAAGATGTATGGTTGGCTTGCCTAGTGGGAGACTTTGGTATTCCTCATACTCTATTGTTGCATTGTGATAGTCAAAGTGCGATTGCATTAGCAAATAAAACTACATTTCACTCCAAATCAAAATACTTAGAACTTCATTATCATGTGATACACAATATATGGATAGCAAGTGGATTGAGCTACTCAAAGTTCGTACAAATGAAAACCCTGTAGATACTCTCACGAAGGGCCTACCCTTTGAGCGGTTTACACATTTCATGGAGATTATGGGTGTAGGGTGAAGACAAAGGATGTGCAATCCAACTAGCAGGACACCCATCACACTAACCGTACTAACCTTTACCTATTATTTTGATCCTATAGAGCAGTAAGGAGTAGTCTCACTAAGATCTCCACCCACATCATGCTCGTGTTTTGTGTGTGTGTGTGTGTGTGTATGTGCACATTGCATGCACACACTCTTCACTCTTCAAATACTGTTAGGGTTTCGGCTAGCCAGTTGTACACCCATCGCACTAACCGTATTAACCTTTACCTATTCTTTTGATCATATAGAACAATAAGGATTAGTGAGGTAATTTTGAACCGTCACTGAGAGCTCCACCCACATCGTACTTGTGTTCTCTCTCTCTCTCTCTCTCTCTCTCTCTCTCTCTCTCTCTCTCTCTCTCTCTCTCTCTCTCTCTCTCTCTCTCTCTCGCTCTCTACACACGCATTGCAGTCACACACTCTTCACTCTTTAGGTATTGTTAGGATTTAGGCACGCAAACTGGACATCCATCGCACTGACCGTACTAACCTTTATTTGTTATTTGATCATATAGAACAATAAGGAGTAGTGAGGTAATTCCAAACCTCACTGAGAGCTCCACCCATATCGTGCTTGTGTTCTCTCTCTCTCTCTCTCTCTCTCTCTCTCTCTCTCTCTCCTCCGTACATGCACCACATTTGTGTACTCTTCACTCTGTATCCTTCCCCACTAGTAGTGAAGTCCATTTTCGAGAGGAGAAGTCCTTTTTCCTCCACCCCCAACCGGCCTAATAGGCAAGCGGACATGGGCATGTGTAACACTCAATGTTGATGGAGACACAAACTCAACAAAGATGTAGAAGAGGGAGAAGAATGTGTCGAGTTGAAAGGCATATGGAACTGGAACATGCTCATCACCACCCAGCCATGCCCTATATATATAGACCCTTGGCCCTATTATCCAAGCTCTTATACAAGTGGAGACATGCCATTTAATAATAACATGCCATATCAGGCACCCCCTATGCCTAGGGCCACACCTGTAAACTTTGGACCACCGTCTGGTACACCACCATACGAAATTTGGGACCCAAGAGCCGCGCGTATGCCAAGGCCAAGTCCAACTCCCATCTCACACGTGGTTCCAGGAGCACATACACCCATTATACCTGCTCAAATAGGAGATTTGGCAGCATTTGCTCAAACTATCGGTCGCTCTATTGCGGAAAACATGCGTAGTGCACCTGATAGAGAGCCTAGGAGCAAGGCAGTTCAAGTAGCTAAGCTCACACAGAAATTCAATGGAGACGGAGATGCTAGAAAGAATATGGAAGTCTTTGAACATGTGTGCGATTCCTTGGAAGAGCACAATGAGCTACATAAGTGTAATTCTTTGAGTTTGACCCTAAGCGGAAAGGCTGGAGATTGGTATAGAACCTTAAGAGTAGAAGAGAAAACGATCTACTCTACTCTTAGGAGACTGTTCTTAAAAGAATACATACAAGAGGGAGTACTTTGGGGTGTAGCCTCTCAGCTTCAAAAAGCCCAACGAGAAGAAGGTGAATCCGTGAGAGACTTCATTAGTCGCCTAAAGAATTTGAATTCTCGATGCAATCCAAACGAGCGATTCAACAACAACCAATTTCTCGATAGATTCATTAGGGGACTACGACATGAAAGTATTTATAATGGCCTAGTCATTAGAGGTATCACTACTTGGGAAGCAGTCACCATGAATGCAATCCAATTGGAGGATAATTTAATGATTGCAGGAGAAAGAGTGTCTGCCGAGCAGAAGTCTAGTAGCTCGCAAGCATCAGGGCATGAGCCAATGAAGATAAAGCCAATCGTGAAAGAGCAAACGATATCTGAGATGACTTTGGCAGATCTCACCAAGGCCATCCAAGAAAGCCTTAGGGGTAATCGTGTTCCACAAAACACTCACATGTATCCAAGAAGGGAGCAACAATGGTGCTCAATTTGCTTGGGCCCACATACTACGAGTGAATGCCCTACTTTCAGAGTAAAGTTTAACGAGACTTGTAACGCGTGTGGTAGGTATGGCCATCAAGCGAAGGATTGCCTAATGCTTAAACGCATCATGGAAAATAGACCGCCTATAGCTTGGGCAGACTCACCTCGAGTGCCTGCATTGATGCCTACCCCACCCATGGAGAAACAGTTGCCATTACAGCACATGGTCCCTAGAACCCAAAATGTGGTCCAAACCACACCGTTGCCACCTCCAGTGCTAGGACCGCAACCCCCTCATCCAAGAGTTACACCTATGAACCAAATAGGTTGCGAGTCATCTAGTACTTATTTAGATTGCGAAGAGGACATAGACTCTAGTATCACCTATGGAGTCGACATGCTTGAGGAGTGTCCCATGTACTATATGGAAGACCATTGGGGACAAATTAAACCGGTATATCAAGCTACTGTGCTAGCAGCAAGAGGCCAAAGCATTAATAGTTTTGCCAGGAGACCACCTCTTCAGTGCTACGAATGTGGTGGACCACATCGAGTAGCTGAGTGCCCCATTAGAATGCAAAATAATGCTGCACTAATGCAAACAAGTCAAGGGAGTGCATTGGCAATGCCAATACTCACTTGTAATCGTTGTGGCATAGATCATTTGATTGCACAATGTCCTAACAATCCAAACGCACCGAAAATCACACCATTGAACATAATAGAGATTGTTGATGGGACACCACCAACTATAAACATAACACCAGTGAATGCACTCACACGGTCGATGCTCCAAAAGCAAAATTACATCCTCGAAGAGAGAGATGCTACATCCATTGGCCGAGCGAGAAAGAAGAAAACACGAAGAAAGAAATCCCTTAATGCTCCTAGTTCAAAGACTAACATAGGGACAGGAGAGGATCCCGTGTATATGAATGACCCTGAGGATGACTCAGATTCGATAGAGACCACGGAGACCAAAACTATTACTACAAAGGAAAAAGCCAGTGAGGAGGATCACGAGAGGGAATTACGACGAACACCAAAAGAGTATTCAAAGTTAAACCACCCAGTTGCGAACCCCCAAGATAAGCCACGAGAGACAAAAAATGAGGATTGCAAGAGAAAGATTGGAACCTATCCAAACCCAACAGTGGAAATTGAACGAGTCCAACAACTGAGGAGTTTGGTGGAAGAAACTCAACGAACATTAGAACCTGAACCCAAACATATCCAGATGTCGGACACAGTGTTTCCCACACAAGTTCAACCTCACAAGAACTACAGGTCGTTAGCTATACCTAGTATCATTCGGGAAGAGAGTGAGAGTAGGACATCTGAAAGTGGACACACACCTTTCCTACTAGAGAGAATGTTTGGTGAGGGAATGCCCGACCCCCTTGAGGAAGTGGAGATTCCATCTTCACCATTCTCTTGTCAGGGTCCTACGTCCCACAAGATGCCATTAAATGTTGCCAAATTGATGGATTTCATGTCTTCAGAAGTTAGAACCACCATCATGTCCAAACTATACAAAGACCCCGAGCTAGTCTCAGCTCTTCGAGCCTTCCTCAATGGAGAATTACAGGCCGGATTACCACAGTTTGCACATATGAACAAACCTGACTCGGTAATGAATGATGAGGAACATTTAGCACCACCATCTGACCTAGCGGGACATGAATCTGTAATTGAAGTACCCGTTAACAAGTTGGGGCAATACTTTGAAGGTGATGAATCTAATGCTACTCTGCCAATCACTACTAAAGGATTAACTGTAAAGGGAGTCCTTGATGGTGGTGCGGGAGTTAGCATGGTGACAAAGAGTTGTTGGGAGTCTATGGGGTGACCTCACCTTGAAGCCACAAGCGTAGTGGTAAAAATGGCTAATGGATCTATTGTTACGCCTATTGGAATGCTAAAGGATCTCAGAATCAAGGTCTTGGGACACAAGGTAAGGCAAACTTTCATTGTTATGGATTTTTCCAAGCATCCTATGTCATTTGAGATGATCTTAGGGTGTCCATTCATTAGGGAAGCAAAAATGGTGCATGACTGGTCCAGAAACCACGTCTACTTACAGTTCCAAGACTCTGTCATTCGAGTTGATCTTTTAAGTGGTCGAACGCATCCTCTAGGAAATAAATTCATCATTGATAATCGATTAGACACAACAATTCACTCAGCTCCATTACAGTATTGTTACACATGTAACGAAGACACGGATATTGGGGAGAACTCTCCTTATATGGATATCCTACCCGGAATGGCTGAGTCAGACAATGTCGAATGGGTACACCTAGCGGAAACTATAGATACATGGGGAGCTAGAGGAACAACCTGGGTAACACCAGATGGGGAAGAGATACCACACATTGCACCAGTAAACATGTTAGGTGTAGCGCATGTAACATCCGATGATAAGAAAGAGGCACACCTACCTGAGAGTGAAACTGATGATTCCTCAAAGGCTTCAGGCCAATACACATCAGAAACGGAATCTCAGGGAGAAATGGATTCAGAACCTGAGGAAACATCGAGTGAGCCAAGTATAGAAACTGAACACTCAAGGTCTAGTACGACCATCTATGGTAATTTATATGAGAGTGAAGAAGATACAAGCGAAGACCTATCAAGTGAGTCGAGTTCAAACATTTACCAAAATCAAAACCTTAACAAGAAACAAAGGTCATATAAGAGACGACGATATCAAGCAAATGTGAGAGCTAGGATAAACAAGGAAAGATCTACTGCAGAATGGCTTAGCTATCTAGGGGCATGTGATGCTCATCGAAAGCTAGTAGACAATTGAGGTGAACATCTCCAGAGTGTCATGTGGTGCAGCCCGCGACCCATTGACCTCACTCAATTGGAGGTTACAGAGCCGAAATTGAGTCGAACTATAAGAAGACGTCAAAACCAAGAGTTAGCACAACAACAAAAGGAGGCATGACTAAAAGAAAGGTCTCCGTTAGGACAAGAGCCTGCTGACTTACATACGGCTCCTGAACATTTTAAATCTTATACCACGGGGGAGCGAAAGGTTGTGTGTGCCAAAGCCCAACGAATACCTACCAATGGAAGCAATGGAGTCTATGATGGTCCAGTGGTAGTTAAAGAGATAGAATTAGCAGAACCAGGTGAGGAGTCTAAACCAGTCTTTATTGCTCAAGACCTTACCGAAACTGAAGAGGCTGTACTTAAGGAGCTCCTCAAGGAATACAAGGATATCTTTGCTTGGACATATCATGACATGAAGGGCGTTCCACCTTCTGTGGTGCAACATACAATTCCAATGATCAACACTACTAAACCCGTCTAGCAACGACCCTATCCAATGAATCCTAAGTACGCCAAAATTGTACAAGAGGAGATTGAAAAACTTATCCAATGTGGATTCATATACCCTATTGAGCACTCAGAATGGGTTTCTCCAATAGTCATTGTGCCAAAAAAGAATGGGAAACTAAGAGTGTGCGTGGACCTCAAGAAAGTTAATGCAGCCACTAGGAGAGATCATTATCCCTTGCCATATTCAGAACATGTGCTTGAAAGAGTTGCGGGCAAGGAAGCTTATAGCTTTTTAGATGGGTACTCTGGTTACAATCAAATCACAATTGCATTAGAGGACCAAGCTAAAACTGATTTTATCACAGAGTTTGGAGTGTTTGCATTTCGTGTTATGGCTTTTGGCTTAACAAATGCCCCTGCTACATTCCAACGATTAATAAACACTGCGTTTAAAGAATTTCTAAGGGAGTTTTGTGAAGCTTTCCTAGACGACCTTTGTGTTTATTCTTCTTGGGAGAAGCATTTGTTATATCTACGAAAAATATTTGAAAGGTGCAGATTTTATCGCATCTCATTGAACCCTTTCAAATGCCAATTTTGGGTTAAGCATGGAGTCATTTTAGGGCATATATTGTCCAAGAATGGGATATCCACAGATGAGAGTAAGATTAAAGCCATTGCCGATTTGCCACCACCTACGAACTATAAAGGAGTTCAAAGATTGATGGGCCATGTTGGTTATTATCGAAGATTTATTTTAAACTTTGCCGAGATAGCGCGTCCATTGTACAAGCTTCTTATCGAGTTTCACTGGACGGAAGATCATTCTTATGAGTTATTAAAGAAGGCCCTAACAAGTGCTCCAATCCTACGAACACCTGATTGGATTCAAATAAAATCTACTCCTACTTTAAGGTGTGAGCTTTTCCTATTGAAGACAAGGGTGGTACCCACACAATGGTAGAGAAGTTTCTCCAAAGAGGTGGATCATTGACGTCATGCATGCAGACTCTAGTCTACCTTCATCATTGAAGTTACTACTTGAAAACCGGACATGACTTTTGTTGTTATTTCCAAATATTCTCTGCGTCACATAAAATCTATTCAAAAAATTCTATAAAAAATATCCCTCGATTGTTCGAAGACATGTTCTAGCCCTTACGGGTCTTTCACATGTGGTTTGGGCAACCTTATCCGACCGGGAAGACTGTCAAGCTGCTACTGTCGAGCTGCTACCACCCACCTACAAGGGTTGTGTGTGTGTGTGTTGTTATTTCAAAGTTGTAGGCAATTCTTTAAAAAAAAGTAACCCTTTGTATATTTTATAGCTAGCATAAATAAATATATCATATTAATGTGCTTCCACCCACACATTGCATCTTCAATCGATTCCTCCTCATTTTTCCATCTTCTATGGGTTCTAAGATAAGTTATGGAATGCATTACTTATTCAAACATCTCCTCCACTTTTTCTAAGTACTTATGCGTGGCAAAAACATGATAGTGAACGTCTTTGTGACGCAAGTGTATCATGCTCTAGCCAAGCATCAATGGATCGAGTACATTGACCAGGACTTTCTCAACCACCATGACATCCTTCTTTTCCCCTCTCTCTAGATCTTGCAATCCAATCTTCCAAAAAATTTGGCGTACGTGTCAGACTTGCAATTTAAACGAGGCTGGAGCACCATCTATCTAGGCTTTTATCAGAAGATAACATCCGCCAGATGTTGATGTCAATAGAGATATCAAGTATAACTCTTTTTGTACTAATGTAGAATTTTTTTTCCTTTGTACAAACGAATCACAACTGATGCATTACCTTTTTTTTGTAATCATAATTTCTTTGGGACACAACAGAGAAATCCTCTTTGAACAAACTCTTCATAGATGTGAACAAGCTCATGATCAATTCCTACTTTCACAGTGGAATATCATGTATCATTTCCTTGGGGGGGCCGTTGGGGGGAGGGGTTTCACTAAAAAAATAAAATAAAATTGCATCACGTGGATTCAACAGTAGGAATTATTTTATTGTATATTTTTTCACAGTTTCATATACAAAAAGGTGTTAAAAAAAGATCTTGAAGAAAACTTTATAGGTTGAATAGGAAAAGGGTCTCTTTTATTTGTGGAAAATTTACACGTAATGAGTTTTTAAAAAATCTTTGAATGGGTTATGTAAAAAATCTTTGAGTTTTATAAATAATCATTGAATAAATTTTATAAATAATCCTTGAACGCACACGATATATAGGTTTTATATATAGTGACCCCCTTGAGATCATTTTCTTAGACCAACTTGTATATTTAAGTAAGTTTTTTTTTTTCATAGTAAGATCCAAAGTGTTTCAATACTAGTCCTTCAAATACAGAATCTCTCTGTATATACTTCAAATATTTTATTTTATTTTTGAAAACAGCTTTGAATTAGATAAAAAGAAAAAGTACAAAGACCCTAATGTAGGATAGGATCAATCCTGGCTCCAAAAGGGAGAGCCCAAAGGAAGGGTTAAGAAGGGGGGAAGAGAGAACGATATCTGGAGATGACATACAATCTGATTGGTTAATAAAAGGCTAGCAGGGTTTTTCTCCATTGCTTCCATCGAAGGGTTCTTTGCATCTCTTTAACTTCTAGCTATGAAGCTTCCTTTATGTGACTTCAAATATTAATCAACAACCTACTAATCATAATTTCTGAGTATTGTTTTAAAGAGAAGCAAAGGTGGGTGTTTTCACCATTTCAGAGGTGTAAACTAGCTAATTATCTTTTGTGGATCAAGCCTAAAAGCATTAGGCAACATAAGAGAAGAAGCCATCAATTAGAATAAGACAATGGTGCCACCCGTACAAAACATAACCTAGTAATCCGACATAAAACGACACCCATACCTACCAGGGGCTGCCACCACAATGAAGTGACTAGGCATGGTCACACGTGCATCCATCATTTGGCATATGTAATAATGAAGTCTTTTTGTAGCTATGCTGATTTAGGCATGGTTGCACCATCGTATCTTAGTGATAACAAGTGTCCTTGTGACCACATGCTAAGGGTCAATGTGTGCCTGATTATGGTTTATGACAAGGAATGCCCCGTAGCAAATGAGTTCCCCATACGAATGGAAGCAGACACTTGTATCTAAGTCTCACATATACACAAGAAGTTTTGGACAAATTCTCACAATAATTCCCACATTGTGACTTACCTCAACATCGTGAGCTTCTGTGAGGGAGGCACTGCATACCTAGCTAGGTATGCGGTGTCTGTCGAGCAGAAGCTCATGATGTTATTTATTGTGTGAAAAACACTGAAACCTACATGAAAAAAATTATAAATCTTCTTGTGATAGATGGGGCTTACATGAGACACTCACGAGCTTAGGAGCAGGGTTTGAACTCACAAATTGTCCCTCTCTTTCGTCTTCATCTTCTTCGTCTTCAACCCACTAACAAAGTTACCAATCACACTCTGTAAATATCGCAAACATGGGAGCATACATGCGACCGTCTCTCTCTCTCTCTCTCTCTCTCTCTCTCTCTCTCTCTAAACCACCTACTATGTTCACAAGAAAAAAATGACCTCCAGACGAAGGGCGCACAGAGAGAGAGAGAGAGAGACGCGCATGCTTATTTGCAGAGATAAATTGGTATGTATAAATGTGACGTGAGAGGGTCCAGTGCTCTGTCAAGCACACTACCCTTCTTATTTTCCTTTTCATCAAAGATCAAAGCTTTATATAGTAGCTAGTGTCAATCAATCTCCAAAATAGAAGAAATCTGCCCAAATTTCGATCAGCCTTCTCCTGGCAACGTTGAAAAGCCTAAGATGGCTTCAAACAAGAAGTGATGATGGTACTTAGGAAGGTGGAGATACCAAATTTAGCTGGTGTCACGCTCACAGAGGGTTATGGTGGTGCAGCTGCGGGTATACGGGTTAGCCGCATCAGAGGAAGCGCAATCGTAGTAGGAAACGCCCGCGGTCGAGCACGGTACGGCATCAGCAGTAAGCGCAGCATAGCTAATGTAGGCAGTGGTGGTGTCATCAAGAACTCTCCTCACTGCTGCCTCGCCCGTCATGTCACCTCCATAGTACGCCCTTTTCGAGACGCCATACATGTCACTGTAACTGCCTTGGCCAGATCCGGCCGTTGCGGAAGAGAGAGAGCAGATGAGGAGCATCATCACCATGGCCACATGTAGAGCCATCTGATTAGCCTCCAAATTTGGCCTGTAATTGTTGGATTGGCTATAAGGAGGCCTTAATTAAGCCTTAATCACTCTGTGATGAAGTAGGAATCTAGCTCTTAATGATTTGTGTGAGTATATTGTGCAGAATGATTTATACAAGCTTAGGAAATGATGCAGGGATTGTGTGTGTATGTGAGGAGAGTTGGGCTATATGAGATTTGGAGGCACTCAAAGTGCAGAAAATAAAGAAATAAAGAAATGCATAGGAGAGGAGGACAGCTTCAAAGGCAAGCGCCAGTTCATCTTCACGCGCTCTCTCTCTCTCTCTCTCTCTCTCTCTCGACACTCCAACCGATCTTGGACTCGTCATGCACGTCTTTTCCTCACTTCCAAAGTTCAAATTTTAACTATTCCAATCTCCAATAGTTAAGCTGTCCCCTTCACATAAACAATACCAAAATCCTTTTTGAATTGAGTTTTGGGACCTTGGGTCTGTGCAGTGAACGGACTTCAACGGAGGCAGGCCTTGATGCGTGCGAGCCATAGAGAAACAGAGAAGAAGAAGAAGAAGAGTATCCCAAGAGACCTATCCGATGAGGAGAGTTGAACTCAAGACCTAGTATGAGAGAGAGAGAGAGAGAGAGAGAGAGAGAGACCACTCTCGTCGGAAGCCCTAAACGACCCTCAACATTAAAGACCACGAGGTTTTGAATAAAGACCGAACTGTGGGATCAACGATGGAAAACATGGGCACAATTTTCATGACAATGTGCATCCATTGGATGGTGGCCAAGTTTACTTTTTAGGACCGAGTTTACTTTTGCTTGCGCAGGTTCACCTTATCATGTTGTGAAGTGGAGTGCTTGACAACAAAACCCACGCGGGCGCATGGTTAGCACATCTACCTGTCAACGAGGAGGTTGCGGGTTCGATGCCCACTAGGGGATGAGAAAGTCAACGCTGTCCCTATTTTATGGGCCGTCCACCCCTTTCGAGATCCATGCGAATCTTGCCCATTGTCGATCCCATCTCTCAAGCTTCATTAAATATCCTGCACCACTTAGTGTTGTGTTTGAGCGACCACGCTCACCGATGCATGACAAAGACAAAGCGAGAGGACCCTCGCATGCAGTTGGAGAGAGAGAGAGAGAGAGAGAGAGAGAGAGAGAGAGAGTTGGGAGGACAAGAGCATGGAATCCACGTGACTTCCCTACCCCCTTCCCACTTTCCTCGAAGAGTGGAGTCGCACCCCGGGTTGTTGGGGGGTGTGGAAAGTCCATCGTCGCACCCAGACTCCTTTCGATGCAGAAAAGACCAACAGGTAAAGGAGTAGCTCGAGTGATTCGCTTTGATTGGCTCACATATTTTCACATTGACGAAGAAAGCAAATGACCCTTAATCTTCGCTTAACCCCTCCCTTTTCCAAAGTGATAGCGAGGTTAGTAGAAGCATCCAGATTCTCTGCAATGCTTTTCGGAGTTTCTAAAAATGACGAATGTCTTCTCCCTACTCCCCGCACTCCTCCCGGGTGCAACCCGACTCTAAATAAGCTCCCTATTCTCACTATTTTAAGCATTACAAATCAGCTCCCTACTCCAACCAAGCCAGTAGGCGTGCCCAATTCTGGGAAGCAGGTGATTAAGGAGAATCTAGAAAGATGCTCCCAAGGTTTAAGGCGGAGCTTAAGGTCGAAAGTTGATAAAAAGGCAAAGATCTCGAGAGATGACAGGTGGAGAGAGAGAGAGAGAGAGAGAGAGAGAGAGAGAGAGAGAGAGAGAGAGAGAGAGAGAGAGAGAGAGAGAATTGTTCCAGATTTTCTTATCTTAATTGTTTTGACGATTGGGGGTAGGGTCGGTCTTGCCAGGCCGCAGAAAGGAGACTGTAGCAGCGCGAGATGAGAGAAAGGAGTTTGCAGGATTGTATTCGACGCATTTCAAGCAGGCGAGGGCGATCAGAGAGATGGGTTTGTCCCATCGCGTGCAGATGAGAGAGAGAGAGAGAGAGAGAGAGAGAGAGGGAGAGAGAGTGCAGGACTCCGAGTGAGGCCGCTGCAATTGATGCGTATAACGAGACCGAGACTATGAGGAGGTAGGCCTGTCGAAGACGGAGCTGCAGTAGTAGGGAAGGTGACCCGGGGGTTGGAGCTTCTCCGTGGTCTTGAGAAGGGAGAGCTTGGTGGCGGGGGGTCACCTGCGGTGAGGTAAAGGGCGCTCTGTGCGTCCGTGGGAACAGGGGAGAGAGCACTTACGATGGTTTTGCCAGCTAAGCAACAGAAAAATGGGAGACAGACTCTTGACAGATTCCACTTAATTGAAAGGCGTAGAGCGAGGAGTAGGTGCCAATACACCATACTTTCTTTTCCTTTTGAAGTTTTCAACCATTGTTTTATAACTTATTAAGCTTTGAAGTCCTCTCCATGGCATCACCGTAGCACCTACCAATGTCCCATATCTCTTGTTTTATTAGCCACAAAAGTCCAAAGCACAAAGTTGCCAAGGTGGCCTTAGGGTATTAGTCAAGATGCTTTTGTGTGTGGTGCATTATTTCTAGCGGTTAAGTCAAAGCTCCACATCTCCAAATGACACAAGGACGTTGAAGGCGATCTATGGTTAAGATTAGTGGTCAAATTTCGACAATAATTGTGGCCATCGGATAAAAGTAATGAACATGATCCTCATGAACGACCCCCTGTGTAAGAGTAGCTAGAGAAAGGGCTTCAGAGTTACCATCCATATCTCTCTCTCTCTCTCTCTCTCTCCCTTCTCTATTGAAGTATTACATTGCCCCTTACAAAGAATGACATATAGTAATGTAAAGTGCATTTCACAATATTCTCTAGCAAAGTTTTTGAAGTAATAGAGCATGAAGATGCTTGCTAACCCAACTTTTGAACCACCTATGTGTCTGGCTAAGTGGCACACATATTTGATGCCACAAGGTTGTCCATTGTGCATTGGGTTCCACACTATGCCATGCATAGGCTCTTTGCCTCTATTTCTTTGTTAGTCACTTTGTTTTAAAACAAGTGAAAGGGTCACGACGGCTTTCAAAAACAATAAGAAAGTGATAAAATTATTAGGTTGAATTAAACTGGTATCAGTGTTTGGGAAAGGGTTGCCTCAGCTTAGTCTTGAGCTGATTGAAATCCGAGACTAGCTAGCTGCAAACCATGGTAAACAAAAGAAAAACAAATAAAATGTGTGAAAAAGTCGTCCAACAATTTTAAAAATCTCAAAATTTTTGCTAATATTTTCGATTTTCTTCTTTGTGAGGAGGAAACTCAATCAACAACCGCTTAATAAAAGAAACTTTCTCTAACATTAATACTGACTGAAATCAAGCTATAAAATGTAAAAAATGTAATGGCATATGAAGTTGTGAAATAAAAAGAACTAATTAATATATATGTGTGTGTATAGAATTTATTAGAATTATGCAAGGTGAACCTTCACATTAGCATTCTAAAACAATAGAATGCAAAAAAAAAAACATATATATGTGTGTGTAAAATTTATTAGATTTATCTTATGTGAAGCTTCACTTTAACATTTTAAAACACCAAAATGCAAGAAAAGTAAATACACGTCAGAATGTGAAGAAAGGTAAGTCTCCATCATGCACTGAAAACTATGAAGAAAGGTAAGTCTCCATCATGCACTGAAAACTATGAAAGCCTCTTTAATCGAACACAACACTAAGATTTTTTTTTGAAAGCCAAAAATTAGAGACTTTCTTGCTCTCTCTCACTCACATTGTACTTTGAGCAAAGATAAGTGATAATATTTCTCTTACTATTCTCCACCTCCAACTCCTACGCATTACCACGCTAGGTTCATGCCAACACAGAACAGCCCAATTTTTGTAGCTTTGTCTATTGCTACGTCAACCAATCCACTCTTGCAAAGCTTGTAGGTATGTAATCTAGACCTTTTGCAAATCTTCTATATTTAAGGCTCCAATAAACCACTTGCAACAATTTTAAGGGAGGTTGGCATATGTGTATGTTTTGTAGGGGAGGGGGTTGGAGCCTCTTGCTTTCTGTAGCAAATTTGTGGGCTTTCCAGTGTAAAAACTTTGCTTCTCATGGAAATGTGTGTGTGTGTTTCTCGTATAAACAAGTGAAAGGGTCACGGTGGCTTTCTAAAACAATAAGAAAGTGATACAATCATTAGGTTGAGTTTGACTATAATTATAGAAGAAAACAAAAAATAATAGTAAATTTTTTGAAATTTGTAAGATTTTTGAACTAAGTTCTCACATATTTCATGGATTTTTTTTTTGTTTACCATGGTTTGCTTATTAATATATACTAGTATGTGACTCGCGTGTTGCTGCGGTAAAAAAAAAAACATGGCCTTTATTCTTATAAAACTAACTTTCGCTTGAAAGCACACAATGGCTACAACTCTCTCTCTCTCTCCTCATCTCTCCCCCCCTTCTCTCTCTCTCTCTCTCTCTCTCTCTCTCTCTCTCTCTCTCTCTCTCTCTCTGTGTGTGTGTGTCACACACACACACACACACACACTATAGGCTTGCACCTCTCTCTCTCGCAACAACAAATGTGTGAAAAGGTCTCTCTATCTCTCTCTCTCTCTCTCTCTCTCTCTCTCTCTCTCTCTCTAGCCAAAGAAAATAAGGGCACACTTAAAAGTCTTTCAATTTTTAGGTCATAATTTGAAGTATGGTGGTATTTACTCTAAAACTTGTAATATTTTGTCGGTTTTCTTCACGGTAGATTCGCAATCTAGCCAAGATCTTGCACACACTGCCTACAACACTCTCTCTCTCTCTCTCTCTCTCTCTCTCTCACACACACACACACACACACACACACACACACACACACACACACACACACACACACACACACACAATGACGAAGGTGGGCTGCATGCGAAGCTGGCATGTAAAAAACTATACGTGGGGGTGTATTGTCCTAGGTTGTAGCTCAAGTTTATAGCTGAACATTGAGCAAATCCACAAAACTTTCATCAAGCAGGCTACATGATCATAGGCAGCATCCCATTTTTGTAGTCTACTCCATGGACGACGAACAAAGGACGGGGCTATCGGCCATGAAAGCTTTAGTTTCTTTGATAGAACTTAGCTTTGTACCGAGTTTTCGAAGACTTGAGTCTCTCTCTCTCTCTCTCTCTCTCTCTCTCTCTCTCTCTCTCTCTCTCCCCTTAGATCCACCAGAATTGTATCAGTTTAGGTCTCATAGGTCATTTTGACCTTTTGAAGACGTTTTCTCTCTCTCTCTCTCTCTCTCTCTCTCTCTCTCTCTCTCTCACACACACACACACACACACACACACACACACACACACACACACACACACACACACACACACAATGACGAAGGTGGGTTGCATGCAAAGCTAGCATGTGTAACATGATACGGGGGGGGGGGTGTATTGTCCTAGGTCGTAGGTCAAGTTTATAGCTAAACATAAAGCAAATCCACAAAATTTTCATTGAGCAGGCTACATGATCATAGGCAGCATCCCATTTTTGTAGTCTATTCCACGGACAACGAACAAAGGACGGGTCTATCGGTCATGAAAGTTTTAATTTCTTTAGCTTTGTACCGAGTTTTCGAAGGCTTGAGTCTCTCTCTCTCTCTCTCTCTCTCCCCCGAGACACTACATTAGATCCACCAGAATTGTATCAGTTTAGTCTCATAGGTCAGTTGGGCTCTCTCTCTCTAGTTCCGTCCAATCACAAGTGGCATGAATGTGCTATACGTCGTTTGGAAGCGGGAAAGAGAGCATATTATGCATTTGAGAACATGTGTAATGCGGGAAACATCAAGTGTTGGGTTCTCAAGAAGTATCTTTTTGATGCATTGGTGACACCGGTTCTTCTTTATGGAGTTGAAGTGTGGGGCGGGAGCATCTCAAAGTCTACTTGGAAAGAGTTTGAGAATGTCCAAAAGCGTTTTCTTACAAACTTTCTTTAAGTTAAGACACAAACACCATATATGCTCCTACTTCTTGAGTCGGGGTCTCTTCCAATTGAGGTTATGGGTTTGGAAAGGGTTGTGGAGTACATGACAAAGATGCGTCAAAACCCCTCACATCGACTTCCTACAATTGCATGGGAAGCAAGAAAAAAAGTTCAAAAGACGGATAAAAGCAAGATCTTGAGCAACACGAGATGGATGCAAGACATAAAGAAGTGGTTTGGGAGATGGAATGCATTACACTTGCTACATGATGCTTCAATTGAGTCCCAAGTGAATGAAGCTTTTTTACAATGGCAATGTATTATGGCTTGGGAGAAATCCGATGGGTCACACTTCATACATTACACCACCCATACTGTCCTCAACTACAAATCCATGTTCTTTGCTGAAAGAGGAAACCGTACTCACACTTACATGCTTGAGCCTATCCCCTTGTCGGCGATACGCACCATTGCAGCCATTTGGCTTAGCTCCCATTTCCTTCGATGCGAGATAGGACGTTGGGGCAATAAAGAAGAGTCAAATTGACTGTGCACATTATGCTCTCTGCAAGTTCGAGAGTCTGAGTACCACACACTACTAGAGTGCTCAGCTTTTGGTCACATCCGAACTTGCTTCTCTCACATTTTTAGCCATAACTTAGACCTACACACTTTTCTCTCCAAGCCATAGTGTGGGCTCTCCATTGCGACTCTCATCACCACAATTTTGGAGCATCGAGAGTCACTCATCAGCCATACACATACTACATCACATGTAACTTTGGTCCCATAGGTTATATTTGACCTCCGAGGATGATAATAAAATCTCTCTCTCTCTCTCTCTCTCTCTCTCTCTCTCTCTCTCTCTCTCTCTCTCACACACACACACACACACACACACACACACACACACAATGCGAAGGTGGGCTGCATGCAAAGCTAGCATGTGGAACACAATACGTGGGGGTTTATTGTCCTAGGTTTTAGGTCATGTTTATAGCTAAACATTGAGTAAATCCACAAAATTTTCATCGGGCAGGCTACATGATCACAGGCAGCTTTTGTAGTCTACTCCAGGGATGATGAACAAAGAACGGGTCTATCGGCCATGAAAGTTTGAGTTTCTTGCATAGAACCTAGCTCCGTACCGAGTTTCTAAAGGCTCAAGAGTCTGATACAGGTCTCTCTCTCTCTCTCTCTCTCTCTCTCTCTCTCTCTCTCTCTCTCTCTCTCTCTCTCTCTCTCTCTCTCTCTCTCTCTCTCTCCCCCCTGTTTGGCATCTCGGTCTCGGCGGAAGCTGGGTGGATGTCTCTCTCTCTCTCTCTCTCTCTCTCTCTCTCTCTCTCTCTCTCTCTCTCTCTCTCTCTCTCTCTCTCTCTCTCTAACACACACACACACTCTGCAGGCTCGCACCTCTCTGTGGGACGGGTGTCTAGCCTCACTCCTATCTTATTGCAGACATAGTGAGAACCACAAATATAATTGTCAATCCATGGGACGAAGTTGACTCGACTAGTGCATAGAGGCTACAAGAGGTTGTCAATCTCTTGGAAAACAACAAACAACTCGTATCTAACTCAAGCTACACTCAAGACTAAAATCACCAAAAGCCAATCGATCATCGGCAAACAAATCACATACGTTACAGCATCAAATGATATCCAAACGTAACAAAACTTGTAGGACATGTTTATAAGACCTAAGCACACATGCTTATGGTCTCAAATCCCACTTTTGATCAAGTGCAAAAATCACGATTATTAACAGCAGTGGATTTTTTACTTGACCCAGAATGCATCTAAATGCTTAGCAATGATACCCCAATACCCCGCCTATGCTTAGTTTCTTATTTTGAAGTGTAGATTCCTACTTATGATGAAATTAGGCCACAGGTTGGCGACGTCAAAAGCTACGAAATATCGTGAAATGCTTACGTCAATGCGTAGAGCTCTTACCTACGGTTGCAATGCAACAAAAGCGACTGCAATGTGACAACTGGAGAGGGAGTAGGAAGCGTGAGAAGGAGAGAAGTGAGCGCCATTAGCTCATGCTATGTATTTCATTATCCAAAACTTGAAAATAACTTACAAAAATTGGCTTTTATACCTTAGCCAAGGTTTTTGGTGGTCAAAACTAATAATCTGGGAGCTCTAACTAAAGGTAGGTAAAGACAGGTTGATACAATCTAGAAGCTTGTAGCCGTGGCTCATCAATTACAAAGTTTATCCGAAAAATAGGAGTTACAATATTCCCGATTCATCAAAATAATAAATGTTTTTACAATGAGAGCTCCAAAAAATGGCGAGTTAGCTTGCTACTAACATTCTCTCCCTCCTCGCATGTGTCGTCCCTTGACACAGATTTATGGACTAAAATAATCTTCAAGTTGACGGCTAGCCAGGCGGTCCTTAAGTGCATGTAAAGCTTTTTCATATCTAATCTTTCTTTCTTTGTCTAGAACTTGCAAAAAGTGCATAGTGACTCTGTTCTTTAGCTCAACGATGGAGTAGCCTACGAATCTGGAAGCCAGGTTGCTGATCACTGGCCCAAAAATCTTCGTTGGCCAAGTGAAAAACCCTGTGTAGAACGCTTCCTCAAATGCCAATATATTATGAGAAGGCACGAACATGCAGCGGGCGTAGAATCCATAGAGGACTTCTTCAGAAGGTTGGCCGCTTAGGTCATAGCATAAACCCTTATTGCCCTCGAGTAAGGACATCCACGGTGCTCCTCCTTGCCCTGGCTAATGAAAGACTTCAATGCATGTGAGCATCATTCGGCAAATTTTATAGAGCATAACACATGAGAGATCGGGGAGACTTTTGAAGAATGACATGGCGTCCATTAGGGTTTTCACCATGTATTCCTCTGTCGGCGTTCCCTTCTCTGGAGTTGGAAATCTTGGATAATTCAGCCATGTAGACTGCTTCTTTGTCATTGCCTCATGTGCTTGCCACGTCCTTAATCTTGGTACAGGACAAAAAGTTGGGTCTTTTTGAAGTGCCGAAGGTGCTCTTGTGAGCAGAATCAAGTATCTAGGAATCTTGTTCAACCAGCTCTTTCTCCACTTGGGGTGGACTTCATCTATGCCTTCTGCTTGCATGTCTTTATAAAGTCGTTCCTTAACCTGTAGTAGTAGCTTGACCTTGATCAAGGGATATGGTAGTGATTGCCGATGCCATTGTGCATTGATTTGGTTGGGAGTGAGTTGAGTAACATTGACAGAATGAAGTACTCTCAACTCCCAATCCATCGCTGCTTTCCACTGCTCATCCGTCTCCTGAGCAACTTTCTCTTTAAGTGCATCTTCTTCAGCTTTTGACAGCTGGACCATCGGCACTTGATTGACATCTTTTAATGGTACTTGAAATTCTTCTTCGCTCCCAAGCCCTTCTGTCGGTTGTGTTTCCATCTCAACGAAAGAGACTGAGGGAATATCAATGTGGGGTTGTTCTGATGTACCTACTTCTTCTTGTGTCTCTTGCTGTCCATCTTGCAGTAGCTGGTTAACTCTCTTCAGCTCTGCTATCTCCTTGAGTAGCTCTTCTTCTCTTTGTACCCTTATTAACGCAAGGTCTCTGCCTTGTGACTGCTCTAGCTTTAGCTCTAGCTTAAGATCTTTATTCTTTTTCTCCAGTGATTTATACACTTCGTTTGTACCTTTGATCAAGGCAACTGTGGGATTTTTTCTTATCTGTCTCAAGAAGGTTGCTTGATCGTTGATCCTCTGCTCTCAATATTGCAATGAAGAGTTTGCTACGTCTAACTGTACTTGGATCTTTTGAACTGACAGAGTTGTAGTTAAGAGTTCGTTGGTGACTTTTGTCAGTTGTTTGTCTTTGGTCTTGCAGGCATCTGTTAACTTCATGAGAAGTTCGTCTAGCTCTTCCATTTCCTTTTGCTGCTTTTCTCTGGCTAGTTGGTGTTCTTCAGCTTCAACTTTCAACTCTTGGACTTGTTTTTGCAGATCGGTGATGACATTTAATCTGTCCTCTAGCTCTCCTTGAAGAGTGTCTATCACCATTTCCCAGTCTCTAGCCTTAGCATTGCGGCTAAGTGCTGCTGATCGCATTTTTTTATGTCATCTCCTGCATCTGCTTTGCATATTAACTTGGAGAATTACCTCATCATTTGTCTATCAATCTTCAGGTTCTGTGAGCTGCCTTGATGTTTTAGCAGGCTCTTGTGATTCTTTTGGTGGGGCTGTGGCGGCTGTTTGTGGTAGCGGCCGGGTTTGTTCTTCCCCTTGAGGCTGTGCTTTTGTCTCTACCGCTTTGTCTTCTTGAGGCTTCGTGGATGCCTCGGCCGTTTCTTGCTAGGTGTTGGTAGACGAAGTGGTTTATGATTCTTGTGCCTTTGTTTGCTCAAACCTTGTTGCCTCCTCTGGTTTAGGACTTGCTGCCCTTTCTGGTTCTGGTTCCTTTGCTTTGATTTGTTCGGTTGTTGCTTGTTGTTCAGATCTTGCTACTTCTTGCGGTCTAGTCTCTTTTTCTTTAGTTGGCTCACCCTCTGCGGGTCTATCTGTTAATGATGGTGGAGGGCTCGGCATGGGGTGGTCGTGTTGTTCAGTAGCAGGTGACGACGGTCTAGGAGACATATCACTTTGTTCTTGCTGGGTCTCTTCTTGTGCTATTGCCTCTCCTGATTGTCTCTCTTGCTCGGACGCATCTTCTTGAGCTTTTCTCCTAGCTTCTTGGGCTTCTTTTAGCTTTAATACTTCCGCTTCCTAGTACATTCTTTCCAAAAAATCCTTTGGGTCTTATGCTTCTTTCCATGCAGGGTTCTTTGTTCTCGGTCCCTTTCGCTCTTTTGGTACCCACTTTCTAGGATTCTCGCCTACAACTTTGTGGCTTCTTTTGTAGGTTTCTTTTTCCCTTTCAAAACTCGTCTTTTTTGTTGGGGCTCTTCTTGATGTGCGGCCAATTCCTTCTTCTTCATCTCCTCTCGTCTGACTTTCTTCTCCTCATTGTCTGAGCTTTCGCTGCTATGTGCTTCATGAGAGCTTTCTTCAGACTCTTCATCATATTTGTAAACTCTTTATGGCAACCTTGTGGTTTTGGAAGATGGCTGTGCTGACACCATCCATGTGTTTTGATCTGAGGCAGGTGGCAAATTATTTTCCATGCCATAGCATAGCATTAGCTTCGTGGGTCACAACATAGCGTTAGCTTCGCGTTATCATTCTACCTAGCCTCCTACTCATGCACACCTATCCCCTCCAGGGCACGCTACGACTACACCTCCTCGCACTGAGTACAACTCCTGCGCAGAGCCGAAGCTCATTAGCAACGTGTCGGCATCCGCAGCATCTCTGGGTTGCATGGCGCTATCAGCAACGCGTCGGCATCCTCAACATCTCCGGGTTGCACGACGCAAACAACACAAGAGGTGATAACACCACTGCTCCTCCAGGCACCATTGTGGCTCCGCATGGCGCTACATCAACCCACACCTCTGCATCAACCCACGCCTGTGCACGTCCGAACGCCATTGCAGCTCCGGGTGGCTCCAGGCGGCTCTGCACCAACCCACGTGTCTACTGCCTAACCTGGGTCTCTGCGGCCTAATCCATGCCACCGAGCGAAATCAACACGGCTGCATGAAATAGCGTCTGTCGCAAAACCCACGCTATCGGGCAGAATCGGCGTTGTTGCATAAAATAGTGCCACCACACAAGCGCTGGGTCACACTACACAAGCTCTGGGTCACAATATACCAAACTTAAACCTCCCGCCAACCCCAAAGTCAACCACCCGCATACTTGTAACCTCAACTTGTAAGCTCAACTATGCAACTCTACAACAACGACTGCAACGACTCAGAGTAAAACAACCCCGACCTCGAGCCTTTCTCATCAACCCACAAACTTCCCAACTACACGGCCGGGAGCACTCGCCATGGAAGACTATGGATTTGAAGACTTCGCAAGCAATGCGCCACATCAAGACTCACCCTTGGCGGCAAACTTGGAGATCACCTCGCCAACGGAGAGCCAACAAAGCTCTCAAGCCTTTAATAATAACCCGGAGCTTACCTTTAATGCCTCCAATACCTTTGACCACGACATGGTGGACCCTTACAAAATGATCGCAGAAGAGCTCGAACACCTCCATGAAGAAGCTTTTAGCTTCTCTCTCAACCCACAACTCACTAGGATTCAAGAAGATGGTGTAGAAGAAGAAGAAGAAGAAGAAGAAGGAGAAGCTAACTCCCTCGTCCGACTCAACCTTAGCCCAGAAGATAACTTCACCCCACCCGCCCCCACAAAACCTTACAAACGACCTCAATCTATTCTCCGAATTTCCCTCAACACCACTAAACCAAACCTACCTAACCCAAAGCCCTTACCTTCCACCTCTAAACTTGAAACCCCTCTTAGCCTTGGCCATGTCTCTCCCCCTCCTTATATAGAACCCCCCTCCCTTCCCCTCGATAAACCGAAATAATTTGAAGAAATACTTCGTTCTCCCTCGTCGAATTTCAAAAGCTACACAAAAAGAAATGCAAAGCTACAACTTTCACCACCCACTTAGAAGAGCTACACAAGCAACAATTGACCCCTAATAGTCTCAACATGAAGCCACCCCGTCTACAAATTGAAGACACACAAGCTCAAGCCCTTCTCAATGCTAAATTTACCGCCCTCACCATCCAATACGAATTGGATTGTACCCAAGCCCTTATTGAAGCCAATAAACTTCTCCTCCAAAACCTCAACAAAGAATTAAACAACTACCACACTAGTGTCGCCAACCACCTCTCTAGCCTCACAACAAAACTCTCACTCATCTCTCTACCTTTGGTCTCTATCTCCGATTGGCAACGTCACTTGGAAAAATGGAAGGACTCTACTCTTCAACAATTTCTCTCGCTCATGCAAACACATATAGTTAACACCCACTTAACCACCGTCAAGGATGAAGAAGCTAGGAAGGCTAGAAAGCGAACCATCACCTCTACCCTTGAGGAAATAACCCTTCTCCCCAAAGAAGAATCCATAAAGGAACTTTTTGAGCGGGAAGTGTGCAAACAAATGAAACACCTTCCCTCCTCTAAAAACTCCCATCTCACCCTATCCAAATCACCCCTTGTCCATCCCTCTTCTAAAGCTCCCTTCCTTCCACCTAGAGCCTCTCTCCCAAACAAGCAAACCAAGCCCGGTCCAACCATCAAAACTAACAAAACTCTCTCTCATCACCCCTTCTCCCAAAACAAAGCTACTAAGACTAACTCTCCCCCAAGCCCTCCCCCTTTCAAAAAACGTAAACTCCCTCCCCCACACTACTCCAAAGAACGTACCATACCACCTAAATACTCTCTCAATCGCATCCATAATCTCTTTGCCCCTAAGCCTCCTCCACCTCTTCCGCCTACCTCAAACCCCAATCTATGTCGCGTAACAACCTTCAATCTACTTCCCGTAATAACCATGAACTTCATCCCCACCATATCTCTTCGGCTTCGGGCCTCTTACCTTGGTCTCCAGCTCATAGCACTCTAGGTAGCCCTCTGGATCGTATCCATCAAAGAGTCGTCTCTCGTCGTATACTGCATCTAAAGCTGCATCCAAAGCTTCATCCATTTGATTTTTCTTCTTGACGGTCTCTATTTCAAGGAGAGATCCTTGAACCAATTGAAGCATCTTTGAAAAATCTAGAACTGTTGACTTATCATCAAAACCGTTCGCACTTAACTCTGCACTCATCTTCATCATGTGCTCTAAATTCTCCATCTTAACCTCCCACCCCGGCTTGTTTCGCGTCGGGTTCAACAAAGATGTCGGGGGATATGTGTTTGAAACGTGAGCCGGGCAGGTGCCGGGCCTCTGGCTGTGAGCGGTGTGAAAGAGAGAGAATGAGAACAACAGATGCAACTGAATCTGGAAATCACCGTACCCTTCAATTAATAGATTAAAGCGTTGAGTACAACTTAATTCTTAGCCAAGGCGAGCTGTTAACATCACCGTCACTTGGATCATCTGCTAACTAGGAGTTTAAGCCCCCGTTTACAGGATTAACCGGGCCGTTAACGACACTGGAATTAACAAAATTCTTAATCAACCTTCGGACTGATGTCGGTGATGAAAATTCTCTTTTGCTACTTCAAATGCTTCAATTGCCCGTGGATGTTGCAAGCTTCTACTCTGCTCACTGTCTCAATCATAAAGATTCAGTAGTTATCAATTATCCTGCTTTGTGTGCTTTGCACTGCCTTATCTTCTATTCACAAGCCTCAACTTCTCCTTTACTCAACTTGCTCCGATTTCCTTAACCCTTGTTGGGCATGCCTTGTGCTTTCCTTCTGCTTCTTTAATTAGGTCGATTCCTTTGCTTATGCTGAGAAAGAGCCCCTTGATTTTGCGTCTCAAGCACGAGAGCGAGATAGCCTGTATCCTGCTTCAAATCTTCCCTTGCCGGCTTGCTAGCCGAGGTCTCTTTCTCCTCTTTTGTTAATTCCCTTCACGCTTTTTGCCGAGCTCCCCTCGCTTTGCCGGCCTCTTTCTCTAGTATAAGGCTCGACTCCTTCTTCTTGCCACTTCTCTAGCATGGATCCTTGTCACAGAGAGAGAGAGAGAGAGAGAGAGAGAGAGAGAGAGAGAGAGAGAGAGAGAGAGAGAGAGAGAGAGAGAGAGAGAGAGAGAGAGAGAGAGAGAGAGAGAGAGAGAGAGAGAGAGCTTTGCCTTGTCCAAGCTAGAAAGAGAGAGCAAGAACTTGCTTCCCGAGCATGAGATCGAGAGAGAGGGAGCTTTGCTCCTTGCTTCAGCCCTCCCACCTTCCTTTTCCTCCCCTTGCCCTCGTTCCTGCTCCTCCTTAATTGCCCTCTAATAATAGCCCTCACTTCCCCCTAAGCAACGACGGCGCCGTCGTTGCTAGGTGGGAAGCAACTCAATGGCGTGGCCACCCGGACTTTTCAGTAGCGTCAAATTTTGCGGAACTGGTACCGAAGAGGAGCGCTATGGCGAGGGCTGTAACTTTGCCTTTATGCTCCTGCCAACCGCGCTCTCCACTGCCCAGCGCCAGCTCATCACCCCTCCTCTGCGCCCTCGGCCCGCCTGATCCTGCCATCCGCCTCCTTTTCTTGTTTTCTTTTACACTAAAACCCTTGATTAATTAATTGGGCGGCCATTAGCCATGCCCTTTAGGTGGGCCGCCAATTTTATTTGGGCAACCGGTCTTATTGGGTTATGGCTTTGCAAGGGCACCATTTTAGGCATTCACATCGGCTAAAGCTTGCAAAGCTTATCCATTGGGCGGCCATAATCACTGCAAGGGCACAACATTTGGCATAAATGCCGACCAATGCAATGCCAAGCAGTATATGTTTTGGGCGGCCATAGCCCCCTTGGCTTCTTTTTAGCTCTTGAAGGGAACCCTGTTTGGCATACATATCGGTTAAGGCATTGCCAAACACAGCAACTCCAATCTTCCACCAACTCTTGACTAAAAATATCAGCGTGAATTACAATGCTCATATCAACTTCTTAGTGCCATATGCCTTCAAGATGCAAGTATAAGTGGATGCATTCAGAGAGTTTTCCTCGCTTCTGCTCCAAATAGCCAGCTTCCTGGTCCTACCTTGTTGGCTATATCCCGCGACCATTGCATTCCAAGATCCGGTCGAGAGCCAAAACTCCGAGATGGCACTCCAACCAAGTGGACCGGGCTGGTGCGGAACTGGCCCCCGGTAAATCTTTAACGATCAATAATTGGGCGACCGCAAATCCGATCACCGATCTGAAAAGACCGATGCGCTCCAGAATTGAGCACTTCAGGCCCGTGCATTCATTTCAATTTTGTCACCTCAGCTGCAGTTGCCCAATCCGGTACAGATCTACAATCGCCTTAAACTTCAAACTGCCATAACTTCTTCCCCGTAGCTCCAATCGACAAGCTGTAAAGACAAGCCGGTAGAGCACTTCAAGAACTGCAGTTCTACATCATAATATCCCATTTGTACTCAATTCAAGCATAATCATTTTTAGCATCATTAAGGAATCAGTTGTCCCTTTAAAGCCACTTCTGACATACATTAATCATTAAACTTGACTTGTTATCAAGCCCTAGTCACTGGCCAGTAAATGTGTAGGCTTCAAAGAATCTTAGCTTGCATTTCTTTGCTCTTTTTCCTATCATGGAAGCGGAGCTGCATGACACCGTCATGAAGGAGGCCTATTTCCTTTACTCACATATCACACGATCCATCTTGTTAGCAGCAAGCTAACGTGGACACCATTTTTTGGAGTTCTCCTTGTAAAAACAATTATTATTTCGATAAATTGGAAATATTGTAACTCCTGTTTTCTTGATAAACCTTGTAATTAATGAGCCGGGGCTACAAGCTTCCAGATTGTATCAGCCATTCAATGCCCAGCTTTGGTAGAACTCCAGATTATTACTTTTGACCACCCAAAAACCTTGGTAAGGTATAAAAGCCAATTTTTGTAAGTTTTTTAGAAGTTTTTGAATAAGAAATACACAGTGTGAGCTAACGGCGCTCACTTCTCTCCTTCTCGCGCTTTCTACTCCCTCCCCGGTTGTCACATTGCGAATGCGTTTGTTGCATTGCAACCGCAGGTAAGAGCTCTACGCATTGACGTAAGCCATTCACAGTATTTCGTAGCTTTTGGCATCGTCGATCCGCGGCCTACGATCCGCGGCCTAATTTCATCATAACTAAGAATTTACACTTTTAAATCAAAAACTAAGCATAGGCGGGGTATTGGGGCATCATTGCTAAGCATTTAGATGCATTCTTGGTCGAAAACGACTAGGTCAAAAATCCACTACTGTTAATAATTGTGATTTTGGAACTTGACTTAAAGTGGGGTTTGAGGCCATAGGCATGTGTGCTTAGGTCTTATAAACTTGTCCTAGAAGTTTCGTTACGTTTGGATGTCATTTGATGCTGTAACAGATGTGATTTCTTTTCCGATGAGCGATTGGCTTTTGGTATTTCAGTCACTTGAGTGTAGCCTGAGTTAGATGCGAGTTGTTAGTTGTTTTCCGAGAGATTGACAACCTCTTGTAGCCTCTATGCACTAGTCGAGTCAGCTTCGTCCCATGGTTTGACAAATTAATCGTGGTTCTCGCTAATACTGCAATAAGATAGGATGGTGAGGTTAGACATGCGTCCCACATTTGGCGCCGTTGCCGGGGATCGAAAAGACCTAAACTAAGGAAAAACACGAGCGTCTTGTGTAATTGTCCTTTAACTTCCTCTAGGTTCTCTTAGAGTTCAAAACTCTCTTTTAGAAACCGCATAGCTTAAGATTGTCGTCTTTTGCTGTGTAGAGATAGCTTGGAAGTAATCGTACTTGCTGAGTACGTTTAGGATTGTAGGATTGTAGATTTAGATTAGGATTTTGGATTGTAGGATTGTAGATTTAGATTAGGATTTGGAGAATGATTGGTAGACAAAACAAGTCTTAAGATCAAGACTCTGATAAAACATTAAAAACACAAGAAAACGAGTGTTTGTGGACACTTTCCACAACCCCATTGCATGAGAAACTAGGAGTAGGGTAAGTAGGATCCGAGGTGGATTTCATAGCATTGCTCTCTCTGAAAGAATCAAGTGTGAGTTGTTATGTAAGGTTGCAGAATTTCAGGTCTACGGCTAGAAATAGCACGAAAAGACTCGAATTCACTAAATCCAACTGGGGAGTAAGCCTAAGAGTTGTATGAACCAGTGGGTAAGCTCAAGGAAACTTCGAGGTAAAAATGTCAAGAAGTTGACCAAAACTCATATTATTTACTTTTTCTTGACTTTTTAGGCCAAACTAAGTTTTGACTTGATTCATAGGCTTAAAACACATCATAAAAGGACTGGCCTTGAGAAAATTTCAAAAAAGTGCTCATTTCAAGCCTCAAGTTAATAATCACGATTATTAACTTTTTGCTCTAATTTGGCCAAGGCTCACACCATTGACTCATTGCATGTGTACAAACAACTTTTGTAAAGGCCCAAGAGATTTGGATCACTAAACTGGCAAAAAACTGATGAAAACTAAAGTTTGTACTGACTTTTTGAATCTTGAGTGTGAATAGAGGAAAAATTTGTCCAAACTTGGTGAAAATTGATTCATAGGCTTATATTGATGTGATAAACATGTGCATATGCTCAGTTGACCAAAAACTTGCAAAAATTTGACAAAAGTAAATAATCGTGATTATTTACATCTGCCCTATTTTTGAACTTTTTTACCAAGTTGACATACCATTAGCTTTACCATGTTGTAATAAGCCCACAAACCAAATTTGATAAGATTTGGATCATTGGAGTGAAAACTGTGACAAAAATTGCAAAGTTAGTCTGCGGACAGATAATTGATGACCATTTGACAAAAAATTGTCCAAACTTGATGAAAATTGGCTAGTGACCTTAACATAAGGTGCTTAATAGATTTGTGTCAAAGTTGGGACAAAAATTTGCAAAAAATTATCAAAGTAAATAATTGCGATTATTTATCTTTGCTTCAAAACTTGGTGATTTTGCAAATTTGAGTATACCACAAGGTCCAACACATCAATTGGACTCCACAAATCAATTTTGGTGAAATTTGGACCACAAAATGAGACTTAAGCCAGATTCTCGAAATCAGAGTCTGCGAACACAGAACAGTGGGTAAACTTGATCAAATTTTGTCCAAACTTGTTGAAACTTGCCCAAAGGCTTTAAAAAGTTGTAAACTTGCCAAACCCATCTAGAAAGTGCAAAAAAGTGACAAAAGTAAATAATCACGATTATTTACTTCTGCTATCCAAAGACTTCAAATTTGACTTTTGGGCTTATACAATGTTAGACCAACATAAAATAAGGCCACTGGGAAATTTTGGGTTCAATTAGATCAAAATTGGTACAGATACACTCAACTTATAGATTGGAGATTAAACCTTTGATTTTGCTAAGCTGAATCTGAAAGTCAAAATTTCGACTTCCATAGCACGAATTGAGTAAAATACTGAGACCAATCATTGGAGTTCTCAAGAGCTCTGCTGTCCTTATAGAAAAATAGCTATTTTGACAAATTTTGTACAAGAATCAGGTTCCAGACGAGGAATCAGTGACTTGACAAAAAGTTGCAATTAAATCAACTGGAAATTGACTACAAGTCAATCTAAGGTTAGTACTCTATCTAGGGCTTCATAAGTCTATATGAACCTTAGATTCGGTCGTATAATAGGAAATCAAGGCCTATTTGGAGAAAACACCAGTAGAGTATCCACTGAAGAAAACGTAAATCAAGGCAATTCCTTGCACACAATTCCTGAAGAAGTCTTAGACACTTTTTCAGATTCAACATCCGAAATGTCTTCTTACTCGACTCGCTTGGAAACCGGAACGACAATGCGCTACAAGCATATACTCTCTTTTTACAAAACTAATCGTTATGGAGCCCATGTTTACTTGGATCCTAACGAAGAGTATGCTATTCGCATTGATGATCATGGTATTGATTTCGAAGAAGAAGTTAGGGCCAACAAACAAGGAAAAATGTACATGGATCAAAACGGAACTCAATATGTACAGGTTGAAAATCCTGATGTGATAGGAAAATGGGGATTAGAAGTAAACACTATAATCCCGGATATGTCGGCAAAAGAAGGACCACCAACTTTGGAATTCGAGGGATACGATCAAGTAGACTTGAAGCCCTTGAAACGGCTTAGTACGGATAATCCTAGGATCGGAGTCTATTGTTGGGAAGATAGAAACATAAAAGATCTTTTGTGGACTTCTCATGCTAGGTCAGGACAATTAACAGCCATGAAGATCATCTATATCTTCAAAATCAAAGATAAGGGATCTGCGGATCTACCAACTTACTTGTTTAGGGATTGTTATAACAACAACTTTGTTATGATGACTCCTGAGGAGGTAGAACAAACCAAATACCAGGGGTATTCCATACGGGATTGGATATTGGGTCAAGGACCAGAAACCACTCCAAGAGATGAACGTCGTGAGAGATCATCTGAGAGTAATGTGAAGAAACCAGAAATCACCTCATCACGGAGAAAAACGGGTGACACTAAGGCCAGTCCAGGGCTACATGAGTTACTATTTCTGACAGACTGGTTTAAGGACTCGGAACAAGACCAACTCCTAGAAGACCTGGAGTTGAACCAAATAGACGTGTCAGACCAGCTGATTTCCAAAAATGGATCAGAAAATACAGTGGATCAGGGGATCCGTATGACCACTTAGCAAGATTCAAGCAAGTGCTAAGAGCAGAGCGTAGATTCGATTTCCATACTTAATTCGAGGGTTTTGGAATGAAATTAGAAGGAAAATCTTTGACATGGTTCCAAAACATTCCACCAAGGTCAATCATGGATTTAAATACATTAGCTCAAGGATTGTAGCTGCTTGTTCTAAAATGGAGATTAAACATGGTAGCTCAAATCTACAGCTTTAAACAAAAACATGGTGAGTCTATTAGGGATTGTGCAACTTGAATGAAACAATACATTGCTAGATGCCCAGAGATGGAGATACCTGCAGAGGAGCGACTTGTTTCATTGTTTCTGGAGGGACTGCTAAACAAAGAACTTCAAGCTATACTCTATAGTAAAAAGCATACAACCCTAGAGGCGTATGTGTTTGATGCTATCGACCTAGGAGACAATTGTGAGATCTTTAATGAAGAGGATCTCCCAAAGGATAACCAAAGCGAGAAGAATGCATCCACAAAACCAGCACAAGTTGGAACGGCTGTGCTGTGGCACCACTCTCAGACATAGAAGATATGCTAAAAAGGATCAATGACATGATGAAAAATGTGCAAAAAGCACCTATGAGAGGACCAAGACAGGGGATATCCCCCCAAGGACAACCAATTAGGCCACAAAAATGGTGTGCAATCGAGGGTAAATGGACCAACCACGAGACCCACGAGTGCTACTTCAGACCAAAGTATGATGGGAATGTTCAGTACGTGCCCATGAGTCCACAAGGACAACCCATCTACAAATATCAGCCTAATATGGCTCAAGTTCAAAGACCACCAATGGGTATGGAGAGACCTCAACCTGTGTTGGGACAACAACCTCCTTATCCAGGACATAATGCGGTGCCTATAAAGTACATGCACTCAGAAGCAGTCATAGATTAACAAGCATTAGTGCCTGTTACACCATCTGCAGAGCCTAGTCCATCTACAGTAATGGTAGAGGGATATTGGTATAGGGCCACACCCACCACTAATGGAGGAAACCATGACTTATGCTCTACCAGAGCTCGCACCAATGTATTATGTAGCTAATCAAGGTGTCAGACCTCCTATGGGAAGACCCATGATGAAGCCCAGAACAGGAAACTGTCATAATTATGGTGCTGATGACCATTGGAAGAACGAATGTCCAGAGCCTGACAAAAACCTCAAACGAATGGAAGCCTATTGCATACAATGTTGCAAAAAAGGAGGACAATTCCCGAAAGATTGTCCTAAGAATCCTTTGAACAAGGGAAAAACTGTAGTCAACGTAGTCCAAGTGATGCCTAGTAGCTCATCAGAGAGCGAACCGATTGTTCCAATCAAGGTAATCACTAGAGCCCAGGCAAAGAAAAAGAAACACAATTCCTTTGATGATTCGGAGAACACAAAAGTTTCTTCTCAAGGAATCAAAAGGAGTAGAAGCAAAAGATATGACATGAGAAAACAAAAACAACGGGTTGAAAACGAAGAGAAAGAAAAAACTCTAGCCCATGACAAGTTGAAAGAAACTGACTGTGAATTTAAGGAAACAACCGTGAAATCTGGAGGATCCATTTGTTGGAATTAGGGTTGCAGAGAGACACACACAGCTTGGAGAAGACGAAGGAAGCTAAAGGCACACAATAGAGAGTGTATTACTTAGTGTGCAATGGAAAGATAGATAGCCCTAGAGTGATGGGCGTATATACAATGCACGGGGGCAAAAACCTCCTAAAGAGGGAAAAAATTCCCCGACGGTCCTAGTGTGTTCACACACATCACTACCACATGTATATGGTAACAAATCCCCCCTGGAGTGATCGGTGAACGAGAGCTAGCACATGAGTAAAGGGAAGTGCCATGCCCTGAGGACATGATCAATCCACAAAGGGGAGTAAGCCCAAAGCTTTGCGGAAAGCTTCAAGCTTCTCATCACGAGACAATGCCTTTGTGAAAAGATCTGCAAGGTTGTACTGTGTTGGCACATAAGCCAAGCTGATCTCTCCTGTTGAGAGCCTCTCCTCGACATAGTGGTAATGCACCTCAATGTGATTTGTGCGAGCATGAAAAACTGGGTTCCTCGCAACTGCCAATGTGCTCTGACTGTCAGTGTAGATAGTGTTGGCAGTGTCCTGTCCAACACCCAAATCAGCCATAAGGCGTCTGCGCCATACACACTCAACCGTAGCTGTGAAGACTGCCCTGTACTCAGCCTCACAACTCGAAGTGGCCACAGTAGGTTGCTTCTTGCTCAACCATGATATACATGAACTGCCAAGCATGAAACAAAAACCACTTGTTGACACTCGCGTGTCAAAACAACCAGCCCAATCTGAGTCCGAAAAAGCATGTAAGTCTGGCGGCAATGATCCCCCCTTGGGATAAAACAAGCCAAGATGTAAAGTGCCACTAAGGTAGCGGAAAATCCTCTTGACAGCCTGCCAATGCTTAGACCTTGGGCTATGCATAAATCTGCTGACCTGTGAGACTGCAAACTGAATACCCGGCCTCGTGTTGCATACATAAATGAGGCAGCCAACAGCAGTTTGATAAAGAGTGACATCAGCAGGATCGCCAGCATCATGTAGACTCAACTTCAAACTTGTTTCCATGGGAGTGGCAATAGGTTTGCAATCCTCAAGTCCAAACTTACATAGCAATGTCTCTATGTAACTTTTCTGACACAAGGCAATACCACCATCACACTGCTTAAATTGTATACCCAAGTAATGATGCAACAGCCCCAAATCTTTCATCTTGAAAGTAGCATTCAAATCAACCTTAAATTCAGCAATATGTCTCTCATTTGGTCCAGTGATCAGCAAATCATCAACATAAAGAACCACAATGAGAAGTACATCACCCTCACGCTTTACATACAATGTGCTTTCTGTTGGACTGTTACGAAAGCCTTGTTTGACCAAATGAGTGTCAGCTTTCTCATACCAAGCATGAGGAGATTGCTTCAACCCATACAAAGCCTTGTTACATTTGCACACTTTGTCCTCTTGTCCTTTTATGACAAAACCGCGAGGCTGCGTTACATAAACTTCCTCAAATACGTCACCATTCAAGAAAGCAGTAACAATGTTTGATTGATGTACATCCCAACCAAAATGAGCTGCCAATGCACATAGAAAACGCACAGTAGTCATACGACAAGTGGTGGCAAAAGTCTCTTCATAATCTATGCCTTTTTGCTGTGCATAACCCTTTGCAACAAGTCGAGCCTTATGGCGATCGATCTCACCATCCAGCTTGCATTTCAACTTGTAAACCCACTTCGTACATGGCCTTTTTGCCAGGAGGCAAATCACATAAATTCCATGTGTCATTTTCTATAAGTGAATCATATTCTGATTGCATGGCAGCCATCCAATTTTTTGAATTCTGTGCTTCATCAAAAGACAGAGTCTCCTCAACATCATGTAAACTAGACACAGCCAACGCATAACAATCTGATGCATAAGATGCATGGCGAGAGCCTGAACGAGTACAACTAGACAAAGGTGCATCCAATTTACTATCACGCAAAGTGTGCACCAACCATTTTGGCATACCTCTAGCCTGATCATTTTCAGTCCTTTCCTCATCAAGTACATCATGTACATCTACATCAGTAATAGGCTGATCTAAAACATTTTCAGAAACCCCCATAGGCTGTACATTTGCCTCATTGGAACTTACATTTGTATTTCCACCACTGAAAAGAGGCAACAAAGTGTCATAAATGTCCTGTGAGCTTACATTGCTGTCTCTAGTACATGACAGCAAGGGCTGAACAAAATCTTCCACAAACACTACATCCCATGAAACCAGAATACGTTTTGTTTGCAGATGATACAACCTATAACCTTTTCTTTCAACACTATAACCAACAAAATACATTTGACAGCCTTATCATCCAATTTTCTGCACACAATAGAGAGTGTATTACTTAGTGTGCAATGGAAAGATAGATAGCCCTAGAGTGATGGGCGTATATACAATGCACGGGGGAAAAAACCTCCTAAAGAGGGAAAAAATGCCCCGGCGATCCTAGTGTGTTCACACACATCACTACCACATGTATATGGTAACACCATTCTGGTTGATAAAATTTTTGAGCCTATCAATGCTGCCTTGGAAGCCTAACAAGCCGGAGGCCAAAACATGGAGAACAGATGGAAAAACTATCCATCTCCAGACATGGAAGCAGCTAAGCTGGAAGCTTATCAAAATTTGGTAAGAATCACCCAGGAAATGCTGGATAAACAGAAACCCAAGCTTGAAAGTATTGCAAAACCGGAAGAGCTAGCGGTAGAAGAAACAAAAGCAAGATCCGATGTGGTGGCCGAACCCCACTTGGAAACAAATGAACCAGAGCTCATGGTTCCGGACAGTGAAGATGCCTTAGATGGAATTCCATTCGTGGAGGAAGACTGGCCAAGACACTTATGGGAAAAGGTAAGGGAAATCAATGATGGGAGCCTAACTTTAAAGTCAGCTCCTATAGAGGAAGTCTGGTTGGATAACCTACCATTTGATATAAACATGGATATACAATCCTTGTATGGGGATTGCGGGTCAGAGGCTTCAGGAATATCTAAACCAATGACATTAAAAACATTACCTTCTTACTTGGGAGATAACGAAGATGAATCCATCATTTGTAAGACCACTCAAGTAAAAAGAGCCAAACAGACCCTAGAAGTAGACAACATTCATTCAATCATGTCTACACCTATCCAATGCACTCTTAGCTTGGGAGAACTGTTGAAACTCAGGCCATACTTATGGAATGATTTACAGAAAACCATAGAAAAGGTGGGTATAACGGGGTTAACCTCTAAGAATCTGGGAAACTCAAAAAATGAAACAGAATCCAAAGAGATACGATCAGTTCCTATGAACAAGGTCGGGGAATATTATGAAGGGGAAGAAGGAAACACTACCCTCCCAATGAAATTTAATGACATTGAAACCATGGCAATACTGGATAGTGGACCTGTCATAGCCATAGCCACTAAAGCAGTATGGGAATCCTGGGGATAGCCAGCCATTAGACAAACGCAATGAAATTGCAATTGGCTGACGGACACATTGAAAGACCGCTAGGGCTATTAGAAAAATTGATAGTCAACTCCTGTGGAATTGAATATCAACACACTTTTGCCATAGTAGACTTTGGGAAAAAACTCAACTATGAAATCATATTGGGAAGACCTTTCGTGCGACAAGTATAGCTTATCCAAGATTGGGGAAACGACTATCTGTACTTAAAGCAGGTGGGATCTATAACAAGGGTCAATCTAAAGGACCACACCTATAGAGACGTCTTGAAAACACCCATCCAGGAGTTTGATTCAGTCTCTTCGGCTGAAACTAAACTTCCATCTTGGCTAAACAAAGACACTCCTATTTGGATGTGCGGAGCTTTAGAAAATGGAAGCTTGAGACGAGAGGAATGTATCCTAGAAAGGGACTGTACAGACTAAGCCTACATACATGAACCCTTTCCAGGGCATTTATTCGAACCCTTCGAGTGGACTCAAATCTTAGCGACAATGGATGTATGTGTGAATACGTCTATGCCTACTCAATATTGAAATGAGGATGGCTACGACATAATTCCCATGATGTCAGTCCTTAACATCGAGAAAAACAAGGATGAGAAAACAAAGGACTTGATGAAAGATCAACAAGTCTTTTTTGACCTCTATTACGATGCAACTGATGAGTTGGATGAACACTCAACTACCCCGGAAGATTTGGGATCCGAAAAAGAACATACGAGAGCTCAACTACTCTTAAGGGGAAGGGAGGAAAAGTTTTTTGACTTTCCAAACCAGAAATCAAGAAGACAAAAATGGTATAGAAGAAAGAGGGACACTAAAATTGTGAAGCACGACCTATGCCATCAATCTACAGTAAAACATGATTCCTGATGCAGATAGATGCTAAAGATTGTGTCAAGGACAAAATAACTTGCAGATATCCTTCGAACGAAAACTCAAAAATGTCTCAGACATCGAGAAAAACAAGGAAAGGTACTCAAGAAGAACATCAGGATAAAAAACCACTCATGACCAGAGTCCAGCGGAAAAAGAAATATCAAGAGTTGAAAAAAGCTCTAAAGGAGATATACACCACCGAAATGGAAACCACGGAAGAGGATGGGAAGGATGTAATGCATGTTCCATCCCATTAGAAAAAGTATACTCTCCAAGATCGGAAAATCATAATCGAACAACCTATTAGGGAACTACGAAAACAAGGCGAGTCTTACGAAGGACTTGAAAACGCTAAAAGGGTAGACTTGGCTGAACCAAGAGAAGAGCCTAGGCCGGATTACATTAAAAATGACCTAACAGAAGAAGAAGAAAAGCTTTTGTTAAGTTTGCTAAAGGAATATCAAGATATCTTTTCTTGGTCTTACAAAGATCTCAAGGGTGTTGATCCAAAAATCTACCAACATACCATACCCATGAGAGATGATGCGAAACCAAGTAGACAGAGACCATACACTTATAACGAAACATTTGCCAGAAAGATCAAAGAAGAGATTGAAAAAATAAAGGAAGATGAATTCATTTACGAAATTGAACACGTTGATTGGGTGTCCCCAATTGTGGTAGTACCTAAGAAGAATGGGAAATTACGAGTGTGTTAATCTCAAAAAAGTGAATGCAGCTACCATTAGAGACAACTTTCCTCTTCCGATAACTGAGCACATTTTAGAACGAGTGGCAGGAAAAGAAGCTCACAGCTTCTTAGATGGTTTTTCGGGATACAGTCAACTTTTGGTTGACCCAAAAGATCAGCACAAAACTGCTTTTGCAACAGAATGGGACATATTTGCCTATCGGGTTATGCCGTTTGGGTTAACTAATTCTCCAGTCACATTTCAGAGATTGATGAGCCATGCTTTCAAAGAGTATCTTTGAAAATTCTTGGAAGTATACATGGATGATTTATGCGTACATTCGTCAATCCGAGCTGATCATTTTGAACACCTCAAAAAGGTATTCGAGATGTAGACTTTACAGGATTTTCTTAAACCCGGAAAAGTGCACATTCATGGAAAGACAAGGGAAAATTCTTGGATATATAGTGTCTAAAAATGGCATAGCTACCGATATTGAAAAGATTCATGTCATTACTGATTTGCCTAGACCAACAACAGTCAAAGGGGTACAAGCCTTCATGGGAAATTGTGGATATTATTGACGGTTCATCTACATGTATGCTATAATTGCAAAACCCATGTATAGCTTGATTAGGCACTTTGAATGGACCGAGGCATGTGAAGAATCCTTCATGAAGCTTAAGCAAGCTCTCACCTCATCTCCAATATTGAAAGCACCCGATTGGGATAAGGTATTCCACGTACATGTAGATGCTTCAAACTTTGCTATTGGTTGTATACTAGCCCAACCACGAGATGGGAAATTTGACTTTCCTATTTCTTATGCTAGCCGACAATTGAATATGGTAGAAAAGAATTACACCACCACTGAAAGAGAAGGACTAGGAATGATCTATGCCGTTAAAAAGTATAGACATTACCTATTGGCCAACAAGTTTGTGTTCTTTATGGACCACCAAGCTTTGTTATATTTGGTCAACAAGCCATGCAGCACAGGAAGAATAGTGAGATGGTTCATCATTCTTCTCGAATTTGATTTCACTGTGGTTGTTAAAAAAGGCACTACACATCAACGAGCAGATCATTTGTCCAGGATTGTTTCAGGGGAATCACCTAAAGGGCTAGATGATGATCTACCAGATGCCTATTTGTTCTCCGTGGAAATGATGCCTAGATGGGCGGAAAAAATTGTTTCATTAATGACAATAGCTCAAGTGGATTCACCACTTCCTATCATAGTTGATTTAATCGAGCAATCGACTACGTATCAATTACTAGCTCGGAGGCTATATAAAAGAAATCGAGACGGAATATTGCTTTATGCATTAATCCTGAAGAAAGAGATCAATACTTAAGTTAAGCACATGTTACCATAGTAGGACTTCAATTTGCGGAAGACCAAACTATGCAACGAATCTTAAGACTTGGAGTATTTTGGCCGACTATGGGGAGAGATGTTCGATCTTTTGTAAGAGATTGCCCTCAATGTCAGAAACAAAAATCCATTCCTCATGTAACATTGTTTCAAATGTCACATGTTCCTAAGTGGAGTAACTATCTGGTTACTTACTTATCGAGCCGAACATTTCCTGAGGATATGAGTAAACGCTGTCAAAGAGCAATTGAAATGGAAGCAAGAGACTATGCTCTTATTGGGAACCAATTGTATCGGAGAGGTAAGGATCAACATTTGCGTCTTTGTGCAAATGAAAACGAGTATATTCCAATTATAGAACAAGCACATGTTGGATTAGCTGGAGGTCACTTTTCTAGTGAGACCACCGTAAGAGCAATCTTGATGGCAGGTATATGGTGGCCAACACTTTTTGCAGATACCAAAGAATATGTTCGAAGATGTGATGCTTGTCAACGAGCAAAAATGCCAACACGGGTAGACAGTATGCCCTTAAGACCAATGATGGAGGCTAGAGCCTTCGCAAAATGGGGTATAGATTTTGTTGGACCGATACAGCCACCTGCTTATAGAACCCAAGCTCAATATATCATTGTAGATACGGACTATTTGACCAAATGGGCCGAGGCTAAAGCGACTCAAAAGAATGATGCCAAAACCACTGCTGCATTCTTATATGAGTATGTATTCGTAAGGTATGGACTGCCAATAGAGATTGTCAGTGATCGGGGAACTCATTTCCTCAACGAGGTAATAGAGTATTTTCTTAATGAGTTTATGGTTATCCATAACAAATCAGCTCCCTATCACCCACAAGCAAACGGACAAGTTGAGCATACGAATAAAATTCTTAGCTCGGTACTGACCAAAGTGGTTAGTTCAGGAAGGACCGACTGTGAAATGAATCTCCATGCAGCTCTATGGGCTTATCGAGTTTCATTCAAAATAGCTTTAAATGCTACACCCTTTAACCTTGTTTATGGTCTTGATGCCCTACTGCCAATAGAATTTCTATTGCCGACCTTAAAGGTAGCACAACTCTTGAGTGGACTGGACATGAATTGTCAGAAAGACTTGAAGATTTGGAAAATCTAGACAAGCAAAGGCTAACTGCTGTAGCTCATATCTATGCACAAAAGAGGAAACAAAAACAGTTTTTTGATTCCCACTTAATCACCAAAATTTTCAAGAAAGGGGACTTAGTTGTAGTCTATTCCCTTAAGCAACACATTCCCAAGTTTAAGAAAAAGGTAAATGGACCATTTATCATTTAAGATGTATCCCCAAGTGGAGCAGTAAAATTGTCAACCATAGATGGTGAACCAATGGCTAACTGGATTAGTGGATGTCGTTTAAAGAAATACAATTTGCCACTAACCAATGAATTGCTAGAGAGAATGCATGCAACCAAAAAAAGGAAGATGAAGCGACAACAGGTTATTGATGAAGCCCAAGAGGAAGCGAGACTTCGGGTGCTCAAGCGTAAAGTTGCTCTCAAGAATCAACAGATACCGATTCCCATCAACACTTTGGAACTAGATGATTGACAATGGGAATTACCTAAAGACAATGTTTCAACAGATGACGTCTGGTTAGATGGAATGGATCTGCGCATCATAGTACAGCTCAATAATCATAGCACCAATGCTTTGGTAGACATAAGCGCTCGAGTGAATGCAGTCAGTTATTCCACATACAAGAAAGCAACAAGTCAAGCATTGACTGCAGGAATAACGACAATCAAAGGATGCAATAAGAATTCGACTCCAACATTGGGAGTGGTCAACTTGAACGTGTCAGTACATGGATGTTCATGTCTGCATCAATTTGTATGCTTGCCAGATGAACACATAAATGAGACGATGATTCTTGGTATTCCTTGGATGCGACATACAAAGCAGTACCAGATTGGAATATGAATCAGCTAAAGCTATCACTTAAAGGAGGGCAACTCATTGTTTCCATTGCACCAAGCAAAGAGGAATGGGAAAGATGCAAGCAGAGGACCAATCCACGAAGCAAATCTTCTCCATCCCCTTGACAAACAAATGCTACAAGTAGCATGCAAGGAGTCCGGAAAATTTGGGTACCAAAAGCACAACTTGTGGATAAACCAAATCAGATCTGGGCGCCTAAAACTTCACCAAAGAAGCAAAAGACGGTTCCAAGGATTTGAGCACAGAATCGAGAATCTATGATCATGGAACCTAACATGAAAAAGGGTTGGAAGAAAAAGGAGCACTTATCTTCTCCACACAACGTGAAACCAATCAAGCACTGGCGAGTTAAGTCTCAACAGACTCTCAAAAACCAGGCACCAAGCAGACCGAGCTGCCAATGGCAAGAAAAAGCTCGAAAACCATCTAAAGTGCTCCCCACAACTCAAGCAATCAGCGTGCTTAAACACCCTAATGGTACTATCAAACAGAGAGCACAAAGGCTACAAGATTTTCTCTTTGGAAGACACCAACAACAAACCTCGACATTGGAAACCCTTGAGTTATTTACTCAAGACCCAACTCTTGCACAACATATTGAGTTGAATTGCATTGATCTTCATATCATGGGAGAGCCACAATTGTTCAACCCATGCACACAGTCGTCCCGGAGATCGCCATCTAGGAGGGGTGGAAGGATACTACTAAATACTAAGTAATTAAGGGCAATGTTTGAAGAGGGAGGAAAAACTTTCATGTTAACGTGTGATTTTTGTAAAATTACCTAATAATGCCCTTATAATTCATCAACTGGGGAAAAGTCACTGATATTATCTTCCCGATGAGTGTAAATAGTGTAAATACTATCAAAAAATCATCAAAAATAGTCTTTTTTGGGTATTTTTATCATTTTTGCTAATAGGAAGGCTTAAAAATGGAGAAAGCCAACAAAAAACAATAAAGCTGTGTTTTTTAAATGATTTTCTTAATTATTGGATTTTCACTTTGGCTTTTTATAGCATTTTTCTATTTTCTTTGATTTTTTCAATAAAAAGGTCAAAAATTAATAATAATTAGCAAGAAAGCTCAGATGGAAAAATGGAGGATACGATGGTGATCAAAAAGACAAGGCGAACAAGCACAAAAATTTTCAACAAAATCAGAAGATGGAAGCGGGAAGCCTAAATTAGGCGGCTAGGCCTACTTCTGCAACATTTTTGCAAAATGAGCTACAGGAATCCGATTTGGGAAATTTTTGAGCCTAACATAGATTTCACGGCCTAATAGGATTAACGGGGGAATCTGGGGAAATTTGGTTCGGGAAGTCCGGGTATAGATAACCAGAGTAGGCTAAAACCACCTCATTTCCACTTGGAGCTTTGCAGAGAGAGCATTTTGGCTTCTTTCGCGCGTCATGTCCGGAGCCTACAGTTGACCTTTTTTAGCGCTGTCTCACACGAGACATGAGGGGTAAGTTCCTTACTAATCAATGATCCATTTTGTACGGCCGATAGCTAGTCTAAAGCCCTAGAAAAAACCAAAGAAGCCGAGCAGTGCAAGAAGACCTACAACCTAAAAGTGACCATAGCGCCCTGCCAGCTTGACCAAATCGGATGGGATTTGAACCATAGCATGCCCTAACATGATAGAACCATTCCATACCATCAAATGATCATTCGGTTGGGGTCAAGGGGGTACTCAGTAGAGAATTAGGGTGTTTTGGGAAAGGCCAGAATCCCGACCTGACTCCACAGATGTCTTGCTAATGAGGCTCATATACAATGTATATGATTGGTTTGGAGAAATCCATTAAGTAAAGCCCTCGAAAAGCGGAAAACGGCTCGAAGGTTACAAAGCGTCAAATTCGACACACGAGGCCAAACTAACTCCAAATGAGCCAGAATTGGACAGGTAGCTTCACGATGATGTTACGAACAAGTCCAAAGCTTCAAAGTTGACAGACCAACCCAACAGACAGAGTAGTCACAAAAGACGGTGATTTCAGAGTCAACAGAGCACAAAGTGATGCCGGCATGACAAAACTTGACCAAATTCAATTTAGGACTTGTATTAGGTGTATGAAACATGTTTAGGTTAAAATTTTATGTGGAATGCACAGTTTTTGTCACTGTTGTAAATAATCACAATTATTTGCTTTTGCAACATTTTTGCATGGAAATTGTCAAATCACCTCACCTATCATGTGTACACACCTATTACATGCCAAAAATCAAGTATGAGCTAAAATAACCACCCTTTACTTGCAAAATTGCCAAAAAACGCAAAGAAGTCTTTGAAAGCCAAAATTTGGGTTATGAACAACTTTTCTTGATCCAAATCATCTCATAATTCATACCCAAGGTTTATACCATGCCTAGAACCAGTCTATGTCAAAAAATGTCATTTTGGGAAGAAAAGTTAATAATCATGATTATTTACTTTTTGGCCAAAATGGGGCAATTTTGAAAATTTGTCATCATACATCCAAAGTACATGATGTGACAAGCCCACTAGCCAATTTTGAGTCAATTTGGATTTCAAAATCTCAAATTTTCTTTATATCTACTGTTTCAGAGACCTAAAGCCAAAGTCTGGTACCATTTTCACCCTGTACATCAAAATGAGCCCAAATTTCTCTCAGAGCATGTAATTGGCACATACTTCAAGCCTATAAAGCCAAAATTGCAAAAAGTTGAAAATTTTCCCATCTGTAAATAATCGCGATTATCTACTTTGGTTACAAATTTTTGTTTTGACCATACAATTTTGTTCCTTGCATGATTTTATGCATCTTTGCTTTGTTCCAAAATTGATTTGAAGCAATTTGGACCAGATTAACAGCATTTCAATCTAAAAGGACATTCTGGAGAAAAATCTGACAACTCCGCTAACTTTGCACTCTATTCACTGAACAGGAGCAATGCAAGCCACGGAGAAGGCCAAGAAGAAGTTAAACCAAAAGGAGAAATTGCAAGAACTGCCACTGTGTCAACTAGACCCCAAATCAGTAAAGGCAGCAAAGGCATCTTATCTTTCTAAAGAGCAGTCAGAAGAACACCACACCACGGTCTTCACAGGCAGATTTAAGAGTGAAGAAGGGCATCTGGTGGAGTTGTAGCTCTTGCCCAAAGAGGTTTATGATGTCGCAGCAAAGCTTGAAACCAAAGAGGCTAACCGCAGGTTGGGACTCCGACACTTCTATGAACAAGAGCCCTGCGGAATAGACTTTCAAAAGGCTTACGAGCTTCTGTCCACCATCAAGAAAGACGAAACTGCCCAAATCTCAAACAACCAAGGAAACAAGGTAGAGGTTGTGATTACAAAGGAAATAGTGGCAGAGGCACTCAGATTGCCCCCACTGAAGGGATAACCATGCGGGCAAGAGATAGGAAAACAACGGGCACATTTACAAAGGAAACAACTGCAGCTACATTTGCCGATCTCATCCACAAGCAGGTGGAAGAGCTAGCCCGCCGTCTGTACCACCAACATTTCCATTTTCGGGCAAAACGGCCACCAAGGTACACAACACCAAATCATGCCGTGGCCACAACTTTTACACAAGTTCTGAAGTCAACCACCAGACAACTTGTGGACCACGCGCAATATGTGTTAACAACATTAAAGGCCACCAAGAAGGTGGGAAAGATAACCTACTTGGGTGCACTTGAAGTCTTGACCAGAATAGCCTATCATGCCATCGGCATGGCCGACAACCTACCATCTGCCCCGGATCAGAACACATGGATCTTCGTAGCTCCACCCTCTCCAAGATCTACAAGATCTGATAAGCGATCATTTAAATCAGGTGATGCATCCGATGACAGTTCATCCGAGCAGCATAGCAGTGAAAGCTCTGACAATGAAGAAAAAAGAGCTAGGAGGGAAGAGATGAAGAGGAAAGCAGTGGCTGCCCAGCAAGAGGAGCCAACTCAAAAGCAAGCGAGATTTGAAAGAGAAAAACAAGTGTATCAGTGCACTAGGCAAGTGCAGGGAAAAGACCCAGAAAAGTGGGTACCTACCGGCTTGAAGGGACCTTGAACGAAACATCATCCAAGGAGAGAGGCCGAGGATCCCAAGGATCATTTAGAAAGAATGTACCAAGAGGCAGAGGCCTTGAAGCTGAAAGAGGCGGAAGAAGCGGCCAAGAAAGCTGAGGAAGCAGCAACTCAAGAGCAAGGCCAGGCATCTCCCCGACCCACCTCACCGTCGCCGGAACAACAGGACCAGCCCATGTCCACTCCACCATCATCACCGCCAAGCCAAGAGACCACTGAAGAGGCCGAGACTGACAAGGAAAAAGAATCTGATTTCACCCACCAAACGGAAGCTACACAACAAACTGACCACGCTGAGAAACATGAAGAAAAGTAAGTTGAACCAACACTAGAACAGACAGCCGAGGAAACTCACAAGCCGACAGATGAAACTGATAAAGAGGAAGATAAAGAAAAGGAGCAAACCACTACACATGAGAAAATAATTGAAACGGAAAAGGTGGAAAGGCCTGCAACCGTGGAAACAGAAAGGGTTGAGACCACACAAGTTGTTTCCACTCAGCCAGAAATTGTCGAGGTTTCAAAACCTCAAGATGGAAAAGGAGAAGCAACCACCTCTATAGAAACACCAGCAACAACACAGCAAGAAGCAACACAAGAGGCTGCTGGCACATCCGAGCTAGCAAGACAAGAGGAGTGGCAGTCCAATGATGAAGTCATTCTACAAGTGAACGAGTATGCAAGGCAGATGCAAATCATGACGGAGAAACTCCGCTCAGCATCCTTTAACCGCAATACTAAAGCCAGAGAATTAGAAATGGTCATCGATGCTCTTCAAGGTGAGCTCGACGACAAAATGGCTACTATTACAGATCTCCAAAGGCAAGTACAAGAGCTCAAGACTGAAGCAGAACAACATCAAATAGCAAGAGACAGCCAACAGAAGGAAATGGAGGAGTTGGGTGACCTCCTGACTAAGCTATCTGATGCATGTATAGTGAAAGATGAGCAGTTGACAAAAGTGACAAATGAACTTCTCACCACCTCTCTGTCCGCTCAAAAGATTCAAGTACAATTAGATGTAGCAAACGCATCACTGCAGTATAGGAACAAAGGATTAATGATCAAACCACTTTCTTGCGGCAATTAAGAGAAAATCTAACCGTGGCCTCGATCAAGGGAACAGATGAGGTCTATAAAGCACTTGAGAAGAAAAACAAAGATTTAGAGCTGGAGTTGAAGCTGGAGCAGTCACAATGCAGAGACCTGGTGCTCATGCGGGTCCAAAGAGAGGAGTAGCTCCTTAAAGAGATTGTAGAATTGAAAAGAGTAAACCAACTCCTCAGAGATGAAAAGCCAGATATACAGGAGGAGGCAGGCACTTCAAAGCCTCCCCAAGTGGAATCCCCTCGGTCTCATTTTCTTACTTTGAGATGCAGTCTACAGCAGAGCTGAGTGGGGGAGAAGATTTTAAAATCCAAGTCACAGAGGAAGACACAGTGACAATGGTCCAGCTGTCTGTCAAAGGCTAAAGAAGATGCACTAAAGGAGAAGATCACCTTGGAGGTAGATGAGTAGTGGAAGGAAGCTATGGATTGGGAGTTAAGAGTTTTACACTCTGTCAATGTCACACAACTCACTCCCAATCAAATCAATGCTCAATGGCACCTACAATCCCTGCCATAACCTCTCATCAAGGTTAAACTCTTACAGGTAAAGGAAAGATTATACCGATATATGCAAGAAGATGGCGCAGATCAAGACCACCCGAAGTGGCGGCTAAGTTGGTTGAACAAGAATCCAAGATACTTGATTTTGTTCAGGAGAGCACCTGCGCCCATACAGAAAGATCCAACATTCTGTCATGTACCTCGAGTAAGGACATGGCAAGCACATGAAGCACTGCAGAAGAAGAGGCCAACATGGCTAAACTTTCCCAGGCTGCCAGCTCCTGAGAGAGGTCAAGCAATAGAAGAATACATGGTGAAAACCCTAACGGGCGCCATGACATTCTTCAAAAGTCTACTAGATCTCTCCTGCGCAATGCTTTACAAAATCTGCAGGATGCTACTTACTTGCATACAAGTCTTCAATGATCCTTAGCAGATAGTAGCCCCATGGCTCTCATTTTTGGAAGGAAACAAAGGCCTCTGCTATGATCTAAGTGGGAAGCCCTCAGAGGAAGTTCTTTATGGATTTTATGCCCGATGCATGTTTCTGCCCTCGCACAATATGCTAGCTTTTGAGGAGGCCTTCTACACTGGCTTTTTCACCTGGTGAACGAAGATATTTGCGCGAAGATATTTGCACCGGTGATAAGCAACCTCACAGCCAGATGAAAAAATCAACCATCGTTGTCTACTATGCAAAATAGGGTATTAGGTGCCCCAAAACTCAAGGAATATTAGCTTTACGTTACAATATGCGACATAGAAAATCAAAAATGCATTTGGATATCATGAAAGCCACCAAAAAAATCATAGAAGAGCTAAAATTGGCTAAAAAACAGGATTTGACAATTTTTGTAATTTGGTCAGAACTTACAACTTTAACATTTATTTCTCCCTAGAAGCATCAGGACATGTTGAGGACTACTAAAGATAATTCTCTAGCATTATAAACCTCACAAACATGAATTCTAGAGTGGTATAGTTGCAAAAAGTTGAAAAAAAGCCAAAAACAGGACCCGTTTTTTCACACAATTTAGGTTGTGAAATGTTGTGCAAGGACAAGGTTAAAGATGGAATTGATATTCCAAAAAAATGTCGAGTTTTTTTCAGCTCATGAGACAACTTTCTAGACAGATAGCACCTCAAAATCCATTTTGAAACTCTTGACATAATTCAAGGAAAATGGTCACTTAACAGGACATAAAAGTGTCCCATTACCAACGTAGTGCTAAAGGTGGTAGTTTAAAAAAAGAGGATTGCATTTATGATAGGTCAACACAAGACAAAACATATGTACCAGAGCCTTTTTCAAAAGAGATGTTCGAACCTTTTGGATGGTAGCAGATACTGGCCACTCTTGATGTATGCGTGAATGAGGTGACCCTGACTAAATTCTATGGTGAGGAAGGATATGATATCATTTCATTCCAGATGATGAGTGTTAGCCTAAATCCAAAATTAGAATTGGAAGTCCGTGACATGGAAGGGGTTACATATTATCGACGCATAGTGGATGAGATCCCAGTAAGGGACCTTGCCCAAATGGATGAAGAAGCATTCCAAGACTCCACGGATAAGCTGTTAGAGGACAACATAGACAATGAGTTTTCTAGTAGCTCAAATCAGAACATCAAACGGAAGGATCGACAAGTGATCTACTATGATTTTTCGAACCAAAATCCTCAAAAACAGTGTAGATACCAGAATAAATGCATGAACAAACAAAACAAGACGAAAGAATACTCAGTACCTCTGTTAATCGACAAAACGTAGTACTTAAGGTTGATTGAAGCAACCGATTGCTTTAAAGATGGGATATCGAAGAGGTACATGAAACCTGACTCAAACAAAACAAAAATGGAAAAGAAGAACAAACAAAAACCACTAGTGGAGACCATTTCCAAAAAAGCAACAAAGTTGTCCAAAACCGAGAGTAAAAACAAGTATAATGAATTGAAACGAGCTTTGAAGGAAGTTTGGAAAACAGAGTTGGAAACTGATGAGGAATCAAACGACGATAAATTTGATGCACCTTCCCACTACAAGAAGTACACTATTCAAGATAGAAAAATTGTGGTGCAGAAACCCAAACGAGATCCAAAAGAGCCTGGAACTTCATATGATGGGTATAAAAAAGCCAAATGCATAAACTTAGCAAAACCAAGTGAGGTAAATTTTTCATGTTTGCTGTATTTAGTACTTCATCTTTGTCCCCAAGATTCCCCTTGGTAAAAGATGTATTATTCTTTTGACATGCTCCATGGCTCCTTATAAACCTAAAGGACAATAGGGAACTAAGAAAACATGCATATATTATTTGTATTGAGCGTGGCTATAGAAACTTTGATGATAGGTTTGCAGAATGGTAAAAATTCAACTTTTTTGTACCTATTTCTTTTGGCAAAACAAAAAATAGTGAGTGAGAAGCAATCATATGTTCTGCTCACCAACCCATTGAAGTTAACTAGGGAATTTATCTCAAGTCCTACAAAAATCCCTAATCTTATTTTTATGCAACAAAACGTAAGAAATGACTGTTTTGATGAAAATGTACTGGTCCATCAACTTTGGAGGCTTGGTGTGACCAAAAGATGAGAAATTTTACAAGTTTCTTATTTTTTCCATGTGTAGTAGGCCTTGAACTATAACCTCATGAAAGGATTTTACAAAATGAGTGGATCTACTATTGTTTTGGAGGTTTTTTTCAAAACCCTGAAAGGACACTTTTATGTCCTGTTAGGTTACCAACCTAGTGCTATTAGGAGCTTCACTTGTCCAATTGTGAGCTTTGTTTTGCAACCCAGCGGTATTTCTCCTTCTTGGTTAGTTGTGGAGTTTAGTTCCTCTCTTGGGGTTCATTCCACATATTTATAGCTATGGTTCGTGACACTGATCTTCGTAGTGACATCCTTGTTTCTTAGGTAGATGTAGTCTAACCCAATCTTGTACCATTTTGAGATGACGCATAAATGGTCTGCCCAATATGATATCAAAATTGTTGCTCTTGTCGAAATTCATAATGGCGAACGTGTGTTCATTTGCAAATCCGCAAGAGGTTACTACGATTTTCTCCAAAATGCCAATAGGTCTCTCCGGATATCCATCTGCTAATTGAAGTTTCATTCTAGTTTTTTGGAGAGCAGGTTTTCCCCATTATTTCCACATTGCTTTGGTGGCTATGGCTATTCGGCTCCACTATCCAATATTGCTATTGACTTTACGTCTTTGTACTCCACGGGTAGGGTAGTAATTTCTTCTTCTCGTTCACAATAATCTCTTATCTTGCTCACTAGCATTGGCTCATGTTTAGCTTGTTACGAGATTTGGGTATTCAGTGTTTCTGGAGAAGCATCATTAGGAGAAATATGGACTTTGCATGGGCCTTGTAAGGAGTCCTAATTCTTAAGGATTAATGCTAATGTTGTGTAGGGTTAAGGAGACAAGGGCATTCAAGAAGCTAGTTTTGAGTAGGCTTTTTTAGTTTTTTTTTAACACATGTAGGATGTGGAACTAAAAAGTCACTTTCTCTCTCTAGCTTTTGGAAAGTGAAGGGAGTAAAGAGGTGTGGCCACATCAGCAAAAACGTGGGTCATTAAGAGCCAAAAGTTGACTTTTTTTCAAAAAAAAACAATTACTTATTTTTGACTTAAAACTCCCCCCCAAATTATATACATATCAAAAAATCATTTTTTGATATTTTTTTTAAGCTACAAGCACTGAAAGTCCACTTTTTCAAAAAAACTCCCCCCGAACAAAAAAACCTCCTCCTCCCTCCTCTCTCCCTCTCCTCTCCCTCCCTGTCCCCTTCTCTCCTCCTCCTCCCCTCTCTCTCCCTCTCCCCCCTGCCCCCTTCTCTCCTCCCATGTTCCTCCCTCTCTCTCCCCCCTCTTTCTTTTCATTATTTGCTTCCTCACGCAACAACTGCCATGGTGCTCTCATGGACATCACAAATCATATGCCTCCACCACCATGTACTCCACACAACAAAAGTGTACATATATGCTTATCCACGAGGTTTGCACCGAAGGCCGCACGTGAGGGTGAGCAGAGGTCATCCCAAGAACGCGTACCGTCAGTGAGACGAATGTTGATGGTTCTTCAATATCTTGGGAGGGGAGAAGTAGGATTGTTAGGCTATTGCAATTGGTTGTGTATAGGTGCAGGTGCTTCTTTGCATTCATGGATACACGAATGTCAAGCTCTTGCATTACAAGAAAGTATTGCCTCTTTAATGAAGAGGGAGGCTAGAAAAAGGATGTGTACATTATGAAGCTTGCCAATACCATCACATATTTGAAAGAAACACCCCTTGGTGCAAGGTGCCAATATACTTCTTACTTTTGGTTGTGTTCTTCTTATCATAGACTTTGAAGTCTAAGGTGTGGCCTCTACTTGTTTTCTAGTGATTGGCACAAAGGTTGCGTTTGTGCATAAATAGTGAAAGGCTGCAGGTTAGAGAGGTCAAGTGTCACCACTTTTCCTCTAAAACATTCTTCTTTGTTACATCCTGTAGGTAGGTGTTTCAAATCCATGCCTATCAAAGGTGGGTAATCTCATCCTAATGTATATTTTAGGATTTTTTATTCCTAGTTGGATGGAAATACTTGCAAATTTGTACAGCGTATACTTAACAAGTGTCTTTATTATACAACTTGCAAATGTTGAGTTCATACATGTTTTTGTTTGAAGAACATGTCTCTAATGCATCATGATACAAGGTGACCTCTTACTATGCTAGTTGAGTGGTGTTGTTTGCAAGAATGGCTCAAGGAACTAGCATAACGCGAAGCTTTTATGGTGGCACAAAATTCTCCTCAAGCAATGTGGCTCCCACTACACCAAAAATTATTATGCTAACATGGAGAGATCCCTAGTAGGACAATACAATAGCTTTTCATCAGCAACACACCCTTTCCTAACATGAGGGCACCCCCACCAAAGAAATTTTTATGCGATAGGTCACCCCATGAGCATACCATGTCATGGAATGGATGTAAGAACTATGACTGCACTACTCCTTGGAAGTTGTTCACGAATGTATGTTTATCAGAGTTAATGAGAAGACGTTTGGACTTTTTTGTTTGTTGATGTGGAAGGCACTCTAGGTCTACCATATTTTAGATTGTTTGATAAGTTAAATAAGATTTGTAGTCATTTAAAGCGTAAATTTGTTTTTGTTTGGTAAGATTGTACATGAGAAGACATGATAAAGTACAAGAGATCTTAATGGAATAAACCTCGATGAGATTCCTACCATGCACTTGTGACACCATACCTCTCCTTGAACCCTTTGACTTCTATCGTTGTGGGAAGTCCAAGGGGGGCCTATTTTCAAACTTTTAACATAACTTTTTTTTTAACGAAATTTTGGTTATTTTAAAGTTTGTACATAGTTTAGGAGTTCATTCTGATTGTTTTCCTTCAGTTTTAAATTTTGATCGAGTGCACTCCTTGGAAGCCACTTTTGAAGGCGTTAGGGCGAGATTTGGGGAAAGTTTTGTATGTAGGAAATACAGTCCATAACACAATAAAGAACATTGTTTCTTTGAGTATTTTCATATTCCATGGTTTTAATGCTCGTTGGAGCCCATAGATTAAGAAAAAAAGTAAGAAATGTCTGTTTTACATCATTTTTTTAGAAATTGCCAACTTGCACATTGATTTTTGGAGAATTTGAGCAAGATATAAATTTTTTGCATCACACAATGGTCGAAGAGTGCGAGGAAATGAACAAATTTATGTGATAAAAGCCCAGACAGATTCAGAGCTGGTAGGAAGCTAGAAGCTGTTGAAAACTTGAATCATGGCCATGCATCAAAAATATGCTCACATGGTGAAGGAGGTGCTTCAAAGTTATGGAAATCAGTACACGATGCAAGCAATAGCGTTGGAGGCTATTCAAGAAGCTGTAGAGGCTCACATCTTTTCAGATGACTTTGCAATGACAAAATGATTAAGAGTTGTCTACTATCTCCATAGTCATTTGGATTTTAGGTTTATCCATGTGTTTTAAGTTAAGTGCTTTTGGCCATGAAGAGTTAAATTTAAATCAAATATTAACATTTTTGTTATCCTAAGGGGCAAACAAAGCTAGAAAGTGCAAAAAAAAGGGTGGCCACAAGGGCACGCAGAAAGCCCATCCCGTAGTTTTGGATGGCTCACCTGCGCGCCCTTGTGGCCACTGGCCACCTTTTTTTTGCATTTTCTAGATTTTTTTGCCCCTTAGGATAGCAAAAATGTTAATATTTGATGAAACTAGATGTTTATGCAGCATGAGACTAGATTTTTATATTGTCCAATGTGATTTGGCCTTTTGGTGCAGGAGGAAACTAGTAATTTGAGTTGAAGGAAGGAATAATGTGCTTGAAAAGTTAAATTTTAGGTTCATCTCACCTTTTCCAGGGTCCTGGAGTACAATAATAGCCTAATTATGCAAAAAAAAGGGTGGACACAAGAGCACGCAAATGGCCCATCAAGCAGTTTGGATGGCTCACCTGTGCGCCCTTGTGGCCACCCTTTTTTTGCATTATGTGCCCTTGTCTGCACCCCAGGATGCCAATTTATTTTTAGATTAAGTGAAAGAAAATCTTTATGCAGCATGACAATACAAATTCCACTTCTTTTCACTCATATGTAATCAGAGCCCCCCCCCCCCCCCCCCCCCCCCTTCCCCTCTCCTTTGTGTTCAAAGGTCCGGAGCATTCACTATGTAAAATTCTCCTATATCATGTGCGTTCACCAGAATGGATTAAAAGTACCCCTTATAGGCCTTATCTACACATGTTTCTGCAAATTTACAAGAATATAAAATCCCTTCTGTTGAACACATGTGCTATGGTACATATACTTTAGTGAACTCCCCAGGTCAAAGGCCTCACAAATCCTGTGCACTAAACATTTAGCACTAAAATTCAACCAAACAAGGAGCCAATTTTTACTTCCTTGTGTCCACATAGTGTTCTTGGGAATGTTTTGGTTAATCCATTTCTTTGGTATTTGAAACCACATGTGACCCCTATTGTTATAATATCAACCAAAGGTTTCTTGATTAGTAGTTTACATAGGCTCAAGTGGTACATATCTTCTATGTTAACAATGCATGTATCTATAATTTATGTTTAGACTTTCTCTATCCAAATGATCTACATAGTAAAAATCAAATCTGGAATTTAACAGTTAAGTTCACAAGGTGATAGCTATTGGTATCATATTTGGCAATACCAAAGAAATAGCTGCCAATAGCTAATGAATAGGGATATTTAAGAAGATTTCATACCAAAAACTTTTCAACACTACTCAAAAAGGTGGAAACTCAAAGGCTTCACAATATATGTATGATGAAACACAAATCAATAATAAGTCACCCCTATACATCGACACCTCCATCTCAAGTTGTCATTTCTCTAAGTCAAGCTTGGCATAGGCATAGTATGGAAGCAATAACATGTTGGAAAGCAAGAATTTAGCTTTCTCAACTTGTGAAATGTTGCTAATGATATATATTCAACATCCCCAAACGAGGACATCTTGACAAAGGTTATGATCCACTTTAATAAGAATAACCATTGATGATTAAACTGAAATCAAAATATTTCTTGAATTTCTTCATGGGGGAGTGATTAAGACTTGAGACTTGAAACATCTTACAGGCAAATCAAATATCCATAGAGGTCAAAAATATTTCTCAAATCTGTTTGAAACTCCAGTAATCTAAATTAAATACTCTCACTCAATGCAACACCATTTAACAAAAAAACATATTTATATTGCATTTATAAAGGAATCCAGCCTCATGAAAAATAATTACAAACGGAGACAATGTTGTTGCTGTCAGTCTTCTCTTACAAGTATTTGTCTTCCTCATATAAAGATTCATATACACTTGAGTATTTGTGTGTCTATGACACTAGGGAAGATAGTAGTACTATATGGATGGCTTCTCTAAGAGCTTCTAGAGAGTACCTCTTGGTTCAAGATTCTACAAAAATCCTACTATTCTTATCAAAATCTTTTAACATGGTAGAGAAAGGTTCCTCACGGAACAAAAATAGAGTGATTTCCATCTTTGCACATAGTTGCTTGCTCATGTCCTCTCAAAACAAGTTGAGTAAACAACAGATTATGTGAGCATAAAGTTATAAAGTACAAAATGGTATCACTCCAATAATCTAATGACAACTATATGAAGAATAATTATAAGAAAAATCTTTGATGACTCTCCATAGATAACGCAACTTACTTGAATTGTGAGACTCAATCACATGCTACACAACTATAGATGGTGCCCCAAAGCCATCAACAAAATAGCACCACCCAGTGTTATGAGGTGTGAAGCCTAAACATTGAAATCCATAAAGAGGTTAGTTCTCTCCAGCATGATAAACTTAAAGATGGAGATGATGTTAAGCTCTTAATGTAAGCTACAAGGGTAGTTTTCTTACCATTCTATCTTTATGTTGGACATGAACCTTGCAATGCCCACGCAATATTCACATCTCCTGTTGTTGTGGTATGCAAGTCATGTGAGCTTATACTTTTGCCACCTTCGGGAGTAGAGGTTTCCATGTAGTGTGAGTGAATGAAAGTCGAAGGAGTAGAATCTTGTTTCATGTTGTAATGGAGGTGACAGAAGGGAGAGGAGCTAGCTTGCAGTGAAACTATGTGGTGGACAAGGGCATGAGATGGGGGAGGAGCTTGCTTGGTGCTACAATGGAGGTGGGAGAAATCTAGTGAGGCCGTCCGGGGAGGGCAACAAGAGAGGCGACCTCTAAACACCCCTCAAGGCTCCCGTGCTACTTAATTGGGACTGGGGCAACCACAAGCACAAACACAACAACAAACCCACAGCCAAACCCAAACAAGATAGGGGCACCACCTAGTTATGGTATGCAAACTAGGATGCAAAAGAGATTTTTTCACAATCAAGAAGATGCACCACAAAACACACACAAGCAACCTCACACCAAGACACACACAAAATGGACTAGAGAGAGCTAGAGCAATGGGAAGAGAGAGAGGAATGGATCTTGCGTAATACCTTATTTGTGACTTGCAAATGGAGATGGCTTGTTATGATGCTATCGTACAGCTTGTACAAAACTAACTCAATGCTTAGTGAATGCTAAACATTGCCAACACACACACACACACACACACACACACACACACACACACACACACACAGTCCTAGGGTGTGGAAGACCTCTCACCACAATACCCTCTTACAATGGACACAAAATTGGCAATGAAAACACACTAAAACACTTTCTAAACCAAGATCAAATGATAGAAACATCAAAATACACAAGTCACCTTGAATTCACCAAACTGTATCACACAAGTGGGAGGACAAAGATTTGAACGTCGAATCACACCTTTGATGCACCAAACCTCAATTTATTGATGATGGAGGAACATATACAATAGTGGTTTTGAGATTTTGAACTCACGCTCTCTCGCTTGCAATGTGTAGCTTGAAAACTTCTCTCACACCAAAAGTGAAGCTCACAAAGTGGTTGCTACGCCTAAGTCTCTCCTGACGCATAGAGTGTCGGGGAGCTATGTGAGATATTGGGGGTTGCTTTACAAGAAGGAGAGGGGCATATATATATATATAGGTTGGAGAACCCTCATTAAGATTATTGGAAATCCTAATTTACAAGCTAACAAATCAAGATTATGATTTTTTCTGAATATCAAAACATTGCGGGCCTTCTTTGTCTGCTTGAGTCATGGATGTGGGCTCAAAAGAGAGAATTATTGATGGTAGATAAGGTGAAAGTAGATTTTTAAGGAAGGGGAGAGAGAGAGAGAGAGAGAGAGAGAGAGAGAGAGAGAGAGAGAGAGAGAGTTACTATGCACATGTCTTGAGGTGAGGTGTCTTTTATGGTTAGGTCAATGGCTATTTTGTGTTAGTATGTTAGTGGTTAGTGTTAGTAATCACTAGAATGTGAATGATATATTTACAATGGGTAGAATGGGATGGATGGTTGAATGAAGTGAGGAAATCTTTGTGATGGTGAAGCTTGAAGAAGTACTTACTTGTGTAGGTTCCCAAAATGACTATCGATCATCTTCTTCTTCTTCTCTTCTTTATGCCACCTCCATCAAGGTTGATTACCGCAATGAAAATGGAAATTTGGTTGATGATATTTCTCAATTTGTAGAGGTTAAGCATGATTTACATGCTGAATATTATGTATATAGAGAAGGGTTAAGATGGAATTGTACTTTGGAAGTAATAGAGAGAGACATAGAGATGGTGTATGTACATGTAGAGCTCATATGAGAGCTATGGAAGTAAGAGGGGAGGTTAATGGTGAATGTAAAGAATGAGGATGCAAGAGAGCTACACAAGACAAGCACAAAGCACACAGAGATGGAAAGCTTCTTCTTCTTCTTCACAGAAAAGAGAGTACAAAATGACTAAGTGCTAAAGCTGAAAAGTAGCACATATGTACATGCGGTCACTAAGTGTGAACTCGCTAGAAGCGTACTAGGCTGGCACTATAAGTGTAGTCCAACTGTAGAATCACTGGCAGAGATCCTCCATGTCGGTCACCTAACGTGCCAGTGAATGCTGTAAGCGGCCAAGACCCGTAGTGGATGCCAGCTCAAGGTGTAGAGCTCGACATCTCAACACTCCCCCTCGAGCTCTGCATGTCGCAGAGTCCAAGCATAGTCCGGAAACGTCGAAGCTTCTCACCTCCAAGGGCCTTGGTAAAGATATCCGCTATCTGCTCCTCTGTGCTGACGTAGACCAAGTCGATGTCGCCCGCCAACACTCGCTCTCGAACGTAGTGGTAATGGACCTCTATGTGTTTGGTCCTGGCATGGAACACTGGGTTCCTAGCCAACTGCATGCTACTGAGGTTGTCACAATGGATGAAAATCTGCTGGTCCACCTGCACTCCCAAGTCCTCAAGTAATGTGCGTAGCCAAGCTACCTCGCACGCCGCAACTGCTGCACCTCTGTACTCGGCCTCTGTGCTCGATAAAGCAACCGTAGGCTGCTTTTTGCTGCTCCAAGTAATAGCAGCACTCCCAAAAGAGAACATGAAGCCACTCGTAGATCTCCTATCAACAATGCTACCTGCCCAATCTGCATTTGTATACCCATACAATGCTAATGGTGCATCTGCTGCATAGAACAATGCGTAGTCAAGAGTACCTTGCACATATTTAAGTGTGCGTCGTACTCCATCCAAATGTGGCTTCCTCGGAAGTTGCATGAACTGACTCTCCAAGCCTACTGTGTAGCTCAAGTCTGGCCTCGTGATAGTCAAGTAGATTAGACTACCCACAATCTTCCTGTACATGTTGACATCCTCAACAACATCACCCTTCTCTGCACTAAGCTTTGCATTCACATCCAAGGGAATAGAAATTGGCTTACAATCAGCCATACCATACTTTGACAACATGTCCAAAGCATACTGTCTCTGTGATAGCCATACACCCTCTGGAGTCCTGATCACCTCAATGCCAAGAAAGTAGCGCAACTCGCCTAAATCTTTCATTTCAAACTCCTGTTTGAGAAGACCCTTCACATGGTCAATCTCCATAGCATTGTCACCAACAATAATAAGGTCATCTACATATATGGTAATGACCACAATCCCCACATCACTCTCACGTACATAGAGTGAATGATCAGCATGAGCTCTCCTAAAACCAATACTGACAAGATACTTGGCAATCCTGTCATACCATGCTCTAGAGCCCTGCTTCAAACCATACAAAGCTTTGAGAAGTCTGCATACATAATCTGGGTAACCTGGATCGACATAACCAGGTGGCTGATCCATATACACTTCCTCTTGCAACTCACCATTCAAGAAGGCATTCTTTACATCCATTTGATGCATAATCCATCCTCTAGATGCAGCCACTTCTATGACAGCTCTCACTGTCGTCATCTTTGCCACTGGAGCAAAGGTCTCCTCATAGTCTATGCCATACGTCTGTGCATAACCCTTTGCGACCAGCCTTGCCTTGTGACGCTCAATGTTACCATCAGCCTTATGCTTGGTTTTATACACCCATTTACAGCCAATAGCTTTCTTGCCACTTGGCAATGGCACCAAATCCCATGTGTCATTTGCTTCCAATGCAGCCATCTCTTCATTCATTGCATCATCCCAATGCACATTTCCAACTGCATCCTCAAAACATGTGGGCTCCACATCCTGTATCACCTTAGCCATGTAGGCTCGGTGATGCGCTAGATACCCATCATAAGTCAATTTCTGAATTGGATTTTTGACTCTACTAGATCTGCGCGGTCCTGGGTCACTCCTTTGCCCTCTAGCATCTTCTTGTACTTTCCTTACACCAGGTGTCCTGACAGCCGGAATTCCAAATTCCTCATCAAGACTTTGTTCAGAACCATCTGAATCCATGTCTACATGTGAAAAACCTGATGATGCATCAACCATAAAGGGAGGTTCATCAACCTTTTCCTTTCCTTTTCGTGATACATTCCCTGTACCTGTTGGTGGAGTAACCTGCGTACGTAGTCTACCATTCCATGGTTTCTCAACAGAGCCACGAGAAGAGGACTCTTGTGGTCCACTCAAAACTTGTGACTGTGGCCTCACATTTTGTACAACCACATCATCTTTTACATCAGCCCCAATAGTGCCATGTGCATTACTGTACCAGCTGCTCATCTCATCAAAGACTACATCTCTGCTCACTCGTAATTCTCGTGTAGTAGGATTGTAGCACCTGTACCCCTTTTGTTCAAGGGAATATCCCACAAGAATACATTTCTCTGCTTTAGGATCCAATTTCCTACGCAACTCATCTGGTACATGCACGTAAGCTATGCAGCCAAACACTTTCAAGTGTGCCAAATCAGGCTTTGTACCTGTAAACTTTTCCTCAGGTGTTACATCATGCACCGCAGCTGTAGGTGTCCTGTTCATAATGTACACAGCTGTATTTACAGCTTCAGCCCAGAAATGATGAGGCATGTTCTTCTCATTCATCAATGCACGTGCAACCTCTGCAATGTGCCTGTTTTTCCTTTCTGTGACCCCATTCTGCTGTGGAGTATATCTGCATGTAAACTACCTGTGTATACCATGCATTCGCAGAAAATCTGAAAAATCATTAGAGAAGTACTCTCCCCCTCCATCTGACCTCAATGTCTTGATTTGCATATCTGTCTCCTTCTCAATCATGACTTTGAAGTCTTGAAAGTGACCAAACACTTCACTTTTGTTACGCATGAAGTAGACCCATACTTTCCTTGTATGGTCATCAATGAAAGAGACATAATACCTGCAACCATGTATACTTGCAGTATCGGTTGGACCCCAAACATCTGTGTGCACCACCTCAAGTGGCCTTTTACATACATTGCGCTCATGTGGAAATGAGCCCTTTGACTGTTTTCCAAACTGACATGCTGCACACACTTTATGCATACCATCCACCTTGAATTTGGGCAAACCTTTTACAATCTGTTTTGATTGCATGCTGCGCAATCTCTGCTCATTGACATGGCCAATGCGTTTGTGCCAAATGTCAACATCAGCCACAACACCTGTGCCCTGTGCAAATAATGCAGCTTTTACCTCAGGCATGTCTACATTCAGCGTAAACATTCTGCCCACACATTTGCCCTCTGTGATCAGCTTACAGCCATTCTGGAAATCTTCTACATAACAGCCATTTGGATTGAAGCAAACCTGCAAACCCTGCTCAACCATTTGTCCAACAGAAACAAGATTCTTTGTAATGTTTGGGACATGAAGTACATCTGCTAAGTACTTTGATTTCCCACTCTTCGTATTTAGAGGTATGTCCCCTACATGAGCAATGGGGTGAGCTGTGTCATCTCCTGTCTGCACATAGCCTGACACATCTGGTTTGCGCATATCTCTAAACCACTCTCCACGAGACGTCATGTGATTAGAGGCACCTGAATCCACATACCAAACATCATCTTGGGTGGAATTCTCTGCAGTCATTGTATTCATTACATGCTGCATAACAAACATGCGCTCGTTTTTGCTGTCATCTGCATCTCTGCTAGTAGATGCATAGTTACCCTGTTCTCTCTTTCTACTTGCTTTTCCCTTTGGACAGTCACGTGACATGTGACCTCTTTCACCACAAGTCCAACATTCTCTACTATCTGGAGTATGTTGCTGCCTGCTTGATCCTGCACCACGACCTCTTTGACTCCCCCTGCCTTGAGACTGGTTTCCCCTGCCACCTGTATTGTTTTGATTTGATTGACCTTCCAGAAATTGGCCCCTGCAACCCCTTGGGCCTCGACCACGACCTCTACCTCTACCTCTGTTGGAGTTAGAATAGAAGGCCTGTTCAGAATTATTTCTGCCATGAGAAGAAGATGTGTCAAGGTTCTTCTCCTCAAGAATAAGCATAGAAATCAAATCTTGGAACACGGGGATGTCGTCTCTTGTATTCATGGAAGACCTAAAATGTACATACTCATCTCCTAGACCATCCAAGCATGCACGGACAATGTCATCGTCTTCCACTGAGACTTTAATAGATCCAAGAGCCTCAATGATACTCTTGATCTTCAAGGCATAATCATTGATTGAGAGGTTGTTCCTCTGAACCTGATTTAGCTCCGACTTTAGTTGAAGCTTCCTGGCCTTGGTGTTCACCTCGAACACTCTGCCTAAGTTTCTCCATGCAATGGCGGGGGTTTTCAGCATCCTGTAGATAGCCCATCATGCCATCTGTGATGCTCATAGACAGCCAATACATCACTTTGCTCTGGCCTTGTTGCCAGTCCCTCAAAGCTTTCCTTTGTTCTGCTGTAGCATTTGCCTCGGGAATCTCTGGTTTCTTTTCATTGTCTCCTTCTACATAGTCCCAATAACCTTTTCCTTTTAGGAAATTTGTTATTCTGAACTTCCATGCAGGGTAGTTATTTTTCTCAAGCTTCTCAGTAACAATCTGACTGAAACCGTCAGACATCTTGAAGCACTAAGACAAAATAGCTGCAATCTGCAAAAACCTGCAAATCTGCTGAACCTGCTATCGTGGTTCCTGTAACGCTTTCTACACTCAACGAGTGTCCACAATCAAGCGTTTCACAACCACTGTACTTGTACAGTAAATCTCTGTATACTGTACTTTGGATACCTGTTCAGAAACTTGTGCGAAAAACCCCTAAAAAAAAATTTCGCTGCGCGAGGTGCCTTCGGCATCTGGTCGTGGATTGCGAACGAAGGGATTGTGATGCTCTTGCTCTCTTAGCCTCTCTTGCCTGCACCAGGCTCTGATACCATGTAAAGAATGAGGATGCAAGAGAGCTACACAAGACAAGCACAAAGCACACAGAGATGGAAAGCTTCTTCTTCTTCTTCACAGAAAAGAGAGTACAAAATAACTAAGTGCTAAAGCTGAAAAGTAGCACATATGTACATGCGGTCACTAAGTGTGAACTCGCTAGAAGCGTACTAGGCTGGCACTATAAGTGTAGTCCAGCTGTAGAATCACTGGCAGAGATCCTCCGTATCGGTCACCTAACGCGCCAGTGAGTAAATGCCGTAAGCGGCCAAGACCCGTAGTGGATGCCAGCTCAAGGTGTAGAGCTCGACATCTCAACAGTGAAGAAGGTGAGAAAAGCCATGGAAGGTGTAGGGCTGAGTGAGGAATTGAGAGGAATGAGTGTGTGTGTGGGTGTAGAGAAGTGTGGAAAGAGGTGAGAGAAGACTATGGGCTACTTGTGCGAAAAGTGGGCAGACTGATGTCCACTCAAAAAATCCTAGCTCATTGGTTGTTGCTCCAAAAATCACCAAAATGTTTGAGGTGATTATTCAGCTCTTGATCCACATTTTCTCTTTTGACTACCACTTCAAATTGGGAGTGGAAATGGATATAAAAAATCCCACCAAAATACCTTATTTTCTTCACAAAAAAGTCGTCAGTGGCCCCCCTTTTGTTGAATTTGCATATGGCTCCAAAGGTGAGCCCCTCCTTGCATTAGAGAATGACCTAATTGATTCTTAGGGGTTTGAAAATGTGCATGGTTGTGGATTATGCACAAATATAATACATGGATATGATGGAAAAAAACAGGCTAGTATATATAAACAATTTATGGAATCTAGAATAGTGTCAGCTATATATAAATATAAAATAGAAAAAAAAGATATATGAAAATACCAAAATAATTATGAAAATTCCCTATATTTAGGCCCTATCTAAAATGAAATATATACACACAAATGAGCCATAATATTTTGTATTTTTTTTATTTTTTTGGCTCAACTAGCCCAATGACTAGCTAGCTGAGGGTTTTAAGAAGATATGGGAAAAATTCCCTAATTCACACACGCCTATGTACAGTGAAAAGGTAAGAATAGCCACAGTGTTTAGGTGATTTTGGTAGGGTGAGGTAACTCACTATGGCGATTACGGAGAGCCAAAAAATGGCTATCATTAGCCCTCCCCCATGATGATGGATATTCATGTACCATCATAGAGCATCTTTTGCAAAGAGAGTGCTTTTGAGTCCTCTATGATATCTGGTCCCTTGACAGGATTTTCATTGTGTGGCTTCTTTTCACACTCATGCTTCATACAACAAAACTTACATGAGATAGTCGCTTTTTGACAGTCCTTCGGTAGATCCTTTGGTAGAAGGCGACTCAAATAGGGCTTCAAGCGATACCCATTTACCTTCCTGGAGTGCTCTTTACCATTCAAGTCCATAAGCTGATAGTGACTTGAATTGAAAGCCTTCTTGACTATGTATGGCCCTTGCCATCTAGTTTCAAACTTGGCATCAAACGATTGTCAAGTCGATTGTCATACCTTAGCACAAGCTCTCCTTCCTTGATGCCTTTGTCCTTCAATTTCTTGTCGAGCTTTCCTTCGCTTGTGTGGCTTTTCTCTTGTAGCACTCGTAAGATGCTTCTCTTTTCAACTCAAGCTCCACTAACGTAAGAAGTCGATCCATCCATACCCCTTGATCATCTTGTGAACCTTTTCCATGAAGCCGCATTGTTGGAATGTTGAGCTCCATAGGCTGCAAAGCCTCTTGACCATAGACCAAGTGAAATGGTGTGAACTCCGTGGCTTCCCTATATGTGATTCGATATGCCCACAAGGCACCATCTAAGAAGTCATCCCATAATTTTGTCTTGTTTTGCACCATTTTTCTAATGATGCCTGCAATGACACCATTAGCTTTCTCCACCAAACCATTTGACTGTGGGTAGTATGGTGTGCTATGACAATGTAGAATGTGAAGCTCTTCACAAACTTCTGTGAGTAAACCCTTCTTGAACCCCGGACCATTATCCGAAACAATCTCTAGAGGTGTGTCAAATCTACAACAAATATTAGTGTAGACAAACCTGCTCACTGTTTTTCCATTTACCCTTGCCACACTTTGAGCCTCTACCCACCTAGTCATGTAGTCTACTTCCACTAGAATTTAGAGTTTACCGTTCTTTGTTCTAGGCAGAGGACCCATAGCATCAATGCCCCACTTTTCAAAGGGTCCATTTGCAAGCACTATTTGCCTTGGACCATGCACCAGCCTTTTATTTCCATTTGCCTGACAATTGTGACAACTTTTACACCAATGTTGGACATCCACATGCAAGCTTGGCCAAACATATCCCGCAAGAAAAATCTTCTTCACGGTTAATTCTTGGGCAAAATGACCACCACATGCCTCTTCATGCAAACCTTTTAAAATGGCTGGAATTTCCTCAATAGTTGGTACTCTTCTGCACACTTGATCCTTCCCTCTTTGATAGGGGGGAAGAGATAGAAACTTGCCTTCTTCATGAGTCTCCTTTTCTGAGTTTTAGTGAAGTCTTGTGGAAACTCGCCCTCCAAAATGTATCCAATAATGGGAGCCAATGACTCCAACCCCTAGTATCTCGAGTGCTTAATAAATTTTGCCACCATGATGACCTGCACTCCTTTCTCAACACATGTAACTGCTTGTTGTGCAAGTAAATCGGCATCTTCATTTTGTTTCCTAGGAATATGATATAGTTGCACTTCTTCAAACTGATTAAACAACCTACGAATGGCATGAGCCTTTGTCATGAGGCTTTTATTCTTGTATGCCCAAATGCCTAAGATTTTCTTCACAATGAGAGGTGCATCTCCCTTTACCATGAGACATTGTATACCTTGACTAATGCATATCTTCAAACCTTCATTGTTGCTAGTTGAACCTGGTAGATTTTCTCTTTCATGACCACCTCTCCACTTGGGTTGAACAACACTAGCCCTCCCCCTGCTTTTCCTGTGACTCGTCGAAAAGCTCCATCAAAGAACAAGGTAAAAGCATTAGGAATACTTTTAGGTGGTGGCAATGGTAGGGTTTTTACTTCAGGCACCTTAATCTCCTTCTCATGTACCCTATAAGTGAGAATCCCTGCCAATTGTGCACGCACACTATCTTCTACCTTGAAAGAGTATTGGAACTCTTGCAACTCCATAATCCACTTAGAGATCCTAGTACTAAGATTCATTTGAGATGACACCCAAGGGAACAAATTTTCTGCAGCAGTGAGAATTACAAAATGTTTTGGTAGCAAGTAGGATCCAAACTTTCTCACCGAAAACATGAGAGAAAGCATCATGAGTTCTACCTCCGTGTAGCCTCTCTCCAAAGCATTCATGACCCTACTAGCAAAGTAGATGGGTTGCATCCTGGTACTGTGGGTATCTTGTTGTAGCAAAACAACACCAATTGTTTCTTTCCCAACACTAGAGCTAACAAAGAATGTGTACTCCCAACAAGGAGACATAAGTGCTAGTAGCTCTGACAGAATGACTTTGATGTTACAAAAATATTCTTCAAGCTCATCAGACCAAACAAACTCCACTTGTTGTGTCAACTTTTGCAAAGGGTGAAGTAACTCCGAGGCTAAGTGAATGAAGCGTGACATATACTTCACCTTTTGAATGAATGAGATGATCTCTTTAAGACTCTTCGACGACGGTAGCTCAATAAGAGCCTTTGCCTTTGAAGGATCCACCTCAATACCTTTATAGGAAACCTCGTGACCAAGCAAGATCACTTCATCCTCACCTATGTGGAACTATCGGGGTTGAGTTGACCTCCCATGTCATAAAGTTTTTTTAAACCTTCTTCTACCTTTTGTAGATGCAATGATTTTGAGCTATAAATTCAGAAATCATCAATGAACACCCTAATTGACTTTCCAAAAAATGCTTGAAACAACATGTTCATGAAATGTTGGAAAGTTACAGGAGCATTTGTCAGGCCAGATGGCATGACTCTAAAAGCATAACACCCCCAAGGAGTGATGAAGGTTGTTTTGAATTGGTCCTTCAATGCAATCCCTATTTCAAAGTAACCTGAGTAGCCATCACACACAATGTACTTCTCATGACCAGCTACCTCATTTAGTATCTCATCCTGAAATGGGAGGGAAAAGTGATCTCTTTTTGTTGCCTCATTGAGCGGACGATAATCCACACTCACCCTCCACTTGCCGTTTTTCTTGGGAGTGACAACAACGGGAGATGAAGGAGTACGAGCGGAAGTGTGACGTGAGAGAGAGTGCGAGAAGAAGAGCACGATGATATGGTGAACTCGCTCTACTGTAATGTGTAGAGCATAGTGAGTTCTTATTAGGTTTTTACAAAAGAATATGTGTACATACTTGGCGGCCCGCCCACTTACCTGGGCGACCACATTGGGCTTTATACCCCAACAACCTCCCACTTAAAGTCCAATGTGGTACTTTAAGTGTGAGAGAAGCTACTATACAAGCTAATATACAAGAGATGTAGAGAAGTGATGTACTACCCTACACCTAACTGCTTGCAAAAATGCGCAAAGCTCTCTGAGGGAAGTCCTTTTGTAAGTAGATCAGCAGGATTATCTATGGTGTGAACTTTGACAAGCTGAAGTTGCTTATCCTCGAGCATTTCCCTGATGAAATGATACTTCACATCCACATGCTTTGTCTTTGAGTGATAAACTGGATTGCGAGCCAATTGTATAGCACTTTGACTATCACAATATAACACAGGCATCTCTTCTTTGATTCCCAAATCTGTTACTAGTCGATTAAGCCAAATTGATTCTTTGCATGCCTCTGATGCTGCAGCATATTCAGCCTCTGTAGTAGACTGAGTAACACAATCTTGTAATCTAGAACGCCATGATACTGCTCCACCAGCCAATGTAAAGACATACCCTGACGTAAACCTTCAATTGTCTAAGTCACCTGCATAATCTGAGTCTGTAAAACCCTTTACACTTAGCTCCTGACTCCCATAGCATATACGCATACTCTTTGTAGCTTTCAGGTATCTCAATATTCCTTTCACTGCCTCCCAATGTTTCTTGCCTGGGTTTGACATGTATCGACTTACTACTCCCACTACAAATGCAATGTCTGGGCGAGTAGCAATCATTGCATACATTAAACTACCCACTGCAGACGCATATGGAATCTTATCCATTTCAGCCTGTTCTTCCTCAGACACAGGACAATCTTGTTTGCTAAGTTTCACATATGGTGGCAATGGAACACTGAGTGCCTTTCCCTTCTCCATATTGAAACGTTGCAAAACCTTGTCAATATACTCTGTTTGAGATAACCAAATCAACTTCTTTGATCTGTCTCTCTCAATGCGCATACCAAGTATATGACTTGCCTCACCCATGTCTTTCATGTCAAACGATTTTGCCATCTTTGACTTCAAAGCTGAAATTTCTTCCAAGTGCTTGCCAGCAATCAACATGTCATCCACATACAAAATAAGGATCAGCCAACTGCCATCCTTAGCCTTCTTTGTATATAGACAGTGATTGAACTCACTACGTTTGTAGCCTTGAGAAAGCATAAACTTGTGGAACTTATGGTATCATGCCCTCGGTGATTGTTTTAAGCCATAAAGACTCTTTAACAACTGGCATACCAAATCTTCCTTGCCTTTCTCAACAAACCCTTTTGGCTGCTGCATGTAAATTTCCACATCTAAATCACCATGCAAGAACGCTGTCTTGACATCCATTTGGTGCAACACCAAATCTAATATGGCAACCAATGCAATAAAGCATCTCAATGTAGTCATCTTGACCACCGGAGAGAAGACTTCATCAAAGTCAATGCCTTGTTCTTGCTTAAAGCCCTTGGCAACAAGCCTTGCTTTGTACTTTGGCTGACTATCATGAGCGGTGACCTTATACCTGTAAACCCATTTACAAGGTAGAGCCTTTTTGCCCTGTGGTAATTTAACTAGCTTCCATGTCTGGTTTTTATGCAGAGCTGTCATCTCTGACTGCATGGCCAATTGCCAATTCCCAGAGTCCTTCATTTGCACCGCTTCCTTGTAACATGAAGGCTCATTGCAATCAGTCAACATGACATAGTTCATAGATGGAACAAACCTATCAAGAGGTCGCGTGATACGTCCAGATCTACGCACAATAGGTGGCTCAGGCTCAGCCACAACCTGTGGTTCCAATCTATCCTATCCTTGGTCCTCTTGAGCCCTGACATTTTGTCTTGAACGTGCAGGTCCATCTTCTTGGAAGGCAACTGTTCTAATCTCCTCAACCCTCTCTGGTTTAGAATGATATTTGGATTCATTAAAGTGAACATCATTGCTGCGGACAACCTTTCTGGATTCGGGATCCCAAAGCCTGTACCCCATGTCACCAGAATTACCATAGCCTAGAAAGATGCACTTTCTAATCTTTGGCTCAAGTTTGTTCCTAAGTTCCTTTGGAACGTGAGTATATGCCTCACAGTCAAAGACTCTGAGCTGCTTATATGAGGGAATTTTGCCTGACCATACCATCTCTGGCACTAAATCCTTCTGCAAAACCTTGCTAGGAGATCTATTTACAAGATGAACAGCTGTTGATATAGATTCAGCCCAAAACCCATTTGGCAGATGTGCATTAGACAACATACTTCTGACCTTCTCTTGTATGGTCCTATTCATCCTCTCAGCAACACCATTTTGAGGAGGATTGTAAGGAGCAGTAAGTTCACGTTTTATACCTTTTGACTCACAAAAGTCCTGAAAGGCCTTTGAAACATACTCTCCACCATTGTCAGTGCGTAAGCATTTAAGCTTCTTGCCACTCTGATTCTCCACAAGTGTCACAAACGTTTTGAAAACATTAAACGCTTCATCCTTGTGCTTGAGAAAGTAAACCCATACTTTCCTCGAGTAATCATCTATAAATGTCATAAAGTAAGAAGCTCCCCCTAGAGATAGGTTAGGCATAGGTCCACACAAATCACTATGAACAAGTGCCAACTATGTATCTCTTCTACTGCTTCTATGCTTATGTGGCTGCTGTGTTTGCTTACCATACAGACAATGTTCATAGAATTCAAAATCATTAAATGAAAAGCCAGGAAAATAACCAAAACGAGACAAGATTTCCATTCCCTTCTTGGACATATGTCCTAACCGGCTATGCCACAAAGAAACGTTCGGCTGCTCCGTTACATTAATTACATTTTTAGAGACATTTGATACATAAATCATGTAAAGTCCTCCAGACTTTACTCCATGTTCTACTGTCATAGAACCCTTGGATATCTTCCACATGTTCTGTCCAAAAGTGGTGACGTAGCTAGCATCATCAAGTAAACCTGTGCTGATCAAGCTCTTTGTAATTGCGGGAACATGTCTCACATTCTTCAGCGTGAAAGAAGAGCCATTCTGAAACTTCAATTGAACATCTCCAACACCTAAGATCTCACATGTCTGCCCATTGCCTAGCCGAACATGATCTTTAGTGGTCACATAAGAGGTACACCACTCCTTGTTTGGAGACACATGAAGTGATGCCCCTGAGTCTATAATCCAGTCAATCAGTGCATTTCAATCAGATGTTGTAAGAAGAGCTGAGTCCATTGTATTCTTCAAGAAGTAGATGTCTCCTGACACTAGATTGTCATCCTCTACAACAATGTTTGTCACATTTATTTCTTGAATCTTCACTGAGGACTTGTTCTTCTCACCATGGTCTTCATCTTTCTCTTTGCCTTTTTCTGCTTTCCATTCTCTGCAGTCTCTTTTCATGTGACCCTTCTTGTCACAATGGTAGCATTCTATGTCACTCTTGCCTTTAGCACTTCGGGACTTTCTACGAGACTGATTCCTCTTTCCACCTTTGTACTTTTCTTTGGTCCTTCCCCTGACAACTAAGGCTGTTCCTTTGCCTTTGTCCATTGTCTTTCTATTGGTTTCTTCAGTAAGCAGACTTCCTTCTACACCTGCTATGCTCAAACCATCTGGAGGTGCAGAATTACTCAAAGCTGTGCGAAAAGTGTCCCAACTTTCCGTCAATGTGATCAACAGGAACATAGCTCGAACAGGTTCATCAAACTTGACACCTTGAGCTAACAATTGACTGTAGATTGTGTTGAATTCATTCAGATGATTGGACATAGGTGTCCCTTCTTTCATCTTCAAGTCAACAAGCTTCCTAAGCTAGTATACCTATGAAGCTGCACTCTGCTTCTCATAAAGATCACTCAGCTTTAACTATGCTTGATAAGCCGACATCTCGTCTGCTACATTGAAGTAAACGCTTTCTTCCAAAGTCAGCATAATGGTAGAAAGTGCCAATTCATCCATTTCGCTCCATTCATCTTCGTCCATATCTTCTGGTTTTATCCCCTTGAGCTTTACAGGTTTTATCTGCTTCTTTTGTACCAACACGTGCCAAATCTGCTTCTTCCACAATGGGAAATTGGTTCCATCCAGCTTCTTGATATTGTAAAGAGTAGTGTCCTACGATCCAGCCATAGCTACGCTTCATAGTAGTTTACTTTCCTGGGAAAAATTCGGCAGAGTTTCCCCTGTAAACTGACCTCTGAACCAATATCAACCTGTCAAATGAACCAAGAAAGCTTCAGATTCTGCATAAATTTCGGCAAAGTCTCCTTTGTAAAATGGCTCTTGTGTACTCAAAAAAAGACCAAAAAACAGCTCAAAAAACCACTGTCTCTCTAACACTGTAAGCTGTGGGTAAACCTGTCCTGCACCTGTACTGTCTCTCACTGTCCTGTCATTGTCCTGTAAGCATAGACTGCGACAATGCCTCAACGGCAGTAAAGCAAAGATGCAATCCCAACCGTCTAACTCACATTCAATACATCCTAGCTGCCTATCTAAGGGTGCTCGAGGGATCGCTCCAAGACCTGTATCACCGAAAGGATCTCAACATTAGAGAATCCCCCAGCTCAATAAAACCTCACTCGACCCTCAACAAAGGCTGCAGTAAATCTGACAGTACATAGACTTCCCACAAAGTCATACATCCACAAATTTCCCACTATATGTTGTAACCGCTGCGACGGTTGTTTGCTGCTTGACTCATAGCCAGCAAATCCTCAACAGACATACATCATCTCTGACAATACATCCCATGTGGAAGTACCTGCAATGTCAGGATGAAATCTGGAATATCAAGCAGCAAACACAAGCTACCTGATGAACTAGTGAATGTCGTCTACAGTCTGTGTGTAGATGCGTCCGTGTCGTATATGACACGCCTCCAAGAACTGTGAGCCGTCCTTTGATGTGTAGACAACCACAAATCAACACTCTAGGAGTGCCAATATCCTCAACACCTGCAGTCGTAGGCCGAAACCCCAAATTTGCAAAGTCGGATCTGCACTCGCTGAGACCACGTAGTCGAAAATGGCCTACGCAGAACTTTGTCGAAGCCGAACGGTGGCCGAGATGACCTCAGAATGAAATTCTGAGAACACTTAGCCCTTCGGGCTGTCCCACAAGATTTGGGGCCGTGTCTTCGCCTGTCGAATCTCACTCCAATCTGAGCAGGTGACTCTGGCTACCTGCAAATGCTGCCCCGAGCCTTGATCTGAGCTCTGATACCAGTTGAAGGAGTATGAGCGGAAGTGTGACGCGAGAGAGAGTGCGAGAAGAAGAGCACGAGGATATGGTGAACTCCCTCTACTGTAATGTGTAGAGCATAGTGAGTTCTTATTAGGTTTTTACAAAAGAATATGTGTACATACCTGGTGGTCTGCCCACTTACCTGGGCGACCACATTGGGCTTTATACCCCAACAGGAGAGACCCACTCTGAATTCTCCACTGGATAAATGAAACCTGTTGCTAGAAGCTTTCTTACCTCCTTGAGTAGAGCCTGCTCCTCTCCTAGCCTTCGTAGCTTTTGAGCTTTAGGTTTGACCTCTGGCTTTAGCTCGATCTTGTGTTGAACATAATCTACTCCATGCACGTCGGTGTAGTCTTTAGCAAAAAGCTTAGGAAAATTCCTTAACACACCTTTGAACTCCTCTCTTTCATCCTTTGTAAGTGTTGTAGACAACATACCTTCTAACATTCCGTCATCTTCCACATTTTGGTTCTCTTGGGAACCTACCTCCTCCAAACCTTGACAAGAGGTCTCTTGGTTGGTTGGCTTAAACCTTACCCCCATGACTTCAATGGAAGACTCCTCTTCAGTAATGCTGCCGCTACTTTCTTCTTCTAAAGTGTTATCAGTCGAATCTTCTTCCATCTCACTTTGAGATGATTCTTCATGGAGCTCCTCTTGGCGTTGCTCCTTCATGTCAAAGACAACCTTCTTATGATTGTCATTCTTGCAAATTAATTTTCCAGTCTCTCAATCCTGTAAAGCTCGCATTTTTGTTAGCCATGGTCTTCCTAGGATAAATGGATAACCACTTTCCTTGGTCGACATAACATAAAAATCCACCACCTTCTTAATGCCAAAGGCCTCTACAAAGACATTTTTACAAATGCCTACACGCCTAGCCTTGCTATTGTTTGCCATCTTGACTTTGATTTCAGGTGTCTCATGGATGTGCATACCTAGTCTTTGCATGAGTCCCTCTGTCATGATGCAAATTTGTGCACCCCCATCCACTAGACCTTTCCTAACCAATCTTCCTTTGATGTAACAATCTAGCACAAGTGTAATATCCTCATTCATTTCAGCTTGTGAAATTTTTACAACAGGCACACTCTCTTTTACCTTTCTCCTAGTGCTAATTGCCCTTGTTAAATCCCTCCTAACTTGTGGACATAATGCAAGAAATTGAGGCCATGAGATATCAGGACCCTTACCTCTCATGTCTTCCAACAAGTTGTACGGAGCCATACCATGTCCAAGAGGGAAGTCTTGGAGGTTGATATGACCTCGAGTCCTCTTTGTTTCCTTGGTCTCCTTTGCCTTCTTTTCTCGTCCATGATCACTTTGTGACGTGACTCCTTCTTTCTCCTTACCTTTTCCACGGCCACTCTTGATGTCATTTGCTTCCATGTCCACCTCATTGTAATTTCTCACCTCTACCACATGCACATTTGGGTCTGGCAAAGGCGGAACTCCTTCCACTCCTCGTGGAGGTGGTCTTGCTCCATTTGGCCTTTGTAGAAGCCGTGGTTGTTGACTAGTTCCTTCACCTGCATTCATCACTAGGTATTTCAAGTTAGGTCTCCCTGGCTCCCCACGGGGCCAAGGATAATTATACATCCCATGTCAAGACTCTCCGCAATTCCAACATTGCAAGACTCTCCTAGGTCATGGTGGCTCTCGCTCTTCTGACTTCTTTGCTTGTCCCTTGGGACCTACAGTTTGTGCAAGGTGAATTGACAAGTTACTTAAGGATTCATTTAGCTTTTCAATTACCTCCGCTCTTACCTCAGGAATCTCTCTAGATGTTGATTCTTGAAATTTTTGCTGAGGTCTAGGACCCTCTATTGGAACATCTCCTCTTAGGCACTTGAGTTTTCTATACTTCTCAACAGCCCTAGTTTCATCTGCATCAAAGGTAGCAGGTGCACCCACCTCAACTTTTATCTTGAGTGTGAAAAAGAGACTGGCTATGAATCTCTCCTTCTTGAGGAACTCTGCACCATCACCAAAGTTAGCAACATTTCTCACCCATACAGCCCAAAGACATAGAAACTCTTGTTTATACATGTAGCAGTCATCTAAGTCCTTTTGTTTGTGAGAAACAATGTCTTGCCATAGCTTTTGAGTGTTTTGGGGATCAAAGAAGTATCTCTTGAAATGATTCATAACTTCCATGTAATTCCCTTTAACTTCCTCAGGCAAAGAGTCAAACCAAGTGATAGCATCTTTCCTAAGGACTACCTCAAACATTTCTACACATTCTTGATCAGTTACTATCTTCTTGATACAGTAAGACATCTTGAAATTTGCTAAAGATAATTATGCATCCTCTCCAAGCTCTTCAAAGAAAAGAAGATATCTGGACATTTGGCGTTGGATCAGTTTCAAAGTGACAACACGTTTTTGTTTTTCTTTCTTAAAAAGATTTAGACAATCATGTTTTCTAAATTGCAATCTATTCTATACACAAAATAAAAATATTCACATCAAATGACCTATGATAATCAATAAGAGGTAGGATGGCAGGGTTTGGTGACGCGAGAATTTATCCTACTCTTTGGGCACCAAACATGAACACCATACGTTGTTGAAAATGGATTTTTCTATTAATTGCAATGTTTATTCTAATGTGTGGAGTGAAATGTAAGGAAAAAACCTCTATTCCTGGGACATTATCCATTGTCTATGCATGACCTAAAGCTTAAAACAAAACAAAAATATAGACGTCCAAACTAAGGTCGTACCTAATGAGAGGCAAAATAAAAGTATTTACTGAAGCATTTATCTCGGCCAACCTAAGAGAACCTAAAACTCTATGAATTACACGTTGAAATTGCAACTTAGTACTAACAATTATGTGTACCTTTTGCCTTGCAATGGGAATGAAAGGATCATACAAATTTTCATGATTCATGCAAACTACTTGATTATGCTAAAGGTTGATCCTACACAAAAATACACAAGCCCTCCTCAGTGGGGGCACCAAAATTGAGGCCGTCCGACGCGGGCAACAAGAGAGGCGACCTCTAAACACCCCTCAAGATTCCCGTGCTGCTCAATTGGGGCTGGGGCAACCACAAGCACAAACACAACAACAAACCCATAGCCAAACCCAAACAAGATAGGGCCACCACCTAGTTATGGTATGCGAACTAGGACGCAAGAGAGATTTGTTCACAACCAAGAAGATGCGGCACAAAACACACACAAGCAACCTCACACCAAGACACACACAAAATGGACCAGAGAGAGCTAGAGCAAGGGGAAGAGAGAGAGGAATGGATCTTGCGTAATACCTTATTTGTGACTTGCAAATGGAGATGGCTCGTTATGATGCTATCGTAGAGCTTGTATAAAACTAACTCAATGCTTAGTGAATGTTAAACATTGCCACAATACCCTCTTACAATGGACACAAAATTGGCAATGAAAACACACTAAAACACTTTCTAAACCAAGATCAAACGATACAAACATCAAAATACACAAGTCACCTTGAATTCACCAAACTGTATCGCACAAGTGGAAAGACAAAGATTTGAACATCGAATCATGCCTTTGATGCACCAAACCTCAATTTATTGATGATGAAGGAACATATACAATAGTGGTTTTGAGATTTTGAACTCACACTCTCTCGCTTGCAATGTGTAGTTTGAAAACATCTCTCACACCAAAAGTGAAGCTCACAAAGTGGTTGCTACGCCTAAGTCTCTCCTGACGCATAGAGTGTTGGGGTGCTATGTGAGATATTGGGGGTTTCTTTACAAGAATGAGAGGGGCCTATATATATATGTTGGAGACCCCTCATTAATATTATTGGAAATCCTATTTTACAAGCTAACAAATCAAGATTATGATTTTTTCTGAATATCAAAACATTGCGGGCCTTCTTTGTCTGCTTGAGTCATGGATGTGAGCTCAAAAGAGAGAATAATTTTTTGCTAGATAAGGTGAAAGTAGAGTTTTAAGGAAGGGGAGACATAGAGAGAGAGAGAGAGAGAGAGAGAGTTACTATGCCCATGTCTTGAGGTGAGGTGTCCTTTATGGTTAAGTCAATGGCTATTTTCTGTTAGTATGTTAGTGGTTAGTGTTAGTAATCACTAGAATGTGAATGATATATTTACAATGGGTAGAATGTGGTGGATGGTTGAATGAAGTGAGGAAATCCTTGTGATGGTGAAGCTTGAAGGAGTACTTACTTGTGTAGGTTCCTAAAATGACTATCGATCATCTTCTTCTTCTTCTCTTCTTTATGCCACCTCCGTCAAGGTTGATTACCGCGATGAAAATGGCAATTCGATTGATGAGATTTCTCAATTTGCAGAGGTGAAGCATGGTTTACATGTTGAATTTTATGTATATAGAGAAGGGGTAAGATGGAATTGTACTTTGGAAGTAATAGAGAGGAATAGAGATGGTGTATGTACATGTAGAGCTCATATGAGAGATATGGAAGTAAGAGGGGAGGTTAATGGTGAAGAAGGTGAGAAAAACCATGGAAGGGGCAGGGTTGAGTGAGGAATTGAGAGGAATGAGTGTGTTTGTGTGTGTGTAGAAGTGTGGAAAGATGTGAGAGAAGACTATGGGCTACTTGTGAGAAAAGTGGGTAGACTGGGGTCCACTCAAAAAATCCTAGCTCACCAGTGGTTGCTCCAAAAATCACCAAAATGTTTGAGGTGATTATTCAGCTCTTGATCCACATTTTCTCTTTTGACCACCACTTCATATTTGGAGTGGAAATGGATATAAAAAATCCCACCAAAATACCGTTTTCTCTTCACAAAAAAAGTCTTCAGTGGCCCCCCTTTAGTTGAATTTGCATATGGCTCCAAAGGTGAGCCCCTCCTTGCATTAGAGCATGACCTAATTGATTTTTAGGGGTTTGAAAATGTGGATGGTTGTGGATTATGCACAAATATAATACATGGATATGATGGGAAAAAACAAGCTAGTATATATAAACAATTTATGGAATCTAGAATAGTGTCTGTTATATATATATATAAAATGAAAAAAAAAGATATATGAAAATATAAGGGATCAAATGAGGGGACCCTCATTTGTTTTTATTGAAGTATATTTCTTTACAAGAGGTTAAAAAAATACCTCTAGGAAATAGGAATTTAGTGAAAGGCAATGATTGATGGTGAAAGGTATTTTTGAAGTTTTTCCTTGGAGTGGACTCACACCAAAAATAAGAGAAGCTTGCATGAAAATATATTTATATGGACTTAAGAGTATGAAAAATGGTAAGAAAATTTGTGGTAATGGTGGTCAATGTACATAGCATACATAGTAAAATAACGCACACCTAGGTAGAAATATTTAAATAAATACCAAAATAATTATGAAAAATTCCTATATTTAGGCCCTATGTACAATGAAATATATACACACAAATGAGCCATAATATATTTTATCTTTTTTATTTTGTTTATTTTTTTGGCTCAACTAGCCCAATGACTAGCTAACTGAGGGTTTTCAGAAGATATGGAAAAAAATCCCTAACTCACACACGTCTATGTACAGTGAAAAGGTAAGAATAGCCACAGTGTTTAAGTGATTTTGGTAGGGTGAGGTAACTCACTATGGCGATTACGGAGAGCCGAAAAACGGCTATTACTAGCAGAGAGATAATGCTGGACTATACGGGGTGCATGTGGTTGTTGTAGCAATGGAGAGCGTAGAAAAGGGTTTGTAGAGAGGGAAAATCACTTTTTAGCTATAGAATAGGTTTGGAAAGACTTTGGAGGGTGAAAATGATGTTTTGGTTTGTTTTTAAAATGATTAAATTTTTTGGATTTTTTAGTGCACGATTGTTACTTTTGGAGGTTAAAATACTTTTTTGACCATGAAAAAGGTTTGGGGACCTTTTAAGAAGGGAAAACTTGAAATTTGAAAATTTGAAAATTTGAAAATTTTAGTGTATTTTTAAATCCGACCAAAAAGTGGGAGAAAAGAGATCAAAGTGATCCCCCGCCCCCTTCCTTTAGCCACCTCCCTTACCTTCTCACTAGGTAAGAGGTCATTAAGAGGTGTAAGGCTACCTTGTCCCCCTACTTTTTTGAGGGTATAGACTGTGTCCACCAAGCTCTTCCTATTGGCTGGCCTCTAATTAACCTTAATCCCAAAGGGCCTCTAGAGGTTTCATATTTTTTCTAATTTTTCGTGGCGGAATGACCAGCCCTATTTTCTCTGGATTTTTTTCCACCTTTGTCCAAAGATGAGGTCTTATATGCAGTAACTTTGATAGAGTTAGCGTACAATGAATAGGGAATGACATCAGCTCATGAAGAGTTTTGGTATCCATCATCTTAGGATTAGCCTTCCATTGAGATGGTACTTACCTATGATCTGGTTTCATGGTTGCAAATAAATGAAGGCAAAGTCTTCAATGACTGAGGTTACTATCTTTCTATATCGCCGTACCTGCATCACCATACAGTGATCGAATATCATTTGGGTAGAGCTCATGTTCGAGGTGGATCTCCGTGATAGGGGGTGACTGAAGTGTTGCACTTTCATCTTTTTTGTTTTTGATATGCTCCCACAAATCCTGTGGCCATTGTTCTTCCACCTCAGGAATTGGCAGAGGTGCTTGCAAATACATTCCATCTATTGTATTGGCTGTTATCCTCGTATCCAAGGGTGTTTCCTTTACAGAATTTGTTTGGTCTCCATCTTCAATCCCTCTCTCCTTTAACTCTTGAATTTTTTTGCGGATTAACACCTCCATTTTTGGAGCAGTTGGAACTGGTGGCTCCATAAGCACTTGAGTGGCTTGGATGAGCTCCTTGCACATCTTTAACCTCTCTTTTTCATACCCTGGGTGAGGGTATGTTAGCCACCAATCCTTTTGGGTTAGGTTAGGCTTTAACCTAGAATCGTAAGCATTTAAGATCGCGTCCAAGGATTCAAAGACCTTGTCCACCAAGACAGATCCTCCCGACGGTATTGCTGATGGCTTTGCTACATCGCCTTTTTCCTTAAGGTCTCTTTTCATCCTCAATTTTTCCTCTCTTTGCAGTAATTTGGTTTCCAAAGCCGTTCTTTCTTTCTCTCTTTTGACTTTTATCTTTTCTCGTTTTGCCTTCCAGGATTTCCTAGGGGTTCGAACATACAAATTTTCTATCTCTGTTTGGCTGGCTGGGGCGTTCCTTGCAGCCTCATGTGCTTGGGCTCTCGATACCGCGTTTATTGGAATGGTTGGTCCTGTTTCTGGTCCACTTGAGCTTGTTATCCATGGTTTGCTTTCCCTTTGTTCTCAGGGTTTTTTGGACAATGTGGAATGAGATGGTCATTCGTACACCCCTCACAGAACCCAAAAGGTTTGATCCTTTTTATGGACAAATCCTTGCCCAATGATCATCACCACATTCATAGCATGCTCCTATAGGTGGTGGAGAAGCTTGTGGAGCCCCCATCAATTGTCCTATTCTAGGAGGATATCCCCTAGGTTTGTAGTTTTGGTTTGCCATGAGCATAAGCGTATTTTCATCGACCAAGTAATGGTTTTTTGTTGGTTGAGCTATGTATGAGGGCTCTGGCATCTCTTCTGAGACCATCCATGGAATTTATCCCTCCGAAGCATATGCATTTTTGTCAAACCCTCTTTCATAGGTATTGTCTAAATCTTCTCGGTACCAAACTACCTGGACCATACTCTGATCAGAAGGTGCTTCTATGGGTTGAGAAATCCTTACCATGGCCCTATTTTCTTGGGGTAAAGGAGGTTGATATCCCAACACAGAGGTTTTTCCTATCCTTGGATTGCGTTATTTGGCCCTACTTGGTATCTTGGAGGGGGTGGAAACTGCTGCCCTCCATGTGGCCCGTATTGTCTTTCTCTAACATAGTTTCTATTATAGAAACATTTGTGGGTTTCATGGTTTGTCCATTTTTGTTCAATAGCACACCACTTCAGTACACGTAGTACGTTTACTCCTGGCCTCTGTTGAAGGTTGCACCACTGAGTTGGATGATCTTCTCCACAAGTGTCACATTTGCGGTTGTCATGTGTTTGGGTTCGTCCTCTTTTCTCGGTTCATCCTTTCGATCACTTCCTTGATCATTTGATCAACGTCCGTAGTTGGGTTTTGCCCGCCAGTTTCATTGTGGGCTCACTAGTGGTTGAAAAGGTGCTACTCATCCCTTGGTCTATGTCTTCTGTCACCTCTCCATATGCCTTGAAATTGCTACCAGATACAATGCCTCTTTCATGACTTGCTCAAAAGTAACACGTGCCTTTAAGTGCGTCTTTTTTGAAAGTGTCATTTCGCAATCCTTCTATGAAAAGGACTGACAGTCTCTCATCCTAAGGTAGTTCTCTAGCAGGGCATCTTTCTATGTATTGCTTGCAATAAAGCAAGGCTTCCTTCACCTTTTCCTTCTTCTTTTGTCTAAATGTGTAGATTTGGGAGACAATATTATGCTTAATTCCTCTCTTTGAGAATTACTCAGTGAATTTTCGGAGAAGTTTCTCAATGCTTGGGAATTCGAGGCTGCTTAAAGGCTGAAACCCGGTCAAAGTAGTTGCTTCTAAATTCAATCCAAAACCTTCATATTGAGTATGAAAATCAGTTACCTGTTCCTCCCTCAACACTTGTTTGAAGATCGAAACATGGGCATACAAATCTCCCGATCCACTATACTTTTTGGGTACACATTTTGCCACTTGAGATGGTTGCATGTGTCTGGACTCCGCAACCATCCTCACCACCCCTGATCCTCCTGGTGTGGTCTCTCTATGTTCATAATCTCCCCTTGGCACTATAATTGGTATCCTATCCGCTCTACGTTCATCAAGTCAATCTCTTGTAATAGTCGGAGAGATTCTAGTTGTGTAAGATAGATCAGGTGCCGCACTGCCCTTATGTGTGTTCATAGAATCCCTAGACCCCGTTGATCCCATAGGCCCTGTGTTTGGAAATTGTTTATGTCCAAAATAATCTTCCACTCTCGTTCTCACTGGACTTACATGCCCAGTTTTTGGTCGCGTGTGAGTAGTCGTGGTTTTCACTTCTTCTGGATTTACATAGTATTGGTGTAGTGGTCTCCCAAAATATGTATATTGTTCTAACTCCTTACGATCCATAGGAGAGTATTTTTTGCCATACTTATCCATTATGACCACTTGAATACTTCTCCCCTCTGTGTAACTAAAAACGTATAGTTTTTTACGGTCAGTCAGTTCCTTGATGTGGGGTTCATCACATCTATAATAGAGTGTTTGTTCTCCATTATTGAATTTATATAGCCCCACGTAAGTGTTGTTTGTATTAAGTCACTCTGTCTCATTGGTGCGCCTAAGCACCACATTTTGCTTATCCATTTTGGGTGGTTCATGTGCTAGCTCTTCATCTACCTTGTCCTTAGTGTCAGTCATCCCCCATTTGTCCACAATAAAGGGGTTGTGAACCACTAGGTACATCATTCCCTCTTTGTCAAAGTATATGTCTCTGTCATAATCTACATCTACAAGGTCCTTAAACTCGCTTGGATTATTCTCCAACTTAACACAGTAGCGGTCCATTCCATCCTTATAGATTTTGGCCTTAAGCGCATTTTCAAATTGAAACTTTAAATACAATAATTTCACGTCAGATGCAAGTTGGGAAGGACCTACCCCAATGGAAGTTGTTTCCTTAGGGTTCAACTTGTTGGACTCCTCAGTCATTAGACTATATCATCTTTCTGATGAGGTGTCAGAAAAGCTTTCCTCTACAATGGCTTCTAAGGATGCAGTGGTCTTTGATTCACACTACCTTCAGCTGAATGATTGCTCACTTGGTCTATGATGCTTGGATTCCTATTCTAGTACAATCTTCCTGATCGTAAATTCATGAAGAATTGGTATTGTAAAATCCAAACCGGGTTACCTCATTAGTCAACCTGAATTTCCCCTTCTGATTCTACTTGTTGGGTAGTATTCTCTAGCACTTGCAACCTGTCAAAAAATGCTTGATAGCTGTGAGTTTATAGCCGATCTAGCTTTCAATTGACAAAATTTAATGAATTTTTTCAATAGCACACAATTTTACTCACAACATCAACAATTTAGGTCTAATTTCAATTTTGAAAATACCACCAGGTTCCTGTAGACTACCTCTCTATGTGGTCAAATCTGCTTTTATTCTGACTCAGAGGAACATGGATCGCGATCCATGTTGGAAAGCCAAATTGACTTTTCTTGGTACCATCAGATTCAACATGATTAGTAGGTACTATGGCATCAATTTTTTTGGAAATGGACCTCTAGATTGAAAATTAGGTCAATTCTGACACTTTGCCAGAGTTCTTGGTAGTTTTGGGTTTTTGGTCTAGTTTTTTTACATCCAAATTCAGTTTTGAAAAGGTCACTAGACTCCCTGTGATGTCCTCTAGCTATGATGCAAGTTTTGTATCAAATTGTGTCAGAGGAACATGGATCGCAATCCATGCACCTCAGTGCCAGAATGTACCGAAACTTGACACATAGCTAGTCCTTGGACTACTGATGCTGGCTATATGGTTTTTGAGTGTTTTGGAGCTTTTTAGGTCAACCAAAAATCAATTTTGGGGTCTGTTTCAGTGGTTTCCCCCTTGATTGTTTTTTGCCCTTTTGGCCCACCTTTTGACTTTTTTTTTATAAGAGTGTTTTGGGAGAAAGTATTTCAAATGTTATCACTTTTCTACCTACCAATTATTAGCTCAAAATTCCAAAAAGGTATATAGATCGTGATCCATGTTTGGCAAGATTTTGGCATGACCTTTTGTGAGTTTGTGACAGAGGGTATGGTGGTACTCTTCCCCAAATCTTTTTGGATTTGACTCACTTTTTCCAAGTCAAAAGAAATATTTTGTGTCTGCTTGAGATTTTTTGCAACAAACAACTCCTATTTTGGAATTTTGATCAGGTTTTTTTCACTTTTTTGTTGTGGCTCCTTTTGGAAAAGTTGTTCCCTTAGTTCTCAGGAGTGCACTAGTTCAATTTCCCTTACAAATGTCCACCAGGTACATGGATCGCGATCCATGTTGAGCAACATCTGGTCATGATTTTTTGTCCTACTGGTTCCCTGCTTCTAGTTGATCCTAATTCTCATCCATTTTTGAATTTGGACAAATAAAAGTTCAGTTTTTTTAAATTTTCTTAATTTTCCAGTTTTGCTCTACTTAACCCCAATTTCTTGATTTAGATGATGTTTTAGCACTCCATTTCTAGCCAAACTCAAGGTTTTGATGACTGAGAGTCTCTTCTAAGCAAAGGAAACAATTTTTGCTCACTTTTCCTGAAAGGTACAGGGATCACGACCCATGTTGGACAAGAAAGCTGAAAAAATTCTTCACAATCTGTCTCTAGCAAGATTGTATGTCCTTGTAGCAGCAAGAAGCTCTCACAGTCGACGTCCAATCCTTCTTCAAGATAATGATAATGTGTTAGTCAAAACTAAGAGTTTTGACTTAAGAGCTAAGGGGACTTTCCCACGACCATTCGGCCACTTACAAGGGGTGTAGACTCAAAGAGCTAAGAGGAAATGACAAAATATATCACAACTAGGAATCCTTATTAACAGAATTACACCGCTTCTTTTGAAAAAATGAGCAAATACAACAAGGTTTGGTGTACATCCACCTTTTACGTGTCATTCCACTATGTCCACCAAACACTATCATATTTCAATAGTCAAAAAAGTAGATTTTGTATTCAACAGAAAAATCAAAAGCTCCTTGAGAGGAAGATCTATGTTAGTAGTTCAATCATCACAAAAATCCAAGCCGAGCTTAAACCTAGAGTGGTACCAAAAACACCCAAATGACAATGCAAATAATACCTAGTCACCAGAGGGTTTTCAAAAGTCTACAGTCAGAATTTACAAGGAGGTATAGAGAAACAATCCCCATGCAAGAATTAGATAGTTGCATAACCTAGGATCACATAGTCCATCCTTATCCACATCCAACTCTATTGGTGAGGATATATCAGTACAAAAAACATTATTTATGTCAATTTCTTAGCAATTAATAAGTCTCATTAGAGTCAGGCATTAACTAGCTGCCATGGCCTTGTATCACTCAGGTCATCCATATTAGAAACCTAATGGTGAGGTCTAGGTGTAGCAAAAAGCACCTACACTTGATTAAATATTCCTAGTATAATCACAACAAAAAAAGGCAGTAAAGTAAAGAAAAAGTATAAGCAAAACCTCCACAGCAAAGAAAAAGCCAGTAAAGCTTCTCCATACTCATAAGAGCTCCAAGATTGAGCAACCCATAGTATCAACTATACGAGCAAAACCTCACCAAATTATCCCATTCACTTAGATGAGCAAAAAAAAATAAGTATCAACAGAGTAAGTGATCTTAGGCTTCAATAGGGGAATAAATTACAGCAATACCTCAAAAAATCCAGCAAAAAATAACACCAAAATCTGGCATTCATACCATGTAATACTCGGCACTAAAAATCCCTTTATCAATTTTATACCATATCCTACTCAGATGTTCTCCACCCAAGCCACCAATAAACAGAGATCTGATAGGTTCAAGGGCCCATTCATAATTTACAACATCCCTCATACGCATGAAATTACAAATGCATTAATAAAATCAGTTTTGACAGCAAAGAGATACCACATTGAGTATAGAACAACAGTATAACAGAGGGACTAATAAGTCAAAAAACTCCAGATAAAACATCCATCATGACACATCATTTTTTTGAAAATAAGTCACTAATCCATATTTTTGCTCAGTGTACTAACCAAGTAATAATCGACAAGTGGTTAGGCAACCACCTGAGAGACAACAAGTTGTTTAGGTATTTCCATGATGCAAGATTCAAATCAGCAAAACACACAATGATCCACACTCAATTTCAGAGTTTATACAAAGCACATCAAGGAAGTTAAGACCCGTCACGTGTTTAAATAGGCAAGGACATCTACAGGTGAGGTTCCATCAACACCCTTGGGGTGAGCAAAATCCTTCACATCTGCCATTGGCAAAATCCCCAAGCAATCTCCCCCTAGTGTTCACGAATGCTTCAGAACAGCAAGAGAGGTACAAGTTCAAAAGGGCAATAGGATCAAAGCAAAGAGAGCGCCTATGCAAGAGAGAATAGAGAGAATTACATAGGGTAGAGATTACTACTGATGAGGGTTGGCAGAGTGAAGCTGACCCCGCACGGGCTATGCATGGAAAAAATTATGACAAAATGACAATGAGTGGGCATGACCTAGCGTGTGAAGTATGCAAGGAAAGAGCACAAAAAATGAGAATTTGTTTTGGGGGAACAAGGTAAATAACTATGGTAGGCAAGGAGCAAGGGTTAAGTCCCATAGATGGTTGAAATGTGAGAACTACAAGGGTTTATTCCCACCATCTCCAACCTTCAATATGCCCAAAAAAGTCATCAAACTTCTAGACCCATATTAAGCCACAACAAGTGAGTCAAATAATCTGAAGATTCCATTGACAAAATTATTCCAAAAGTATTAGTGAAGATGATGTTAGTTGCCAATAAGCCAAAGTTATATGTACATGTAACATCATTAGTTTCAATAATTATACCAAAAGCAAGGGCAATGGCACAAACCTTCACAAGGTTATGTACTAAAAAGTATACTTATCAGCTCCATCATGTAACAAGTAAGCAAGTGAGTCCTAGTTTCACATAGGTGCATCAGTATAATGTGTGTGTGTGTGTGTGTGTGTGTGTGTGTGTGTGTGTGTGTGTGTGTGTGTGTGTGTGTGTGTGTGTGTGTGTGTGTGTGTGTGTGTTTAAGATTGATTATCTAACAATAGTTTGATTATACAAACTAATGACCCATACAATGGGACTAGAGACCAGATAATTTGTTCATAAAATCTAAAAAATACATTTATAGCAACCAAGAAGTAACCTATAGAGTTGATAAAGATAAGTCTACACTTTACATTTAGTCATGATAGTAGGATACACTTTGTATTACAATTATCAAAGAGGTGTATGGATGATCTTCTACCATTGTTGCAGTTGTTGTCATATTCCTAAGCAAGTAGCCTCTTACCTGTCACCATCCAAAAATTGCAAGTCCATCAGTACTGGCATTAATTGGGAAGATAGGTGTCAATGACTCCTCCCTCTTATTATCGGTGTCAAAAATTACAACAAAAACTAACAATCTAGCATTGATCAAGTATTTTTCTTTGACCTTGAATCATTTATTTACTATAATGTTTGTAATCCAAAAAAAACCGGACAGTATCTCCCTTGCACTTTGGACAAATTTTCAAAAGTCCAGTCCAATGTCATCTCATCCGAGACCTTCACATGAGGATTAAGGCTCTTTTAGAAACCATAGATAATACTCTTATTTTAAGAATTTTGCACATAATTTAGTAACAAGGGAAAGTATCAAAAAATAGCTTATGGTTTTGAGCTCACCAATGTATACTTCCCTTGATTGGGGTTGACATATCCATTGTATAAGGCATTCATCTACATTATCTAGTGTAAACTATCTACCAAAAGGGATTGTAAACTCCATGTATCTACATATCAAGACGAGCTACCAATATTCATGTTTCATCCAAATGAAACACCATGTGAAGCAGTTAGCCATGCATATCTACTTGATTTTTGAATATTGATCCAACACATTTCCGAAAAATCTTTGAAATTTCAGCCCCCCAAAAAAAATCGATTTGCAACTCAAAATCCATGAAATCCTGATCCACAAGAATGTAAACTTTGATGTCAAAGTGAAAGATGAATGTCCAACATATAAACTAGTAAATTTCAACTCTAAATTTTCAATTATTTTTAACAAACCAAGGAAAGGTAGGAGGCATGTTGCATCACTACAGCTTCTAGTATTAAAGCTCTCTGAAAAGTGAAAATTTGGGCAGTATCTCCTTTGTACGTACAACGGATAGTTTTTCAAAATTCCAGTCACACTACCATCTCTGTCAAGACACTCACATGAGGTTTAAGGCTCAACATCATGCATAATGTCTTCAGCTAGGGTCAAATGTAAAATCCAAATCTTCTTGCACATGGATCTTGCAAACTCTCAATAGTATTTTTCATTCTCCAAGTACTAACATGACAAAAAATGAATTCAAAAATTTATGTTTATCATCAACCTTGAAAGGAAAATTTGAGTGTAAACTCCCAAACAGCTCCCAACCAGTTTTTTAACTGATGATTATCAATAATTTTATTTTCTTAAGTAGAAAGACTCAAAATCATTTTCTAGATTTGAAAAGACATCTAATGTATTTCCGATCAAATGCACACAACCCAAACATGTTTCATGCGCTTAATCAATTGTGTCAACACTTCTCAGTAAATTCCAGCTATCTCTATTACTCAAGGTCTCAGCACAGAATATCCTCATATGTAGACATGGCCGATTATAGATAAAAAAGACAATTAGAAAACAAATTTAAGCTAAGGAATTCATCAGAATTTGAAAAGCAATACTTTCTATACATAGTAGAACTCAATTTTTCTTTTTAGTTCATCTTAGTGTGTTATAGTCTGAATGCAAAACACTTACCCTATACATCGTTCTCCAATACATATTATTAGAAAGCATTGTTCATAGGTCCAATTTAAAAATCTCAAAATTAACCAAGATTTTACTGAGTAGGTGCAAGGGCACCCACCTGTCCCATTGTTGCCGATAGAACAGTCAATTGGATAGTAAGTGAAGTATTTCAAGGATCTTCTAATACCATTTAGCTTGATGAGGTCAAGACTATGCTATATGGCCATCGATTGCAAGTTCATGTATGTGTTGTATCGTCATGAGCGGTTCAAGGAACAACGGTTAGCTTCCAAGTTGCAAATGTCTGTGAACACGAATGCATGTATGGGTATGCCAGAGAGAGTAAGATGAAGATTTTGTATGATGGGAATGCCTAGCATTCAAGGCATGTATTCCTCACTAGATTCAGAGTGTGTGTGTATAGCTGTTTTAATTATAAAAAATACACACCAATGAAGAAGATGTTCAAAAAGACGACTGGCTAAAGGTGTCTAGGTAAAGATAAGTACAGAAAAAACTTGACAGTCTTTGATTCATAATTGTACAGCATAATAAGAATGAAGTATCATTCCAAATCAGTTTGTACAAAGGTATCAAAACTATCCCAGTTGGATCATCAAGTGTTTTCAAAGTTGGACTGCAGCAAGCTAAACCTTTTTAAGCCAAGATAGAATTCTCACCTGCATCCATATAGTCAAGACAACACATATGTTAGACTTGGCTACATATGACAGGCTTCAAAGAATCTATCAGTTGTTATCCATGTCAAACTTAAAAATTATTGGGTTAGCTATTGTCCTACATATTAAAATGTCAAGGAATTTTTTTTAAAAAAACATCATATTCCTGCCAGAATTTCTTCGCTATGTTTTAACTTCTCCTTTTTATAAAAAATGTCGACTAATCCATAACATTCTATGTAAAGTATGGAAAAAATCTTGCATGCAATGCTAAGTTTTGTAATTTCATCTTAAAATCTGCTTCGAAGTTGAGCCCTTCAAGGCCAGAATCAAGTAGGATTATCATTCGACCAAGTTTTAGGCCAGATATCAAGAACCAGAAGTCACTGAGTACTCCAATATTTTGCAACAAGTTATGCATATTTACCAGCACTATACTGCATTCCATAAAGAATTCCCTTTGAAACTAAAGTAATAGATGAACCATCAGCCCAGAGAAGTACCATCCAAAGCCAGAGAAGTATTAGCCAGAGCCAAAGCCAAGGCCAGCCAGAAAGCAGGCCACCTCTAACCATTCTCAAAAATAGCCAGCTAATGAGAGTAGATACTATTTCAAAAAATGACTAGTCGCATCTGGAGACCATGATTAAAGACCAGAAAATGAGCTTATAGACACAGCTAAAAAAACTTGCTATTGAAGCATAGATAAAGATCAAATCTCAGTTTGTAAGTCAAGGCCACCAAGCACCCCCTTTATAACATCATAACCTCCTCAGGTAGCAGTATTCAGCAATAGGCTAAAGGTCAGTTTTTCTGCAGATAAATAGACTCTCCATATCTCAACATCATAACATGTTCCGGTATTAAAAGCATCAAGACCTGATCAGTAACCATATGTTGTCCATAGGATAAGTTAAATCCTAGGTAGAAAAGCATAAAAAACCAGAATAGGTGTGGTTTACATTTTTTTTTTTTTAAGGTAGCACCACCACCAAGAACCAAATGTAGTGGAAAAAAAAAACTAGATCTAAGCCAGACATCCAAGCAACCAGCTGTAGGTTAGATTTTTTGTTTAGTCAAAGCAAATAATTTCCCCCATATCACAATATCCTACCATACTCAGGTAGTAAAAAGATCAGTACCTCTTCTTCAAGTATCAAAATCAAATTAGTATCAAAACTAGATTTGTACAAAAGCCAGAATGTTTACATATAGTCCATGGCAGCCTAACCAGCAATGCCACCAGGATTTCAACATCATACCCACCATAGGTAGCATGTTTATGCAAAAAACACTAATTTCTCATAAGTTTTTATTATAGGTAACTACTTCATAGAGTAAATTCTCAAGTACAATGAGCAGGACCGGAGCCCAAAAAACCAATTTATTTAGTATTTTCCAATCAAAAAGACCTCGAAAATTCACATGCTTCTTGTAGTGTGTCCAAGCTTCAGTTAAACAGTTTCCCTTGAAAAAGGCCTTTCTCACAAAAAAGGGCCAGCGTTCAACCAATATTAGGAATTCATCTCATTAGTCTAATTATAGCCAATATCCGATTTTTTGTAAGTCAAAACAATCTCCCCCATATCACCATACTATAGCACATTTAGGTAGTAAAAAAACCAAATCAGTAACATATGTGTGTTAGAATTGATGTCAATTTTTAGTAGAGCAGCAAAAACTAGAGTATGTATGTACTCAATACTAGGCAAGAAGCAAAACAAACCTGAAGCACACAAAGCACACCCGGTGGCAGCTACACCAAGGTACTACTTGGATGCCTCACAGTGAGGGGCTATTGAAGGGGCACCACCTAGCATTTTATGCGGCTAGGACGCGACCAAGAGCTAGTAGAGTTGACACTCTATTATTGAGAATGACATCTTTATGGGAGAGAATCACCTTGAGCATATGGAAGGAGTTGTGCTCACACACACCTTCAACCAACCTTAATGGAGAGACAGAGAGAGAAAGGAAGAGAGCCACCAACAAGGATCCAAGGAATGAATTATTGGAGTGAGAGGTTTGAAGGGGTGCCTATTTCCAAAACCTCTCTTGGCTAACCGTACAAATGGTTGCAATTATGCATGCGGAGAAAATATACGTATGAGGGTGACGGAGAGAGGAAGGAGAAGGGAGAAAGGAAAGAGAAGAGAAACTGGGGAATAAATGTGCTTGATAATGGATGTGGGAGAAGGATGAAACACATATAACTAGAATTTCCTTGATCAAGCCTTAACAAAACTTGTTACACGCACCCACGCCAATGAAAATGCATTCATCACAACAAAAAGAGAGTGATTACACACACAAAGCATCCATACAAATCAAGCATGCTAGCTACAATCATGGGAATGTAAACACTACCACCCTGCCAAAACGATGGTAGCCTAGAGGTGCACACAGAGCCCAATTAGGGCATGCTACAATGGAGAGGGGCTCCCATGTGTTTGGGCTGAGATGGGGGGCTCTTTATATAGCCTCTCCCACCCCATTACAATTAGTGACAATTACAATTAAGGGCTTGAAATGGGGAACGAATTGGGATGCCCTGGGAGCCGCCACCTTGGCCTTCTTGATGCCTTCACCTTGAAGCTTCACCTTGCTACTTGAGAGGTTGATTCTTGGTCATTATTTGCAGCAATTCACCTTCTTCTTTGGAGGTTGTGGAATGGCTAGCACCTATCTCACAAGTTGTGGTGAAAAGGAGAGAGGAATGGGCCATACTTAGAGGGATAGATACATGTGTGTGAGGATGAATGAGAATTGGGTGGAGAGGGGTGAAGCTATAGAGTTGTTTTAAGATTTTTTGTGGTTGATTTTGATGGAATTAGGTAGAGATTATAATAGAGAATAGAAATCCATTATGGATCCTCGATATGTGTAGGAATTTAGTGATAGTGTGTGTAATTAACTAGTGCATACACACACTAGTAAGAGGAGGAAGATGAAGTGCAGCCATGGAAGCTTGAGAGGGCTGATTAGGAGTGGAAAATGATATAATTTTTGAATAATGTTACGTGTGTGTGTGTGAGCAAGAAGGTGGCTAGTGTGAAAGGGGAAAAGAGTAGGTGATGAATATGACCAAAAAAAAGACTTTTTCCACTACAAATGGCTCCAATATGGGGCCCCAATTTCTTTGCCCGAATTTTGTTGATAGAGGACAAGGGGAGGGCGTGGAGGGGGGTCTAGGGTGACCTTTGGGGAGTGGGGGAATCATTTCCCTCAAGAAAATGGAAAAAAATGAAGAAAATTGGCTTGGCATTTCCCTCTTTTCTTTATGAGCCAAAAGTGAGGTGACCCACCATGCATGATGCTCCTTTTGGAATTTTTCATTATGCATCACATGTGTGATGACACCTCAAGAGGCCCCATGGACCCATGATGTCACTAAGGCATCTTATTTGTAAGACTAGTAGATATTATGTACACATGGCAATTACATAATAGGAAATACCTAGGTAGTGGATCCCACCACTTGTCCCTTCAAGTTTTACTTATACCATAGGTGAAACCAACTCCAAGTTCCCTTTTCCATGGGTTTCAACTTTATTTAGGGCTCCTTCCCATATGAAGCTCATCTGTGTGCCAAAACCATGCCGAAATCCCTTGCCAAAAGTGGACATTTTCCTAGTAATAGATCCAATGCCAAAACTTATTTTATTTTTATTTCTTGAGTTTGTACAAGGTTTAGCCAAACCTTAAGTGCCAAAAAACCCTTCTAGTGAGCAAGGTTCACTCTTGTTGCTCCATTGCTTCACACTTCTTGCTGTGATCATTCTACTCGCCGCCGCTGTTGTAATTCTTAACGGTGCAAGCTTAGGTGGTCGCATCTGGGAAACATTTTTACCTTGCTAATTATGATCATTACCAAGATGACTTTGTGGCAATACCCAACATTGTTATACATGCACTAGAGCATTCTTGGTAGAGAGGAGCTTCTTCCTTTTTGTTGTTGGCAATGCCCAAATTGTGATTTTAAGAGGGGTCATAAAAAACACGCATCATATAGCCTTCCCCATAATGCTAGAGGTATTTTATGCCTCTAGCCGTAGAAGGTGTTGTAATATGGTGTTTTGTGGAGTGCATTACACACCTGCAATCTTGAAGAAATTGAACAGTACATGAAAGCCTTTGATATGCGAACGTTATATCTTGGACTTCTATCATGACCCTTTCCTTTGCCATGCAGCTACCCTTTGACTATTGCATCCTGTTTGTTTTTTAGCCCTTTTCGATGAATGATTGTATCCACCCATGACAAACAATTGGTCTCCTAGACCCTTGAAAAGCCATACCCCATCCATTGTCAATATCTGCTCTCACTGGTAACATTTTTTCTTTTTCCTTTTTCCTTTTTCTTACTTTTTTTCTTTGAAATAAACTATGTACATGGTTGTTATCTTAGTCGGAGCTCAAATATGATGAGCTCTCCTCTGAACCAACCTTATCATTGATCCCACCAACATATGGCTGTGAAAGACGACAGTGGTAGGCCTTCAATCGCCAACCATTTACTGGGGTCTGATGTACTTTACCATCTAAGTCACCTAGCTGGTAACTGCCATTTGAGAACCTCTGTATCACTAGAAAAGGGCCCTCCCACTTAAGCAAGAACTTACCATCCTTTCTGCGATCAAAGCGATTGTCGTATCTGAGCACTAAATATCCTTCCTTGATGTCTTTCTTGACAAGGTTGTGATTGAACTTCCTTCGCTTCTTCTCTGCCTGAGCCGCATAGTATTTCTCTGCTGACTCTTCATCTAGCCCTACTCTCTCCAAATCAATGATTCTTCTCTCCACCTACTTCTCTTGACTATCTTCTTCCTGTGCCTTTAGAACTCGGAGGCTTGCTAGCTCCACTTCTATAGGTAGTAGTACCTCTTGCCCGTAAACCAAGTCAAAGGGTGTATACCCCAAGGATGTTTTAAAGGATGTTCTATAAGCCCAAAGTGCTGCATCTAAGTGTGTGTCCCATGCCTTAGGATGTAAATGCACTTGCTTAGTGATGATTTTACATATAAGACCATTTACCTTCTCCACAAGACCATTGCTGTGAGGATAGTATGGCGTTGAGTGCTTGTGCTTGATTTTCAACTTGCTCATCAATTGCTCCACTAAATCAGCTCAAAATCCCGGTCCCCTATTGGAGAAAATCTCCAAAGGTGTGCCAAAACGGTGTCAGGAGTTTTTTGGAGTAAGAGATTGTGCATATGTACATATCCATGCATGGTGCATCAAATAAAGAATTGCCCATTTTTCAGAGCCAGGTGGTTACGTGGGGCCCACATGTGTACAGGTAGGGCAGCATGTACATAGTGCATCGATTTTCACTATAACCAGTACCACTGTGTTTTTCCTATAATAAAGAGGATTTGTTAGCACGTAAAACTTCTCGAGGAAGCTATCCACGGGCCAAAGACATGAGGTAAGCAGGTGCGTCAGATGGCATCTAGTGGCGTCAGGAGGCCGAATGGGGTCAATACTTGCACGTGGAGAAGTACGGGCACAACGTGGGTGTTTTCTTTTGATAATTATGCAAAAAGTTCATCATGAGGATGATTTTTTGGGGCCACTTCATGTGGTGGCGGGATGCATTATTGAAAAAAACTGAGTGCCAGGTGTGCGGATGATGCAAAAAGGTGACAACTATGCACTGCGAGGTCAGTTTTTGGCATGTTCGGGGTCCGTTTGAGGTCATCTAAAAGGCCACGAGTACCCAAGTAATAAAGCTAAGTGTGGGAACTGAAAAAAGAGAGAGAAGACCAGAAAAAATGTGGAGAAGAGAGGAGGAACAGCTGCAACTGTGTTTTTGCTCATTTTGGAGCTTGTTTTGGCCGTAAACTGATCATCCGAGGTCGGATTTGAGCACTTTGACATTGTAGACTGGGGTTTTGGGCCGTTCCGTACGCGATGGCGCTGTCCATTTTTCCAAATTCCTCCCTTTTTTCTGTTGTTTTTGCTGTGTAAGTTTCTCCTATGATCGAAGTTTCTACTCCAGTTTGTGATTGTATCTGGCTTATTTTACCCATATTGTGTGAGTTATTTGCCCATTGGTGTTGGCCCAAGCTCAATTAAATCTAAACATCAGAAATTCTCCTCTTTTGAGCTGAGTTTTTTGGGGGTGTGTGTGTGTGTGTGTGTGTGTGTGTGTGTGTGTGTGTGTGTGTGTGTGTGGAGTGGGCAAGTGGATAGTTTCTCCCCTCTCACTCCAGAGGTGTGTTTCCTGTCTCGGCCAGGTGTGTTGTGTAAGCCGAGTGGTGCCCCATAGTGTGTGTGTGTGTGTGTGTGTGTGTGTGTGTGTGTGTGTGTGTGTGTGTGTGTGTGTGTGTGTGTGTGTGTGTGTGTGTGTGTGTGTGTGTGTGTATCTTCCCAAGAGTGTGTGTCGGGTTGTTATAGAGGCGCTGTGTGTGTTTTCATCCCGCTCACATTCTTTTGGCGCCCCCACGGAGGATCTTCTTCGAGTACCTTCTGCTTCGACCTTCAAGCTTCGAGATTCGGGGCTACAAGTTACAGGTTACAGGTTACAGCGACAGGTACACGTACAGGTGATTCACACAAGTACAGGTAGTTGGAGTACAGTGATATACTAGCAGTGATGTCACTTGCAGTTGTTGTGGGTATGCATCACTTGGCGCCTATTTGAGCGCATTGTCTGCTGGATTGTACATTACTTGTGGAAACTGCCATTGTACGCATTTGTGGAGCCATACTTGGTTGTATTTGGCAGTCCCAACCATTTCTGAGACTTGACTATTCACGATTTGCATTAGCCTTCGTGTGAGGGTCGATAGCGTGAGGTTTTTATTGAGCTGGGGGATTCTCAAATGTGGAGATCCTTTCGGTGATACAGGTAGCTGGAGCACCCTTTTTGTGACCTCGCCATAGGCTATGTACTAGTGAGTCCTATTTGATGCTCGGGTTCTATTGTTCACAGTTTATGCATATATATACAGTCTATATTTTGGGTTCCTATTGCTCTACTTCTGGGGAAACTCTGTCAAAATTTTTCCAAGTTATGATGGCTATTTTCGTGGTCTTGTGAGCCATTTATGCTGTTATGCTGCTGAAATTTTGGCAAAATCAGAGGTTAAGTCAGATGTGCCTTCTTGGGAGCTTCATGGTTGGCTTTAATGGATGATCAAAATGGCCCTCAATTCACTCCTTTTCATTTAACTCAAAGAATCCAGATAAATGTTCATGTGTCCAGGAAGATTTTTTTCCAGCAGCGCATAGTTTTTATGTTTGGGCCAAGAAGATTACGAGAGATCCTGGAATGTCCTTTGCCTGTTGTCATTCCGATGATTAACTATGAAAACTCATTTGATGTGCATGTGTTTGTCCTTATCTAAAGTTGAGCTCCATTGAAGTTTCTGGGGATTGGGTAGTCAAAAGTGTTGGGTTCTTGCACGTGTGTTCAAAGGGGTTCTCAAAGCATTGAAACTTGGGTAGCCATGGCTTTCTCTTATCCGGAGTTTCATGGAAGAAGTGATGAAGATGTGGAAGAATTTTTGGAAAAGATGGAGGCTGCCTGCATTAGCAACCAGATTCATGACCCTGCGCAAATGTTACGCCTTCTCCAAATTTGTTTGAAGACTGATGCACGAGTTTGGTCTAAAGCATTTGAAGAGGAGTTGCGTGTGGCTTACCCACCTATAAGGTTGAGTTGGGACAATCTACGACATGGGTTGGAAGTGGAGTTTGTGAAGATAGAAGATCCTGACAAAGTGTGGCAAGAAGTACAGGCTTTGGTGCAAAAGGAAGGTGAGCCAGTAGATGCATACATACGTAAGTTTTCATTTGCATGGGAGTGAATGTGCAAGGCCTTAGCACAACAGGTACCCCCGCCTGACATGATGAAGAAGGACAGGTTCTTAGCTGGTCTTTGGGAGAATATACGTTGGAGAGTGGAGCTAAAGAAGCCATATGAAGATGCACAAGAGGTAGGAAGGAACAAAGAGTGGAAGCTAAGGAAAATGAGCCAGTTAGGGGTGGAGTCTTTGCCCATGAGGTCTGAATTTCAGTCTATAGACTCTTTACAAGGTCGTATGTCAGGGGTTCATCATGAACTAGTGGTTCCTGTTACTACTCAGGTTATGCTTGCAGTGGTCACTACATCGGTGCAAGATGATGGGCTAAGGCAAGACATGAGGCAAATGGTAGATTTGATGAAGAATCTCAGCCTAAACATGCTAGGTCAAGTGGGAAATAATCGACGTCGAGGGAGGTTTGCAAATCAGCCAGGAGGTGAAGAAAGGCCTAGGAATGGTGTTGGACAAAGCAATGGTAGGTTTTGGAGGCAGACGCCCACATGTTATAATTGTGGAGAGTTGTCACATCAGCCCGCAATGTGATAAGCCACCAACGATGGGGGGAGACATGTATCCATTGCCAAGACAGGTGCTAGCTAGGTCAAATGATTATGGCATCGAAATTAAGGGAGATGAAGGAACCATGGGTTCTCAAAGCATCGTAGCTTGGGTAGCCATGGCTTTCTCTTATCCGGAGCTTCATGGAAGAAGTGATGAAGATGTGGAAGACTTTTTGGAAAAGATGGAAGTTGCTTGCATTAACAACCAGATTCATGACCCTACGCAGATGCTACGTCTTCTCCAAATTTGTTTGAAGACTGATGCACGAGTTTGGTCTAAAGCATTTGAAGAGGAGTTGCGTGTGGCTTACCCACCTATAAGGTTGAGTTGGGACAATCTACGACATGGGTTGGAAGTGGAGTTTGTGAAGATAGAAGATCCTGACAAAGTGTGGCAAGAAGTACAAGGTTTGGTGCAGAAGGAAGGTGAGCCAGTAGATGCGTACATACGTAAGTTTTCATTGGCATGGGAGCGAATGTGCAAGGCCTTAGCACCACAGGTACCCCCTTCTGACATGATGAAGAAGGACAGGTTCTTGGCTGGTCTTTGGGAGAATATATGTTGGAGAGTGGAGCTAAAGAAGCCTAGGACATATGAAGATGCATTGGAGGTAACAAGGAACAAAGAGTGGAAGTTGAGGAAAATGAGCCAGTTAGGGGTGGAGTCTTCGCCCATGAGGTTTGAATTTCAGCCTATGGACTCTTTACAAGGTCGCATGCCGGGGGTTCATCATGAACCAGTGGTTCCTGTTACTACTCAGGTTATGCCAGCAGTGGTCACTACATCGGTGCAAGATGATGGGCTAAGGCAAGACATGAGGCAAGTGGTAGATTTAATGAAGAATCTCAGCCTAAACATGCTAGGTCGAGTGGGAAATAATCGAAGTCGAGGGAGGTATGAAAATCAGCCAGGAGGTGAAGAAAGACCTAGGAATGGTGTTGGACAAAGCAATGGTAGGTTTTGGAGGCAGACGCCCACATGTTACAACTGTGGAGAGTTGGGTCACATCAGCCCGCAATGTGATAAGCCACCAAGGATGGGGGGAGACATGTATCCATTGCCAAGACAGGTGTTAACTAGGTCAAATGATTATGGCATCGAAATTAAGGGAGATGAAGGAACCAGTGGATTAACCCAAGAGGAAAAGGGAAAGACAAAAGTGCTAAGTGTAGTCACCTTGGAGAAGGCATCAAAGCTAGAGGATACATTAGTGATGCCTATTGGGAAGAGGACCACGGAGGATAAGGAAGGAAGAAGTGCCTCAGGTCCTAGTAAGAAGAAAGGAAAGATCCATGAAGGCGAGGATGTCAAGGCCAAGAGGAAAAGGAGAGCTCGTCGAAAGTTTCATGTTTTAGATTTTCCACTAGGGGATGGGCAATTAAACTATGACTTGAAGGAGGATATAACAAGCAGAAAGGCATATGTTACTTTTGGGCAACTTATAGAGATGGTACCTAAGCTAAAGCGACAGTGGAAGAGGATGGTTAACCCAATGGAGAAAGAGCCAGAGAGAGGTTCAGTGAAGGTGTTGGCAATGGATGAGCTACCAGACATTTTCCCAATAGTAGATGTGTGGCATAAAAGGAAAAATTTGGGACAAGGTTATGTGGATGGTGGAGCCCAAATATGTGTCATTACACACTCATGCATTGAGAAGATGGGTCTTACAGTGTCTGGGGTGTCAGGTTCCCAGATCAGATTGGCAAACCATCAGAAAGTAAAATGTTTGGGTGTTGTAAACAGCTTAGAAGTGGAAGCATATGATGCAAAGGCAGTGGTTGATTTTCATGTGATGCCAGCAGGGTTGGGAGCATCTCCTATTATACTGGGCAGACCATGGTTACGTGCAGTGGGAGCTGTTCAAGATTGGCGACATGGTACGATTAGCCTCTATGGAAAGACAGGTACCAAGAAGCTTTATAATATGGACACAAGGAAACGATTAGAGGAGCTTTATGAAGATGAGGATGAGTCTAGTGATGAAGACTCTTCCACGATGACAGATGAGGACAGTGATAGTACTACCAGCAGTGATGAGGATGCTGATGTTGCATTTCTTTTGATGGACAAAGAAATCTAGGAGTTTGGTTTAGTTGCATTTGCGAATGAGGTTGAAGATGAAAGTGAAGGGCCTTATGAAGTGATTGAAGGGCTGATGCAAACCAAGGTTGAGTTGTCAAAGAAGCTGGAATTAATGACGCAAATGATCAGTGGAGACCTTTCAGCTATGGAGAAGGAGATATCTTTGCACATGCTGGCTAGTTTTCCTGATTTGTTCATTACTTCATATGAAGAGATCAGAGGGTTCAAGGGCGAAGAGATGCATATAGAGCTAAAAGAAGGTGCTAAGCCAGTGAGACAGAGGCTAAGAAGGATGGGTCAAGAGAAAATGGAAGCCGTGCGAGAAGAGGTGGACAAGTTGTTGAAGGCAGGGTTCATAGTCCCTGTGGAGACCACAGAATGGGTGAGTCCAGTAGTAGTCAGTCCAAAGAAGGATGGGAAGTGGAGAATTTGTGTAGATTTTAAACCCTTAAACACATCCACTAAGAAGAACCCATATCCTCTTCCATTCATCGATCAGATCTTGGATTCAGTGGCAGGTTATGAGAGGTACAGTGTGTGTGATGGTTTTTCAGGCTATTTTCAATTGAAGATTTCTCTTAAAGACCGCACAAAGACCACTTTTATTACGCCATGGGGCTGCTATTGCTACACAGTATTGCCATTTGGGTTGTCAAATGGCCCTTCCTTTTATCAAGAGAGAGCAAATTGGGTGTTGGAACCATTCATTGGTAGTTGTGTTAAAGCTTTTATGGATGACTTCTGTGTTTATAGCAATAGGGCTGAACAACAAAAGAAGATGCAGATGGTATTAGCTCGATATGATGAATGTGGAGGACAACTAAATCCAAAGAAATGTCATCTAGCACAGCCAAGGGTGAAGTTATTGGGCCACATGGTGTCAGAAAATGGCATTGAGGCTGATCCAGACAAGGTTAAGTCTATTATTCTTCTTTCATCACCTACGAGTACGAAGCAATTGGCAACCTTTATACACAAAGTGAAGTACATGGCACGGTTTATTCCATTGTCTTCTCAGATTCTTTATCCATTACAACAAGTGGCAAAGCATGATTCATTGCAATGGGATGACAAGTGTGAAGAAGTGTTTCAAGAGGTGAAAGAGGTGTTAGGGGGGTTGTCAGCCATGCAGGCTCCTGATTGGGAGAAAGTTTTTTATGTAAATCCCTCAGTAGGGGATGATGCCATTGTATCCATGCTATTGCAAAAGGGGAAGGGCAGCCATTATATGAGGCCAGTGTATTGTGCAAGCCGAGTGAAGTTGGTAGCGGAGAGAAAGTTCTCGGAAGTAGACCTAGTGATGGCCAATGTAATATTTGCTTGTCGACGATTTTGTCATTACTTGCTACCACGACCTTTTGTTTTCTTGACGAGTTATGCCTTTTTGCCACAGTTAATTAATGGCACTAACATGTCAAATGTGGTGAAGAAATGGGTAATTGAGCTGCAAGAGTTTGAGTTCTCTTTTCTAGTGGAAGATAGTACAAGGGCTACCCTAGCTGATTTGTTGAACTACAAGGAGAATCCCCTTATTGTTAAGGAAGAGGTGGTGAGAAAGGTAGTTGAAGAAGTGCCACAGATCAGCAATGCACATGTGTTGTTCTTTGATGGTTCATACAGAAAGAGCCATGATGCAGCTTCAGGGGGTATAGCACTTTATGATCCAGAGGGGAAGCTAGTATGCAAGAGAGGGTTCAAATTGGATGCTCATAGTAACAATGAGGCTGAATATGCTACTCTGGAAGCCGGATTACACATTTGTTTGAAGCATGGGGTTCGAAGGTTGAGCATAAAAGGTGATGCCTTGTTAGTGGTGAAGCAAGTGCTAGGTGTGTGGAAGAGCAACAACAGCTCATTGAAGAAAATGTGCTTCAGAATTAAAGGCCTGTTAAAAAAGTTTGAAGCATGGAGCATCAGACACATTGAACGTGCTCTAAATGGAGAGGCACATGAAGCAGCTCAAGGCATGATTGGGGAGCTATTTGTGTTGAGGACCACTTTACCTCTTTATCATGGCCGGGAAAGTTTGGCTCAAGAAGAGGAGTTTTTGCTAACAGGAATCATTCCAAAGGAGATTCAGAAGTCTAAGAAGTATGGCTTTGTGCGTAGAGCATACAGGTACAAATTGATTGGTGATGTCTTATACATGAAAGGGGATGATCTCGTGTTGAGACGTGTACCTTGGCGGGAGGAGCTGTATAGAGTGTTGGAAGAGAATCATGAAGGCGCATCTGGTGGCCATTTTGCTCTAAAGATCACCTTGCATAAGATTTTGCAAGAGGGGTATGTATGGCCTAGTTTGCACAAGGATGTTCACCATTGGTGTAGGTCTTGCAATAGGTGTCAAGCATTTGGGAAGAGAGTGTTGAAGCCAGAGCTACGACAAACCATTATGGCGTTTGATGTGTTTGAAAAGTGGGTGATTGATGCAATAGGCCCGTTACCTATCACAAGCAGGGGCAAAAGATATATTTTGACTGCAGTGGACTATCTCTCTAGATGGGCAGAGGCTATAGCAGTAAAACAGATCACTGCAAAGGATGTGGAAAAATTTGTGTATGATGAAATATGTTGCAAGTTTGGGGTGCCACTGGAGCTACTTTCAAATAAGGGGCCTGGCTTTAGAGCTAAACTGCTAGATTTTTTATGTGCAAAGAAGAAGATTAGGCACCAGCATACCACTCCTTATTACCTGTAGTGTAATGGCTTAAATGAAAGATTCAATGGTGAGTTGGTACAGATTCTTTCAAAAGTGACAGAGCACCAAGAAAAGAATTGGGATTTGGAATTGCCTAGCGCATTATGGGCTTATCGTACTTCGGTGAAGACAGGTACAAGGTTTGCTCCATTTCATTTGGTGTATGTAAAGGAAGCACTATTGCCTGTGGAGGTAGAGTTTCCTGCAATCAAGATGTTAGAGAATTTTCTTGGGCCGCCTAGTGATGCATTCAAAGAGAGGCTCTTGCAATTACAAGACGTTCAGTTGGATAGGATAAGCGCATTGGAACATTATGGGCAGATGCAGGATAAGGCTTTGGCAAAGATAAATGAAAAGGTCAAAAGTAAGGGTATCAAGAAGCATGACTTAGTTTTGCGTTACAACAGTAAGCTGGACAACACCTTCCAAAAGAAGTTTCAGATTAAGTGGGAAAGGCCCTTTCAAGGTAGTGGAGTGTTTTCCAAATGGTACATATCAGTTGGCTAACCTGGATGGGTTTTTACATAAGTCAAGGGTAAATGGATTGCGTCTTAAATTGTATCATGCCAAGTTGATGATGGTCGAGCAAGATGAGTTGTCTGTGGATCAAGGAGTGTTGGTGAGGGATGAGGAGACCTGTGATGAAGCGAGCCTCATATCTCTTTTTGCTGTTGCTGATCATGAATGATCTAGCAGGCTAGGGGATGGGCAAATTATGTCAGGAGTTTATTGGAGTAAGAGATTGTGCATATGTACATATCCATGCATGGTGCATCAAATAAAGAATTGCCCATTTTTCAGAGCCAGGTGGTTACGTGGGGCCCACATGTGTACAGGTAGGGCAGCATGTACATAGTGCATCGATTTTCACTATAACCAGTACCACTATGTTTTTTCTATAATAAAGAGGATTTGTTAGTCCGTAAAACATCTCGAGGAAGCTATCCACGGGCCGATGACATGAGGTAAGCAGGTGCGTCAGATGGCATCTAGTGGCGTCAGGAGGCCGAATGGGGTCAATACTTGCACGTGGAGAAGTACGCGCACAACGTGGGTGTTTTCTTTTGATAATTATTCAAAAAGTTCATCATGAGGACCACTTTTTGGGGCCACTTCACGTGGTGGTGGGATGCATTATTGAAAAAAACTAAGTGCCAGGTGTGCGGATGATGCAAAAAGGTGACAACTATGCACTGCGAGGTCAGTTTTTGGCCTGTTCGGGGTTCGTTTGAGATCATCTAAAAGGCCACGGGTGCCCAACTAATAAGCCTAAGTGTGGGAACTGAAAAAGGAGAGAGAATACCAGAAAAAACGTGGAGAAGAGAGGAGGAACAGCCGCAACTGTATTTTTGCTCATTTTGGAGCCTGTTTTGGCCGTAAACTGCTCATCCGAGGTCGGATTTGAGCACTTTGACATTGTAGACTGGGGTTTTGGGCCGTTTCGGATGAGATGGCGCTGTCCATTTTTCCAAATTCCTCCCTTTTTTTTTGCTATTTTGGCTGTGTAAGTTTCTCCTATGAGCGAAGTTTCTGCTCCAGTTTGTGATAGTATCTGGCTTATTTTACCCATATTGTGTGAGCTATTTGCCCATTGGTGTTGGCCCAAGCTCAATTGTATCTAAACATTAGAAATTCTCCTCTTTTGAGCTGATTTTTTTGGGTGTGTGTGTGTGTGTGTGTGCGTGTGTTTGTGTGGAGTGGGCAAGTGGATAGTTTCTCTCCTCTCACTCCAGAGGTGTGTTTCCTGTCTCGGCCAAGTGTGTTGTGTAAGCCGAGTGGTGCCCCATAGTGTGTGTGTGTGTGTGTGTGTGTGTGTGTGTGTGTGTGTGTGTGTGTGTGTGTGTGTGTGTGTGTGTGTGTGTGTGTGTGTGTGTGTGTGTGTGTGTGTGTGTGTGTGTGTGTGTGTGTGTGTGTGTGTGTGTGTGTGTGTGTGTGTGTGTGTGTGTGTGTGTGTGTGTGTGTATCTTCCCAAGAGTGTGTGTCGGGTCATTATAGAGGCGTTGTGTGTGTTTTCATCCCGCTCACAACGGCAACAAATGCACTCAAAGATGAAATCACTCACGTTCTTGGCTGTGATGCGCTTTGTGGGTCGAGCTTCTGCCCATCTGGTCATATACTCCACCCCATAATGATGTACTCCTTTCCTGATTGAGTGCAAGGTAGTGGCCCTATTGCATCTATTTCCCATTTTTCAAAAGGCCCGTAGGTTTTAATTGGGTGCTGATTTTCATGAGCAAGATGCCTTGGTCGGGCTTTTTGGCAAACCTCGCATGTGCGGCACCAATGTTGTACATCTCGATGGAGGCTAGGCCATATAAACCCTGCTTATAAGATCTTCCTGCTAGTGATCTCTTGTGCAAAGTGGCCACCACACACACCTTCATGACAGCTAAACAAAATATCCTTGATCTCTTGGGATGAGGGAACTCTCCTCATGACAGCATCTTTCCCCTTACAATACAATTCCTCACTTACCAAAATATATATGGTAGCCTTTTTCGCCAGCCACCTGCGTTCACTTTTACTCATACTAGAGGGCACTTCACAATGCTCAAGAAAATAAAGTAAATCATGCAGCTCCTCCTTTCCCTGGTATAAAGGACTTTTCACAAGGACAGCACCTACCATGAGAGTTTGTAGTTCTTCAGTTGCTAAGGCATCTGCTTCTCGATTTTGATCTCGAGGTACAAAGTGAACTCGAACTTCTTTAAAACCCTTCAACAAGGCCTTTGCTTCACTCATCTTAATAGACAATTTGTGATGCCTTGAGAAAGACAACATTGTAACCCTAAAACATTGTTAGAATGAGCCTATTCTAGGTGAAACCCTTTTGCAAAAATCCTCTCCTTTTCTAGACCTAGTATCACTATACCTGTTGATGCCTTGTCTTTTGTTCTCTTGTAAGCTCCATCAAAATATAGATTGTGTGCCCCTAATAGAATTTCAGGCTCCGGGATAGGTGGTACCTTACTAGGTGCCTCTTTCTTGATCTTCTCATAACACCTTTGTGTGAGGACGTCTGCCAAACAAGCACGGGTGGAATCCTCTACCTGTAGTGTGTAGTCAAACTCTTGAAGCTGCACCACCCACTTTTCTATTATTTGAGACAGTTTCGTGTGTTGTAGGGCATATGGAAAGACCTCCTCAGTTGTGATCACCACAAATTGTCTCAGAAGCAAGTAAGCCCGTAACTTTTCCACTGCAAACTTAAGAGCTAGCACCAACTGAGCTCAGTAGTAAACTGGTCTCATGAGAGACGTCTTTGGGTCTTTTTTCATCAAGACAACTCCTAGAGCTTCTGGGCCTACACTAGGATTCACATAGAATAATTCACCCCATGTGGGCTGCAGGACGACAGGCAATGAGCTCAAAATGGTTTTAACTTCTTGAAAGCACCTTTCACCCTCCTCACTCCATGCCAATGTAGTGTGTTTAGTGAGCTACTGCAAAGGATAGATTGCTTGAGAAAGGAGATGTATGAATCGTCCCATGTAGCGAACCTTTTGAATGAAGGAGATTAGCTGCTTCACGTTTGAAGGAGTAGGTAAGGCTAACAATGTCTTTACCTTTTCAGGGTCAGCCTCAATACCATCTTGAGACACAACATGGCCTAGTAGAGTGACCTTACTCTCACCTATATGGCACTTGTCTTTATTTAACTGCCTACCCAATTGGGCCAGATGGGTGAAGCCTTCATCAACCTTGGAAAGATGCACTTCCCTAGAGCTGTAAATGAAAAAATCATCAATGAAGACTCGTATGGATTTACCAAAGTAGGGTTGAAACACCAAGTTCATAAACCTTTGGAAAGTAGTGGGGGCATTAGTTAAGCCAAAAGGCATAACTCTGTAAGCAAAACACCACCAGGGCGTTATGAAGGTAGTCTTCCTTTGATCTTCATCGGCAATTCTGATCTGGAAGTAGGTTGAGTATTCGTCACACACTGTGTACCTTTCCTGACCAGCCACTTCATTTAGTATCTCATCTTGGAAAGGCAAAGGAAAATGGTCCCTTTTTGTGGCTGCATTTAGAGGCTTGTAATCAACACACACCCTCCACTTCCCATTTTTCTTTGGTGTTACCACAACCGAGGACACCCACTCGGAATCTTCCACTGGGTAGATAAATCCTGCATTGATTAATCTTTTCACTTCCTTTAAGAGCACATCTTGTTGCACTAGCCCTAATCTCCTAAGCCTTTGCACCACTGGCTTGGAACCTTCTTTCAATTGGATATGGTGTTGAGTCACTGTTACTCCCTTAATATGTTCATAATCAGTTATGAAGAGACTAGCATGCTTCTTTAGTACCTGCAAATAGGGTCCTTTTTCTTCTTCTGGTAGGTCTTTAGCTAACATCTCCTCTAGGCCTGTGACTTCCTCCTTGTTTAGAGAGTCTTGACTACCCTCTCCTTCAGGTTCTCGTAGTACTATACCCATTACCTCCAAAGAACTAGCATCCTCCTCAGATGACTCACCCTCAGACGAAGAGTAGTTGCTTGTGCTCCATTCGTCCACCGAAGTCTCCATATCCAGGTCTTCTTGTCTACCTTGCTTCATGTCATACACAATTTTTTGTTGCTTGCCACCGTCCTTATGACTTGGGCGCAACTCAAGGGAACCTGTCTCCCAATCCTGCCTGGCCTTCATAGCCATAAGCCAAGGTCTTCCAAGAATTAGTGGGTAGCCCTCCCCCTTAGTATTGAGACTGCCACACCAAAAGCTGAAACCTTCATTCCATTAACCTTTCCCACACAAGCCACCCTTACATTATTTTCCATCTTAGCTTGTAAGAAATTCTGCTCGTTTACTTCCAAACCCAACCTGTGCATCGATTTCTCTGTCATAACACAAATCTAAGCTCCACCATCCACATACACACTGGAGACTCGCTGACTCTTAATCTCTGCATCAATGAGTGGCACAATATCCTTCATGCCTCTTGCACTAATGGACCCAACTGACTTTGCCTTAGCCCTCCTAGTGCTAACCATCTTAGATCAAGCTCTACGTATCTTTGGGGAAAGGTGGAGGGGTTGCTACCATGAGATTGTTGGTCCTTGCTTACTCCTATCTGCTATGAGGTCATAGGGTATGGGATCCCACCCCAAGTGGAAAGTCTTCTACTCCTATGTGCCTTCTTGACCTACTCTTCCTTTTCTTGTCTCCTATCACTTGGGAGGAACCCTCATTCCCTTTATCTGGCTTTGAAGCTTCCATTTCATCAGTTCTTTGTCTCCTAACTCTCTTTGTTGGCATGGCAACATCTTCCTCCATTTTTGCTTTCCCTTTATCCTTACCATTGTCAAGACTTATGATAGAGACAGCCCTATCCTCCCCACCTAATGGTAGTGGAGGGATCTCTGCTGGTGCTTGTGGTGGTGGAGGAGGGGGTCTCAATATTTGAATTGGTGGAGCCACATGTGCATTTTGTCCATTTGGCAGCTTTGCTCGAGGAGGGGTAACTTGTTGGCGGGGAGGTCGTCTTTGATTACCGTTTCCTTGATAGCATCGTGGGTGAGGGAAATAATATATGCCATGACCTACCTCTACACAATTGTAGCAAACGTACTCACGGGTTTGCCTTTGTCCTTCTTGTCTATTTTTTTCATTTCCTGGCTGGGGAGCCCTTACACCTTGAACCAAATTGATGGACAGGCTCTCTAGCTGATTGGTGGTTTGTTGAAGCAGCTCTTGTTGAGAGGACTCTTGATTTGTTGCTCCTATCCCTGCTACTACCCTTGTCGTAGGTTGAGCTAGCAATGGAGGCTCCATTCCTCCTTATAGCTGAGCTTGGAACTTTAATTTCCTATCCTTCTCCCTTGCATAATTCATAGCTTTCTCAAAGGTGTCTGGGAATTCACCTTTAACCTTTTCTCGAAGGATGGGGTAAAGCCCTGCTAGGAAACAGTCCTTCTTTAAGCACTCTAGCGTCCTTTCCCCTTCGCCTAGTGATGCACACCACTTCTCCCACAGGTTGGACTCACTTCCCTTCATAGCTTCTATAGTCATTGGGTGATGTTTGGCGTAGCTCTAAGAGTTGTCTCCATATCTCCTCTGGAGGCTCATGATGGAGAAATTCTTCGATGAAGGCCGTTTTTAAGGCTTCCGAGTCTCTTCTTTCTTCGGGTGCCAAAGTTTGATACCATACTTTAGCACCTTCTCTTAAGACTAGTGGAAAAGCCCTTAGATTTGTGGCCTCATCATCCCTTCCTGACACTAAAAATTCCATTTCCAAATTATCCAAAAAGTCTGAAGCAACCTCCCCAGGCTTACCATAAAAATTAAAGAAGGCCATAATGTAACTAAGAGAGTACACAATTACACAAACAGCTCCAATTTATTGAAAGTAGAGTATGATAAGTACAATTTGGAGCTTTAGCATAGCTAGCTCAAAATAGGATGAATATTGACACATCAAAGGAGTGGTAATAATCTACTAAGGATAGAATGACAGGGTGAGGAGAGCGCAAGATTTCCCCAAGTCTTTCAGCTCCAAACAACAAGGATGTTCTTTGCTGATAGAATAATTTCCTATCAATACATATATTAACACGCATATGACGCACAAAATGGAAAGGAAACATCCGTGGATCATTATTGTCATTATTGGCATCCATACCTACCTACACAAATAGACTAGCTCAGCTGCACCATCTTTGGACCAATGAGCTTGATCAGCCACAGAAGGTCGGCACCTCAAATCACTTCTACTCTTCTTGATGCGTCTGTGAAGATGTAGGGGGTGATAGAAACACTTCTTAATATGCCGAGCCTTTTTGCAAGTAGTAGTTGGATGCTATTGCCATAATTAGCATGACGAACAAAAGTTACACCATTAATGTGCAAAACATCATCCAAGGACAGTCTCTTTAGATTGAGATAACTTCCTGAAAATTAGCAACAAAGGTAAAGCGGGAAGGCTCTTCACCCGATCACCAAAGCACTTTGGACAATATCCAAAGAAATCTTCGTGCGGACAGGAGGTTGGCTTAGGACTGGTGGCATCTGGATTCACAAAGTGCACTGGGAGCACACGCATATGAGCGGCAATCTTATAGGCAAGCCTCCGTCTCTTTGCTTCATGAGGGTTTAGGGGTGAAATTTGTGGTTGTAGGTTTGATGTTGAAGCTGGTTGCTCACTGGCCTTTTTCTTGCCAAAAGTGGTCATGTAACCCCCACTAAATGAGATGGGACCAAATGTCACCTTCACGCTTGAGCACGTGCTGCAGCTTTAGGCCACTTAGGTGTGGATGTGATCTTCCTTTTCTTAATTACCTTTTTAGGAAAGAGAGATCTAGTAGTACTCTCTCCTCCTTTAATGTGCGTTACGGTACTTTCGTGTGTATTGATGTAGAGAATTTCAATTGTGTGTGCATCGGGGGTTATTGCAGCATTCATGGGTTAAGAGGAGAGGTAAATCAAGCTCTTCTCCTCATTCTTCTTTGTTGGCGACGATCATGAACAAGGCAAGGAGAGGGACTTACTTCTTGAATTTCGATGATGCTACAGCCAGGCAACAAGATCTCGCTGAAAGCTTTCAGGGCCTCTAGAGCCTCCTCCTCCTCTGTCCTCCAATTTACAAACTCCTCACGCCACTTGTCCATGTTGAAAATTGCACACCTTCATTGTTGTGAACTGAAGGTCTATGTATCCCTCCTCAGTGGGGGCACCAAAATGAAGCATACAAAGCGCACCCAGTGGCCTCTACACCAAGGTACTACTTGGATGCCTCACGGTGAGGGGTATTGAAGGGGCACCACCTAGCAGTTTATGCGGCTAGGACGCGACCAAGAGCTAGTAGAGTTGACGCTCTATTGTTGAGAATGACATCTTTATGGGAGAGAATCACCTTGAGCATGTGGAAGGAGTTGTGCTCACACACACCTTCAACCAACCTTAATGGAGAGAGAGAGAGAGAGAGAGAGAAAGGAAGAGAGCCACCAACAAGGATCCAAGGAATGAATTATTGGAGTGAGAGGTTTGAAGCGGTGCCTATTTCCAAAACCTCTCTTGGCTAACCGTACGAATGGTTGCAATTATGCATGCGGAGCAAATATACGTATGAGGGTGAGGGAGAGAGGAAGGAGAAGGGAGAAAGGAAAGAGAAGAGAAAGTGGAAAATAAATGTTCTTGATAATGGATGTGGGAGAAGGATGAAACACATATAACTAAATTGCCTTGATCAAGGCTTAACAAAACTTGCTACACGCACCCACGCCAATGTAAATGCATTCATCTCACAACAAAAATAAAAACTTGAGCATTAATCATTCATTAAGGGGAAATTAAATGGAAAACCTTCACACCCCTCCACCAAGAGAGTTATTACACGCACAAAGCATCCACACAAATCAAGCATGCTAGCTACAATCATGGGAATGTAAACACTATCACCCTCCCAAAACGATGGTAGCCTAGAGGTGCACAAAGAGCCCAATTAGGGCATGCTACAATGGAGAGGGGCTCCCATGTGTTTGGGCTGAGATGGGGGGGCTCTTTATATAGCCTCTCCCACCCCATTACAATTAGTGACAATTACAATTAAGGGCTTGAAATGGGAAACAAATTGGGATGCCCTGGGAGCCGCCACCTTGGCCTTCTTGATGCCTTCACCTTGAAGCTTCACCTTGCTACTTGAGAGGTTGATTCTTGGTCATTATTTGCAGCAATTCACCTTCTTCTTTGGAGGTTGTGGAATGGCTAGCACCTATCTCACAAGTTGTGGTGAAAAGGAGAGAGGAATGGACCATACTTAGAGGGATAGATACATGTGTGTGAGGATGAATGAGAATTGGGTGGAGAGGGGTGAAGCTATAGAGTTGTTTTAAGATTTTTTGTGGCTGATTTTGATGGAATTAGGTAGAGATTATAATAGAGAATAGAAATCCATTATGGATCCTCGATATGTGTAGGAATTTAGTGAGAGTGTGTGTAATTAACTAGTGCATACACACACTAGTAAGAGGAGGAAGATGTGTTGGGGTATAGGCGTTTGTGCCTTGCCCGGCCGACCAAAGTCTGGGCGCCCACTGACTTGTATACCTTATACATAGCATAAGTGTATAGGGGGCTGCTCACTTTTTTTGTGTCTCCCCACCCATATCTGTGTGTCATGTGTCTCCTTCTCTCTCTCACTCTCCGTCTGTGGTTCTCCCCGATCCCCTTCAATTGGTATCAGAGCGTAGGTGCAGAGGGAGCGTGTGTGTGTACAGTCACGACGACAACGGAGAGCCAGTTTCATTCCCGAAATCGCGTCTGCGCGCGAGCGCACTTTCAAGAGTGCAAACAGGGTTTCGACTTCGGCATCGGCAAACTCAGCTTTTCGAGAGCATTTCCAACAGCTGTCCTGGCGTTTTACCCCCCTTTCGAAGCCATTCGAGCCATCAAAAACTTCATTCGAGCTACGGTTGAGGAGCTGCATTTTTCAGCCCTCTTTTGGCAGTTTATACTGCGTTTTTGGGTCAAAACGGAGGTTTTTTGGCATAGCTTTCACACCCGGACTCGAATACATGTGATCCAGGAGTCTACCTTGGGGTTTTGGCACGCTCCGGACGCGCTTGTTATATTAGAATTTTTAAATTCTGAACGCTGAATTTTCTGCTGCAGCAGTTGTTTATTGTGTGTCGAGGATTCCACACATGGTTTGCTCTCAGATGTGAGAGTGATATTTGCTGCAAGTTTCCTCACAGGTGGGAGGATACGATGTATGCCTTATGTGGTTTGATGCTCAGGGAGACTAATGTGATTGCATTTTGAGCTCGACAATGTATGCCTCGAGCATGTTTTTTGGCAGTCACAGGTAGAGCAGATATTTGTGTACTAGATTTGCAGGTGTTTGCAATGATGTATGCAAAGTGTGGAGATTGGTGCATGCATTTGGAGTGCGGTTTGATGCGCTTTGGTTGCTCATGGTGTTGAGCGTGCAGTCAGTTTTGTTACTGGTTTTGTGGCCGTTTTACTGACGAAACTCTGGCGAAATTTTCCCAGGAGTTTTATGCGCATCATTTATGCGATCTAGGTAGAGATTGCGGGTTGCACTCAGCATTTGCGTGCAGTGTTCTCTACAGGTGGGAGATTTGTGCGTGTGTATGCATCGATACCGCACATTGTGGGCTTGGTGATTAGCTCACGGGTTTGACAGGCGTACAGTTATCTTGGCACACTCACAGGAGTGAGTATTGTGATGTATGCTTGTGTGGCTATGAGCTAGGTAGCCGGATTCGAGCACTAATGGCTTGAGGTTTTTCAGCAGGTTTCAGCTACAGGTTTACAAGTTTATAGGCAGGTTTGAGGGCTTATTTGGGCATTGAATTTTCAGCCATTGTTTCCTCTTTGCAGGTGTCCATGTATGGCTCAGTTGTAGAGGCTGCTTTGGGACACATTTGTGACTTGTATATGCAACTGTTTAAGAGCTGAATTTTGGGGCTGTTTTGGGGCTGATTTACAGCCATATTTGCAGACTTTTGTTGATGCGATTCGAGCCAGTTTAGGGCTGATTTGGTTGACATTTGCTACTCATTGTTGGTTGCTCTTTTGCGAGCATTATGGCTGATTTTTCATTTGACTTCCAGCGTTATGGTCTGACACAGTTTGATGGTGTTGATTTTGTTGCTTGGAAGGAGCATATGCTTGTTGCATTGGCGGATTTGGAGCAGGATAAACCCTTGTGTGGTTTATCGGCGAAGCCCAAGTCTATGCGTGATGATGATTGGCAGGATCTTGATGAGTTAGCCATGTCTACGATTCATTTGCATCTGGCTGAGTCTGTTGACTGGTAGGTCTCAAGGGAGACTACAACTCATGCTTTATGGCAGAGTTTACATGCTATGTACGCGACATCCATGTCTACAGGGGAGTCTAGTCCCACTTCTATGTCCATGGGAGAGATTGGTCCCACACGCAAGTCTCGACGGCATAGAGACTTGACATGTTGGCATTGTGGACATAGAGGGCACATTAAGCGTTGATGTTTCAGGCGTTTGAGACAACAGAGGCGACAGATGCATGATGCAGATTTGGGCATGACAGATGCTAGTGAGATCAGTACGGTGGTTACTGAGTATGCTTGTGACGGCGATGACACATTTACATCTAGCTTGTCTTCAGACGATCTTATGTCTACGGATTGCATATCGGATTGCACATTGTCTTCACATTGGTTACTAGATTCAGATGCTACTTTCCATGTCACGTCGCATCGTGAGTGGTTTAGCACATTTTCTAGTGGGAGACTTGGTTGTGTGCACATGGTTGATGGTGTTGTGTATGACATTGAGGGTACAGGAGAAGTATGTTTGTCCTTGCCCAGTGGTATGAGATTTACCCTGCGTCATGTGCGTTATGTGCCAGATCTGAGACGGGATTTGATCTCAGTCAGACAGTTACGGGATAGTGGATGTCAGGTATCGCTGCTTGAGTGATCTTTTGCGTTGCATTTGGGTTCGCTAGTGATTGCGAGAGGTGCCAGGAGTGGTACAGGTTACCCATTGCATGTGGATCACGCGAGAGACGGTGTTGTCTCTGTGATCATGCAGCCAGGTAGAGAGCGAGAGAGAAGGCGAGTCTCTTTTGCTTGTGGGTTGCAGGATGCTTTGCATGGAGTGCAGAGTAGTGAGCTCGTTGTGTACACAGTTGGGGCACGACTTGAGCAGTCACATAGAGAGGTGACAGAGTCAGACATGCATGCTTTGCTAGTGACTGAGAAAAGCAGAGAGTCAGTTGTGCGAGATACTTCTATGCAGGATAGACAGTTAGAGCGGTCTTGCTCTAATGAGTCACGACAGGAGGACGTTGTGCAAGAGTCTATGCATACAGAGTTAGAGCATGAGAGCTCTAGTGAGTCACAACAGATTGAGTGGTCATGTTTGCAGTGGATGATTGCAGAGGAGACTCAGATGTCAGCGATTATGTAATCATTCCTTTCTATGCTCGACAGTGAGCATGGGGATATAGTTGTGCAGGATATGTCTTCCAGCAGACACCTAGAGCAGCTGGTTTGCTCTGAGGTTGCACGATAGGTTGATGCGTCTTTTGTGGACAGTCAGGAGATGCATGTGGTTGACACGCCTTGTCAGTCAGAGATGCCTATTGCCAGGGATATATATGTTGATGCATGCTCCGTAGAGCTAGCAGGGCCCGCTAGCATTGCATCGGCATTCGGTGGTCTCATGTATGAGATGCTGATCTTGAGACCGGATATCGCAGCTGTAGTGGGAGCATTTGCAGTTGGGGTTGTCAGTCGTTTGTTGACTGATGATGGCATAGTGCACGAGGGAGATATGCAGGTATTGCATACATACTTGCAGTACGTGTGCAGTACGTCTGGTGGTGTATGGACTTACACGAGAGCAGGACAGCCGGATGCATACGATCACAGCGAGCCAGTGGGCATTGGTTGAGAGTGGTTTTCTCTCACCTTTTGTAGTCTTTAGACTAGGTTCCCTTGCTTAAAGGCACAGTCACCTTTAAGTGGGAGGTTGTTGGGGTATAGGCGTCTGTGCCTTGCCCAGTCGACCAGAGTCTGGGCGCCCACTGACTTGTATACCTTATACATAGCATAAGTGTATAGGGGGCTGCTCACTTTTTTTGTGTCTCCCCACCCATATCTGTGTGTCGTGTGTCTCCTTCTCTCTCTCACTCTCTGTCTGTGGTGCTCCCCGATCCCCTTCAAGATGAAGTGCAGCCATGGAAGCTTGAGAGGGCTGATTAGGAGTGGAAAATGATAGAATTTTGAATAATGTTAAGTGTGTGTGTGTGAGCAAGAAGGTGGCTAGTGTGAAAGGGGAAAAGAGTAGGTGATGAATATGACCAAAAAAAAAGACTTTTTCCACCCAAAATGGCTCCAATATGGGGCCCCAATTTCTTTGCCCGAATTTTGTTGATATAGGACAAGGGGAGGGCGTGGAGGGGGGTCTAGGGTGACCTTTAGACAGAGGGGGAATCATTTCCCTCAAGAAAGTGGAACAAAATGAAGAAAATTGGGTTGGCATTTTCCTCTTTTCTTTATGAGCCAAAAGTGAGGTGACCCACCATGCATGATGCTCCTTTTGGAATTTTTCATTATGCATCACATGAGTGATGACACCTCAAGAGGCCCCATGGGCCCATGATGTCACTAAGGCATCTTATTTGTAAGACTAGTAGATATTATGTACACATAGCACTTACATAGGAGGAAATACCTAGGTAGTGGATCCCACGACTTGGCCCTTCAAGTTTCACTTATACCATAGGTGAAACCAACTCCAAGTTCCCTTTTTCCATGGGTTTCAACTTTGTTTAGTGCTCCTTCCCATATGAAGCTCATCCGTGTGACAAAACCTTGCCAAAATCCCTCGTCAAAAATGGACATTTTCCTAGTAATAGATCCACTGCCAAAACTTATTTTATTTTTATTTCTTGAGTTTGTAAAGGTTTAGCCAAACCTTAAGAACCAAAAAACCCTTCTAGTGAGCAAGGTTCACTCTTGTTGCTCCATTGCTTCACACTTCTTGTTGTGATCATTCTAGTCGTCGTCGTTGTTGTAATCCTTAGCGGTGCAAGCTTAGGTGGTCGCATCTGGGAAACACTTTTACCTTGCTATTTATGATCATTACCAAGATGACTTTGTGGAAACACCCAACATTGTTATACATGCACTAGAGCCTTCTTGGTCGAGAGGAGCTTCTTCCTTTTGGTTGCTGGCAATTGCAAAATTGTGATTTTAAGAGGGGTCATAAAAAACACGCATCAAAACCCTCTATTGATGTGTGAATATCAGTACCTAGGTTATCATACCATTTTCCTTAGCAAAAGAAATTTTCAAATGAACAGTTCTTTCAATATTCTTAAGGTCAAGAAAAACCTATTATAATCACCCAACAAAGCAACGGATTAATTAAGCATTAACATGTTGAGTAAAAATAACATGTGTGTAGAAGTAAACCCAAGATTTTCTTCAAAGTGCCAGGGGAGACCAAGTCTAAGTGAAGGGAAGAGCCCCTCACCTTATATCGTGGAAGAGGCAGGGGAAATCATCAAAAAGTACTCAGTTGTGGAGGTGCCGCACCAGCCTAGCACCGATCCTTCTCAATATGACTGTAGGAGGTTTAATTGCTAAGAATCATTCCAAGAGAGGAAGGCAAAAAATCCATGCCAAGCCACCCATCATCAAGCGAGGTCATCAAAATGAGATCTTGACGCATTATGAGTGGAAGAGACCCGTCACGACAGAGTAATAAATCTTTAGGTAAACCATTCAAATCAGAAGCCTCCACTCTTGCCCAGGTATGAGGCCAAAAAATGGGGTCTAAGCCATAAGGTAACCCAAAAATGGGTGCAGGTTTTTTTAGATTAAAAAATATATTTATGGTGGATAGCTCCACTTCAACCACTCTAATCTGCCTAGAAAAAGCTATGAGTTATCATTATGGGAGGTGTATAGTAAAGCACAAGGTAATCTCCCGTAAGATAACACCTGAAGTTTTAACTCCAGTGCATATAGTTGGATGTCATTGTTCCTAGCCAGATAAAGTGATTTAGAGCATAGTCAAAAACACCCACCAGATGAGGTGTTAGAGCAACTACAGCCCGATGCAGTGCCAAACCAATAGTTATTTAAAGGAGCCATAGTAAAATGTATTGCAAAAAGGTATGTGTGTGTGTAGTAGGATGCAACAGTTATTGTTAGATGAAGAGACTAAGTGTGTGTGTGTGTGTGTGTGTGTGTGTGTGTGTGTGTGTGTGTGTGTGTGTGTGTGTGTGTGTGTGTGTGTAACTAGAACTAGCAATCATGGTTAGATGTTGTGACCAAGTAAGTGTGTGTGTGTGTGTGTGTGTGTGTGTGTGTGTGTGTGTGTGTAGCTGTTTAAATCTTAACTAATAAGACATAATTGAATTTTTACATTCAAAAGACAGCTGGCCAAGGAATACATGAACTGATATGTACAAAAATAACTCAGTATTAGAATTATTTAGGTACAATGATTGTAGGAAAGAGATCCTCTTTCAGTAAAACTAGAAATAGGAGAACTTCCGAGTCCAAAACATTTCAAGATCCATAGCTCGATAGCTATGCTTATGCCCAAAAATAGCAACCATATACTTACCTTCAGACTTAGTAATCCCATGGTATCATCGGTATCCCTTTATTCAAAGATGGGTCATGTCCGACCTTTTTCTAGCACATGGAATCCCAATTTTTTGAATCATAGCTTGGAAGCTATCCCAAAGCTGAAAACACCAGCCATATACTTACCTTTATAATGCCAATGATATCCACAAGTCATTATTTTTTTCACCAACCAATAAGACAAAAATGCAACTAGTTTAGGAGAGTGTTACAAAAACTTAATCATTTTCTTGCCAAAAGCTTGGAAGCTATGCCCAAGCCAAAATATCCACTTACCTTCTTTATCCAAAGAGTCATTATTGATTATCTCGAACAGTAGTGCCTGGCTATACCAACCATAGCCTATTTCAAAAGTTTAGAAGAATGAGCATCTATATACTTACCTTCGGAAAGATGCCAAGTTATTCCGATATGCAATGTCCAGCATATGAGTTCCTAAATATGCTAAGCAACCAGTTAATCACAGAAGAAAGAAAGAACACACTGATTTCAAGAACTGTCAGCAGATAAACCAATAATCACAGCGACAGCGATTGCTATTTGTTTTCGCCAAGTGGCCCATTGGCCATAATCCCTTGTAGCAACCATTTACACAGTCGGTACACAGTAACAGCGTGCCTTTTGCTTCACATCCAACAGAAGCCTGAACGGCCATCAATCCACCCTTTATACTCAACACCAAATACTCACCATCACCTACTGCCATTCATGCACGCGCAGTCTTATATGGAGGTGAAGTAATACGCCATGAGGCCACCCCATTATGCAGACAATGATCATTTTTTATGTACAAGAGGCCCACGGCCACCCATAGTGTCTAGGCTTAATACAAAAACCAGTCAAGTTTTAAAAGTATATGAACCTGCATCAATCGACATAGCCTACAATAAGCCACAAAGACGGCCCAACAAGTTCAAGGTCAGGAGAATTTTCTTATGCATATGGCAGGGATGCTCCAATCCTTATTTTTACTATATCCATCCCTTTAAGAATATCAACAGAAAGTGCTATTTGCTTAGTTTTTGCAAGAAGCCCATAACAAAAAAGAGCCAACACAGTATGCGTGTTTTTACTAAGCAAAAAACGTAGAAAAAGACATTTAGCATGTGTAAAAAACGGTGCAAAAAAACAGTAAACTCAGCAGGAGGGATTGAACACCTGAGTCACCTCCGAGGAGAGCTCCATTCTCCTTGGTAGTAGCAAGAAGATAAGAAATGTTTCACAAAATAACTCAACACACCCAATATAGCTAAGTGAGGGGCAGAGATGCGCCCTCACCTTTTTTTATAGTAGGAGGAGGCAAGTCTTGCCCTTGTGCAGTGTCACGGTATCGAGAGAGGAAGGTCACGCTCCACCATGAGTAAGAGATACAGCATCGATTAGCACGCCTATAGCTTTCAATGGGGATTGACAGTCTGGGAGGAAGATGAGGGCCTCCTTCGCTACTCCATGAGGGTCGTAGCCATTGATCACGCTCGACAGAGCATCATCACTTAGTAAAGGGCTTGGCCCCCCGTAATAGAGGTCAAAATAAACAATCAATAAAAGTTTTTTAGACCTAGTATGGTCCAGGCAGCAGGAGCCTAAAAAGGGGGGGGGGGGGGGGGGGGGGGGGGGGGGGGGGGGGGGGGGAAGGGGCGTTTTTTTTCTTTTTGAGAGTTTTTCTTCAATTACATATAACCAATGAACAGTATATAAGTGTGTGTGATTGTGTGTGTGTGTGTGTGTGTGTGTGTGTGTGTGTGTGTGTGTGTGTGTGTGTGTGTGTGTGTGTGTGTGTGTGTGTGTGTGTGTGTGTGTGTGTGTGTGTGTGTGTGTGTGTGTGTGTGTGTGTGTGTGTGTGTGTGTGTGTGTGTGTCTGTGTGTTTTAACCTACTATACAGGGCAGCTAAGGCGGGCAGAGATGTGATGGCGAGATATAAGAAGTAGGAAAACTAATCGTGAGAGATGAGGACAATTCTATTATTAAGGTGTATCGTGCATGATCCAATAATGCAAGGGGTGAGTGGGTAGCACATGCCCTCTTTTTAATGTTGCACATGTAATATTCAATTGGTCCGTGTGTGTGAGAAAAAGGGTAGGTGTCTGTGCGTGTGTATGCGATAGAACAAGAGAAACCCAAAGAAGGCCCCAAGAGGGGATCGATAGCATAATGTATCTAGCATTTTTAGAAGTTCATATGGCATTCAAAGCCTTGAAATAATCTTGGAATGTCCTTTGCCTGTTGTAATTCCGATGATCAACTATGAAAACTCATTTGATGTGCATGTGTTTGTCCTTATCTAAAGTTGAGCTCCATTGAAGTTTCTGGGGATTGGGTACTCAAAAGTGTTGGGTTCTTGCACGTGTGTTCAAAGGGGTTCTCAAAGCATTGAAACTTGGGTAGCCATGGCTTTCTCTTATCCGGAGTTTCATGGAAGAAGTGATGAAGATGTGGAAGAATTTTTGGAAAAGATGGAGGATGCCTGCATTAGCAACCAGATTCATGACCCTGCGCAGATGTTACGCCTTCTCCAAATTTGTTTGAAGAGTGATGCACGAGTTTGGTCTAAAGCATTTGAAGAGGAGTTGTGTGTGGCTAACCCACCTATAAGGTTGAGTTGGGACAATCTACGACATGGGTTGGAAGTGGAGTTTGTGAAGATAGAAAATCTTGACAAAGTGTGGCAAGAAGTACAGGCTTTGGTGCAAAAGGAAGGTCAGCCAGTAGATGCGTACATACGTAAGTTTTCATTTGCATGGGAGCGAATGTGCAAGGCCTTAGCACAACAGGTACCCCCGCCTGACATGATGAAGAAGGACAGGTTCTTAGCTGGTCTTTGGGAGAATATACGTTGGAGAGTGGAGCTAAAGAAGCCTAGGACATATGAAGATGCACTAGAGGTAGCAAGGAACAAAGAGTGGAAGCTGAGGAAAATGAGCCAGTTAGGGGTGGAGTCTTTGCCCATGAGGTCTGAATTTCAGCCTATGGACTCTTTACAAGGTCGTATGTCAGGGGTTCATCATGAACCAGTGGTTCCTATTACTACTCAGGTTATGCTTGCGGTGGTCACTACAACAGTGCAAGATGATGGGCTAAGGCAAGACATGAGGCAAATGGTAGATTTGATGAAGAATCTCAGCCTAAACATGCTAGGTCAAGTGGGAAATAATCGAGGTCGAGGGAGGTTTGCAAATCAGCCAGGAGGTGAAGAAAGGCCTAGGAATGGTGTTGGACAAAGCAATGGTAGGTTTTGGAGGCAGACGCCCAAATGTTATAATTGTGGAGAGTTGGGTCACATCAGCCCGCAATGTGCTAAGCCACCAAGGATGGGGGGAGACATGTATCCATTGCCAAGACAGGTGTTAACTAGGTCAAATGATTATGGCATCGAAATTAAGGGAGATGAAGGAACCAGTGGACTGACCCAGGAGGAAAAGGGAAAGACAAAAGTGCTAAGTGTAGTCACCTTGGAGAAGGCATCAAAGCTAGAGGATACATTAGTGATGCCTATTGGGAAGAGGACCACAGAAGATAAGGAAGGAAGAAGTGCCCCTGGTCCTAGTAAGAAGAAAGGAAAGAGCCATGAAGGCGAGGATGTCAAGGCCAAGAGGAAAAGGAGAGCTCGACAAAATTTTCATGTTTCAGATTTTCCACTAGGGGATGGGCAATTAAGCTATGACTCAAAGGAGGATCTGACGAGCAAGAAGGTAGATGTTACTTTTGGGCAGCTTATAGAGATGGTGCCTAAGCTAAAGCGACAGTGGAAGAGGATGGTTAACCCAATGGAGAAAGAGCCAGAGAGAGGTTCAGTAAAGGTGTTGGCAATGGATGAGCTACCAGACATTTGTCCAATAGTAGATGTGTGGCATAAAAGGAAAAATTTGGGACAAGGTTATGTGGATGGCGGAGCCCAAATATGTGTCATAACACACTCATGCGTTGAGAAGATGGGTCTCACAGTGGCTGGGGTGTAAGGTTTTCGGATCAGATTAGCAAACCATCAAAAAGTAAAATGCTTGGGTGTTGTAAAGAGCTTAGAAGTGGAGGCATATGATGCAAAGGCAGTGGTTGATTTTCATGTGATGCCAGCAGGGTTGGGAGCATCTCCTATTATACTGGGCAGACCATGGTTACGTGCAGTGGGAGCTGTTCAAGATTGGCGACATGGTACAATTAGCCTCTATGGAAAGACAGGTACCAAGAAGCTTTATAATATGGACACAAGGAAACGATTAGAGGAGCTTTATGAAGATGAGGATGATTCTAGTGATGAAGACTCTTCCACTGTGACAGATGAGGACAGTGATAGCACTACCAGCAGTGATGAGGATGCTGATGTTGCATTTCTTTTGATGGACAAAGAAATCCAGGAGTTTGGTTTAGTTGCATTTGCGAATGAAGTTGAAGATGAAAGTGAAGGGCCTTATGAAGTGATTGAAGGGCTGATGCAAACCAAGGTTGAGTTGTCAAAGAAGCAGGAATTAATGACGCAAATGATTAGTGGACACCTTTCAGCTATGGAGAAGGAGATATATTTGCACATGCTGGCTAGTTTTCCTGATTTGTTCATTACTTCATATGAAGAGATCAGAGGGTTCAAGGGCGAAGAGATGCATATAGAGCTGAAAGAAGGTGCTAAGCCAGTGAGACAAAGGCTAAGAAGGATGGGTCAAGAGAAAATGGAAGCCTTGCGAGAAGAGGTGGACAAGTTGTTGAAGGCAGGGTTCATAGTCCCTGTGGAGACCACAGAATGGGTGAGTCCAGTAGTAGTCAGTCCAAAGAAGGATGGGAAGTGGAGAATTTGTGTAGATTTTAAACCCTTAAACGCAGCCACTAAGAAGAACCCATATCCTCTTCCATTCATCGATCAGATCTTGGATTCAGTGGCAGGTTCTGAGAGGTACAGTGTGTGTGATGGTTTTTCAGGCTATTTTCAATTGAAGATTGCTCTTAAAGACCGCACAAAGACAACTTTTATTACGCCATGGAGCTGCTATTGCTACACAGTATTGCCATTTGGGTTGTCAAATGGACCTTCCTTCTATCAAGAGAGAGCGAATTGGGTGTTGGAACCATTCATTGGTAGTTGTGTTAAAGCTTTTATGGATGACTTCTGTGTTTATAGCAGAAGGGCTGAACACCATGAGAAGCTGCAGATGGTATTGGCTCGATATGATGAATGTGGAGGACAACTAAATCCAAAGAAATGTCATCTAGCACAGCCAAGGGTGAAGTTATTGGGCCACATGGTGTCAGAAAATGGCATTGAGGCTGATCCAGACAAGGTTAAGTCTATTATTCTTCTTCCATCACCTACGAGTAGGAAGCAATTGGCAACTTTTATAAACAAAGTGAAGTACATGGCACGGTTTATTCCATTTTCCTCGCAGCTTCTTTATCCATTACAACAAGTGGCAAAGCACGATCCATTGCAATGGGATGACGAGTGTGAAGAAGTGTTTCAAGAGGTGAAAAAGGTGTTAGGGGGTTTGTCAGCCATGCAGGCTCCTGATTCGAAGAAAGTTTTTTATGTAAATCCCTCAGTAGGGGATGATGCCATTGGAGCCATGCTATTGCAAAAGGGGAAGGGCAGCCATTATATGAGGCCAGTGTATTGTGCAAGCCGAGTGAAGTTGATAGCGGAGAGAAAGTTATCGAAAGTAAAGCTAGTGATGGCCAGTGTAATATTTGCTTGTCGACGATTTCCTCATTACTTGCTACCACGGCCTTTTGTTTTCTTGACGAGCTATGCTTTTTTGCCACAGTTAATTAATGGCACTAACATGTCAAATGTGGTGAAGAAATGGGTAATTGAGCTGCAAGAGTTTGAGTTCTCTTTTCTAGTGGAAGATAGTACAAGGGCTACCCTAGCTGATTTGTTGACCTACAAGGAGAATCCCCTTATTGTTAAGGAAGAGGTGGTGAGAAAGGTAGTTGAAGAAGTGCCACAGATCAGCAATGCACATGTGTTGTTCTTTGATGGTTCATACAGAAAGAGCCATGATGCAGCTTCACGGGGTATAGCACTTTATGATCCAGAGGGGAAGCTAGTATGCAAGAGAGGGTTCAAATTGGATGCTCATAGTAACAATGAGGCTGAATATGCTACTCTGGAAGCCGGATTACACATTTGTTTGAAGCATGGGGTTCGAAGGTTGAGCATAAAAGGTGATGCCTTGTTAGTGGTGAAGCAAGTGCTGGGTGTGTGGAAGAGCAAGAACAGCTCATTGAAGGAGATGTGTTTCAGAATTAAAGGCATGTTAAAAAAGTTTGAAGCATGGAGCATCAGACACATTGAACGTGCTCTAAATGGAGAGGCACATGAAGCAGCTCAAGGCATGATTGGGGAGCTATTTGTGTTGAGGACCAACTTACCTCTTTACCATGGTCGGGAAAGTTTGGCTCAAGAAGAGGAGTTTTTGCTAACAGGAATCATTCCAAAGGAGATTCAGAAGTCTAAGAAGTATGGCTTTGTGCGTAGAGCATACAGGTACAAATTGATTGGTGATGTCTTATACATGAAAGGGGTTGATCTCGTGTTGAGACGTGTACCTTGGAAGGAGGAGCTTTACAGAGTGTTGGAAGAGAATCATGAAGGCGCATGTGGTGGCCAATTTTCTCTAAAGATCACCTTGCATAAGATTTTGCAAGAGCGGTATGTATGGCCTAGTTTGCACAAGGATGTTCACCATTGGTGTAGGTCTTGCAATAGGTGTCAAGCATTTGGGAACAGAGTGTTGAAGCCAGAGCTACGAAAAACCATTATGGCGTTTGATGTGTTTGAAAAGTGGGGGATTGATGCAATAGGCCCGTTACCTATCACAAGCAGGGGCAAAAGCTATATCTTGACGGCAGTGGACTATCTCTCTAGATGGGCAGAGGCTATAGCAGTAAAACAGATCACTGCAAAGGATGTGGCAAAATTTGTGTATGATGAAATATGTTGCAAGTTTGGGGTGCCATTAGAGCTACTTTCAGATAAGGGGCCAGGATTTAGAGCTAAACTGCTAGACTTCTTATGCACAAAGATGAAGATTAGGCACCATCATACCACACCTTATTACCCGCAGTGTAATGGCTTAAATGAAATATTCAATGGTAAGTTTGTACAAATTCTTTCTAAAGTGACAGAGCACCAAGGAAATAATTGGGATTTGGAATTTCCTAGTGCATTATGGGCTTACCGTACTTCGGTGAAGACAGGTACAGGGTTTACTCCATTTCATTTGGTGTATGGAAAGGAAGCACTATTGCCTGTGGAGGTAGAGTTGCCTGCGGTCAAGATGTTAGAGAAGTTGCTTGGGCCGCCTAGTGATGCATTCAAAGAGAGGCTCTTGCAGTTACAACAGGTCCAGTTGGATAGGATGAGCGCATTGGAGCATTATGGGCAGATGCAGGATAAGGCTTTGGCAAAGATAAATGAAAAGGTCAAAAGTAAGGGTATCAAGAAGCATGACTTGGTTTTGCGCTACAATAGTAAGCTGGACAACACCTTCCAAAAGAAGTTTCAAATTAAGTGGGAAGGCCCTTTCAAGGTAGTGGAGTGTTTTCCAAATGGCACATATCAGCTGGCTAACCTGGATGGTGTTCTACATAAGTCAAGGGTAAATGGATTGCGTCTTAAATTGTATCATGCTAGATTGATGATGGTGGAGCAAGATGAGCTGTCTGTGGAGCAAGCAATGTTGGTGAAGGATGAGGAGACCTGTGATGCGGCGAGTCTCATATCTCTCTTTGCTGCTACTGATCATGAATGATCTAGCAGGCTAGGGGATGGGCAAATTATGTCAGGAGTTTTTTTGAGCAAGGGATTGCGCATATGTACATACACATGCATGGTGCATCGAATAAAGGATTACCCAATTTCCATAGCCAGGTGGTTACGTGGGGCCCACGTGTGTACATGTAGGACAGGGTGTACATAGTGCAGCGATTTTCACTATTATCAGTACTAGTGTGTTTTTTCTACAATAAGGAGGAGTTGGTAGCGCGTAAAAATTCTCAAGGAAGCTATCCGCGGGCCGACGACATGAGGTCAGCAGGTGCGTCAGATGGCATCTAGTGGCGTCAGGAGGACGAACGAGCTCAATATTTGCACGCGGATGAGGACGGACACAACGTGGGTGTTTTCTTGTGAGAGTTATGCAGAAAGGTCATCATTAGGACCACTTTTTGGGGCCACTTCACGTGGTGGCGAGATGCATTATTGGAAAAAAGTTGAGTGCCAGGTGTGCGAATGATGCAAAAAGGTGACAACTATGCACTGCGAGGTCAGTTTTTGGCCTGTTCGGGGTCCGTTTGAGGTCATCTAAAAGGCCAAGGGTGCCCAACTAATAAAGCTAAGTGTGGGAACTGAAAAAATTGAGAGAAGACCAGAAAAAACATGGAGAAGAGAGGAGGAACAGCCGCATGTGTGTTTTTGCTCATTTTGGAGCTTGTTTTGGCCGTAAACTGCTCATCCGAGGTCGGATTTGAGCACTTTGACATTGTAGACTGGGGTTTTGGGCCGTTCCGGACGCGATGGCGCTGTCCATTTTTCCAAATTCCTCACTCTTTTTCTGCTGTTTTTGCTGTGTAAGTTTCTCCTATGATCGAAGCTTCTGCTCCAGTTTGTGATTGTATCTGGCTTATTTTACCCATATTGTGTGAGCTATTTGCCCCATTGGTGTTGGCCCAAGCTCATTTGTATCTAAACATCAGAAATTCTCCCCTTTTGAGCTGAGGTTTTTGGGTGTGTGTGTGTGTGTGTGTCTCTGTGTGGAGTGGGCAAGTGGATAGTCTCTCTCCTCTCACTCCATAGGTGTGTTTCCTGTCTCGGCCAGGTGTGTTGTGTAAGCCGAGATGTGCCCCCTAGTGTGTGTGTGTATCTTCCCAAGAGTGTGTGTCGGGTCGTTATAGAGGCGCTGTGTGTGTTTTCATCCCGCTCACAGCGTCTTTCCATTGCCATCTTCTACAACTGATTTATGCGGATGGACAAACTTTTTCTATTTTCTTTTGAAAGTAGATCAAATCATTGTTAAGCCGGCCCAAACTTCTTTGAAAAATCCCTCAATAGGTATGTGATAGATGTACCAAGCTTTTTAAACCCATATACAAAGACATTTGACATTTTTTACTTCTCCAAGTTAAGTGTTGAAGTGTAGTTTCACGTAAAATTTACTAATTTTAGACAAGTAAATTTTTATTTTTGGGTTTTTTGTGTAAATTGTGTATTTAAAAACCTTTTTCATATCTTGAACCCATAATTAAGAAGTTTCATGAAATTTGGATGTCATATACAAAAGTTATGTTTCATTTACTAGAATCCTGATGTGAGCCATTTCTGTGGCTTCAGCCAGTTTTGTGGCCCATTACAAGTCTAGTGTTAAATAAATTAGAGTGTCACTTAGTGCCAAGTATCAATAAACCTACAAAAGTAAGTGGTTTAAAACCTAAAATCAATATTTTTCCAAGTGGTTCTAATTATGATCACAAGGCCATCACCCCTTCTGATCGAGTGCTAACAAAACTTTATTTAGAATATTTGCTTCAACTTTATTTGGTTTCAATCATTAATTTTATCTAAAATGTGAAGCAACCAAAATAAGGTGTCTTTAGAAGTAGACCCACCCTCTTTTATTTATTGTTTCAAAATAAGTGGTTCAAGATAAAAATTTCCAAATGTATATATAGTGTGATCAGAGGCCATCACCCCTTCTGATCCAAGTGTTGACTAACATCAATTTAAAATCCTTTTATTTTTTTGAAGTGTGAAGAATCCAAAACATGAAGTATATTATAAACCCACTTTATGGGCATCTTTGATGCAAGTGTCTTGAACAAATATTCAACACAAGTAGTCAATTTAAGATTTTATACATGAAATCCTATTTATTGAGCCAATATTAAGCCCGACAGAGGTTGGCAACATGTTTTTAGAATTTCAAATAAGGTTTTTAGCAATGATCAAGAATTTGAATACTGCCATAAGAGTTTCAAAAACAATCCCTTTTAATGGCCAGACTGACAAGCTTAAAACATTTAGATTCCACCTCAATGGGAGGTTAGTTAGCACCCATTATTTCCATAATAGTAGATCACCATCAGATAATGTAGTTTAAACCTTCAAACATCTATGGTAAAAATCTGGACTATCATATTTCAATAGTCAAAAAAATAGATTTCTTATGCAACAGACAAATCAAAAACTTCTTGATGTTACCATATACGTGTGGTGGTGATGTGTGTGAACACACTTAGGACTGTTGGGGCATTTTTTCCCTCACTAGGAGGTTTTTTCCCCCATGCATTGTATATATGCCCATCACTCTAGGCCTATCTTATCTTTCCATTGCACACTAAGTAATACTACTCTTTGTTGTGTGCCTTGATCTTCCTTCCTCTTCTCCAAGCTATGTGTGTTTCCTTGCAACCCTATTTCCAACAATTGCTATCAGAGCAGGTTGCATCCTCTCAGGCTTAGTTGCCAGCATCACCAACACGTGCCTGCTCACTTTCTTTGATTTTAGTGATCTTTGATTGCTTCAACAAGTCTGCTCATATTTTCCATTCAGACTCATTTTGGCCTCCGTTTCCACTATAGGTAATGTTGCTCATGCAATTTTTTCATTTTATACAGAATTTTTGTCAGTGCCATTTTTTGCATAACAGATCCCTTACACGCTTTTTTGGGTTGTGCTATATAGCACACATTAATCCCACTTTGTTTCTCCTCTTTTTGGGCAAATTTCACAACAAGTACAGACATTCGTCATGGCTGACAACAACTGTTAACCCTCACGGACACCCTATCACCTTTGACGGACACCTTATTATTTATTTGATTGAGTCATGGACCAGGCTTGTTGGTCCATTAAGTATGTAGGTAATTTCTGATGAGAGGCGCACCGCTTATCTTATTTTTACAGTAGTTTTGCAACAACCGGTCACTATGGGCACCCATGTGTGAATGGATCAAACTCTTATAAAAAGTCTATTTGACCTAAAAATCCTCATTCTTGGAGGTGTAAGCTAAAAAGTGCTCTTGCTCCATCTCTGTCTCCTTCTCCTTCATGTGCTCCCGTGTGTATGTGTGTGTGTGTATATGTATGCTTGAGAGAGAGAGAGAGAGAGAGAGAGTGGGTGTGTGTGTGTGTGATCGAGCATTGCGGCGGCAAGGTGGTTCAGCGCGGCATAGGTGGCGGCTCCTTCTTCTCTGTAGCACAGGATCTTTCACGATGGAAGCATTGAGAGGTGAGTAACACGCCATTCTTTCTTTGAGCTTGCTAGGACTGTCTAGTTGTGTGCTTGCAGCCTTTTGAGGCCCGCACACAGTGCACAGGCACGTTCCCATCCTTCGACACGTGCGGCAAAGTGCACATTTTTGGCGTCATTGCCGGGGACTGCCTTGCACTAAGCTTGAGGAGCACTCAGTACTACCTCAGGAAGCCTTCACTTCAGCCATTTTTGTGTTTTTTGTTGAGTTGTGTAGATCTGCTATGTGGCTATATGTGCAGGTTTGGCAGGTTTGTTAGAATCTATTAGTTTTGAAATTTGTGGATTTTTTGTTGGATTTGCTAAGATATGTAATGTGCAGGTGTTAGTAGACCTGTTAGAGCCGGTGTAAATCTGTAATGTGCTCTTGCTCTGTGAGTAGAATGAGTACTGTGTGAGTGAGCAGTTTTGTTGTGTTAATTAGTGTAGACAGTGAGCAGTAAAGTAGACAATGAAGATTGACTATCTGTGAGTGTGAAATTTTGTGTTAGACATAGTTTGAGCAGAGGTAATTAGTGTTAATTAACTGTGTTAGTTGTGTGTTATGTGCAAGGAGGTTAGGTAGAGCTATGTGTTAGGTGCAAGGAGGTTAGGTAGAGCTGCTAGGAGCTATTGTGTACACGTGTGAGCTCGACGCCCACGCACAGCATTATCCACAAAAAAACAAAAAATTGAAAAAAGTTTTTTAAATAAATAAATAAATTCTCGAGATAATTTTGACTAAAAGGAAAACTCAAAAGAAAAACAAAAATTAAAAAGTCTCACTTTAAAAGGAAGGGATCGGGATCTTCCCCCAAGCCCAAGCCCAAGCTTGGAGCCCAAGCACAAGCCTCAGTCCTCAGTCCTCAGTCTTATGATATACTATACATGCTACTTAATATATAAATACTAGGACCTCAAGTGAAGGGAGGGCATGTGGGACAAGTTCCTCAATCCCTCCATCATCCCCTTCACACTCACCCTTTGGACTTACTAATTCTAGCCCTCTCCCCACCTAGGAAAAGACTAGTTTTAGGATTCCAAGGGCTTCACATAATTGAATCCAGGGTTGTAAAGCATCGCACATCCCTCTAGCCAAGATGCTCGTTTTGAGCTATCACATGCCATATTCCGTGGTTTGGTTAAAGAAAGGGACCAAAAATAACAAAAAATCTGGGTTGTAAACACCTAAAAAACTAGGTGAGCGGCCTTCACGGGCACTCACCAATACTCCTAGAGTGTTGAGTGCTACTGAATTAGCAACCACTAAGGGTTGACCCATAGAGAGCCACATTGAATTTAGTTCAAAGGACACCCCTAGCACCTCAATCCTAGATGGAGCGTTCCTAAATGAGAACTGGGAGTATGAACTACAAACAAAAACTCTAACCGACCTATACATAGATCATACCTATCACGTGGGTTTGGTCGTGTGCTAGAGGACCAACACATAGAAATTTTCTCTGTTTAGGAAGGCACTCATTATTCCTCCACCTTAGGCTCTAGGCCCTTGGCTAGAACCCAAGGTAGTACCACTTAGGACCCACATGTTGCGTCTAGTGACTCTTCCTCTGACCACGACATCATGGAGGGTTACCCGATGCCTAGTCCCGATAGTTCAAGCCAAGACATGCATGCCATGGGTCCATGATCGAGGGCGAGCGTACTTAGCCACTTGAAGGAAAATTTTAGTTGAACCACTCGCTCCAAACATGGAGCTAACGATGTAAATGAGGGGGGTGGGGAAGTAAATTCACCATTTAGGACCAACGTAGACCCCATCCTCCTGGAGAGTGTACAAGTGAATACTCCATTCATTGCACCCCCTGACTCTTCAGATCTATTCCCCTCCGAGGTTATATTACCGGATGGTAAAAACCTTGCCGAAGTGCAAGAGGTTGAGCGATATATCATTGCAGCTAGGGAAAAGGAAATTGAGAGCCTACGCAAGGCGGAGCAATAGAGAGAGCTTAAGGCAAAGGCCCCTATGTTAGCATCCATGCTAGTCGAACAATTGAGTGCTCCTAAATTAGCAACCACTAAGGGTTGACCCATAGAGAGCCACATTGCATCTAGTTCAAAGGACACCCCTAGCACCTCAATCCTAGATGGAGCGTTCCTAAATGAGAACTGGAGTATGAACTACAAACAAAAACTCTAACCGACCTATACATAGGTCACACCTATCACGTGGGTTGGTCAGATGTCCTACAATCCACAACAGGTGTTACTAGCGTAGAGGATCAACAACAAAGAGTTTGTGATGTCATCCATAGGGTTATTGAGTTGGAGAGGCTAAACAAAGGGATCCACATGCCTTCAATGGGTCTCATGAGATTCTTGGATACAGGAAAGTCTAAGCAACCAACTTTATCGCAAATGGAGACTCCCTTGGTAAGTTCGATGGATCCTCCATATGTTATTTCTCCAAGGGTCTCTGTATAATCTGAGCACACAAGTGATAGCTTTACCTTTCCAAGTCTAGCTCATCTCTCTCTTGATGACACCACGGCTACCATGCCTACCCCAATGATAGGCATGACAAAAAACACGCCATGGACCTCATTTGTTAGTCACAGCACCACTACATGGTAGCCCAATGCCTCCAATGTTACCTACAAGTGTGTATCATTCATATGCACCTATGGGTCCTCATGCTCATGTAGCTCCTACCCCTCCCATTGTTTCAACAACTTATGCTCCAAAACCACAACATCCAAGCTCTTATTTCAATGGGACTATACTGGCTAGCATTAGCATGTCACATCCGATGTCTGATATGCCTAGGGCCACACATATGAACTTTGGGCCACCACATCGTACCCAACTTGGAACCCAAGGGCTTCATATACAACAAGCTCAATGCCAACCCCCATTCCACATGCAGTCTCGAGAGCACATTTCCCCACTATACCTACTCACTTAGGTGACTTGGCAACTTTTGCTCAAGCTATTGGTCGATCCATTGCAGAAAATATGCGTAACATGCCGAATAGAGAGCCTAAAAGTAAGGTAGTGCAAATAGCCAAGCTCACACAAAAATTTAGTGGGGACGGGAATGTGAGAAAGCATATCAAATTTTTGGAACAAATATGCGATTCCCTAGGAGAACACAATGACTTGCATAAGAGTAATGAGCCTAACCTTAAGTGGGAAGGCTGGGGATTGGTATAAGGGTGGAAGAAAAAACAATTTATCCTACTCTTAGGAGACTGTTCTTGAAAGAATACATATGAGAGGGAGTGCTTTGGGGTGTAGCATCTCAGCTCCAGAAATCCCAACGAGAGGAAGGAGAGTCCATGAGAGACTTTATTAGTCACTTGAAGCATTTGAATTCTTGTTGTAATCCAAATGAGCGCTTCATTAATAATCAATTGCTTGATAGATTCATTAGGGGAGTACGACATTAGGATATCTACAATGGTCTAGTCATTAGAGGTATCACCACTTGAGAAGCAATCACCACCAATGCAATTCAATTGGAGGATAATTTAATGATTCAATGAGAAAGAGAGTCTATTGAGCCTAAATCTACTAGCTCGCAAGCATCGGGGCATCAGCTAATGATCCTAAAGCCTATTGCTAAGGAGCCAAAGATATTTGAGATGACTTTAGCAGATCTCACCAAGGCCATTCAAAAAAGTCTTAGAGACAATCATGCTCCACAAAACAATCATATGTATCCAAGAAGGGAGCAACAATGGTTGTCAGTTTACTATGGTCCGCATAGTACCAGTGAATGCCCTACTTTTAGAGTAAAATTTAATGGGAATTGCAATGTTTGTGGGAGGCATGGTCATCAAGCTAAGGATTGCATAGTATTTAAATGCATGATAGACAATAGACCAACCTTAGCATGGACGGATACACCTCAAGGGACTGCATTGATGTCGGCCCCACCTCTTGAACAAACATCACAACACAAGGTCGCTAGGGCCCAAAATGTTGTTCAAACAACACCATTACCACATCCAGTGCTAAGACCACAACCACCACATTCAAGAATCACTTATGTGAATCAAGTGGGTTGTAAGACATCTATTGTTGGTTTGGAAGGCTGTGAGGAAGATATAGACTCTAATATTGCCTATGGAATTGATGCACTTGAAGAAAGTCCACAATACTACATGGAGGACTAATGGGGACAAGTCAAACATGTTTATCAAGTAGTTGGTCTTGCAAGAGGCCAAAATATCCCTGCCAAGAGACCACCTCTTTAATGCTATGAGTGTGGAGGTACACATCGTGTAGTGGAATTTCCTATTAGATTACAAAATAATGCCACATTGATGCAAACCAATCAAGCAAGCACATGTACAATGCCGAGACTCATGTGTAATCAATGTGGCATAGATCATTTGATTGCCCAATGTCCAAATAATCCCAATGCACCAAAGATAACACCATTGAATTTAATTGAGGTTATTGAGGAGCCAACACAAAGTACGAATGTGGTACCAGTAATTGTACTCACACGATCGATGCTACCAAAATTATGTTCTTGAAGAAAGAGACACAACATCAATTGACCAATCTCAAAAGAAGAAGACAAAAGAAAAAGATCGCAAAAAGCAGCGAAGTCAGACCCCAGTTCAAGGACTAACATGGGGACTGGTGATGACCCCATATATATGAACAACGTTGAAGAGGATTCTGATTCAGGTGAAACCATGGAGACTGAAACGACCACTAGGAAAGAAGCAAACAAGAAATATGGTCATGAGCCACAATGGCTAGGACCCAAGAAGAAGATAGGAACTTACCCAAACCCTACAGAGTAGGTCGAGCAAGACAAGCAATTAATGAGTTTGGTAGAAGAGACCCAAAGGGATTTAGATCCAGCACTTGGGCATATCCAAATTATAGACACAATGTTCCCTATGCAAAAACAGCCTCACAAAGTCTATAGACCACTAGCCATACCTAGTGTCATCCAAGAAGAAAGTGACTTTAAGTCATGGGAAAGTGGGCGTAGTCCCTTCTTGTTGGAGAGAATGTTTATAGAGGGATTACTTGATCCTACCGAAGAAATGGAGATCCCATCTTCTCCACGTCAAGGGACTGAAGCCCAAAAGGTATCGTTAAATATTGCCAAATTGATGGATTTCATGGCTTTAGAAGTTAGAACCACCATCATGTCCAAACTATATGGAGACCCCGAGCTATTCTTAGCTCTTTGAGCTTTCCTCAATGGAGAACTGAAAGTCGGGCTACCACAATTTTCAGTGATGGATGGAGCTAGGGAGATGCGAATGGAGGAGGAACAACTAGATCCACAACCCAACCTAGATGAGAACTCTGTTGTTGAAATACCTGTTAACAAGTTGGGACAATACTTTGAAGGTGATGAATCCAATGTAACCATATCAATCACTACCAAGGGATTAACTATAAAGGGAATCCTTGATGGTGGCACTGGGGTTAGCATTGTGACTAAAAATTGTTGGGAAACTATGGGAAGACCTCACCTTGGGACCACAAACATAGTGGTAAAGATGGCCAATGGGACTATTGTTAAACCTATTGGGATGCTAGAAGATCTTAATATCAAGGTCTTTTGACACCAAATAAGGAATACCTTCATTATTATGGATTTTTCCAAGCACACTATGTCATCTAAGATGATCTTAGGACGTCCTGTCATAAGGGAAGCAAAAATGGTGCATGAATCGTCTAAAAACCATGTCTACTTGCAGTTCAAAGATTCTCTCATTCGAGTTGATCTTGTAACTGGTCTGGCACATCCTCTAGGAATTGACTCTGAAGATGAAGAATCTGAGTTAAATCTTGGTGCAAATGTGGGGACAAACCATTCAAGGCACAGTGGTACCCTAGATGACAATCTATCCAGGAGAGAAAAAGACACAAGTAGCGATTCATCTAGTGACTCTTCACTAGTAATCAAAAATTAGACAAGAAGAGTAAGAGATATAAGAGGCACCGATATCGAGCAAATGTGCGTGCTAGAATAAATAAAAAGAAATCTACCGTAGAATGGCTTAATTATATAGGGGCATCTAATGTTCCATTGAAGTTGGTAGATAACTAGGGTGAATACCTTCAAAGCGTTATGTGGTGTAGTCCACAACCCATTGACATCACACGGCTAGAGGCTATAGAGAAGCCAAAGTTGATCCCTATTGTAAGGTCACGACAAAATCGAGAGTTAGCTCAACAACAAAAGGAAACGGAAGACAAATCACAGTCCACAGAGCAACAAGACCCCACAGAATTACACCCTACATCTGATCATTTCAAATCGTACACCACAGAGGAACGTAAGGTTTTGTATACAAAGGCACAGAGGACACCTATCGATGGAAGTAATGGAGTCTATGATGGTCCAGTGATAGTTAAGAAAATAGAGTTAGCAGACCCTGGTGAGGTGTCCAAACCTGTTTTCATTGCCCAAGATCTGACAGAGACTGAGGAGGATGTACTTAAAGAACTTCTCAAGGAATTCAAAGATATATTTGCTTGGACATATCATGATATGAAAGGTGCTCCACCTTCCGTGCTGCAACACACAATTCCCATGAATAGCATGGCTAAACCAATCCAGCAACGACCCTACCCAATGAATCCTAAGTATGCAAAGATTGTTAAAGAAGAGGTTGAAAAGCTTGTCAAATGTGGATTCATATATCCTATTGAGCACTCAGAATGGGTGTCTCCAGTATCTATTGTGCCAAAAAAGAATAAAAAATCCAGAGTGTGAGTGGATCTCAAGAAGGTCAATGCCGCCACTAGGAGGGACCATTACCCCTTGCCATATTCAAAACATGTGCTTGAAAGAGTTACAGGAAAGGAAGCTTATAGCTTTTTAGATGGATACTCTGGATACAATCAAACCATAATTGCACTAGAGGACCAAGCTAAAACGGAAAATTTGGAGTGTTTGCATTTCAGTTATAGCTTTTGGCTCAACCAATGCCCCTGCTACCTTCCAAAGATTGATAAACACTGCTTTTGGAGAATATTTGAGGGAGTTTTGTGAAGCTTTCTTAGATGACCTTTGTGTTTGTTCCTCTTGGAAGGAACATCTATCATGTTTATGAAAAGTGTTTGAAAAGTGCAGATTGTATCACTTCTCCTTAAACCCTTTCAAATGCAAATTTTGAGTTAAACATGGAGTCGTTTTAGGCCATATAGTGTCCAAAAATGGGATTTCCACATATGAGAGAAAAATTAAATCCATTGTTGATTTTCCATCATCTACAAACTATAAAGGAGTTCAAAGGTTCATGGGTCATGTTGGTTATTACCGGCGGTTTATTTTAAACTTTGTCGAGATAGATCACCCATTGTACAAGCTTCTTATTGAGTTCCACTGGATCGCAGAGTGTGACCATACTTATGAGTCATTGAAAAAGACCTTGACAAGTGCTCCCATTTTACGAGTACCCGATTGGAATATAATTTTTAATGTGCATATTGATGCATAGAACTTTGCTACTAGGTGTGTTCTAGCTCAACCGCGAGAACATAAATTGGACTACCCCATTAGCTTTGCAAGTCATCAATTAAATGATGTTGAGAGAAACTACACTACTATAGAGCGGGAAGGTTTAACCATGATTTACGCAATGAAAAAATTTTGCTACTACCTAGTTTGTTTTCTATATTGACCATCAAGCATAGTTGTATCTAGTAAATAAACCTTATACCACGAGAAGAATTACACAATGGTTGTTAATTCTTCTTGAGTTTGATTTTATTGTTGTGGTGAGACCCGGTAAAAGACATGTCATGGTGGATCATTTGTCTCACATACCCAATGGTGAAGAACCTACTGGAATTGATGGTGAATTGCCGTGAAGACCATACCTGAATGGAGTGAGAAGATTGTGAACTTTCTAGTTAATGGTTTTCCACCCAAAAAGCTTCGTAAGGATATAGCTCGAAAATTGTTAAAAGAATGTGAACCTTATTCTCTAATTGCAAGAACTCTATACAAGCTATATAGCCGGAGGACATTTCTCCCGGGAGCTAACTAATTAAAAGCTATTGCAATCAGGCTATTGGTGGCCTACCTTATTCTAGGATGCATAATTTTTTGCAAAAGGGTGTGATGAATGCCAATGTAACAAGATCACACAACGAAAGGATAACATACCCTTACATCATGTTAAAGTGGCTCAACCATTTAAAAAGTGGGGTTTAGACTTTGTATGCCCAATAAGTCCGGCAGCTCGTAACACTCAATCTCGAGATATTATCATGCCACTGACTATGTGACAAAGTGGGCGGAAGCCACGGCGACACGCAAGGCTGATGCAAGGTCAACTGCCAAGTTTCTCTTTGAGAACGTTATTACAAGATTTGGTTGTTCCTTTGAAATTGTGAGTGACAATGGTACTCATTTTATAAATGGAGTGATAAAGAAACTCACAACAAACTTCATGGTAGCTCACCATAAGTCTACACCTTATTACCCACAAGCAAATGGCCAAGCTGAGAACACTAACAAGACCTTAATTTATATCTTGACCAAAACAATGGAAGCTCATTGCATAGATTGGGATTTGAATCTGACATCATCTCTATGGGCTTACCGTACTTCTTACAAAGTGTTGTACACCATTCAAAATGGTATATGGCCAAGAAGCAGTTATGCCATGGGAGTTTGTAATTCCTAGTCTACGGGTAGCTTCACAAGAAGATTGGGATGGTAACCATTTAGTTGAGCGTTTATATATCCTTGAGAGGCTAGACGAAGAAAGGAAATTGGTTGTGCAAAATGCACTTGTGAAGAAAGATAGGAGAAAGAAATGATTTGACCGTCATCTAAAGAACAAGGATATTAATTTTGGTGATAAAGTCCTTATGTATGGAGTGCAAAATGAGAAGAAAAAGTTGAAATATGCGAGAAAATGACCATATAGAGTATGAAAAATCACCCCACAAGGTACCATTTTTGTGGAACCTCTTGATGGAGTTGAAACCATTGGATTCCTCAATGGGAGAAAATTTAAAAGATACTATAATCCTTTAAGCCAAGAGGAGCTACGTGCCATCCATCAGAAAAAGGCAGCCAAGGCACAAGCAAAATTGAAGAAGATATAAGCTCAAGTTGAGGCTAAGGAGCGACAACAACGCATAAGACGCCAACGAGAGGCCAACCTTGGAGTTACACATGCATTCCACGTTGAAATAGAGGATGATTGGTTGGACTCTGACACACCTCTACGATACCCTATTGAGCTAAATGGTGCCTACGGAAAAGTATTATATAACGCCTTATTGGACACGGGTGCTAAATATAATTTTTTGTCATATGGAGTGTGGTGTCAGTTAAGAAATCCATCTCTATCTGAGAGTACTATCCAAGTCAAGGGTGTCAACAAGAAAAAAACTACGATTTTTGGAATCTGGCACACTTCTGTCAGTTATGACAACGGGGTTGTAGCTCAAGAATTTTTGTTCATGCCTATTGGAACTATGGAAGGCAATATAAACCTAGGACGCATGTGGATGATAGCAACCAAATGCACTATTGATTGGGGGACTGGGAGTGTCACAACACAGAAACCAACTCTTAGCCCTTCCACTCAAGCGATAGTCCCTGACAAATCGCCTCCCGAGAAAATACAACCCAAAACAGTGCATGTCCAGGAGGTTGAACCATATGTCCCTATAGCCCAACTCTCTAGCGCTTCAACTTCTGTGGTTGAAACAAAGCTTGAGACACACAATACCCATCCTAATATAACAAATAAAACATACAAATGGGTCCCTAAAGCTTCTTTAGCGCCAATTTTTTATGCTAAAAAACAGGAACCTTGTAATAAACGCCCCACCCGCTCCAAGAAATGTAAGAAAACATTGTGTTGGATTCCTAAGAAAGTATTGGAAGGCCAAGTCTACTGTCAAGGAAATTATCAAATCTCAGTGCCAAAAGGTAAATTGTGTTCTTAACTGTCACCTGACCCATGTGAGTCAAATCCTGTAATGATAAAGCCGATTGGAGATCGTGGGAAGGGAAAGGTCACAGAACACTATACACATGATCTGGAGCTAGTATGGGTACCAAAGCAAGAAAGGCTTGTTTCGCTCAACTCAAAAATAGAAAAAACAAATGAAGCTTCTTGCTCTTCATGTAGTTCATATAGGAAAATAGAAGCTTCGACACAACCTCCACCTACCATTGTACATATCCATACAAACAAGAAAGAATTTAGCACCTCCCATTGTGACTTCACCACCTACAACAACGTTGCAAATAAAATCATGGGAGAGTAACCTTACCACCCTTGCATCTAGATGAAATGCCTAGGGCGATCAACAACAATTGGTCAAAGTCTTCACCCATGTCAACTTGGAACAATTGGTTTCAAAAAGGTGACGACATCGTTCCAAAAGGTATGATCTACCCAAGGAAGGGGGGAGTGTTTTTTGACATCCATCATTTACTTGCTCCTCTCTTAACCTTCCTTCTGACCTCTCAATCTTCCAATATGAGGGAATGTATATAGATAGCCCTATACTCAACAAAAACAAAACTTTAAAAAGTAAAAGAGCAAGAGCCACCAAACAAAAACCTGGAAACCTACAAGTTTTAGTACATGACCCAAAATCATGAAAACACATTATGCACAAGAAAACGACCTTTTGACATGACCCTTATAATATTTGCACACTAAATATCATCTATCTATACGTACAGATATGGCTAGTATGCTAGAGTCATCCACTCCTACCTTGGGTGAGAGATACCTCTTTACTTTTCACAAGTGTTTCACATAGTCTACCCGATGCTTGCATGTGAATGGGATTTGGTAGATACGCTAGCATGTGAGAGGAAATTCGAGGAGTTAGAATAATTGATACGTCTCTTGACCACGACTAATCCATACTTAGTAGAGGAAGTCTCTCGGATTTCACAAGCATACCCTCTTGACCAAGATGACTATAGATGCTGATAGCCGTTTTTCGGCTCCGTTTTTCGGCTCTCTGTAATTGCCATAGTGAGTTATCTCACCCTATCAAATCACTCAAACACTGTGGTTACCCTCACCCTTTCACTGTATATAGGTGCGTGTGAGTTAGGGGACTTTTCCCATATCTCCGTACTGAAATAAAAAACCCTCAATTAGCTAGTCATTGGGCTAGTTGAGCCAAAAAAATAAAAATATAAAAAATATAAGTATATTATGGCCCATGCGTATGTAAATATTTCTTTGTATATAGGGCCTAAATAAAAGATTTTTTCATAATTATTTTGGTATTTATTTAAATATTTCTACCTAGGTGTGTGTTATTTATGCTCTGTACATTGCCTCATCATTACCACAATTTTTCTTACCATTTTTCATACTCTTTATTCCATATAGAAATATTTTCATGTAAGCTTCTCTTATATTTGGTGTAACTCCACCCCAACAAAAATCCAAAAAAACTAGTTTTATTTATGTGTATATTTTTTCACTATTGTGATTTTTTCCTTCCTACATCTATTTTGTTTTTTTTCTAAAAAATTAGAACACCAAAAATATTTATCTTTTTATGGTAGCCTCATAATGAGAGAGATTTATTTTGACCCCTTTATATTTTTTTCACTTATATTATTTATATTTGACATGTACATATTTTTTAGACCCCTCAATATTTGATTTTCTTAGTTGTACTATTCACTTATATCATGATCTCAACAATATCTTCAATTATAGACCTACCAAATAAGGTCAAGGGTAGGTGGCATGCATACATGCACTATGGAGGGCTCACTCTTGGAGGTATTCAAAAGAATCATCCAAAGAAGGACCCCACAAGGACCTTGTGCAGTGGAAAAAAACGGTCGGTTTTGCTGAATTTTTAAAGTTCACTTGCTCTCCGAATTTGAAAAGGTGATACAAACAAAAGTTGTAGCTCGTGGGCTGAACTTTTGCCTCAAATTTTTTCATACTTTTTTGAGCTACGATCTGTGAGCTATGATTTTATTAGTGGACCCCAGTTTTCCCATGCTATGCAGCAACACTCTCTCTTCCACTTTATCATTTTCCTCTTTCACACACACTTCTCCACTCATCATCCCCACCTCTCTCACCACTCCTCTCTACACCCTACTCACCTTCTCCTCAACCTTGAAGAATAAGAGAAACCATGGTGAACTCATACCTCCCACACACAATTCCATTCAAAATTGACCACCTAGTCTCATTTTTCCTCCTCCAAATTATCCATATCTATCAAAGAACCACAAAATTCAGCCTCTTCTCTTAAAAGACAGCATCATGGTGGTTGATTACTCAGCTTCAATTACCTTGTCTCTCAAGGAAGGTCAAGAGTGGAGAAAAAATGTACCGTCAAATCTAGTGGACCGTCAACAAGCGTCAAAATTGGCCCTACTCAAGACACTTGGAGCATCAACCTTGTAAGAAATCCACCTTTTCTTACCTCTTAAGAGTTTTTCTTCCTTATTTGTATCCTACATGGATACTCCCATTGTAAATATCCAATTCCATTTGTAAATTAATACTAACTCTACTAACACTAACCCACTATGAAAAGTCCTATCACCTCCATTTCTCTCCTCTCTCTTTCCCCACCAACTTCTTGATAATTCCAAGCAAAAGAAATTAGATAAATTGCTGAAAATCTAACCCAACCATGGTTAGAGGAGTAACCCTAGCCTTCAAAATTGCTATAAAAGGAGGGTGTAGCTAGCACAAAAGGGGGGAGAAGAAAGAGCACTATGCTATAGCTTGAGAAGCCAAGCTCAACCTCTTGAGAAGGAGCTCTTGAGTGGAATCTCATTGGCATTAGGCATATGTATGTGTTGTATTAGGGGTGATTAGCAAGGGAACTCTATGCCATTGTAAGAGAGAGTGATCATTAAATTGAGAGTAGGAAATCTATCATTTCTCCTACTAGAGTAAGCCCAACATTTGCTGAATCAAGGAGGGTGAATTTGGACTAAGCATGGATACCTTGTCTTCCTTCCAACGTGAAGTCATGGACAATAATGATGTGTAAGTGTCTTGGTGTTTTATTTAAGTTCTTGATAGCTTGTCTCCGGGTATTGTTATCAATTTAGCCATAAATCCCACATGCTGTAAGAGGGCGACAGGGTGGAGAGGACTCCCCTGGCCTTAAGACAGTGATTGGGGTGGCTTTTTTCTTGTGATGTGTTGTGGTGTAATTTACTCAGGCTATGTTGAACAAATACTAATCTCACTTTGATTGGTCATGACAGATTTGTAAGAAGGCATTAGTGCAACAAGCACCCCCTTCTCTCTCTTTCTTACATATATATATTTATGTTTGCTTGATCATTAACGATGCACTTCAAAGCAGCCCGAGCACCATCTCTCTCTCTCTCTCTCTCTCTCTCTCTCTCTCTCTCTCTCTCTCTCTCTCTCTCTCTCTCTCTCTCTCTCGTGTTTTAGTGTGTGAGAGTGTTCCATTGGTGTTAGGGTTAGTGTAAATTCCTTGCTTGTTTGTGGGTTGCTCTAATGATTCTCCTCTTTTGCGTCCTAGTTCGCTCTTAAACTAGGTGGTGCCCCTTGTGTAGTTGGGATTTGGCTGGGGGTTTGTTGTTTTGGTTTGTGTTGTATTGTGCCCCAGCCCCATTGAGCAGCACGGGAGCCTTGAAGGGTGTCTAGAGGTTGCTCTTCTTGTTGCCCGCCCCGGACCGCCTCAAATTGGTGCCCCCACGAAGGAAAGGCTTGTGTATGTTTTGTGAAGGCTCAACCTTTAGCATAATCAAGTAGCTTGCATGAATCACGAGAATTTTTATGATCCCTTCATTCCCATTGCAAGGCAAAAGGTACACATAATTGTTAGTACTAAGTTGCAATTTCAGCGAGTAATTCGTAGAATTTTAGGCCCTCTTAGGTTGGTAGAGATAAACGCATCAGTAAATCCTTTTATTTTGCCTCTCATTAGGTACGACCTTAGTTTGGACGTCTATATTTTTGTTTTGTTTTAAGAATTAGGTCATGCATAGACCATGGATAATGGCCCAGGAATACAGGTTTTTCCCTTTCATTTCACTCCACACATTAGAGTAAACATTGCAATTAGTAGAAAAATCCATTTTCAACAACGTATGGTATTCATGTTTGGTGCCCAAAGAGTAGGAGAAATTCTCGCATCACCAAACCCTGTCATTCTACCTCTTATTGATTATCATAGGTCATTTGATGTGAATATTTTTATTTTGTTGTAGAATAGATTGCAATTTAGAAAATATTATTGTGTAAATCTTTTAAAGAAAGAAAAAACAAAAACGTGTCACTTTGAAATCAATTCAATGGAGAGCCAACGCCAAATGTCTGGATATCCTCTTTTCTTTGGAGAGCCTGGAGAGGATGCAGAATTATTTCTAGCGAATTTCAAGATGTCTTGCCGTATCAAGAGGATAGTAACTGATCAAGAACGTGTAGAAATGTTTGAGGTGGTCCCTAGGAAAGATGCTAGCACTTGGTTTGACTCTTTGCCTGAGGAAGTTAAAGGGAATTACACGGAAGTTTTGAATCGTTTCAAGAAATACTTCTTTGATCCCCAAAACACTCAAAAACTATGGCAAGACATTGTTTCTCATAAGCAAAAAGACTTAGATGACTACTACTTGTACAAGCAAGAGTTCCTACGTCTTTGGGCTCTATGGATACGAAATGTTGCTAACCCTGGTGATGGTGCAGAATTTCTAAAGAAGGAGAGGTTCATAGCCGGACTCTTTCCTGACCTTAAGGTAAAAGTTGAGGCGGGTGCACCTGCTACCTTTGATGCAGCTGAAACTAGGGCTGCTGAGAAATATAGGAAACTCAAGTGCGTAAAGGGGGAGGTTCCAATAGAACGTCTTAGACCCAAAGGTAAGTCACAAGCATCAACATGTAAGGAGCTTCCTGAGGTAACGGCGGAAGTGATTGAGAAGTTAAATGAATCTTTAAGCAGCTTGTCAATTCACCTTGCACAAGCTGTAGGTCCAAAGGGACAAGCAAAGAAGTCTGAAGAGCGAGACCCACGACCTAGGAGAGTCTTGCAATGTTGGAATTGCGGTGAGTCTGGACATGGGATGTATAATTGTCCTTGGCCCCGTGGGGAGCCAGGGAGACCTAGCTTGAATTACCCAGTGATGAATGCAGGAGAAGGAACTAGTCAGCAACCACGGCTTATACAAAGGCCAAATGGAGCAAGACCACCTCCACAAGGAGTGGAAGGAGTTCCACCTTTGCCAGACCCAAACGTGCATGTGGTAGAGGTGAAAAATTCAAGAGAGGTTGACATGGAAGCAAATGGCATTAAGCGTGGCCGAGGGAAAGGTAAGGAGAAAGAAGGAGTTACATCACAAAGTGACCATGGACGAGAAAAGAAGGCAAAGGAGACCAAGGAAGCTAAGAGGACTCGACGTCGTATCAACCTCCAAGACTTCCCTCTTGGACATGGAATAGCTCCGTACAACGTGTTGGAAGACATGAGAGGTAAGGGTCCTGATATCTCATGGCCTCAATTTCTTGCATTATGTCCACAAGTTAGGAGGGATTTAACAAGGGTAGTTAGCACTAGGAGAAAGGTAAAAGAGAGTGTGCCTGTTGTAAAAATTGCACAAGCTGAAATGAATGAGGACATTACACCGGTGCTAGACTGTTACAGCAAAGGAAGATTGGTTAGGAAAGGTCTAGTGGATGGGGGTGCACAAATTTGCATCATGACAAAGGGACTCATGCAAAGACTAGGCATGCACATCCAGGAGACACCTGAAATCAAAGTCAAGATGGCAAACAATAGCAAGGCTAGGTGTGTAGGCATTTGTAAAAATGTCTTTGTAGAGGCCTTTGTCATTAAGAAAGCGGTGGATTTTTATGTTATGTCGACCAAGGGAAGTGGTTATCCATTTATCCTAGGAAGACCATGGCTAATGAAAATGCGAGCTTTGCAGGATTGGGAGAGTGGGAAATTAATTTGCAGGAATGACAATCATAAGAAGGTTGTCTTTGACATGAAGGAGCAACGCCAAGAGGAGCTCCATGAAGAATCATCTCAAAGTGAGACAGAAGAAGGTTGGACCGATAGCACTTCAGAAGAAGAAAGTAGCGGCAGCATTACTGAAGAGGAGTCTTCCATCGAAGTCATGGGGGTAAGGTTTAAGCCAAGCAACCAAGAGACCTCTTGTCAAGGCTTGGAGGAGGTAGGTCCTCAAGAGAACGAAGGTGTTCAAGATAAAGGGATGCTGGAAGGTATGCTATCACCAACACTTACAACGGATGAAAGAGAGGAGTTCAAATGTGTGCTAAGGAAGTTTCCTAGGCTTTTTGCTAAAGACTACACCGACGTGCGTGGGGTAGATGTTGTTCAACACAAGATTGAGTTAAATCTTGAGGCCACACCTAAAGCTCAGAAGCTACGAAGGCTAGGAGTTATAAAGGAACAGGCTCTACTCAAGGAGGTAAGAAAGCTTCTAGCAGCAGGTTTCATTTATCCGGTGGAGAATTCAGAGTGGGTCTCTCCTGTTGTTGTCACTCCTAAGAAAAATAGCAAGTGAAGGGTGTGTGTGGATTACCGTCCCCTCAATGAGGCAACAAAAAGAGATCACTTTCCCCTCCCATTCCAGGATGAGATACTAAATGAGGTAGCTGGTCATGAGAAGTACACTGTGTGCGATGGTTACTCAGGTTACTTTCAAATAGGTATCGCATTGGAAGATCAATTGAAAACAACCTTTATCACTCCTTGGGGTTGTTATGCTTTTAGAGTCATGCCATTTGGTCTGACAAATGCTCCTGCAACATTCCAACGTTTCATGAACATGGTGTTTCAAGCATTCTTTGGAAAGTCAATTAGGGTGTTCATTGATGATTTCTTCATTTATAGCTCAAAATCATTGCATCTACAAAGGGTAGAAGAAGGTTTAAAGAAGCTCTACGACATGGGAGGTCAACTCAACCCCGACAAGTGCCACATAGGTGAGGATGAAGTGATCTTGCTCGGTCACAAGGTTTCCTATAAAGGCATTGAGGTGGATCCTTCAAAGGCAAAGGCTCTTATTGAGCTCCCATCACCGAAGAGTCTTAAGGAGTTCATCTCTTTCATTCAAAAGGTGAAGTATATGTCACGCTTCATTCACTTAGCCTCGGAGTTGCTTCATCCTTTGCAAAAGTTGACACAACAAGTGGAATTTGCATGGTCTGATGAGCTTGAAGAGTATTTTTGTAACATTAAAGTCATTTTGTCAGAGCTACCAACACTCATGCCTCCTTGTTGGGAGTACACATTCTTTGTTAGCTCTAGTGTTGGAAGGGAAACAATTGGTATTGTGTTGCTACAACAAGATCCCCACAGTACAAGGATGCGACCCATCTACTTTGCTAGTAGGGTCATGAATGCTTTGGAGAGAGACTACACAGAAGCAGAACTCATGATGCTTTCTCTCATGTTTGCGGTGAGAAAGTTTAGATCCTACCTGCTACCAAAACCTTTTGTAATTCTCACTGCAGAAAATTTGTTCCCTTGGGTGTCATCTCAAATGAATCTTAGCTCTAGGATCTCAAAGTGGATTATGGAGTTGCAAGAGTTTCAATACTCTTTCAAGGTAGAAGATAGTGTGCGTGCACAATTGGCAGGGATTCTCACTTATAGGGTGTATGAAAAGGAGATTAAGGTGCCTGAAGTAAAGACCCTACCATTGCCACCACCAAAAAGTATTCCTAATTCTTTTACCTTGTTCTTTGATGGAGCTTTTTGTCGAGCCACAGGAAAAGCAGGGGGAGGGCTAGTGTTGCTCAACCCAAGTGGAGAGGTGGTCATGAAAGAGAAGTTCAATCTACCAAGTTCAGCTAGCAACAATGAAGCAGAATATGACACACTACTTCATGGTTTAAAAATATGCATTGGCCATGGTATACAACGTCTCATGGTAAAAGGGGATGCACTTCTTATTGTGAAGCAGATTTTAGGCATTTGGGCATGCAAAAATGAAAGACTAAGGGCCAAAGTTCATACCATCCGTAGGCTATTTAATCAATTTGAGGAGGTGCAATTATATCATATTCCTAGGAAACAAAATGAAGATGCTGATTTACTTGCACAACAAGCCGTTGCATGTGTAAAGAAAGAAGTGTAGGTCATCATGGTGGCGGCTGCTGTGAAGCAACCGAGGTACCAGGGATTGGAGTCATTGGCTCCCATCATTGGCTACATTTTGGAGGGTGAGTTTCCACAAGACTTCACAAAGGCTCAGAAGAGCAGCTCATGAAGAAGGCAAGTTTCTATCTCTTCCTAGAAGGCTCCCTCTATCAAAGAGGGAAGGATCAAGTGTGCAGAAGAGTACCAACTATCGAGGAAATTCCAGCCATTCTAAAAGGTTTGCATGAAGAGGCATGTGGTGGTCATTTTGCCCAAGAATCAACTGTGAAGAAGATTTTGCTTGCGGGGTATGTTTGGCCAAGCTTGCATGTGGATGTTCAACATTGGTGTAAAAGTTGTCACAATTGTCAGATAAATGGAAATAGAAGGTTGGTGCATGGCCCGAGGCAAATAGTGCTTGCAAATGGACCCTTTGAAAAGTGGGGCATTGATGCTATGGGTCCTCTGCATAGGACAAAAAATGGTAAACTCTACATTCTAGTGGCTGTAGACTATATGACTAGGTGGGTGGAAGCTCAAAGTGTGGCAAGAGTGAATGAGAGGACAGTTAGCAAGTTTGTGTACAATCACATTTGTTGCAGATTTGGCACACCTTTGGAGATTGTTTCTGATAATGGTCCAGTGTTTAGGAAGGGCTTGCTCATAGAAGTTTGTGAAGAGCTTCACATTCTACATCGTCATAGCACACCATACTACCCACAGTCAAATGGTTTGGTGGAGAAGGATAATGGTGTCATTGCAGGAATCATTAGAAAGATGGTGCAAAACAAAACAAAATTATGGGATGACTTCTTGGATGGTGCCTTGTGGGCATATCGAACCACTTATAGGGAAGCCACGGAGTTCACACCATTTCACTTGGTCTATGGTCAAGAGGCTTTGCAGCCTATCAAGCTCAACATTCCAACAATGCGACTTCATGGCAAAGGAGCACAAGATGATCAAGAGGTATGGATGGATCAACTTCTTACGTTAGTGGAGCTTGAGTGGAAAAGAGAAGCAGCATACGAGTGCTACAAGAGGAAAGCCACACAAGTGAAAGAAACGCACGACAAGAAACTGAAGGACAAAGGCATCAAGGAAGGAGAGCTTGTGCTAAGGTATGACAATCGACTTGAAAATCGTTTTGATGCCAAATTTGAAACAAGATGGCAGGGGCCATACATAGTCAAGAAGGCTTTCAATTCAAGTTACTATCAACTTATGGACTTGAATGGGAAAGAGCACTCCAGGAAGGTAAATGGCTATCGCTTGAAGCCTTACTTGAGTCGCCTTCTACCAAAGGATCTACCAGAGCAAAAGGCAACTATCCCATGTAAGTATTGTTCCATGAAGCATGAGTGTAACACAAACCAAAATTCCAAGGGGCCAAACAATGAAGATCTTGTCAAGGACTCTGAAGCACTCTCTTTGGAAACGATTCTTTATGATGGTACATGAATATACCATCATCCTGGGGGAGGGCTAATGATAGCCGTTTTTCGGCTCTCTGTAATTGCCATAGTGAGTTATCTCACCCTATCAAATCACTCAAACACTGTGGTTACCCTCACCCTTTCACTGTATATAGGTGCGTGTGAGTTAGGGGACTTTTCCCATATCTCCTTACTGAAATAAAAAACCCTCAATTAGCTAGTCATTGGGCTAGTTGAGCCAAAAAAATAAAAAATATAAAAAATATAAGTATATTATGGCCCATGCGTATGTAAATATTTCTTTGTATATAGGGCCTAAATAAAAGATTTTTTCATAATTATTTTGGTATTTATTTAAATATTTCTACCTAGGTGTGTGTTATTTATGCTCTGTACATTGCCTCATCATTACCACAATTTTTCTTACCATTTTTCATACTCTTTATTCCATATAGAAATATTTTCATGTAAGCTTCTCTTATATTTGGTGTAACTCCACCCCAACAAAAATCCAAAAAAACTAGTTTTATTTATGTGTATATTTTTTCACTATTGTGATTTTTTCCTTCCTACATCTATTTTGTTTTTTTTCTAAAAAATTAGAACACCAAAAATATTTATCTTTTTATGGTAGCCTCATAATGAGAGAGATTTATTTTGACCCCTTTATATTTTTTTCACTTATATTATTTATATTTGACATGTACATATTTTTTAGACCCCTCAATATTTGATTTTCTTAGTTGTACTATTCACTTATATCATGATCTCAACAATATCTTCAATTATAGACCTACCAAATAAGGTCAAGGGTAGGTGGCATGCATACATGCACTATGGAGGGCTCACTCTTGGAGGTATTCAAAAGAATCATCCAAAGAAGGACCCCACAAGGACCTTGTGCAGTGGAAAAAAACGGTCGGTTTTGCTGAATTTTTAAAGTTCACTTGCTCTCCGAATTTGAAAAGGTGATACAAACAAAAGTTGTAGCTCGTGGGCTGAACTTTTGCCTCAAATTTTTTCATACTTTTTTGAGCTACGATCTGTGAGCTATGATTTTATTAGTGGACCCCAGTTTTCCCATGCTATGCAGCAACACTCTCTCTTCCACTTTATCATTTTCCTCTTTCACACACACTTCTCCACTCATCATCCCCACCTCTCTCACCACTCCTCTCTACACCCTACTCACCTTCTCCTCAACCTTGAAGAATAAGAGAAACCATGGTGAACTCATACCTCCCACACACAATTCCATTCAAAATTGACCACCTAGTCTCATTTTTCCTCCTCCAAATTACCCATATCTATCAAAGAACCACAAAATTCAGCCTCTTCTCTTAAAAGACAGCATCATGGTGGTTGATTACTCAGCTTCAATTACCTTGTCTCTCAAGGAAGGTCAAGAGTGGAGAAAAAATGTACCGTCAAATCTAGTGGACCGTCAACAAGCGTCAAAATTGGCCCTACTCAAGACACTTGGAGCATCAACCTTGTAAGAAATCCACATTTTCTTACCTCTTAAGAGTTTTTCTTCCTTATTTGTATCCTACATGGATACTCCCATTGTAAATATCCAATTCCATTTGTAAATTAATACTAACTCTACTAACACTAACCCACTATGAAAAGTCCTATCACCTCCATTTCTCTCCTCTCTCTTTCCCCACCAACTTCTTGATAATTCCAAGCAAAAGAAATTAGATAAATTGCTGAAAATCTAACCCAACCATGGTTAGAGGAGTAACCCTAGCCTTCAAAATTGCTATAAAAGGAGGGTGTAGCTAGCACAAAAGGGGGGAGAAGAAAGAGCACTATGCTATAGCTTGAGAAGCCAAGCTCAACCTCTTGAGAAGGAGCTCTTGAGTGGAATCTCATTGGCATTAGGCATATGTATGTGTTGTATTAGGGGTGATTAGCAAGGGAACTCTATGCCATTGTAAGAGAGAGTGATCATTAAATTGAGAGTAGGAAATCTATCATTTCTCCTACTAGAGTAAGCCCAACATTTGCTGAATCAAGGAGGGTGAATTTGGACTAAGCATGGATACCTTGTCTTCCTTCCAACGTGAAGTCATGGACAATAATGATGTGTAAGTGTCTTGGTGTTTTATTTAAGTTCTTGATAGCTTGTCTCCGGGTATTGTTATCAATTTAGCCATAAATCCCACATGCTGTAAGAGGGCGACAGGGTGGAGAGGACTCCCCTGGCCTTAAGACAGTGATTGGGGTGGCTTTTTTCTTGTGATGTGTTGTGGTGTAATTTACTCAGGCTATGTTGAACAAATACTAATCTCACTTTGATTGGTCATGACAGATTTGTAAGAAGGCATTAGTGCAACAAGCACCCCCTTCTCTCTCTTTCTTACTTATATATATTTATGTTTGCTTGATCATTAACAATGCACTTCAAAGCAGCCCGAGCACCATCTCTCTCTCTCTCTCTCTCTCTCTCTCTCTCTCTCTCTCTCTCTCTCTCTCTCTCTCTCTCTCTCTCTCTCTCGTGTTTTAGTGTGTGAGTGTGTTCCATTGGTGTTATAAAGGGAGTTTACTAGTGTGATGAGCCTGGGAAGGGAAACAATGTCATATGACCCCCAAAGTTCAAAATTGAAATGCTGAAAACGAACAAACAAAAAAATCAAAAGTGCCACAATGTAAAATCTTAAACTGGAAGAGAAATCCCAGCTTGATTTGGTACTTCACTCACATGTATTGCCTATGGTACTAGAGTCCTAGAGGTTCCCAGTGTGGGCGCTTTTCCTTGAAAAGCAAAAACCCAATGCATACAGAATAAGCACACATCAAAATTGAATCAATGTGAAAAAAATTTGGGGTTCAAAGAAAAGGGAATAAGTCAGGTGATGATTTCATGAGAAATTCCTTTTATCATAACTTAGCTACAAGGTCTTTTAGGTATAGCCTCTAGTCAGCCCTCAGACATGAATACTTGGCTCTCGCCATTAAACAGCTTAATTGACCATGGAGATTTGAGAAGCTTGCCCATGGTATTAATAGTTGACCTCTAGTGTCTCTCAACCGTTAAATTAGCGACCCCAAACTTGTTTAGTTTTTTACCTTTACAATTGCTTATGCGTTTGATTATATTATAGTTTAACATTTTACTACTAACAAATTGTTTATATTTTGTTACCAATCAATTTGTGTGCCTACAACTGCATATGTTTTTTAATTGTATATGAGAATGCAATTACTATGCCAATTTTGGTTGATTTTGTAGTGATTAAAGAAGGCTAAGGACATTCAATCTCAAATGCCCTTCCACCTCAACGAACGGGCTTCATCTCAATAGCTTCCGAGGACGGAATCTACATCAAGAAGGGGGGCATGTTAACCCTCACGGACACCCTATCACCTTTGACGCACGCCTTATTATTTATTTTATTGAGTCATGGACCGGGCTTGTCAGTCCAATAGGTGTGCAGGTGATTGTTGATGAGAGGTTCACCACTTATCTTATTTTTACAGTAGTTTTGCAACGACTAACCGCTGTGGAAACCCATGTGTGAATGGATCAAACTCTTATAAAAGGTCCATTTGACCTAAAAATCCTCATTCTTGGAGGTGTAAGCTAAGAAGTGCTCTTGCTCCATTTCTGTCTCCTTCGCCTTTGTGCGCTCCCATGTGTGTGTGTGTGTGTGTGTGTGTGTGTGTGTGTGTGTGTGTGTGTGTGTGTGTGTGTGTGTGTGTGTGTGTGTGTGTGTGTGTGTGTGTGTGTGTGTGTGATCGAGCATTGTGGCAGCATTGGCGACAGCGAGGCGGTTGAGTGCGGCATCGGCGACGGCAGTTAAGTTCTTCTTCGCAACACAAGATCCTTCATGACAGAAGCATTGAGTGGTGAGTGACACACCATTGCTTCTTTGAGCTTGCTAGGACTGTCTAGTTGTGTGCTTGCAGCCTTTTGAGGCTCCCACACAGTGCACAGGCAAGTTCCCAGCCTTTGACACGTGCGGCAAAGCACACAAGAACACGGATGTGTTCAAGATGTCACAAAACTTTGTTGTGGGAGCATCCTCCACGGCACACACGTCCAGAGTAGCCAAGATGTGTTCCCATCCAAAAGGCTCTAACTCTTCTTCAGGAAATGGTTCTGGGATATAGTCGCTATCCTCTATAACCCACTCTAGGATACATTCCTCAAGTTTAAAGCTACCACATTGTGAAGCTCCACACATCCACAGTTCTTTAGGCTTACCTAACCAAGCTGAAAGTTCTGATCCTGCTACTGTGGCGGAATCAAATTCCTCAACCGGTGTTCTCGTCACATCCCTATAGCTATGGTCCCTCAAGTTTATCTTTGTTATGGTTTCCATATGTCTCAGGTATATATGGTCATAACCCCAATCTTGGACCATTTTCAATTGTCGCATGAATGGTCTTCTCAGAATGATGTCATAGTTTTTCTTCTTGCCAAAGTCAACAACAGCAAAAGTGTGTTCATATTCAATGCCACAAGAAGTGACAAGTAATTTTTCTAGCAGTCCTAGGGGCTTTTCCTTGTGTCCGTCTGCAAGCTGCAGGGTCATTCGTGTGGATATCAAGGCAGGTTTTCCCCATTTTTTCCAAACCTCTTTGGTTGCAATGGCCACACCAGCTCCACTGTCAAGGATTGCCATGGTTTTTACATTATTGAATTCCATAGGAAGGGTGGTGTTTCCATCTTCTCCCTCGTAATACTCGCCTCCCTTGTTTAATGGCACTAGCCTAGTATTTAGTTGAGGCATTTCAAGCTCTTTGATGCCTTCCTCGATTTGAGTCACTGGGGTTTTTACACCAAATTTCTCTAGACATTTACCCACATTAGCCCACATGTTTGGTCTTATTCTGAGCAACTCGGCTAATATTATTGTATAGGTGACTGGGGTAGATAGAATATCTACTAGCCCCTTTGAATTGATGGCCTTGTTGGGAGACAGTCTCTGTGATGGGACTGCAACCACATCTGACTTGGTCTCATACTCTCCCATGTAAGACGGTGGTGTTCTTAGCGAATGGGGTTGACTATCCATAGCTTGTACAGATCCTTTGTCGCCCCAATATGATCGCACGTCTAGATTCATTTGAGATCCATTCTCAAATTCCTCTATTGGTGGTAGAAGCACTCCTCGTTCATCACCATTCTTGTCTACTCGTCTTCTTAGGTCATCGGCTTCATTGGCCTCTCTGACTTGTTTCCACAATTCGTCAAGACCATCTATCTCTTTACAATCCTCACGTATAGCTTGGTGAAATCCCTCGGAAGAGTTATCCGTGGTATTCAGTACTATCGTTGGTTCTAATGCTGGGTCTTTGAGGTTTGGTATGTGCTCATGACTAGAATCTGGCTCTTTTAGTTCCTGGTTTGGTGGGATTACTTGTGTAGGCATCACACGGATCACATCCTCAGGTTTTGCAACTGGTGGTTCTAGTAAAGCTTGGGCTGTTTGAATCATTTTCTGGCACATTTCAAACCTTTGCTTTTCTAGTTCCGCATAGGGATATGTCATCCACATGTGTTCTTGGGTTTGGTTGTTTTTGAGCCTCACATCATAGGCTTTTAAGAGGGCATCTAATGTCTCATTAACCTTCTCTGCCAACACAGATCCTCCTGAACTAGCACTTCTCGGTTTCTCATCCGTGGATGGTTCTTCTAGAGGTTTAACCATCTATGTAAGAGAATATGCCTCCTTTTCCTCATGTTGTTTTATCTTCTCCTCAGCTTCGGTAAGCTTCTCAGCTAGGTATTTTTGCTCTCGTTCCCTACGTGCTTTCATCCTAGTCTTTCTAGCTTTCCAACTATTTCGTTTGCTCTTGGTTTTCTGACTAGGTACGTTTGTCTTTGGTCCATCATCTGTCTTTGGACTCGTGTCACTTTCCGTGTTCTTTGTCTCTAGATTCTCATCAGCTTTCTTTTGAGCTTGTGCTCTCGTAACTACTTGAACTGGTACGACATTTTCATTTTCTGAGCTACTAGGTAGCTTAACAATCCCTAATACATTTGTCGTGAATTTCCTAATTTGGTTTGGGTTTTTCGGGCAATCGGGGATCAAGTGAGTGATGCCACACTCAAGACAATAGGCATTTACTTCAGTGATCTCCATATGAAGACATTGTTTGACCAAGTGGTTGTCGCGACTTTTGTGACAATCTGTCTCTGGTTGAGAAGATTCTTTTAGCATTTCCTCTTGGCTATAAGTAAGCTTTGACCTAGATAAGCCGCCATTTGCAATGAATCGCAATGTCCTTTCGTCCTTTTCATACCTTCTTTCTTTCGATTGAAACCCACGAAGTGGAGGTTGTACCGGCCTCACCACTCCACGTGTTTCTCTCACATTTTGTTGCTCCGAAGGGTAGTACTCACTTTGGTTGCTATACCACATTGTAGCTGGTACTAGCGTTGGTTTATTTGATGCTTCCATCATTGGCATGTATCTCATGTCTACCGGCATTCTAGCACCTGACAGCGGAGGTTGTTGTCCTAAGACAAGCTGTGGCCTTAAAACTCCTATTGGTCCTGGCGCATTCCCCGTAATGTATCTAGGTGGAGTAGGTGCTTCTGGAACAGGTTGTACATACCTCTCCCTAGCATTTTCCATGCTATAATAGCACTCTTCCCCCGTATGGTTCGTCCATTTTCTCTCAATTTCACACCACTTCGGCTCTCCGGAATCAGCCCTTACAAGAGGAATCAACCTCTTGACCAAGTCGTCGATAAGCTTTTCTTGATCAATAGGTGTCGTTGGCTTGGCAATGGACTCACTTATCTGTGAAACACTGTGCTAAGAGGATGTGTCATCTCCTTGACTCTTTAAGTCCTTTTCTTTGTATGCCTCACAGTACGATCAACTCGTTTAGCGTCATCCTCCTTATCATATGCAGATCCTTCTAAAGGCCCGCATGTCTCATTCCCTGGATAAAGATCAGCATCAGTCGTGCTTGCGTAGGTAATTCCACTCTCGGACAGAGCTTAACATATCTCTTGAGCCGTAATGATGCTTTGCATACTGATTCATCCTCTTTCTTTTTGAATCTATGGATTTGCGAGACTGTGTTGTGAGCAATGCCTTTTGGCGAGAATTCTTCAATAAACTCCTCAAACAGCTCATCTAGGGTCTCAAAATCCCATTTTTCCACCGAGTCGAACCATGTAGCTGCATCATCTTCTAGAGTCAATCCGAATCCCACAAACTGTGTCGCAAAATCTGAAACTTCCTATGCTCTAATCACTCTTCTAAAATCCGTTACGTGATCTCTCGGATCTTTATCTCCGGAGTATTTTATGTTTACCCATTTCTGGACTTGGGATGGTCTAACTCGTCGATTGTCTACAAGTCTAACCAGAGACTCTCCCAATCCTTCTCTCGTTATCGCTCTTGAAGGGAATCCTGGTGGCTCTCTTCTTGGAATTCCTATAGGAATTCTCGTGTTTGGTGGAGGCATTTGTGGTCCTTCATTGACCAAATATCCACCTCTTTCTGGTACAGTCTGTGGATTTGTGCTTTCTACAACTCTGTATTCTCGTCCATACTTGTCGACAACTATAGATCTTCATTGACAGTCGATTCCGTATGTATAGACATATAAGAGCTTGTAATCCGTTATCTCTTCTAGGTATGGATCTGAGAACCTATAAAGATTGACCTTATTGTCGTCAATGTATCTATAAGTAGTCCTTCACTCTCATGACCAGTCATCCAAACTCTCTCAACAAGATGTATGTTTATCAATTGCAAGTTTGGAAGATCCATTGTGGGAGGATATTCCTCTATCGTCGGGATCTCCAAGCTTGTGTAAGCTGCGTTTGAATCTATGGTAGACATGATTTTTGGGCTTAAGAGCTTTTGCTTGGTTCAAGTAGACTTAGTCCACTATGTTCAAGTGCTTTGGTTAGGGAAAAGTCGAAACTTTGACCAAAACCGCAACCGTTTTGTCACAATTCTCGCAAATTGTCGCTTTCAGACACCCCTAACTTGCGGATGTATTTTCAGTCCTCAAACGATGTTTTTTTCAAAGTTGACCTAGATGATTGTTGTTGGCATACATTTAATTCAAGTTTTGCTCTAAGACCTGTAGAGTCTCTCTCAGGCTACGTTTTGATATAAAAACTTTTCCGATCCGATACCGTTTGTGAAAGTTATGGCCAAAACAGTGAAATGCAATTTAGAATGGTCAAAATGAGTCCAAATTCAATTTTAAAAGAAGATTTGGGATCTCTGTTGTTGAGATGTCGAGCTCTACACCTTGAGCTGGCATCCACTACGGGTCTTGGCCGCTTACGGCATTTACTCACTGGCGCGTTAGGTGACCGACACGGAGGATCTCTGCCAGTGATTCTACAGCTGGACTACACTTATAGTGCCAGCCTACTACGCTTCTAGCAAGTTCACACTTAGTGACCACATGTACATATGTGCTACTTTTCAGCTTTAGCACTTAGTCATTTTGTACTCTCTTTTCTGTAAAGAAGAAGAAGAAGCTTTCCATCTCTGTGTGCTTTGTGCTTGTCTTGTGTAGCTCTCTTGCATCCTCATTCTTTACATGGTATCAGAGCCTGGTGCAGGCAAGAGAGGCTAATAGAGCAAGAGCATCACAATCCCTTCGTTCGCAATCCACGACCAGATGCCAATTTTAGGGGTTTTTCGCACAAGTTTCTAAACAGGTCTCCAAAGTGCAGTATACAGAGATTTACTGTACAAGTACAGTGGTTGTATGTACGCTTGATTGTGGACACTCGTTGAGTGTAGAAAGCGTTACAGGTACCACGATAGCAGGTTCAGCAGATTTGCAGGTTTTTGCAGATTGCAGCTATTTTGTCTTAGTGCTTCAAGATATCTGACGGTTTCAGTCAGATTGTTACTGAGAAGCTTGAGAAAAATAACTACCCTGCATGGAAGTTTAGAATAACAAATTTCCTAAAAGGAAAAGGTTATTGGGACTATGTAGAAGGAGACAATGAAAAGGAACCAGAGATTCCCGAGGCAAATGCTACAGCAGAACAAAGGAAAGCTTTGAGGGACTGGCAACAAGGCCAGAGTAAAGTGATGTATTGGCTGTCTATGAGCATCACAGATGGCATGATGGGCTATCTACAGGATTCTGAAACCCCCGCCATTGCATGGAAAAACTTAGGCAGAGTGTTCGAGGTGAACACGAAGGCCAGGAAGCTTCAACTAAAGTCGGAGCTAAATCAGGTTAAGAGGAACAACCTCTCCATCAATGATTATGCTTTGAAGATCAAGAGTATCATTGAGGCTCTTGAATCTATTAAAGTCTCAGTGGAAGATGATGACATTGTCCGTGCATGCTTGGATGGTCTAGGAGATAAGTATGTACATTTCAGGTCTTCCATGAATACAAGAGACGACATCCCTGTGTTCCAAGATTTGATTTCTATGCTTATTCTTGAGGAGAAGAACCTTGACACATCTTCTTCTCATGGCAGAAATAATTCTGAACAGGCCTTCTATTCTAACTCCAACAGAGGTAGAGGTAGAGGTCGTGGTCGAGGCCCAAGGGGTTGCAGGGGCCAATTTCTGGAAGGTCAATCAAATCAAAACAATACAGGTGGCAGGGGAAACCAGTCTCAAGGTAGGGGGAGTCAAAGAGGTCATGGTGCAGGATCAAGCAGGCAGCAACATACTCCAGATAGCAGAGAATGTCGGACTTGTGGTGAAAGAGGTCATATGTCACGTGACTATCCAAAGGGAAAAGCAAGTGGAAAGAGAGAACAGGGCAACTATGCATCTACTAGCAGAGATGCAGATGACAGCAAAAAAGAGCGCATGTTTGTTATTCAGCATGTAATGAATACAATGACTGCAGAGAATTCCACCCAAGATGATGTTTGGTATGTGGATTCAGGTGCCTCTAATCACATGACGTCTCGTGGAGAGTGGTTTAGAGATATGCGCAAACCAGATGTGTCAGGCTATGTGCAGACAGGAGATGACACAGCTCACCCCTTTGCTCATGTAGGGGACATACCCCTAAATACAAAGAATGGGAAATCAAAGTACTTAGCAGATGTACTTCATGTCCCAAACATTACAAAGAATCTTGTTTCTATTGGACAAATGGTTGAGCAGGGTTTGCAGGTTCGCTTCAATCCAAATGGCTGTTATGTAGAAGATTTCCAGAATGGCTGTAAGCTGATCACAGAGGGAAAATGTGTGGGCAGAATGTTTACGCTGAATGTAGACATGCCTGAGGTAAAAGCTACATTATTTGCACAGGGCACAGGTGTTGTGGCTGATGTTGACATTTGGCACAAACGCATTGTCCATGTCAATGAGCAGAGATTGCACAGCATGCAATCAAAACAGATTGTAAAAGGTTTGCCCAAATTCAAAGTGGATGGTATGCATAAAGTGTGTGCAACATGCCAGTTTGGAAAACAGTCAAAGGGCTCATTTCCACATGAGCGCAATGTATGTAAAAAGCCACTTGAGGTGGTGCACACAGATGTTTGGGGTCCAACCGATACTGCAAGTATACATGGTTGCAGGTATTATGTCTCTTTCATTGATGACCATACAAGGAAAGTATGGGTCTACTTCATGCGTAACAAAAGTGAAGTGTTTGGTCACTTTCAAGACTTCAAAGTCATGATTGAGAAGGAGACAGATATGCAAATCAAGACATTGAGGTCAGATGGAGGGGGAGAGTACTTCTCCAATGATTTTTCAGATTTTCTGTGAATGCATGGTATACGCAGGCAGTTTACATGCAGATATACTCCACAACAGAATGGGGTCGCAGAAAGGAAAAACAGGCACATTGCAGAGGTTTCACGTGCATTGATGAATGAGAAGAACATGCCTCATCATTTTTGGGCTGAAGCCGTAAATACAGCTGTGTACATTATGAACAGGACACCTACAGCTGCGGTGCATGATGTAACACCTGAGGAAAAGTTTACAGGTACAAAGCCTGATTTGGCACACTTGAAAGTGTTTGGCTGCATAGCTTACGTGCATGTACCAGATGAGTTGCGTAGGAAATTGGATCCTAAAGCAGAGAAATGTATTCTTGTGGGATATTCCCTTGAACAAAAGGGGTACAGGTGCTACAATCCTACTACACAAGAATTACGAGTGAGCAGAGATGTAGTCTTTGATGAGATGAGCAGCTGGTACAGTAATGCACATGGCACTATTGGGGCTGATGTAAAAGATGATGTGGTTGTACAAAATGTGAGGCCACAGTCACAGGTTTTGAGTGGACCACAAGATTCCTCTTCTCGTGGCTCTGTTGAGAAACCATGGAATGGTAGACTACGTACGCAGATTACTCCACCAACAGGTACAGGGAATATATCACAAAAAGGAAAGGAAAAGGTTGATAAACCTCCCTTTATGGCTGATGCATCATCAGGTTTTTCACATGCAGACATGGATTCAAATGGTTCTGAACAAAGTCTTGATGAGGAATTTGGAATTTCGGCTGTCAGGACACCTGGTGTAAGGAAAGTACAAGAAGATGCTAGAGGGCAAAGGAGTGACCAGGACCGCGCAGATCTAATAGAGTCAGAAATCCAGTTCAGAAATTGACTTATGATGGGTATCTAGCGCATCACCAAGCCTACATGGCTAAGGTGATACAGGATGTGGAGCCCACATGTTTTGAGGATGTAGTTGGAAATGTGCATTGGGATGATGCAATGAATGAAGAGATGGCTGCATTGGAAGCAAACGACACATGGGAGTTGGTGCCATTGCCAAGTGGCAAGAAATCTATTGGCTATAAATGGGTGTATAAAACCAAGCATAAGGCTGATGGTAACATTGAGCGTCACAAGGCAAGGCTGGTCGCAAAGGGTTATGCACAAACGTATGGCATAAACTATGAGGAGACCTTTGCTCCAGTGGCAAAGATGACGATTGTGAGAGCTGTCATAGCACTGGCTGCATCTAGAGGATGGATTATGCATCAAATGGATGTAAAGAATGCCTTCTTGAATGGTGAGTTGCAAGAGGAAGTGTATATGGATCAGCCACCTGGTTATGTCGATCCAGGTTACCCAGATTATGTATGCAGACTTCTCAAAGCTTTGTATGGTTTGAAGCAAGGATCTAGAGCATGGTATGACAGGATTGCCAAGTATCTTGTCAGTATTGGTTTTAGGAGAGCTCATGCTGATCATTCACTCTATGTACGTGAGAGTGATGTGGGGATTGTGGTCATTACCATATATGTAGATGACCTTATTATTGTTGGTGACAATGCTATGGAGATTGACCATGTGAAGGGTCTTCTCAAACAGGAGTTTGAAATGAAAGATTTAGGCGAGTTGCGCTACTTTCTTAGCATTGAGGTGATCAGGACTCCAGAGGGTGTATGGCTATCACAGAGACAGTATGCTTTGGACATGTTGTCAAAGTATGGTATGGCTGATTGTAAGCCAATTTCTATTCCCTTGGATGTGAATGCAAAGCTGAGTGCAGAGAAGGGTGATGTTGTTGAGGATGTCAACATGTACAGGAAGATTGTGGGTAGTCTAATCTACTAGACTATCATGAGGCCAGACTTGAGCTACACAGTAGGCTTGGAGAGTCAGTTCATGCAGCTTCCGAGGAAGCCACATTTGGATGGAGTACGACGCACACTTAGGTATGTGCAAGGTACTCTTGACTACGCATTGTTCTATGCAGCAGATGCACCATTAGCATTGTATGGGTATACAGATGCAGATTGGGCAGGTAGCATTGTTGATAGGAGATCTACGAGTGGCTTCATGTTCTCTTTTGGGAGTGCTGCTGTTACTTGGAGCAGCAAAAAGCAGCCTACGGTTTCTTTATCGAGCACAGAGGCCAAGTACAGAGGTGCAGCAGTTGCGGCGTGCGAGGTAGCTTGGCTACGCACATTACTTGAGGACTTGGGAGTGCAGGTGGACCAGCAGATTGTCATTCATTGTGACAACCTCAGCAGCATGCAGTTGGCTAGGAACCCAGTGTTCCATGCCAGGACCAAACACATAGAGGTCCATTACCACTACGTTCGAGAGCGAGTGTTGGCGGGCGACATCGACTTGGTCTACGTCAGCACAAAGGAGCAGATAGCGGATATCTTTACCAAGGCCCTCGGAGCTGAGAAGCTTCGACGTTTCCGGACTATGCTTGGACTCTGCGACATGCAGAGCTCGAGGGGGAGTGTTGAGATGTCGAGCTCTACACCTTGAGCTGGCATCCACTACGGGTCTTGGCCGCTTACGGCATTTACTCACTGGCGCGTTAGGTGACCGACACGGAGGATCTCTGCCAGTGATTCTACAGCTGGACTACACTTATAGTGCCAGCCTAGTACGCTTCTAGCGAGTTCACACTTAGTGACCGCATGTACATATGTGCTACTTTTCAGCTTTAGCACTTAGTCATTTTGTACTCTCTTTTCTGTAAAGAAGAAGAAGAAGCTTTCCATCTCTGTGTGCTTTGTGCTTGTCTTGTGTAGCTCTCTTGCATCCTCATTCTTTACATCTGTGACACTGTGAACACTTCTGTATGGTCAAAATTACAGTTGGACCCTAAAACTGGCCTAGAGACATCCTATGTGTAGGATGTCTATATGCTCAGAATTTAACAAAATTTGGTCCAGAGACTCCCCTTAAGTCCAGCAACACAATGGTATGCTCAGAGGTTGATTTGGATGTGAAAATGGCCTCGAGACATCCTACGCGTAGGATGTCTTTTTGCTCAGAATGACTTGAAATTTTCACCCCAGATTCTCCTTGATGTGCTGATCACAGTGCTGTGCTCATAGGTTGGTTTGGAGTCCTGAATCAAGCTGGAGACATCCTACGCGTAGGATGTCTAACTGCTCAGATTTTGTCCAAACTTGATCCCAAGATTCTCCTAGTGCTCAGCAACACAATGGTATGCTTAGAATTGAATTTGGATGCCAATAGGTCAAGATTTGGGCTGCATAAGCTTCTAGTACACCCCAAGAGTAGGATGTCTGACAATTCTTATCTTTTCTTGGTAAATAGGCCAAACAAGGTCCAAATTCACTTTTGAAAAAAGATCTAGAATCCTTGAGACACTTAGAACCTCCCTATATGGCTACAGTAGAATTTTGACCACTTTATGACCCAGGAGACATCCTACGCGTAGGATGTCTTTTTTCTCTCTTTCAGCTCAAACTTGCAATGTAGCCAGATATGGTCAAGTTCCCCTTTCCAAGTGAAAATAGGGTAAAACCTACCTTCTGAACACATTGGTCAACTCAGAATTTCAAATTTTGGTCTCCAGAACCCCCTTGAGACATCCTATGCGTAGGATGTCTATCTTTACAGAATTGCAGGTTTTCTTCACAGAACCCTTGCAAATGCTCTTTTATATACACAGCATCAGTCAGTCATACAAAAATATCCACAAAAGCTTGTTTAATGCATTTTTACCCTCAAAAGCACACTTTTTCGCGATTTCAAATGCAATCAAGCACTTTAGCAAATAATTCAATGCTGAATAGCTCTAGATCAGAATCGGATCACTTACCTAAAGCTACTCCTACAAATCATATGGGGTTTTGCATCTATGAGTAGAAAAATGCTTCACTGCCACACACGGACTAGTAAACGCATTTATCACCTCACAAATCACTCGACCACCAACAACTACTCTAATCCACAAATCCTAACTAAACCTATCTAGTCGCAGACCTTCGGCAAGACACACGCTTCCTGGCTATCCACTTGATCGCAGAATATCCTCTTCCGGATACACTTAAGAAAAACGCTTTCTTTAGCCGAAACTAAATCAAGCAACCATCACACGAGTGTTAGTAGGAAACCTACTTAGGTCCTTGTGTCCCTGGTAGCGGCGCCAATGTTGCGGGAGTGACTCAAACACCCATGGAGTGCATGCAAACACTACCTAGATCAACATAATGTCAATCGAGGACACAGGTGACACGATAGGCACACGAAGGAAATCTCTTTAGCTTGTCAGGTTGAGACCATCCTACACATACAACACTCTAGAAGGCCAAATAAACCACAATCAAGAACCTCACTGCTCTCAACTACACCACCTAGCCACATACACACATACAGAAGGTAACTCACCTAATCATGTCAAATTCGTACCAAACTTAAGGAACACCATCCCCTCACTAGGATACACCTGTCCCTAAGCTTCTACACTCAAAACCATCACTCTAAACCCATCTGCGGAAAACACGTACGATGATAGAGCAGAATTTTGAAAGTGCCCGAAACTGAAATTTATGAGTACCTATGCGTAGCTTATGTCGTCACGATTCTATAGACTACTAGCACGCAGAAAACAGACATCGTTTGATACACTTACGGCCACAAATAGCTCGTAGATGCGTCGGCGTGTGCGCTTCGTCTCGCGTTGTCGAGAAATTTGCGGTTTTTCCAGGAAAGCACCTGGCTTATGGCTGTGAGAGTTTGTGAGAGAACTCAACAAAAACTATATGAAGGAGTTAAACCATAGATGCCATGAAGACTAGGGTTTGGAAAGAAGTACAATCAAAGAAGCCCACCCATTCTCTCTTGCACTCACACGCACAAAGAAAGAACACAAAAGAGAATGTCAAAATAACACAAAGATGAAAACATCAAGGCTATGGTCATATCGTATCATGGGTAATATGAAAGGGTTAATAGATGAGTTAATGGCATTCAATCTTGGCTGACCAAATATGCTACGAATTGTTCTTTGGAATTGTAGTTTTGTGCTTACCATAATATATATATTTTGTCTAGTGATTGGGATTAATTGTGTGTACAAATCCTCTTGATTCATAGTAAGATAACTACGCTTACATCAAAAGAAAAGTTATAGTCTATGAGAGGTAGTATGATGGGATCCGGTGATAGAAGTATTGCATTGAGCCTTCTGGGCCAAAGAGAAACACTATACGTTGTTGAAAGTGTATTTTACGGCTAATGCATACGTTAATTCTAATAGATCGTACAGAGTGAAAGCGATAGAAATTATCATCATGTGGGTTATTCATCTAAGATAGTATGTGAGAAATGTAGATATGATAGAAGTGAAGAGATGAGAAGTTTCCCTCCCAAGCCCTATTCTTGCCCGTCGGCAATAAGGATACTGCGGGGAGAGATGTACCTGTAGCAAAGAGAACCTAGAATTTAAAGAGAGGATGAATTACTAAGAGTGAGAGAGATATATTTGGTTAAGGAGATGAGATTAGATATATATATATGTTGGAAAACAACAAGAAATCAAGAAAACATCAAGAAATCAAGAAAACAACAAGATGAAGAAAACATCAATGTAGAACACATCTTACTTGACAAACCCTTCGACACCATTATTGATGGAGAGAGAAGAAGAGGGGAGAATTCAACGTTGATTGATACGCCAAGTCCAAGACCTTCTTTGACTAACGTTGGTCTTCCAAGGATAGCGTACAAGAATGGCTAGTCTTCCTCTAGGAGAAAGTGTAGGCTTGGGCTTATGTTAATGGCTAAGTACAATTGGGCATTACTACTCACTCCTTCAAGAATTCCTCTGATCAACGGCTTGAATGCTTGAGTCCTTTTCAAGGAAGAAAAGGTTCCCTTTTATAGGTGAAGGGAACCCCCAAGGGTTTACACAAGAAGAGAGGAGCCAGTGTGAATAGAAATTCGAAAAGTTGGAAATGAGCTGTCCCTGCATGATGTGGGCAGACTGGAGTCCAGTATTTTGATCATATCTCCTCAACCGTGGCTCCAAATAAAAAAGTGAAAATATGGGCAGAAAATTCATCTCATTAGCTACGATTTTTATTTTAAAATTGTTTTTCAATTCGCATTGGAACCTTGTGTAAAAAAATCATCAAAATAGGGTCCATTTCTGGCAGCAAAAGTCTTCCTGTTGTTCCCTTAGCCTAGACTTTCATTTGATTCCAAAGGAAACCTCATGCCATATGAAAGCATGACATTGCTCCTTGACAAATTTTTGTAATCATGCTTGCAATAATGCATTAAAATAAGTGTATCTTTGAAATCATGCCACCTAGTGTCCCACTAGGATTTGATTCCCTCCTAGTAGTAGCTATTTAAAAAGAAATATAAGAAAAATATGAAAAATACATAGAATATATATATATTGGAGTTTACCCTAGATATAGGATCTAGCTAGGGTGTGAGATGATAATGAGATAGTAGAAATAAAAAATCAATTCTTTTTGCTCCAAGTTAAAGAGGCGGAGCTATTGATGCTTTTTCCATAATATTTTCTGATGGTAAAGTAAGAATAGGTTACCCTTGAGAAAAATAATAGGATGAGATAGAAGGCTTATTATTATACTTAAATATGCATATGTACATTATAGGAAAGATAATTATGTATCTAAAAAATTACAAGATAGATCTTGTAGCATGCGTTCCCACTATGTACGTGTCATAGCACGACATCCACCCCCTCTAAACCTGCACATCCTCCGGTATGTGCCACATTATTTCTTTGTAAGATCAGCCCTCTTGTACATCTTCCTTGCTTTCCTCTTCACTGGATGATTCCAAAGCTTCATCTTCGCTTTGATCTTTACCTGTGGTTTGCTCTTCTTCCTCATCAACATCTTCTAGATCATTGTCTCCTCTTCTCTTAAACATTTTGATCCTTTTTCCTGCAATGGAAATCTTTTCTTCTGTACCATCTAGTTCAGACAAGCTGTAAGTAGCATTTTCATTCACATGCTTTACAACATACGGTCCAAACCATCTTTTCGAGAACTTACGCATGACTGTGTGTGCTGGTTATCAAGGCTACTATCATACACTAAAACCCAGTCACCTTTGTCAATTGCTTTGCTCCTGAGTCGATGTTGCTTATCAAAGTAGTCCTTGTTTTTCAACCTTGCATTTTTGAGTCGTTCTCTTCCAGCCTCAATGTCTCCAGGTCTTCTCTCTAGTTGCCTTATGCGCAATGCAAGGAGACCTTCCCTGCTAAGCCCCTCTTGCCAAGGTATTACATTCCATGTGGGAATTGTATCTTCAATCGGCATCACTGGCTTTTGACCATACATTAGCTCCGCATGCATGTAGCCAGTTACTGAGCATGTGTTGTACGATCAGCCCATAAAGCATATGGTAACAGTTTTGGCCACTCACCCACCCTTCCCTCACAAGCCTTGGCCAATGCTTTGATGATGGGAGGATGCCCTCTTTCACTCTTTCCATTGCCTTCAGGGTTGTAAGTTGTAGTAAGAGAAAGCTTGATTCCTAATCTGGAAAAGAACTCCCTTGCTTCTTCGACATCCAGCTCGCCTCTATCTGCAGTGATCTTTCCCACACAACCATAACGGCAAATCACCTCATCAAGAAGGAATTTGCACACGGCTTCTGTGGTTTTAGCTCTTAATGCTCTTCCTTCAACCTGATTAGTTAGGTCCTCTCGTGCAAGAACCAAGTACCTCATCTGTCAGAGTCCTAAAGGCATTGTGACTAGATCCACAACCCATTTATAGTGCATGGCTAGTGGATATGTAGGGTGCAATCCATCACGATGTCGGACATTTGAATACATTTGACAAGTTACACATGACTCTACAAATTGAGATACATCTTTATAGATACCCTTCCACCAGTATTTTTTTTTCAACTTGGAGTATTTTTCTTTCAACTTGGAGAAGGTTGCCCACACACCCCTGTGTCCATCCCATAGACTCTCATGAAACTCTTGCATGAGCTTTACTTGAGTCTCTTTTTTACATATAACCCGCTGTGGTGTAGCACCCTCTTGTTTAGGATGCTTCCACAAGTAACCATCCCTTAAAAAGTACCCATATGTTTTCCTGTGTATCCTCTTGAATTCTTGTTCAGACCAATCATCCTGTTTTGTTAGAGTACTCAAGTAGCTTCCAATAGAAAGCCAATCACCTTCATAAAGATCTTTCAAGAACAATTCAAGTGGATTAGTCATGCAGACATTGTTACCTTTGACATGAGAGATAGAATAGAACTTTTTGTCTACATCATCTCCCTCGTCAATCATTTGTGACTCATCTTCATACCTTACCCTTGATAGCATATCTGCCACTGTATTGTCTTTTCCTGTAATGTGCTTAAACTCAGGACTTAATGTAGGCAATCCACCGCAACATAGCAATGTCTGGCATTGAGAAGCTTGTAATCATCCCAAGAAGTGGTAGACAATCTGTTTCTACAACCACACCTGCACCAATTAGATACTCTTTCCCACTTTTCAAGGCTGTAACCATACCCCATATACCTCTCTTTATTTGTGGATAGTTTCTTTGCCGAGCACTTAGTACCTTTGCTCCAAATCTTACCACATACATGTGTCCTTCTTTGTCATCTTGCCCTATTGCCCATCCAATCCCTGTAGGACTGGTGTCTACTGTCACAATTACTGGCCTTTGACACTCATAGTCTACCTTTCTCAAAGTTGTTGCTGATTGGAGCAACTCCTTTAGCTTTTTCATGGATTTTACATGTGCTTCTGTCCATTTAAACTTTTGATTCTTTCTAAGGAGCTGATAAAGAGGATCAGCTACATGTGCATAATGTGGAATCCAAATAACATAGAAGACACATGCTCCCAGAAACCTTCTAACATCAGTGATGCTAGTGCACGTTTCTTTCATTCTTTGGATGGCATCTACCTTTGTTGGACAAGGTTTCCTACCATATGGCCCGCACATGTGCCCCACAATGAGTACTTCATTGACACCAAACATAGACTTTTTCCCTGACAATGTAAGATTCACTTCTTCCAACTTAGACAAAATTTTATCACAATCATTTATGTGATTTACCACAAACCTGCGACATCCCTTGAGATCCAAAGCTTCATCTTTGTCACTTTGTTCATATCCTTTGATAGGAAAATCATCAATGAAAGGCATTGTGATTTGAGGAATAAAGTCACGTAAGACCTTATTCATCCCATTCATCATATGTGCAACCGAGTTGGTTGCTCCCTGTGGCAAGGTACACATCCTTACCAAACCCAAAGGTGCCTCATGGTTGTCAACTCTCTGCTTTCGATTGCAAGCTGAAATTGATCATACCCTGAGTAGAGATCCCCCATTGAGTAGATTGCCTTCCCTGCAAATGCCTCTACAAACTCATCGGCATTTGGACCTGTACCTACATTTCTAATTGTCACCTTGTTCACTTGTTGCATATCTTGGATGAAGCGTAGAGAACCATTCTTCTTTGGAACCGTGAACCACCTGTTTGAGTATGGAGCACAAGAAGGCTCCAAAATTCCCATTTTGATTTTCTCATTCAGTAGCTCTACTAACTTTGGCAAATGAGCCTTTGGAACCGGAATAGGCCGCAGATTCCAAAGCAAATGAGGTATTGTGAAAATTACTATAGGAGCTACAATATAAGGATCAACACATCCTATCTCATGTGGCTCAAATGCAAAAGCCTTACCATGCTTTTAAATCATTTCTTTGAAGCACTTTGTCTCCTCCTGTGTTAGAAACTCCTCGCAATCAATTTGCAACTCTTGAAAAGACTCCTATGTGAAGGTATGCCCAATCTTTTTAGGATCCCTCAAACTTGGTTGTAAAGAAGTCTGCTCAATCTTTTCTCTGTTGTTAGGTGGTAAGGGTGAAGCTACCGGTTTCACTTTCTTTGCTACACTCTTGTATTTAGTTTCAACATGGACTTCTAAGACAATTGTTTGGCTTTCTTTAAAGGCTTCTATTACTTGATACATTTCCATAGAGCAAACTTCCACAACTTCATCTTCAAGATGCAAACTAGACCCCATTATAGAATCAAGGTCACCCATAGTATCTACAAAAGAAACTTGTTCACACAAACCCAAAACATTTTCAATAGGCTCTAGCAACCCACTCTTTATCATGCCTATTTGTACATTATGCACATATTGCCTCTCACATCTCTTCAAATCTTCAAGTTTTGTAAAACATACTGATCCATTCCTTGTTACCAAGGAGCTCGTTGAGAAAGTTTCACCTATTTTTGGATCAGGCGAGACCCTTTTTCTTTTTGTACCACTGTAATCCCGCTTTACAATGGTACTTGGCTAAAACCCATCATTTCTCTATGATCATGAAACTCTTTGCTCACCTTTGGTAGAGGATGTTCTCTGAGGTTGTCATGGTTTCTTTCATGGTTTACACAAACTGTGAGAAATTGGACAGCTCGTTTACCATCTTTGCTACGTATCCTAGCATATGTTGAACCATCATCCATTACCTTTGTTTCCATTCGAACTCCCACAATGTAGGGTTGTCCAAGGATGAGATGATATGAAGATGTATCCTGTACAAAGAAGTTTTGGTCAATCTTTACATCACCTATTGTCACCTTCACACCTGGACATGCTGCATACAATTCACCGGATGAATTGTTTGCCACTTTCACCATCCAACCATGATCTGTGTCCATCGGCCATTTGCACTTGTTGTAGAGACTCTTTGACATTGTGTTTAGTTCTGAACCATGGTCAATCAAGGCAACAAATGGCTCTTCAAGATCACCTACCTTGACCAAAGTTTTTGTAGTAGCCCTTGCCCAGTGACTTCGTGAATAGTAGCTCCTAGGAATAGCTTCAACTTCTTTATCATCATTTGAGAAATGCACTTCCTTCACTCTCCCACTAGATTGGTAGCATCCTACCACAGCTCCATCATCCTCCTTATTTTGCAGCTGCATTCCTTGTGTCTTCGAGGTTTCCCCTTCAACCTGTGGACGAGAAACTTCACCAAGGGTTTGCCTCTTCCTCTTGATGATGTCAATGATCTCCTCATGGAATTCACGCTTTGCAATGGCAAGAACGTCTCCCAGAGTAAACTCAATCTTGCTATTCAAGATCCTTTCCTCCAAGACTTTCTTTAAATTTGTAGCAACCTCAATATCAGATTGTAGTTTATAAGTTGGGCCTTTTGTGTTACCTTTTGTTGGCTCTTTCTTCTTTCCTATTGTAGACTCCTGCATGAGTACTTCAGGTGGAGATGCTCCTTTTGTTGAGGGTGTTTGAGAAGGCATTGAGTTGCTTCTTCCCCCACTTCTAGAATCTCTTTTTGATGGTCCTTCATCAGCATTCTCACGTCTACACTTCTCTTCTACAATTGCCTCATTTTGTTGGCATTTTGTAATGTAGGCATGCACTGACAATGAGTCCACTGGATCATTCCATCCTGTTTCTAAACATATGCAATCACCTGCTTCATGTAGAATCTCTTTTGTAAGCTTTCCCTTTTTGGCTAATTGCATGACATTCGGCCAAATTTGACCATGATGGTCATTCACCTCTTCATCACTAAGATGCTCAATGTTTACTCCATAAGTAGCTACCTCAACTGAATAACTGGCACGGTTAGTTGCCATATCTTCACCTAAGGTTTGCAATCCCCCCCTTCCCAAAGTTAGTTCTCAAGGGTAGACCTGTCTCTCTTTAGTGGATTTTACCATCCTTAAAAAAGACAACATCTTTTGGCAAAGTATCACTAAAATCATCACAATCCCTTCTGACATGGTCTGTACTATCACACCAAATACATCTATTAACAAACCCTTCTTTGGGCTGTTGTCTTTGCTTAGGAAGTGGCCCTGATGGTTGGCCTTTTTCTTCAAGCTTTGCAAGCTTCACCTTCAAGTCACGCATTCCCTTCACAAGCTCATCTAGCATGGACTCATCAAACTTAGGAGCGATAAAAGTAGGCTTTACCATTTTGTCAGAAGTTGAGGTGGAAGGACTTGTGGTGTTTACTACCATCTTGTCCCTTCTTCTTTGTCGTTTGGCAAGCAGTGAGATAGCACCTTCAACCTCATTCCAATCGGTCTTTAGTCCTTGCTCAGCATCTTTATCTTCAAGAAGAAGCTCCAAATTTTCTTGAAACTCTTTACCTGCAGCTTGTAAGAAAAGATATGTCTTCTCTGCATCTAGTGTGGCCCTTTCTGTCCTTGTGAGTTGTGCATAGCGCCGCTCAAATTCCCTAAGTAGCTCTGTTATTGATAGTACTTGCTTTGGCTTCACTACCCATTCTAAGAATGTCCTTTTGGTCACTCTCTCAGAGTCCTCCATGAAATATTCCTCCTTTAAAGCTACTTTGAGTTCTTCCCAATTTCTCCCATGCCCATCTTTAATTGCCCTAATATGCTCCCTAATTTCTGGAGCAACAATTAGCTCAAAGCTTTGAATCAGCTCACCTTCTGAAACGCGATGCAGCTCCATCTCCTTCACATACTCGCGTAAGTACTTGGTTATATCTTTGCCATTGAATTGATCTATTCTATTGACGACCGCTTGTATGGCCTTCGTTGCTGAAATCTCCCTTCTTTCAGTGGCATGTTGTTGTTGCATGAACATTGCAAATGCTTGAAACATTTGCATTGTCGTTGGGTCAAAATGCATACCCTGTTTCTCAACATGATCACCCATGGTTACCCACAAACTCTCACCCTAGCAGTTTCATGTCAGGTTCACCAAAAATATGTCGAGAATTTGCGGTCTTGCAAGGAAAGCACCGGGCTTATGGTTGTGAGAGTTTGTGAGAGAACTCAACAAAAACTATATGAAGGAGTTAAACCATAGATGCCATGAAGACTAAGGTTTGGAAAGAAGTACAATCAAAGAATCCCACCCATTCTCTCTTTCACTCACACGCACAAAGAAAGAACACAAAAGAAAATGTCAAAATAACACAAAGATGAAAACATCAAGGCTATGGTCATATCGTGTCATGGGTAATATGAAAGGGTTAATAGATGAGTTAATGGCATTCAGTCTTGGCTGACCAAATATGCTACAAATTGTTCTTTGAAAATGTAGTTTTGTGCTTACCATAATATATATATTTTGTCTAGTGATTGGGATTAATTGTGTGTACAAATCCTCTTGGTTCATAGCAAGATAACTACGCTTACGTCAAAAGAAAAGTTATAGTCTATGAGAGGTAGTATGATGGGATCCGGTGATAGAAGTATTTCATTGAGCCTTTCTGGGCCAAAGAGAAACACTATACGTTGTTGAAAGTGTATTTTACGGCTAATCCATACGTTAATTCTAATAGATCGTACAGAGTGAAAGCGATAGAAATTATCATCATGTGGGTTATTCATCTAGGATAGTATGTGAGAAATGTAGATATGATAGAAGTGAAGAGATGAGAAGTTTCCCTCCCAAGCCCTATTCTTGCCCGTAGGCAATAAGGATACTGCGGGGAGAGATGTACCTGTAGCAAAGAGAACCTAGAATTTAAAGAGAGGATGAATTACTAAGAGTGAGAGAGATAGATTTGGTTAAGGAGATGAGATTAGATATATATATATATATATATATATATATATATATATATATATATATATATATATATATGTTGGATTAGATATGAAAAAGAAAACAACAAGAAATCAAGAAAACATCAACGTAGAACACATCTTACTTGACAAACCCTTCGACACCATTATTGATGGAGAGAGAAGAAGAGGGGAGAATTCAACGTTGATTGATACGCCAAGTCCAAGACCTTCTTTGACTAACGTTGGTCTTCCAAGGATAGCGTACAAGAATGGCTAGTCTTCCTCTAGGAGAAAGTGTAGGCTTGGGCTTATGTTAATGGCTAAGTACAATTGGGCATTACTACTCACTCCCTCAAGAATTCCTCTCATCAACGGCTTGAATGCTTGAGTCCTTTTCAAGGAAGAAAAGGTCCCCTTGTATAGGTGAAGGGAACCCCCAAGGGTTTACACAAGAAGAGAGGAGCCAGTGTGAACAGAAATTGGAAAAGTTGGAAATGAGCTGTCCCTGCATGATGTGAGCAGACTGGGGTCCAGTATTATGATCATATCTCCTCAACCGTGGCTCCAAATAAAAAAGTGAAAATATGGGCAGAAAATTCAGCACATTAGCGATGATTTTTATTTTAAAATTGTTTTCCAATTCAGATTGGAACCTTGTGTAAAAAAATCATCAAAATAGGATCCATTTCTGGCAGCAAAAGTCTTCCTGTGGTCCCCTTAGCCTAAACTTTCATTTAATTCCAAAGGACACCTCATGCCATATGAAAGCATGACATTGCTCCTTGTCAAAGTTTTATAATCATGCTTGCAATAATGCATTAAAATAAGTGTATCTTTGAAATCAAGCCACCTAGTGTCCCACTAGGATTTGATTCCCTCCTAGTAGCTATGTAAAAAGAAATATAAGAAAAATATGAAAAATACATAGAATATATATATATTGGAGTTTACCTTAGATATAAGATCTAGCTAGGGTGTGAGATGATAATGAGATAGTAGAAATAAAAAATCAATGCTTTTCGCTCCAAGTTAAAGAGGCGGAGCTATTGATGCTTTTCCCATAGTATTTTCTGATGGTAAAGTAAGAATAGGTTACCCTTGAGAAAAATAATAGGATGAGATAGAAGTTTCATTATTATACTTAAATATGCATATGTACATTATAGGAAAGATAATTATGTATCTAAAAAATTACAAGATAGATCTTGTAGCATGCGTTCCCACTATGTACGTGTCACAGCACGACAGTGTGGAATGCTTGGCGTTGTCACGTAGCTCTCCTCGAGCCTGCAGCAATGCTGCAGTCGGATCTCCAATGTTTTGAGCGATCCGGGTGTAGCTAGAGGATAAAGCTCACGCTCACTCTCTTTCTCTCTCACACACAGTAGACGGCAGCGCTAAAGTTTTGATTATGATTAAAGTCTCCCTTTACAAAATGACCTAGGTACCTTATATACTAAGGCTACCTTAGGTTTAACCAAAAATGGGGTTGAAAGGGTCAAATGGCTTTGTATTTACAATTTGGAAGTGCCATTGCACCCCGGCTTCTGAACCTAGAATAACTACTCATTACAAATGACGTTTATAGCCATAATTCGCAGCATTTTATAACTCACAAAAGATAAGACTTTGGTACGAAACTTGAGTTATGTTGTGTTGTTGACCCAGCGGTCAACACAAGGTGAGACCTTGGCTCCCTTAATCGAAAGCAATTGGCAATTTGCTACTTGTTGTTGATAGCTTTTTGGTGGCCACTCATAGATCACAACATCAGGCATCCTCATTCAACTTTCAATTGCCATGGACGCTCATCAGACCAAAGACTTGGTTGCACTTGCACTCAATCGGAACCCCACCAACAAGCTAATACAACTGCTCCTATTTCTTTTCATCCATCATTGGCTCTAGCCAAGTCTGATGACACCATCAACCTCATCACTACCATGGGATTTTGTCAAATAGCGCAACCAAGTTTGATTTTGTCTACATGCTAATTATTTAAAATTTCAAATATTTTTTAATTCATTTGACTTTGAAATCTCTCCAAGTGGTGGTTTATACTTGTTTTTATTTGTAAGTCAAAATCTCTACCATTGGTATTTCCCATGGGCTATACAATAGTCGATGGTGCACCCTTCGGGTCTCACAAAGCATCAATCCAAAAATAGTCTCCAAGCAAGTAACCCTCATCGTGAAGCACAAAGATGTTTAATCATGTCAAATGTGGAAGATATGCTGAGGAAGGTTAAGTGTGACTTCTACAGTGTTTTTTGTTAACCAGAAGGGATTATATTGGATATTTAGGAAATCCTTGTGCAGATTCTCTGCTTCTCTGCACAAATGAGCTCAAATTCTGTGAGAATAATCTCAAGGCAAAGAGTAATATCTTTGGTGATATCTGTGAAGATACAGTTAGAGGCATCAGATATCCATCTGAATTTATGTTTGTGGAATTTATATGTAGGAAATAGTACTGGTAATCTGGTGTTACTAATTGAGTATCCAAGTTGTCCTAAATGTGTAGAGATCTTGTTAGAGATATCTTGCGGCGTATTGTTAGTATGACAGAATTCTTTACATGATACTCGATCCCGAGCTGCTTTCCAAGCAAGGTATTTTCACATAATAGTAGGACAGTTGGAGCTTTTGTCAAGCCCGACCACAAGCCATTTATCTGAGATTAGTTGAAAATCAAGATCTAGTTGAGGTGTAAGCCAAGAGCTATCAGAAGAAAGCCTTTTCCTAGGAAGTAGAGAAATTTTATGAAGGAAGCCTTCCTTCACTAATTCCTTTAAGTCCGGTAGGACTGTCATCTCCAGTCGGAGAGCACTGACAAGGTCAGTGAGGCAGCTAAGTAAAGCTGATAGGACAAGGTAAGGTTTTTTTGGATAGTTAGGTATGTGATCGAGCCCTTTGGCCAATAACTTACGTATTGTGACATTATCAATAATGCTGAGGTCCTGAGTACAGACATGGTTACCAATTCCTGCAGAATGAGGCAAATTGAATGCATGTACAGTAAGGGATCGTTTCTTGTCTAAGAAAGTCATTATTTAAAACTAATCCTTTTATAGGATGATGGTATTTCCATCCTATGAGAATATTGTCAAGCAGTTTATGATTCCCAAAAAATAAGTCAAAGCACTCACAAAAAAGATTTTTTGGTAAGATCCAATCGAGAGTATATTGTGAAAAAGACAGTGTATGTAGATAGCACCACAATTCGAATCTTCTCTACTGAGAACTCTTCTTCCACACGGGTTTGTATAGACCTGCAATATATTCATGGGTTAGATTTCAGGGAAGTTTCTGATCGCAGGGAACATGCCTCTCCCTCTTGTAAAGCTACGAGTTTTTCCTCGATTAGACGAGGAGCTAGGTGTAAAAAACGAGGTGAAATAGTTGGGAGTATCCAAAGAGTTAGCTCTTTTCAGGGCAGGAGAATCATCATCTTCAATACAAGGTTTAAGCAAATTAGTGATGAACTTGACCCCTTTAAAGTTAGCATAAGTGGTGAGGTATAGACCGGGCTCATCTGCTTTAAGCTCTTTCAAAATATCATGCATAAGACCACGGAAGATATTAAAGGCAATTTGTGCAATCACAATCTGCTTAGCATGTCCACCTAGCCATGAGCAGATGAGGGATAGATGAAAGTCGACTGGTTTCTCTGGGAATAGAAAATCTAGATGGTTGAGGATAAACCATATTGCATGATCAAACCACATGATGCTTGATTCACAGGTAGCTTTGGGGTCAAGAAATCTACAAGCACATTCCACATAGGGACGAAAGATATTCCAGATGGACTCTATGTAGAAATCTCGGTTACTTTTTGCAAATTCCATGCTACCCTTAGTACGTATGTACAATCCAGCATTTGAAGGGCATTAGGAGTGGTTGATGAGATGAAGGTTAAAGGGTGCTTTAATCAGTTTTCCTTTGTCCAAGAACTGTCCACCTTTAAGAATCTTGAGTCTACAGTCTTCCACGGTTGAGGCAGGAAGGTTGGCCAAGTACACCCAGGTTTCACTAAGAATAGGAGCCAGGAAGGCTTTGTTTGGCAAAACCCACAGTTGATGGTCAACTCTGAGAGATTCAATTTCTATTTGTCTTATTGGTCAGACAGGAAAAACTTTAGAGATTTTTGGTACCATCTCAAGGAGGTTAACATCATTGAGGGAGTAAAGATTATTTTGAAATTCTTTTACTGCTTCTAGTGTTGCACTATCTCGACAGAAAATGCCACCAGTTGGAGGGATGGAGGGGGTATTTGGAGTGCAGACAAACGAGGGGTTAAGCCCACAGAGTTTTCTGAGGAATTTTGATAGCTCAGCTCTAGATGAGGAGAACAGGGCAAGCTCTTGCTGGTATTGTGAAACAAGGATAGGAAGTTAGACAATATATTGGGACAACAAATTAATACCTTCTAGGGGGTCTTTGTCTAATGTAGCCAAAATTTTTACCCAGTCATTAAATGACAACATATGCAAGACAGATAGTTTTTTATCCGAGACAAGAGCTGAATCATAAATAAACTGTGAAGCATCCAAGCTGCTAATACATCTGAGGACAAGAGAGGAGGCCACAGAGAGGGGCTCCGAGGTTAGTTCCAATCCTTGAGATAAAGCAAGAGTCTGCAAAAACAGTGAGGTCAGGTTTACTTTTTCTTGCCATAGTATGTAATACATAATTTGGCTTTCCTAGCAAGGAAAGGTCTAGTTCTAGTAGCCAAGGCATTCTTTGGTGTATGGTCTTTAAGGTAAAGCTTAATCTGATCAAGAATATTTGCATGATTCTCAGGGTTGTGATTAGTACTCATGCGAGGTGTCATTCTATAACATGAGCAGTCCTGAAACAAAGGTGACATAAGAATTAGCAAAGTGTCTATATTGTAAAGTATACTTGGTCCAGCAACCCTTCAACCGGCAAATTCAGAGACTATGGTAGCCGTGAGCAGGGAACCAGAAAAAGAGTCTAAAAGGGGCCACCTAACACCATTCTACCAATGAAGGATTCACAGACTATGGGTCCAATTTAGAGCTCCATTCCTAAGATAATTTCCTAGGCCAGCATCCCGGTTTCCCCCGAAAAGAAAAAACCTTATGTATAGGATGTGTGTGTAGCTGTTTAAATCTTAACTAATAAGACATAATTGAATTTTTACATTCAAAAGACAGCTGGCCAAGGAATAATGAACTGATATGTACAAAAATAACTCAGTATCAGAATTATTTAGGTACAATGATTGTAGGAAAGAGATCCTCTTTCAGTAAGATTAGTAGTAAAAGAACTTCCCCGTTCTTCAGTGAGTATTTCATTATAGTAAGGTTGCTTGCCAAAGAAAAGAAAACCCTCCAAGATAAGATAGAGTCCTTACCTGCATCCATCCAAACAAGACAACAATTCAATTAGCCTTGGATGTGTTCTACAAGTATCAATGGACCATATCAGTTGTTATCCATGTCCATCTTATAGGTTTTAGTTACTTTAGACAAGCTAGGTTATTCATTAGAACTGCTATGTTTAGCAATCTTTTCTTTACAAATGAGTGTTACAGTCTACTTTCTTACATGGTGAAGTCCATTAAGGGTCAAACTATTTCGAGAGCCATAGCTCAGTAACCATATACTTACCTTCAGAATTAGTAAACACATGGTATCAAATGTACCCCTTTAGCTAAGGGGATGTGAAATCCGACTTACTTTTTGTCAGCCAAAGGTATCAAATGAGGGTGATAACTACCTCGTTTTTTTAATTAACCAATAAGATACCAGTATAACCGGTTAGTAGAGTAGCAAGACTGCTTTTCCTTAATGTGGAACCTTATTTTTTCAGAGCAATAGCTTGCATGCTATGTCAAAGCTGAAAAAAACCAGCCATATACTTACCTTCATCATCCCATAAATCATTAGCAAATTTTTAGGAACAGTAGTGTCCCAAGAGGTTTAAGAACAGTAGCTCGGTTATTATGCCAGGAGCCCAAAGCAGCTGTTTATATACTTACCTTCAAAATTAATAGACCCATGATTTCATTATACCAGCTATTGTCATCCCTTTAAACAAGGAAAGTTAATGTCCGGCCATGTTCTTGCACGATATCGATCATTTTTTCCTACAATGTAATAGCGTAAGGTACCACACGAATATTTCCTTTTCCCAATGAGTAGACGAGTAAACAAACTCATAACCAGTAAAGCCCGCAATTGCAAGGTAACACATATTTAGGAATTTTGGGAAAAATGCGTATTTTTGGGACAAATGTTTGTGAACCAAGTTCTTGAGTGGTGGTTGCATTGTGTTAGGTTGCGGTATTGTCAACCATTATTGTCAAGTTCTAGACTAGAGTTTGCATTATGCTAGGTTGCATCATGATCAACCATTGGTTTCAACTTTGCTAGGTTGCATCATCGTCAATTGATGGGTGTCCAAATCTACTAACTCACAGAAGTTGCATTGTGCTAGGAATCATGAGTATATAGAGAACTTGGAGTTAATGTTTGAATGGGGATTAAGAGTATCCACAATGAAATGGAAAAGGTTTATTTTTTACTTGTAAAGTGAAGGTAGCTTTGCCTTGTTCTACAAGTAGAAGTCTAATTTGAAGAAACTTGGAGGGCCTTAGATGGTTAAGTGTGGGGGACGACCATGTTCACTTCTTTGAAAGCATGGTCTAGTTGTCCTGCAAAACTCAATCTTGGAATGTGTTAGTTTGTGATAGAGAAAGCATTTCTATTTTATGTTGCACAATGAAAGAATAGGGGTTTATTTGTAGATCCCAATGAATAATTATTCTACAAGAGAAAATGCTAAACCTTGATTTGTAGTAAAGGTGAAACGTTGAAACTTGAGCTAGCTAGAACACTCACTACAAGAGCAACAACTTAAAACCCACAAGCAAGTTTCATTTATAAATTGGCAAGAGGTAGCAACAGACACTTGTAGGAAAGAAGGTATTTTTTGTCATGTTTTGCCATATGGTGCTCAACATTAGGAGATTCTTGAGAGAAACCATATGCTACCTATGTGCATTGGAGGCCAAGGGGATACTGACCCCCCATCAGCTCCAAGGTTAATTGCCCCAATAGTACCTAGTTAGGTAAGTGTTTCCTCCCTCACAAAAGCACTTCTCTTGTACACTCTATTGGCAAGGCTCAAGCTAGAGATTGAAGCTTCAAGTGCCACCCACAATTTAAAGATTCTAGTTGGTACTTGAGTTTTAGCTAAAACATCCAAAATAGAAAACTATAAGAAAAATGAAATAAACTAAAAACAAGATGAAATTTGCGAGAGATTTTAAAGATTCTTAATGAAAGAAATTTAGACTCATGAGATTCCGCTTGAGAGGCATTGCACATCATTTGAGGGAAAGGGACCACATGCCCTCCTATCAACATGGTGATCCTTTGCCCTAGAACACCTAGCTAGGTATGCCGCACACATTTCATAAAAGCTCATGCTATTTTTTTAAGGTCATAGTTTAGAATGTATGATGAGAAATTGTATAAACACACTTCTAATACATAACTAAGGTGCCGAGGCTAATATTATCGGAGTAGAATGGAGATTAAGCACTTTTTATATACAAAAGGTGTATTCCTATTTTGTCTAGTTTGTCTGCTAGGTGAATACTCCTTTGAGATGATTGTCATGAATGGAGTATTGCGTAGTAGTAACGCATAGACCACTCTACTAGTGTGTTGTTTGTAGGCCTGGAGAGTTGGTGCAATAATATATGTCTTTACTAACACTAGTAATGGGGATCGTCACAATATTGGCCCCCTTACCTTAGGATTTGATACTTCTTTTACAATTGTGGCCTTCCCAACTTTGGAAAGGCCTCTTAGCAGAGATATGCATGCCCATAATATCGTTTTTTGTATGATCTAAATGCTATAGTCCAACATAGAGCACCTAAATTACGAGCCTCAAGCTGGTTGAAGACTCCTTTTGAATAGCTATGATAGGTTTGGATGCGATGATCTATTGTGGAGGGTGGTTCAACCACCCCCTAGCTTGACTTGAGGAGATGGTTGATATTACGGAGCTACAAAGCCAACCTACGGGTACATCATGTTGTAACTACAGAGCCCTTTATAATCACTTTTGACGGGTCTATGGGGGAGCATTTTTAAGGCTCGAGCTTTAGTAGGGCCTTCCCAGCTTTGGAAAGGCCTCTTAGCCCAGATATGCATGCCCATAATATCATTGTTGTGTATCATCTAAATGCTACAGTCCAACAAAGAGCACCTAAATTGGGAGCCTCGAGCCAGTTGAAGACTCCTTTTGACTAGCTATGACAGGTTTGGATGCAATTATCTATTGTGGAGGGTGGTTCAACCACCCCCTAGCTTGACCTGAGGAGACGGATTATTTCGTTGAGCTACAAAGCCAACCTATGGGTACATCATGATTAACTACATAGCCCTTTAGAATCAAGGCTCAAGCTTAAGTTCGAGCAAGCTTGAGGAGGCACTAACAAACTACTCACACCCTTAGTCATTGGCTAAGTCCGTCTAAATTGACGACAACGTTAGGTTCAAAGCCAACCTATGGGTACGTCATGATGTAACTACATAGCCCTTTAGAATCAAGGCTAGCTTTAGTTCGAGCAAGCTTGAGGAGGCACTAACAAACTACCCACACCCTTAGTCATTGGCTAAGTCCGTCTAAATTGACGACAACGTTAGCTTCAACCACCCCCTAGCTTGACCTGAGGAGACGGATTATTTCACGGAGCTACAAAGCCAACCTATGGGTACGTCATGTTTTCAAGCCGCATGACCACTCTAGTAGAACAATTTCTATCTAGAAACTATTTCGAAGGGTTTGTATCTCACTAGATTTGAATTGAGTCTACATGCGGTTGTTGTTCAGTCTCATCATCTAAGGACTCAATTTGTAAGCATCATGAACACTCTAGTAGGACTCTTCCAAGCTAGAATCCATCTACAAGATTCCTATCTCATGAACACTCTAGTAGGACTCATCCAAGCTAGAATCCATCTACAAGAGTCCTATCTCATGAGGTTTGATGCTTATGGGCCAGAGAGACATGCAAAACTCTTTCAAGTTGAAATCCATCTTTAAACATCTCTGACTCCTGAGGCTCTTGACCCTCATGCCCTTGAGACTCAATTATTAATCCTCATGAGAACTCTAGGAGGAAGAACTTACTTGCCTGATACCTTCTGTGGAGGCAATTAAGAAGCTTCCATCCATGGAATCTGTATGGATGTGCGTGATTGTAGGTACATCATATGGAAAAGAGGGCCTCTTGGGAAGTAGCTGGCGAGGATAGTGCATGGAAAACAAAAGATAAATATTGAGCAAGAGCATGCATGCGTTCTTGCAACTGTTATCCACGCTTGCCACATCCTACAAAGGCAATGACACTCGTGCCTTTAACTTGTTTGAGGGCAGACGTACCTCAAGGTATGATATCTCCTCTCTCTTTTTTTCTCTCTCTCTCCTATGCTTCTTGAAACAAAGACTCTTGCAAAACTCTTTCTAAGTAGTCAAGCATTTATTCTATTCCTCTTGAGTTCAAACTAAAGTTCAACCCTCATGACCTAGATAGTTTTCAAGCTCTTGAGAACAATAAACCTTATTTTAATTGAGCATTTAGTCTCTAGCTTCAAGGCTCGAACTTATGCTCAAGCCTCATGACATGGATGTTTATTTTTCAAGCCTCGTGAGCACTCAAACATGACTTGTTTTAGTTGAGCATTTAGTCTCTAGTTGCAAGGCCACATGACCACGCTAGTACAACAATTTCTATAATCTAGAAACTATGCCGAAGGGTTTGTATCTCACAAGATTTGAATTGAGTCTTCATGCGATCCAAACTTGTTTTTGAGTCTCATCATCTAAAGACTCAATTTATAAGCATCATGAACAGTCTAGTAGGACTCTTCCAAGCTAGAATCCATCTACAAGCATCATGAACACTCTAGTAGGACTCTTAGTCCTACCTTATGAAGTTGGAGCTTAGGTTTGAGTCTCATGGGTTAGAGACACATGCAAAACTCTTTCAAGTTGAAATCCATTTTTAAACATCTCTAACTTATGAAGCTCTTGACCCTCATGAGAACTCTAGGAGGACTCTTTCTACCTGCAAGACTATTTACAACACTAAGCATGAGAGTTTCACAAGCTAGAGACTCTTGGAGAATTCTTTCCAATTGAAAGACATCTTCCAAAGAGTGCCATATAAACTCTTTTTAACTAGAAGCCATCCCCAAGTGTCTGTATCACATGAGACTCAAAATTTAGTTTGAGCCTCATGATCCAAAAATTCTTGTAAAACAACGTAAAGTTATCTACATCAGCTATAGACCTCAAACTTCAACCTTGCACCTTGTTTTTTCTCTAAACTTTTCTGATCGCTTGACTCAAGATTATGTACCTATTCAATATCAACGCCAATTACGTGGGATTATCCCTCGCTTGTCCTTCAACATTATTGTGAGATATATATTAATGTCATGAGAAGGATATGGACATGTGAAGACTCGCAACTTATTCTAAAACCTCTTTGGAAGACTGAGGAATGAGAAGATTTGGAATTTTTAGTTACCAATATGACTAGAATAGGTAGAATTGGTATTTTATTTTTGAGATATGGTTTGAATAGAGAGAGGGACATGAATAATTATATTTGGTACAATTTTATGAAAAGGACTTGTTAAGTGCATAAATATGGTATTCTTACATTATAGCTTAGATTTAAATGAAGTCATGAATGTTTTGTTATTTGATGTTTGAGTTTTTTATTAATAGCCAAGCATATCTTATAGATAGATGCTAACTTTGTGAAGAGAAGCCACCTAAGTAGAAAAAAAGCTTTATTTTTTGCTTTAGAGAGTTCCTTATTGCAACTGTCCAATTAAAACAAGCCTTGGTAATCCTAATTATACAAAGATGAAAAGAAAAACGTATAAAAGTATGCATGAAGTATTTTAAGAAAAAACTACCTATATTATACAAGAGGTAGCTTGAAGGAAAAACACCTTATTTAAAAGAATAAACTTTGGATTTAGAATCCATGTTTGTCATCTTATCACTAAGTTATATGCCCAAGTATTCATGTCCTCAAGTACAAATGAAATTTGCACAACTAAGTTATGTGATCTTATCACTAAGGTATATGACCAAGGATTCATGTCCTCAAGTATGAATGAAATTTGCACAATCATGTCTAGCACTAAAGAATGAGTCAAATATAAAAGGAGTATTAATGATGCTTTTAAAAGTTGCACTACTTGAATAAGTGCCAATATATCTATAGATATTATTTATGTATCTTCGAGTAAATTTTTTCATATTTTTATGAGTTTTCATCATAACAAAATCTGTTTTATTTTGGTCTTTGAGTATATGTTGTGTTTGTAAGGACCACATTTGAAGTTTCATCAATTTTTCAAAAATTGCTCTTATGTTCTATTCAAGTGATCAATACAAACACATAGAGGCCGCTCCATGCTCGAGGGATGTACTATGTAATCATGTTACCTTGTGAGTTCAATAGGAGGGATTTTTTAAGGCAAACACTTTAAGCAATTAAACAAAGATACATTAAAATAAGGAGGTTTTATATTCAAATTCGAAAAAAAATTCCTAAAATAAAGAGTCATTTTATTCATTCAAACATGTTACAATATATAGGGGTTTTTTAAATTACCCCATGAATGCACACTATATAGGGGGGTACTAAATAGTGCACCCCTTGAGGCTCCATGGAACTATCTCATGAAATTAGATCCCATAGTACATACTACTCTCTCCCAAAAGAAAGCATGCTTATACTCATCATTAAGATACAATTCTAGCATCCGTGCTCAAAGATATGTCCTCCTCCAATCAAGCGTGTGATATAAGGTTGTGCATTTGAGTGGTGAACCACACTCCTCTCCTCTTTGATGCTAGTTGATAAGGATGCTTTTGCTTTGTTTAGCTACTCTTAACCTATTGAAGATAAGAAAAGGATACCATTCCCATGTAATTGTCTCATGGACATATCCTTCATGTATGTGTTATTTAGTTGCGAAAGCAGGCATGCTTGTGCTCTTGATTAGAGAAAATTCCTCCCTTTGCTCTCAACGAGATGCCGTCCACAATCTAGCATGTGACAAGTAGTGATTTATTTGGACTTGAGAACTCGGGGTTTTATTTTATTTTATTACCTTAAGCATGTAAGTAAAGGGGTTTTTTTAATATCCTTTGAATGCATATTATATGAATAGTTTCTTAACTGTGCATCCCCCGAGCTCGGGAACTATACCCCTATCCTCTTTGATTTGCTAGATAGTGATGTGTAAATTATATTTATCTATTAATATTTAAGATATATAATGTAATGAAAGGGTACCAATCCATGAAAATAATCTCATGGAAGTAGCCTATATTTACGTATTATCTAGTTGGAACAATAAGCATGATCATGCTCTTCATAAGAGAGAGTCCCCACCTTTGTGATTAAAGACACACCCTCCCCTCCTCATGTAAGTGGAATATGCACTAACATACTTCATTTTTGCAAAATTTTGGAGGCTATCAAGTGAAGAGATTTTTTTTTTTTGAGGGGAACAACAATTGCATGGCTACCTAGAATGATATATCCAAAGACAAGAAGGGATCTACTTGTAGCACTCTAGTAAATGACTTGGCTTGCAATAGAGAAACGGTGTATGTACAAGAGGAAACAGAATTATTAAGGATATATATGTATTAGGTTAGCCGCTGTGCTTAGAAACTCATGTTTATCTTAATGTAAATATGATGTGCCTACATAACTAAGAATACAAGTGTTAATATCTTTTTTTCCTTCATTTGTTATCTTGGTGTTTGTAAACACCATCCTCATTTGAGATCCCTTCAACATGAAAATTGGTTTAGGAAGGGCTTGTGAACAAGTCCAATTTTGTTGCTCATTTTTTATCCTAGTTTCTTAAATTGTACTCTTGGATGATGCTTTTGATTCCATTGGCCTCCCTTTAAAGTGTCTTGAATTTGTAGACAATATTTTTTTTTTATTAGTGCAATGTTTGATGAAAGTGCTATTTATTAAAAAGTTACTCATCCTTTTGTTTTTTCCATAAAAGTTACTCTTCCTTATCAACAATGTTAAAATCATGCTTCCAAATGATTTATCACTGCATATACACAAACACAAAAGTATATTTGTGTTTTGAAGATATGGCTATGTGTTAAGGTTAAATTTATGATACCATCCTCTAGTCACATAGAGTTGTCTTGAACTAGGCTTGAGCCTCATGCCCACTTGCTAGTTTAATTGAGGCATGTGATGCTCTAATGAGCCTCAAACCTCCTCTTAATATCCTATAGAGCAACAATAAGTGAGGATTGAGTTTAGGTTTGAATCTCGCATCCATGTTCTAGTGCCTTGAACGAAGTTTGAGTGTCTCCACCTGCTAGTTTAAGTGAGCTATATGAGGCTCGAACTCAAATTAAATACTCTTCTTAATATCCCACATAGTAGCAACAAGTGAGGCTTGAAATTTTTTTAACTTAAGTTTGAGCCCCCGGTTCATGTGCTAGTGCTTCAATTTATATGGCCACAAAGGGTCCCCTCAAACAACCATGAGGTCAAACTTAACAAAAAATACTGCAATTTCAAATCTCATTTTAAACAATGGGACTTGAATAATTCCCAAAATTCCTAAATATGTCTTAGGTCCTGCAGAGGCTATAACAGAGTCAAAAAGGCCCTCAACCAAACCCAAGTTATGCAAGTATTGCCTCCATTAATATAGTTGACGAACAACAGCCACCTTTTATGTATAAGAAGTTACTAAAACTTTAGCAGTTCCCAGGTGTAGCAGCCGTTGAGAACAGCCAAGTTATCAAGCCAAACCAACACATATACACGCATACACACAAATATTCACATACACATTCACTCAGGCTAATGTCAACACATACCCCTATTTCCAAACCAAATGTTTAATCATATTTATGTCTGCAAAGGTCAAGTCCTGCAGCGGCTAAAACAGAGCCCGTGTAACAGCCTGTAACGACAACCAGCTCATGTAAGTGTTCCCTAATACCAAAACCCATAACCAGGTACCTTACTACAAAACGCAGGTAAGGTCCTAAAGCGGCAGAAAAAGCCAATATAGCAATTTGTATAGCTAACACCATTCCCTCACGTGTTCTCCCCATTGGTACAGTCAACAAAATAGGCCAAAAAACAGTTGCTCTTTATGCACAAGCAGTCCCAAGGCCCACAACAATGCCCAGGTGTAGCAGTTACAATTATGCAACGGCTTTTTACAGAGCCGACCCCTAAATTACCTATAGGTACTCCCTTCAAAAAGACCATTATTTTGCTCAAATGCTAAGCCATATGGCTCAAAAGTTTGTCTCTCTATGTCTAAGACAAATACACAGTGTATAACTCAAACGACATCTTTCTTCACTTACCATGCAAAGTACTGCAACAACACTTAAACAAAAACCAAAGCTTTGTAGTAAGGTACCTGTGTTACTTGAGCTGCAAGCTCCATTTTAGCAAGTTCAGACAGTAGCGAAAAAATGAGCAGAAAGAAAGACCTACTCCAGGGCTAAGTGAGGGCCAGAGTATGCCCTCACCTCAGTTTATATTGGATGGCATGCACGCTCCCAGAGCCAGCAGGTTGAATGCAATCGGCCGCCCTCAACTGCGCAAGCCTGTAGAGGCGCCATTGCTTGGGAAAGGCAATAGAGAGTGGACAGGGGCCGCCTACCCCATGTGATATATTTCACTGCAATTTCAAATCTCATTTTAAACAATGGGACTTGAATAATTCCCAAAATTCCTAAATATGTCTTAGGTCCTGCAGAGGCTATAACAGAGTCAAAAAGGCCCTCAACCAAACCCAAGTTATGCAAGTATTGCCTCCATTAATATAGTTGACGAACAACAGCCACCTTTTATGTATAAGAAGTTACTAAAACTTTAGCAGTTCCCAGGTGTAGCAGCCGTTGAGAACAGCCAAGTTATCAAGCCAAACCAACACATATACACGCATACACACAAATATTCACATACACATTCACTCAGGCTAATGTCAACACATACCCCTATTTCCAAACCAAATGTTTAATCATATTTATGTCTGCAAAGGTCAAGTCCTGCAGCGGCTAAAACAGAGCCCGTGTAACAGCCTGTAACGACAACCAGCTCATGTAAGTGTTCCCTAATACCAAAACCCATAACCAGGTACCTTACTACAAAACGCAGGTAAGGTCCTAAAGCGGCAGAAAAAGCCAATATAGCAATTTGTATAGCTAACACCATTCCCTCACGTGTTCTCCCCATTGGTACAGTCAACAAAATAGGCCAAAAAACAGTTGCTCTTTATGCACAAGCAGTCCCAAGGCCCACAACAATGCCCAGGTGTAGCAGTTACAATTATGCAACGGCTTTTTACAGAGCCGACCCCTAAATTACCTATAGGTACTCCCTTCAAAAAGACCATTATTTTGCTCAAATGCTAAGCCATATGGCTCAAAAGTTTGTCTCTCTATGTCTAAGACAAATACACAGTGTATAACTCAAACGACATCTTTCTTCACTTACCATGCAAAGTACTGCAACAACACTTAAACAAAAACCAAAGCTTTGTAGTAAGGTACCTGTGTTACTTGAGCTGCAAGCTCCATTTTAGCAAGTTCAGACAGTAGCGAAAAAATGAGCAAAAAGAAAGACCTACTCCAGGGCTAAGTGAGGGCCAGAGTATGCCCTCACCTCAGTTTATATTGGATGGCATGCACGCTCCCAGAGCCAGCAGGTTGAATGCAATCGGCCGCCCTCAACTGCGCAAGCCTGTAGAGGCGCCATTGCTTGGGAAAAGCAATAGAGAGTGGACAGGGGCCGCCTACCCCATGTGATATATTTCACTTCACGCTTTGGTTAAGCGGGGGTCAAGTCCCCTTATGAAGCAATTTCCAATGGTATGGCAAAAGGGGTATCTTTATTATGCAACCGGAGGGGGGGGGGGGGGGGGTTAAAAAAAAACACTTATGACCAGTATACTAGTGTGTGTGTGTGTGTGTGTGTGTGTTGGGGGGGGGGGGGTGTACATATATTCATAACATGGCACCAAAGCAAGATCAGTAAGTGTAATCAGATTTTCATTACTCTTGACTTAGCTATTTTTCTAGGTTTTTAGGCTTATTTTAATCTACTTTTAAGTTTCTATCATAAGGATAAGTGTCGCAATTTTCCATTCACCGTAGCCTTACTCTTAGCCCCTCAGCAAGATTTGACATGAGAGGTTCAACCGGCTAAGGCACACATGCGTGCACATACAAGGTGAGAGCCTTAATCGAAAGCAATTGGCAATTGGCTACTTGTTGTTGATAGCTTTTTGGTGGCCACTCATACATAGATCACAACATCAGGCATCCTCGTTCAACTTTCAACTGCCATGGGCGCTCGTCAGACCAAAGACTACTCAATCGGAACCCCACCAACAAGCCAATACAACTGCTCCTATTTCTTCTCATCCATCATTGGCTCTAGCCAAGTCTGATGACACCGTCAACCTCATCTCACTACCATGGACATGGCTATTTATTTAAAATTTCAAATATTTCTTAATTCATTTGACTTTGAAATCTTTCCAAGTGGTGGTTTACACTTGTTTTTATCTGTAAGTCAAAATCTCTACCATTGGTATTTCCCACTGGCTATAGAATCGTCGATGGTGCACCCCTCGGGTCTCACAAAGCATCAATCCAAAAATAGTCTCCAAGCAAGTAACCCTCGTCGTGAAGCACAAAGATGTTTAATCATGTCAGATGGCTATTTCACTTAACAAGTCCCATTTGAACATTGTCTTTCCAAGCTATTTCATAGGTTAGGTTATTTATGAAGTGGACAACTTTCAACGCTTGTCTTATCTAGGAAAACTACTTAGTCTTTCTAAAAGCTCAAAAAAAAATAATATTTCATCAAAAACGATAATATTTTTTAACTTTTGTATTGCATATTCATTAATAATCTCAAAGTTTTTTCCTACGGGTTTTACTTTGACCTATACATATGCATTTTTAGACACTACCCATGTCTCTGGCATGTGGTAAGACCACCAATGCATTACTTCTTTTGTATTTGCATGAGCTATACCTTAAGACCACTTTTTATTGCTCATCTCCTTTAAGGATTTGAACTTGGGGGGGTTCTAGCCTCTGAATTATATATAAGACATGCATGGCCCAACCACTGAATGTTTAGAACACATGCCTCTGAGTCCATTGGCCATGGATGGTTAGTTCAAGTGACATCATGTTGGTGCTTCATTACCATTGAGTCTATGATGTCCAGGCTTCATTACCACTGAGTCTATGATGTCCATGCTAGCTTTGGACCGTTTTACCGGCACCAATCACCTTTTTGGAGCTAGTGCCACCTCATTGATCAATTAGCTACACCAATGAGCAAAGGGGAGGTAGTTAGCTCTATGGAGAACTATCCTATGGTAGCACCACCCTATGACTAGCATAGCCTATGAGGTCATCCCTAAGTGACACAGTCTATGAGGTCACAATGCATATCATTGTGGCTATATAAGCCATCTCTTGTACATTTGAAAAATTAGTGATATTGTTCATCTCTTGAGTCTTGTGTATTGCCTCTCAATTCACAAAAGTGGGATCAGCAATTGGGCAAATCACAGCTTGCAAAATGAAATGGCTGAGCATAGAGCAAAAGGACTTTGTGAAGGGTAGAGTCATTTATACATCTTGCACCAAGGCTTATATGAGATATAGAAAAATGTTGCCATATTTTAGTTCTTTTGTTAAACAAATGGGAGAAACTTGTTAGCATTCACATTCGTTTGATATGACACAAGATGACATAAATGCTCTATTACTTTGAGTCATAATTAATGCTTTTTACTTTCCTCCTATTATTATTATTATCCTTCTTTAAAGTGTAACTTTTTTATTAAGAAAAACTTCTTTTTGGAAGAGTAAACTCTTTTTTTTTTCGTTTTGCCTTTCTCTCAAGGGTTAAAATGCCTACAATATGAAGCCTTTAAAAACTAACTTGATTTTGAAATTTGAAATTTTTGTAAGAGAAATGGCTTTACAAGAAATTTACTTGCATGAAATGGACCAATAACCCCACACAATCTAAGGTTACTTTTGCAGAAGCAAAGCCCACCAAGACTCTTTGATGAACAAAGAGCTGGATACAAGCCTATGTAGCAAGACATGGCATGACATGCACCCCCCCATTCTGTCTTTGAGAGCGCTCAATATGTGTGTACCAAAACCAGAGGGGCTGAAAGGAGAAGCAAGGGGAGAAAGCCTTCTGTCTCATAGTGCTGATGATGTAGTCTAGTTTGCAGACAAATATAGCCATCTTCCCAATACAAATGTATGTGCAACTGCAGTTACACATAAGATGTATGTGAAACAGCAAACCCACAGATATGTAATGCCTATTACCTCTGACATGACATGGTCAAGGCTGAGCAGCAGACATGGCATCTCCCCTCTTCATTACTCTCATCGCCGTCAAGGATGACGGAGGCCGATGGCTCACATTGACTTGCACCTTCCCGTCATCCAGCCTTATGTTGGCTACCTGCAATTCGGCTTTTCCGCTTCTAATCTGCACTCCTTCAAGCTTCTTACCTTCCACCCTCCTCTCATCAACAGTAATGGGAAGCTTCCCTTCAAGTATCCTCGTATCCGACGTCGCCCTTCTCCACATCGTCTCTAGGTTAACCGACTCTTCCTTATCCTTCTGTAGTTGCTGCCTTGTGATCTTCAAAGTGGGAGAGGCCTCCCTTGATGTCACATTATGTTGTGGCGATTGTTTGCCATGATGAGTGGTGCTCACTTTGAAGTTTCTTTCAAAACCGGCAGGACTCCTTTCCTCGACATCACCTGCATCACAGGCCTCAGTGAATCCGGCATTATGGCAACCATCCATATTGTCTCCACAACCTCCTTGAATGGCTGCTTTTTTGCAGAAATTGCATGCCGCTTGGCTCTTACCCTTCACGGAAACAGCATGACCTGTACGAGTCGAAGGTTGCTGCAGCTGTTGTTGTGTTTGAGGATGTTGTTGCTGCTGCTCATTGTTTAGCTCTTCAGAACCAGTTGTTACTTCCATCATCATCATCATCTTAGATGGACTCTCTTTTCGGTTTGTGGCAATCATGCGAAACAGCTTCACAAGCTCTCCTCCTAGAGCACTGCATTTACTCTCAGCCATGGATGCTCCTTCAAGGGCGGTTTGCACACCCACACTGAAGTCCTCCATTTTTGCATCCAATACTCTGCAGAATCATGGAAATCAGGCAAAAGTTGGAATTAGAAGATGGTCACAACATGCCATTTAGGGAAAGAAGGGGCATACATTCTTCACAAAGCCACTCTCATTTCCCTATGCACTTGATGAAGTACAGAGAAAACTTGCTCAAGTACTTCAGGCTTTATCATAAAAACACTAGTAAAAGGCATGGCCTTCACTATGATGCAATCAATCGGTCACTATGGCATGCCCTTTACTTTGAGTCCGACTAAAACAGAGCTTGCACAACGAGCGGTTGTTTTTGGTCTTTTTTGAAAGCTATCAACCTATCAAGACCTCTTTTGTTACAAATCAAGTACAAAATTAACAAGCTCATTGAATCACCCAAGTGACCAACATGTACCTAGTTTGCACTATCTTGAATATGCATAATCAAACCCTAGACTACAAAATGCTACAATGTATGCTTCAGAAGTGTTTGCAGTGTGTTCATTTAGCACCCAACCATTAGCCCTCCACTGGCAAAATAAAACTCCTTTCAAAACATCTCAAACGCAAAAGTCAAGGTGCGTCAAGGAAATGAAAAGCCTAATGAAAGTGGAAAGCCAAAAGACTTCGCAAGGCTAGAAAAAGAGGTGGTCAAGCATGCATGCAATGTGTGTGTCATTTTACATTTGCATTGGCCCATTTTCCATAATGGGTGAATTAGAATAGAACAGTAATCATGAAAACGGAAATTAGTGCAAAGCAAGCCACAGGCCCTAATCAGGGGAGAAACATACCTCAAATTGGAGAAAGTTTCTGTTTCCACTTGTACAACCCTCTTCTCCAAACTCACTAGACGAGTGTCAACGGGACTCCAACCAGCTCCATCTTTGTCATCACCTTGACCTTCCCTGTCTTCACGAGCTTTCATTCTCTGTACAAAGCCGGACAATTCGTTGTAGAGACTGAAAAGCCTCTCTTTTTGTGATGATTGCATGTTCTCACCAACATCAACACCATCTAATCGATGCTCGCTGCTTCCTGACAAGCCAGTGCTTTCTAGTGTTGATATCCTCTTGTCCAGATCTTGCAATAGCCTGGCTGCTGCATCATACTTTTGCAGCCACACCGCAACCGATTTTTGCAAGTCTCCGGTGCTGGCTTGCACTCCTTCCACCGACGAACTGACGCTTAGCTGCATGCTCTCAAGCTTATGAACCCTTTTACTACACTCGTCTACCTTTTCAGCTGTGTCTGCATGAGCTGAAATTGCCTCACTCATGTGGCTTTCTAAAGTCTTCATGCTTTGAGATGCTTGTGCTTGAGCTGAAAGTGTCTCATTCATCTTGCTGTCTAGGTTCTTCACATTTTGCAACAAATCGTCCGCTTTTTGTAAGCTTGCATGCAAATCACTATCGAGTCTTTGATTTTTCCCAGAGGCTTCCTCCAGCCTTGTAAAAGCTTCACCCACTTTCTCTCTCAATTCATCAATGTCGTGCCTCAATCTAGCACCCTTCTGTTCAGTATCAGCTTGCATTTTTGCACTGTGCACTTCCATCGATGCACTCACCTCTTTCATATTTCCTTCCAATGCCACCACGGCATCCTCTGTTCTCTTCACATACTGCTCTAATGCCTCTGAAGATACCCACTTGTCTTCTCCACATGAGTCAGCGAACCCTTTGATTCTCTGTTTGTCCTTTTCCATGTCGTCCACAAGAGACTGAGCTCGTGTTACCTCAATGAGCATCATCTTTTTCCACTCTTCAAGATGGCATTCCAGTTCTTTGTTGTAAGTCATGCATGCATGACCAGCAGCTTCTGCTATGTCCTCTGACATAGCAATGCTCTCACTCTGCATTCTCCGAATCTCCAGTAATGCAGCCTCAGCATTTGATGCAGCACCTGTGGCATTAGCAGCTGCAGCTGCAATTACCTCTTTCTCCAACACTAGGGACTCCTTCAAAACAGAGATTTCGTTCTCTAGACCTTCCTTCATCTGGAGTCCCTTTGCCTGAGCTTCGGATATCACCGTCATTGCTACCTGCATCTCTCTGTCCATATCTTCACTCATCCTCTTCACTTCGCCTGCCGAAGCAACGGCCATATCCCTCTCTGCTGCCAAATTTTCTTGTATCTGATGGCTTTGCCTCATCACAGTTGTAAGCTCAGAAGAGAAGCTCCTTACCATCTCTGCGACAAACTCATCTGCTTTCTGTGCAGCGGATGCAACATGGCCTAGTGCGGCGCTTGTCTCCTCTCTGTCCTTCTCCATAGCAGCCAAGATCCTGAGCCTATCATCTTCAAGATTACTGATTTGATCGTAGCAGCTTTCTAAGTGAGAGACCCTGGACTCCAATCCATCCAAAACAAGCTCTTCCAATGGTAGCTGTGCATCTGAAGCTCCTTTTGTTTCTTGCTCATGCTGGCATTTGGCAATTTCTGCACAGTGACCTTCAAGCTCCCCCATGCGGTCAACGCATTCAAGCTTGAAGCTAAGAAGCTCACTTCTTACCTCCTCGAGGCCACCTAGGTAAAACTGAGAAATGCCTTCAACTTTCTCCATAATGAGCATCCTCTCACGGGCGCTTTCATTATTATCACCGTTATCTTCTACTTTCTTCCTTCCCAGCTCCTCACACTCCATCACCCTGTCCAAAACGGTTTTCATGCTTTGTTCTTCAGCCTTTACCCTTTCTAAGGATAATCTGATGTGCTCTACCTCTAGCTCAATGTCCTTCTTAAAATCCTCATTGTCAGCTCTCATTTGCGTGCTTTCTTTCTTGAAGTATTGCAGCTGCTTCTTCAGCATGCCATTCTCATGTTTCAGTGCATTCTGCTCCTCTCCAATACTATGCTTCGCCTCCTCAGCTATATGAGCAAGCTGGTCTACAGTGTCCTTCATCTCCTCTCTACCTTTAGAGAGCATATCGACTTCTACCCACAAGAGGCGAAGCTCGTTTTTCATGTCTGCAATCACCTTCTCTTTACCTCCCGAGACGATCTCCAAACGCTGTGAGAGCCGTTTCTCCATCTTTTCATCAATGAGGGCATCAATTTCCTGTTTTTCAAGCCGTCTAGCCTTTTCAGTTTCTGCAAGAGTAGACGTCATCTCTCTCTGCATCCCTTCAAACTGTTTGGAGATCCCAAGCTCAACCACATCAAGGTTTCTTCTCATTCCACTCGTTACCTTCTCCTTCAGCTCAAACAAGAGGTCTACCTTCATACTAGCAACCATAGACTCCAAACTTCTTTGTATCATCTCCATGCTTGTACCACGCTCCTCTTTTGGTTGTTGCTTAAACTCGAGCTCTTGCCTCGAGTTCTCTGCCTCTTCTAAAAGCCTCTCTACCCTTATCAACCCTATCCTCACCTCATCCATCATCTTCTGCATTTCATCTCTTAGTGCTTTCTTAATCCCAGCCATTTCATCTTGTGCATTCTCTCTCCACATGTACATATTTTTCTCAAGGCCTTGCATCTCATTCTGCCATCGTTCGCCTTCTGCTTCTACACGAGCTGTGAAGCCTTCCATACATCTTCTCAATTCAACCACCAAATCCTGCAAAGTGCTAAACTTGGCCTCAAGGCCATCAGACTGCAATCTTTGAAGGGAACCCTTTTGCTCTATCGATGTGCTCACTTCACTCCCTTTCTTGATTTCTGATGAGCTATCTTGACCACTGGCTAAGAGCCGGGGTGAACCAGCCTTGGAAAGAGCTGAATCTGAGTCTACAGCACGCCTTATAACATCATCCATGACACCAAGAACCCCCCTTTTCCTGTTTCTTTTCCTGCATGACCTTGGTGTGGCTTTTTGTGAAGAACATCTGCGAAGCATGTCATGACAAAGCTTTTGCTCGACAACAGGGACAAGCTTCTTCGCCCACATGTCATCGGTGGAAGAAATCACCTGGCTTCTTTCAGTTGAAATGTCTTCTTGATCCACTAACACCATCCTTTGAATCCTTCCTGCTGTAAGTGCGGTAGGGTTGGTGCCATGATTCAAGTGCTTGGCAAACATCTCCAATGTGGAAGAGGAAGCACCATGTCCGGCACTTTCTTCTGCAGAGCTTCCTTCTTCCTCATTAAGGAGCATGTCCCCTGTAAGTCTATCAGAGGACATTCTTACTTTTGCAGGTGAGCTTGCCGAGCCGTCCTCATCTGTATCCAGGCATTTACGCTGAAGTTGTGCCATCCTATCCTTTAATCTCTTCTCAAGGAATTGGGGAGAGAATCGAAAGCTTTGAGTGCCCTTATCGGGAGATTTTTGGTCCCTATCTTCATGCCAAGGCGGTGTGATGGCATGCTCTTGTGCTGAGCCGGAGTTGTACATCCCGCGGGAAGAAGAGAGTAGCCACTCTAATGGCCTTTTGGATGGGCCCTCAATATGTATATTTGCTGACCTTGCCTTACTTTCAGGGGCCAGTGATGATTCAGCCTCTATGGGTGCCTTTGTCCTTGAGTCGTGTTTCTTTTCTCCCAGCTGTTGAAGCTGGTTAGCTACAAGGGCGCAACCTCCAATCATGGATTGGAGTCTCTGATCTGCATGTAAATAACAAAGATATTCATGAGAAACTCAGATGCAAAATGCCATTGTAATAGATGCCTGCACATATCTATGAAAGAGTGTGTGCAATGTGGATTGGTGATATCTTCTTGCCGATCAACATATCATCCCCATATACCTCTAAAAGAGTGTGTGCAATGTAAATTTGTGATATGTTCTTGCCGATCGACAATCTAGATGACACATCATCCCCTTAATAGAGTCATCTCACACAGCATACAAACTGCCTCAAAGCATATCTTTCTCAAACTTCCGAGGCATAATTAAAAGCTATCAATGCCCACAAGGCCACCTGAGCCAATCGCAACTTGCAAAACGATACATGAGGCTCTTCCACATTGGAGAAGTTTGCAATGGTTCCATAGTGGCGCTAATTTTCATGAAGCTCTTGTATTGGTTGAGCGCAGTGACAGTTTGCAATGACAATTGCAAGCTAATTCGTGAAAAGTACGTGGAAACAGAAATGGAGTATACAAGGCTTACATGAGTATGCTTACCTGCTGAGCCGATAGACCTCAGCGGCAAAGCAGGAACAACGATGGGCTCCTTTTCTGCAGCCACAACTGGCTTCTTCCCTCTTTGAATAGCTCTTTTCCTCGAACTAGGAGGGGACAAGCCCCCAAAACCAATAGGGGAATTACCAGCCAACTGAGAAGCATCGTGTTGAGGATTAGCAGTCCAAATGCCCCAGCTCTGCTGCTTCTTGCTGGGCGAGTCGCCTGACCCTAAAGAGGGCCTCCGAGATGAGGTAGGGGAGTCTGATGGAGCGCCTCTGATGCTACCAGGCATCTTACCCTTCTTGGACATGAGAGTTGGAGTTGGGGATTGGGATGGCGTTTTGTATGCGAGTGGGCTCTCTGTGTCGAGGCTTTTTGCTGTCTCGAGGGCGTGAATTCGCTCCCTGCAATCTGAAAGGCAAACAAGCAACTCAGAGACCTGCTTCTCTTTGGAGCTTATGGAGAAGAGGGGATGAGAGGGGATGGTGGAGGAAACTAGGGTTTCGAATTTGCGCAGGTGGGAGAGTTCATCGGAGAAGAGGGCAGATTTCTTGCAGAATGCGGCCTTCTTGAGGTAGAGGCGAGCATTGCGGCAGTGGTAGCTAAGAGGGAGAGAGGCCTGATCCATTACCCGCAGCACCAGCAGCTCGGCATTGTTGCCTGCTGCTGCGTCCTCCTCCTCAGTAACGGGTAACGACCACCCCTCCTTCAGCTGAATTTGGGTTCATCTTGCCAAAACCTTTGGTACTTCTAGAGTCGCTACTAACCTTGTCAATAGCAATCTTCGAAGCGATTACCTTTGGGTTTGGTTGTAGATGTGTTGGCACTCCCTTGCCACACAGAGGTAGTGTTGATGGTGGGTTTTTAAGCCTTTCTAAGTAAGGCATGCTCTTTTCAAACAGTTGTCTGAGTGCCTGGTTCTTCGGGGTGATCAGAAAGGCATCAGACCTCTAGTTGTGAAAGGGTTGAGAGAGAGAGAAGAAAAACAAAAATAAGTGTATATAGTGTAGCAGGAGATATTAGCATAAGTACCATTACAGATTAATTTTCAGAAGATAACATTGATCTAGTACATATCATAAGATTAAAATAGTAGCACATCATGAGAAACAAGGGCAATCACTACAACACCGACAATGGCACTGCCTGCTGAGAGAGAGAGAGAGAGAGAGAGAGAGAGAGAGAGAGAGAGAGAGAGTCCTTTGACTGCTTTACATGGCAAAGAGAAAACCGAGCCTCAGACCTCTACCTTGCAACGGAGAGGGGAGAGGGAGAGAGAGGGAGGGGGGGGGGGGGGGGATGTTCTGTAGCTCCTTCTTGCTCGAGTCTCTGCTCAAGTCTCCTTGCGCGTAGCTGCTATCACAAAGCTCCAGTGCTATTTTTCTTACAAGCATCGCTGAAATTAGGAATGTTGAAAAGAAACATATTAAAATAGCTTCTAAAAGCCTTAAAAATGTGTACAACATCTGATAGGCACCACGCCTATATCACTCCCTGCAAGCAAGAACTGCCAACAATGCAATAAGACCCCAATCCAACACTGAATTTAATGAATCTAAAACAAACTATACATAGTATGGTCAAATCGACCTATAATAATCACCAAGATGTTCATCAACTCTGGGTAAAACATAAGCTCCAGCACTGACAATCAGTCAAAACCGTTGCTTGGCTTCCAATCAATCACAATCTTAGGGTCTTCTCAATGCATGTACAAGCCCTCATAGCTATATACACTCGAGCCCCTCAATGAATGTAGATTGGTTCTTACCTCAAACATCGGTCAGTGTTCGTCTACAATTGAGCTCACCCTTCCTTTTCCCAAGCTCTTGAATAGGTAACCGCTCTTTGTTTGCTCTTAATCCCAATCATGAGAAAAACATTAGCAGATAACAACCCATGGTTTCCTCTTTGTCTTCAACCTTCCTTCTCTTCTCTTCACATCGCTTCCCTTGCACAAATTCTGAGAGAGAAAGCTCATCCACAAGAAGAAGAATAAACCCCCATCTTCCTCTGCTTCCCCTTCACCCTTACTTATCTCATATTTCCTACAACTCTCATGAAAACCAACAGAGTACGAGAACTTCGATATCTCCTAATCGGTGCAAAATTGGCCTATGTGCGTGAGATGCAAAAAAATGTTCAAACCACTATTTTTCTTGTCCATGCACATCTTGCATTCATAGAAAATGACTTTTGTAAAAATTTCACAGAATAGAACTTTTTGGTCTCCCACATACAATACATTTAGTCTCTCAACCACTTTCCTCTCTATCACTGACCACATGGCCTCCAACTACCCAAGTCGCCTTGCATGTTTTAAGAGGCATTTCCCATAAAACCATTTCTTGTAAGCTAAAGTGTCATAATAACTAATATCTAATTCTCCTAAATGATTTTCTTATGTTAAACTAATCATTTAATATGGGAAAGTGCCAAGGGAGAAAAAGCTAAAATATTGGTTAAGCTGGCAGACCGGCCATAGTAAGGATCCAAAGGAGGGAAAATAGGGATCCAAAGGGGGGGCATCTACAAAAGAGCAATGTGCAACAATGGACTTTAAAGACCCTAAGGTTCAGCGCATTAAGACTTCCAAAATGCTAAGGTTCCAAAATTCAAAGGTTGTGTCCAAAGGTCAAAGCTTAGGATAATTGGATGCTTTGTGTGTGTCCCAAAAGTCTTTATCAATCCCTACATAGGAGGGGGCAAGCCTTGGAAGTAGGGGATGATAGAGAACACACACACACACACACACACACACACACACACACACAAGCTCCCTTTACACAAAGGGAATGAGGGACACATGTCAACTCCCTAGCCCAGATGCCCACAAGGTGCACCCAATTCCTATTGGATGGCCTTAGAGGTGGACCAATGAGAATTAGGCTAGAGTAAATCTAGTTTAATTAATTTAAAAACACTTAATAAAAGAAACAATGAGAATTAAGCTCTCTAGATCAAGACTATTGGACAGTCTCCTAAGGGGTCCAATGAGCATTCAGCAGCCCAATGGCTTTCCTGATTCCTATTGGCCAGGAGACAAAGGGGTCCAATGAGAGTTTCGTTGCATTAATTAATTACCTAAATCTCTCAAAAACGGGGAAAGGGGGACACATGTCAGAAGACTATCACTTATGCTCCTTAATTTTCATTGGCTAAGCCTAGAGGGGTCCAACGGGAAGCCAGCAAGAGGAAAAAGCATGAGGGGTTGACCAAGAGAGAGAGAGAGGGGGGGGGCTGAATTTCTCAAGGCATTATCACTTACACACTCACACTAGCTCATGTGTGAAGCAATAAGACTCTCTCTCTCCTTCTCAAGATTTAATGGAAAGCTTATCAGCTACTCCAAGCTTGTGAGAAGGAAGGCCTACACCAACAACTCTTGGCTTTGTGATGAAAATCCAACCAAGAGACAAGCTTCAATGCATGCTCATCTCCTCTACCATGCTAATTACTAAGCTATGCTATGCTAATATGAGTGATTATGTGAGGAGATGTACATCTTTCTCGTAAGACTACTCCTTCTTCCTCTCAATCTACTCTCATACCCCGCTAGCTCTCACCATCTTCGAAGGTGTGTGAAGTCTTGGGTCTGAGACCGTGAGGGAATTGATGTTGTGCTTTATAAGTTTTTTGCTTAGTGCTTGAAGCTTCCATCTTCATTGCACTAGCTAGTATTGAAGGAACACAAAGAATTGTATTGTAAAATGTCTCTCTTAATGGGAGAAACCTATAATACAAAGCCTTTTGGAGGGGGGACCGGCTCCATGTAAATTCGGTCCTCAACTGTTGTCAATAGCTTAATTTCTCTCTATTTTGAAGTATTGTTCATGCTATCTAACTAGGTGTTATGCTTTTTGTTGCTCTCTTCACCCAAGCACTCTTGTTATGCTCATTAGGAATCTATTCTAATGAAATGCTCACTATGTTCATGCTATTTTCCGCTACACACAAGTTACTAAGCCATTAAATGTTACATAAAGTGAAGCTTCACCTTGCATAAGTCTAATAAATTCTATATACACACACATATATTAATTAGTTCTTTTTATTTCACCTTTCATTTCACAACTTCACATGGCTTTACATTTCTTGCATTCTATAGCTTGATTCTAGTTAGTGTTAATGTTCGAAAAAGTCTCTTTTATTAAGCGGCTGCTGGTCGAGTTTCCTCCTCACAAAGAAGAAAACCGAAAATACTAGCAGAAATTTTGAGATTTGTAGAATTTTTGGACGACTTTCTCACATATTTCATTGGTTTTTCTTTCGTATACCATGGTTTGCAGCTAGCTAGTCTCGATTTTCAATCAGCTCAAGACTAAGCTGAGGCAATCCTTTCCCAAACTCTGATACCAGTTTAATTCAACCTAACAATTTTATCACTTTCTTATTGTTTTTGAAAGCCGTCATGACCATTTCACTTGTTTCTTTTGGCTATTTTGGTTCAAGGGCCACATGCTCTCACTCTCATCATTTCACCTTTTCATTGAAGGGCTAACTTGTGAACCACAAATCCTTAATGCAAAGTTCAACTATTTGGCCGATGCAAAATGGTTTTACTTTGTTTTTTAATAATACAAAAGACCAAGGTAAATAAACAAGAAAAAAGGGCAAAATCCTCTTTGTAAAACCTCGGTCAAACATCACAAAGTGTGAAAATTGATGTGGGGCTCAAGCCGATATTTATTTACTCTTTATTAAAAGAACTCAAATATTCACTTTTATGACACATAAATTGGATCTAGTCGAATTTTGTTCTCTTGAAATTATTATCAGGGGTTGCATCTTCAAAATGTAGGCATAGTACAGGAGTTTAAGATAGGGGTTTTTAATTTGGCAAAAATTATAGAGGCTAACACAATTACCTTTACAAAACCTATTTTTTATTATTTTGGGAAAAAATCCACAAGTTTCTAAAGGAAAAGGGATTGTTATATTACCCCACAACATGTAATTATAGGCAAACTTTAAATATCTTTGAGTGTATATGATATAGATGATTTTTAAAGGTGGACCCCCACGATTTTTTTTTTTTCCTTTCTCCAAAGCAAAATTGTTTAATTTTGCACCTATGAAGCAAGCCAAGCCTCTTAGATATTCTTCTTTGGTAGGTGCAAGCGCTTATGACAACTACGGAATCTTTAAAAAGAAACCTTGGTCCACAAGTGGGAAGTCTTCAAGAACATAAACTACACAAAAATTGTGATTCATTCATGGCTCTCTTTCTTCCTCTAGTACTATGACTCTTGTGAAAGTCTCTACAACCATCTATTAAGGTTGTAGGTATTAACATGCCTAGGTATTAAGGTAAGTTGGTAGGACTCCCTTATTCAATTTCTCAATATCTATAAAGCTAACATTAAGAAACAAAGACAAGATCTTTGTGAGTTTTTACCATCTATTAACTCCCTCTTTGCATTACATGTGAAGATTTGAGCATGGTTTGTTTTGATTATGCAAACGCCATTATAAGTTCTACTAAAACGCCTCTTGTTGAGAAGACAGCCTGGTCTACTTTTGTGAAAGAATGGTTGCTAGCCGATGCTTGGCTTCTCTCAAATTCTGACTTATAAAACTCAAGGTTTACATTTCACTCTCAATCTTATGGTAATGCATGTGTAAGATCAGACAGCATATTGTACTTCTCCAATCTTGACTAGTCACCTCCATTGTCAAGTTTCCATTTACTGTCAGGTCACATGGTCTAATCATTGTTACCATTTATTAGTAGTGATGTGTGTACACACACTTAGGATAGCGATGGCACTTTTTTCCCTCTTCAAAGTTATTTTCCCTCGTGCTTTATATATACACTCACCACTCTAGAGATATCTTATCTTGTATTTGCACACTTAGTAATATATTCTGTATTGTCTACCTTGAGCTTCTTCTCCATCTCCAAGGTGTGTGGTAATTTTGCATTGACATAAAAATTCCATTTAGCATTGAGATCAATGCGATCAAGTGGGCATGTTGACGTGCCTTGTTTGGAGTTTTAAAAAATAAATAAAGATTGATTTTTTTGCTATTATCTTAATTATTTTTGTGCTTTGAAACGAGGTTGACGTGCCTACTTTCGGGGACAAAAGTACTGCCTAGTTGTTGACGTATTAGAATGCTTTTGGTATAAAACACTTTTGAAATGTTGTCAACAATTTTGCTTCCCGAAATAAGGTACATAGACATATCTCTTTTTAAATAGGAAACTTGACCATCACATAATATTTTTCCCAATTGTGTTGTGCAAAAAACTTTCTTCTTGAAATAGGGCATGTTGACATGCCATATTTTAAGGAGCCTTGTCTTGGTCAGCATTTAGGGATTGCAAGCTGAACCCCAACAATTGGTATCAAAGTAGGTTATGTCCTCCCAAGTGTAGTTTCTGTCATCGCTAGAACCCCCCTATTCACTTTCTCAAATTTTGGTGAGCTTTGGAGAGCATTAGTAGGTTGATAAATGCTTTGGGAAGCTCATGGAGCCAAGTGTGCTAAGAATTTAATATGGGCTCATTATGGAATCTATTTCCACTACTACGAGTACCATGCAGGCAATTTCATCCTTTTGTGCAAAATTTCATCCACTGCAAATTTTTGCACAACAAGTCTTCAACAATCTACTATGGTTTGTGTTATATAACACCCTTCTATTTCTACTTAGTTTGAGCGTTTTCTACATCAAGTTCAATATTTCATTATGGTTGAGAGCAATGATGTTTTCAAGATGTTGTCTATTGATGAAAAATTGGATGGATCACAAATGTCCATTGTGGGCTTACATGATGTAGTGTGTACTTGTTTCTAAGGGTGCATGGAACATTGTGGGCTTACATTGGATGGAGACAACTATTCATTGTGGGCTTACATGATTTAGCATGTACTTATTTCCAAGGGTGCATGGTTCATTGTTAAAGGTTTTGATGTACGCCCAAGTTCTATGGAGGATGTTGTGGGGAAGGATGTGCAGGATGCACGAGAGAGAAGGAAAGGAGGGGGAGAAGAAGGAAGAACGCAGAAGTAAAAAACTCTCTCCCTCCTTATTCTTACATTATAACCAAAGAATAACAATGGACAGGCACCCAACCAAACCATCCATGGGCCACTATCCTGAAACCTAACAATCTCCCACTTGAAGGCCAACGTGGCCCAAGTGGCTAAAGAATGTAGGGGCTATTATGTACAAATGTACAAAATGTGAAGCATGGTCATAGCTTCACCCTACGCCCATCATCTCTATGCAATGTGCAAACCGCTCTGAAGCTAAGCTCTTTGTTAGGGCAACCACCAGGTTTTCATCCATGTGAACTTTGGCTAACTCAATGTGTTTGTGCTAGCCAAAATATCTCGTACCACATCATACCTGACCTCTATGTGTTTCGACTGAGAGTGAAACACGGGGTTCTTTGCTAACGCAATCGCACTCTTACTATCGCAATGTAGCACTAGAGTCTGGTGTATACTAAGGTCTCCCACTAAACAAGATAACCACATAGCTTCCTTACTAGAACTGGAAATTGCAACATACTCTGTCTCAGTGGTGGAAGAAGAAGTGCAATTCTGGAGACATGATCTCTAAGAAATTGCCGCTCTAGCAAACAACAAAAAAGTAGCTAGATGTGGATCGCCTAGTGTCCACACAACCCGCATAATCCGAATCAGTGTATCCAACTATGGATGCATTATTGTTCTCAAAGCGTAAGCACTTGCTGGCTAAACCCTTGAAGTATCTCAAGGTGTGCTTCACTGCTTCCCAATGCTTTTTGCATGGATTTGCCATATACATGCTGACCATTCCACTGCATATACAATATCTGGTCGTATGCTAACCATGAGAAACATGAAACTGCCAACTACCAAAGAATACGGTACCTTTGTCATCTTTGCCTTTTCAGCATCCAATTTGGGACAATTATGCTTGCTAAGTTTTTTGTATGCAGCCATTAGGGTATCAATGTTTCCCCCCCTTGCATATTAAAACATTGCAAGACCTTGTAAATATACTCTTCCTGTGAGGGTTCACGTATACCACGTTTATGATCTCTCTTGATACTCATACCAAGAAAATGATGTGCATCACCCAAATCTTTCATAGCAAGCTGCTTGCTTAAGGCATCCTTGAGAAGTGCAATCTCATCTTTTGACTTTGCGACAATGAGCATATCATCCACGTACAAAATCAGAATGATGAGGGAATCATCGTTCAAACTCCTTGTGTACAAGCAGATGCTCTTGGCTCCATACGTAACCCTGAGACTGAATGTACTTATCCAACTTGATGTACCATTTCCTTGAGCCTTGCTTTAACCCATACAATGCCTTCTTGAGTCTACACACCAGTTTTTTCTTTGTTGACTTCTTAGACTTTATCGCAAAACCTTCTCGTTGTTTCATATAGACATCCTCTTCAAGATCCCCATGAAGAAACGATGTCTTCACATCCATTTGGACCAATTCCATGTCCTTGATGGCTACTAGAACAAGCAAAAGACGCAGTGTAGTCATCTTGACCACGAGAGAAAATATTTCATCAGAATCTACGCCTTTCATTTGCTAGAACCCTTTAGCAACCAATCTGGCCTTATAATTAGGCTCAGGATCAGCTATGGTATACTTCTTCTTGTACTGCTCAAATACAATGTTTATGGCTTTAAGAGGTCTCTCTCTCATCCTCACATAACTCAGCATAACTCTCTATGTCTGTATAGAGCTCTCCGTTTAGGCAGATATCCTCCGTTTCATTTTGTAGATCCTCTGCATGCATCACATTGAGTAGCAGCGCCAGCCTCGTCTTGTACCACCAGAGTGGCTTCCGAGTCAGCATCCTCTTTGATCTCCTCCACTGATGCCACTGCGATTCGCACATGGTAGCCCTCATACGTCCGTGCACTACGAGGGGCTACCTCTATGACATACCACCAGTTTGATGCAGACTTTGTAGGATGAAATACCACCTGCAAGAACCACATAACTTACATGACTTACATGAGTGCTTCCAGACCACCAGTCCTCTAAAATTGGATGTTCACAGACTTACTTGTTCACAATGCTCAGGTAGTACAAAAGTGTCTCTTAGGTCAGTCCATTTTTTAGTTGAATCCACCTCAAGGAAACCTGACTCTCCTCTGCGCACTGCAGCATTGCAACCCTCCATGTTTATCTTGAACCATTGCACATCAAACAAATCCACAAAAAATCCTCTATAATCGATCCTCAAATCTCTTGTAGCGTGCCAAAGTAAGTGATTTCTGCCACCATAGGATCTGCATCAGAGGACCATCATCGACTAGACTGTTTAAATTTTCCCATGATTCCACAATCTTGGGTAAAACACCTTTTGTCGATCCGTTCCACCCTAAAATGTTGACCTTTACACCATGCTCCCGTGTATGACTTATACTACAATCAACAAATATTATGAGTGGCCGTCCAAACATTTAGAAAGCCACGAGACATACATTGAAAACTTACCTTGGTCGCGCAACCCCGAGAGTACTCCCACTCTCCTTAGTCACTTGTTCGCCGCACTGTTATGCGCTTTTCAATTGGTTGTGCAACCATCTTAAGCTCATGAATGTTGGTAGGCTTTCAAGACCTGTCGAATAATGCATCGATGGTCGTCTTTCCTGTCTCCACTCAATTCGTGCCCTTTGTCGCTTTTGCTTTGCATCCTCGTATTGTGAAGTCCACTTTTGCATCACTTGATTGTGAAGCATGCAAAATCGATTGATTTTAGCCTCTAGATCTTTCGTCATTTTTTTCTCAACACCGAGATTGCACATGACCATCCTAAATATGTGCTCATCATCTATGGTTTGCCATAGCGTGTCTTAGGCTTTATCATATCCATCTAGCCACTCTCCAATGTAAACTGGGGACTCTGATACCAGCCAACCTTCTGCCATGCTACCCTCCGGATGTGCCTTCTGATGCACATACCCCTTGAGCGTTTTCTAAAACGAACATCCATCTGGAATGCACAGTGCCAGCTATTTCCACTTTATCAACTATGTGAACAAGAAGATGCACTTGAATGGTTAGCATGGTAGTAGAAAACTGTTTCTCAAACATGCATACAACCTCCACAGCATTTAGTTTGGCGGATGGTATGGAATCTACATGGATCTCCTTTTGTAAGATCCATTGCACCAACTTTGCAAGTTTGTAGATTGTGGTACGGACGTCAGGAGACAAACATCCCTCAATAGCCACCCGGTAAAATAACTGCAAAACAGGACTAGAAATGATATTAAAGTCCACACACGGATATGTTACACAATTTCCAATATGATATATTCCACTTCAAACATACCTTACACATTTATGCCAGTCGTGTGACTTCAAACCAGTAAGCTTTCCTTGTTTAGTGAAACATGTTTGGAGCGAGTGCATTACGCCAGTGGGTACGGATCAAATGATCTCTTTTACTTTACGTTCTTGGACTGCTATCAGAATCCATGGCGCTTTAGGGATTTTTATTGATCCATTGGGTGTTGTCTGCGGCCAATATTGCTCCATACGATCCACATTCCTAAGGTCAATTATGGCCCCCAAAGTATCTTTCTTGCCGATGAGATGGTCCCACAGCAGATCACCCGCATTCTTGAATATGTGCATTGGATCCAGCAAGTGATTGATCATGAGTTTGGGCCAATATGGTAACTCGTACCATAGAGAGAGTCTCTTCATCCCTAGGGGCAAACCTTCATCACACATCTCCTTTTTCTCTAACCATGCTCGAGCAAACATCCTCGGTGGCTCTCTTCCCAAAAACCATCACATAACTCGTGATTCTCTAGAAGATGCACTTGATGACCTTCATTGATTTGCTTCTTCAGTGAGGGCGCCCAACGTGCATTAAGTCTACGTCCACATGTGACACATACTATGTATCAGATTGTTTGGCTCCCTGCATGTATACATGTGACAATAGATAAGCTTGAAAAAAAAACCAAGGTTTATAGTGTTTAGGTTTGAGTATATATCACCTGAGCATTCTATTAGTCCGGTGTCGAGAAATTTGCGGTCTTGCCAGGAAAGCTCTGGGCTTATGGCTGTGAGAGTTTGTGAGAGAACTCCAAAAAACTATATGAAGGAGTTAAACCATAGATGCCATGAAGACTAGGGTTTGGAAGGAAGTGCAATCAAAGAAGTCCCACTTTTTCTCTCTTGCACTCACACACACAAAGAAAGGACACAAAAGAGAATATCAAAACAACACAAAGATGAAAACATCAAGGCTATGGTCATATCGTATCATGGGTAATATGAAAGGGTTAATAGATGAGTTAATGGCATTCAATCTTAGCTGACCAAATAGGCTACGAAATGTTCTTTGGAATTGTAGTTTTTTGCTTACCGTAATATATACATTTTGTCTAGTGATTGCGATTAATTGTGTGTACAAATCCTCTTGGTTCATAGCAAGATAACTACGCTTACATTAAAAGAAAATTTATAGTCTATGAGACGTAGTATGATGGGATCCGATGATAGAAGTATTTCATTGAGCCTTTATGGGCCAAAGAGAAACACTATACGTTGTTGAAAGTGTATTTTACGGCTAATCCATACGTTAATGCTAATAGATCGTACAGAGTGAAAGCGATAGAAATTATCATCATGTGGATTCTTCATCTAGGATAACTCTAGTGTGTGAAAAATGTTCATATGAGAGAAGAGAAGGGAAGAGAAGAGAAAAAAGTTTCCCTCCCAAGCCCTATTCTTGCCCGTAGGCAATAAGGATACTGCGGGGAGAGATGTACCTGTAGCAAAGAGAACCTAAAATTTGTAGAGAGGATGAATTACTAAGAGTGAGAGAGATAGTTTAGTTAAGGAGATGAGATTAGATATATATATATGTTGGATTAGAGATGAAAAATAAAACAACAAGAAATCAAGAAAACATAAATGTTAAACACATGTTACTTGACAAACCCTTCGGGACCATTATTGATGGAGAGAGAAGAAGAGGGGAGAATTCAACGTTGATTGATACGCCAAGTCCAAGACCTTCTTTGATTAGAGTTGATCTTCCAAGGATAGTGTGCAAGAATGGCAAGTCTTCCTCTAGGAGAAAGTGTAGGTTTAGGCTTATGTTAATGGCTAAGTACAATTTGACATTACTACTCACTCCCTCATGAATTCCTCTCATCAATGGCTTGAATGCTTGAGTTGTTTTCAAGGAAGAAGCGGTCCCCTTTTATAGGTGAAGAGAACCCCCAAGGGTTTACACAAGAAGAGAAGAGCCAGTGTGAACAGAAACTGGAAAAGTTGAAATGAGTTGTCCCTGCATGATGTGGGCAGACTGGGGTCCATTATTTTGATCATATCTCCTCAACCATGGCTCCAAATACAAAAGTAAAAATATGGGCAAAACATTCAGCTCATTAGCTACGATTTTCATTTTAAAATCGTTCTCCAATTCGGATTGGAACCTTGTGTAAAAAAATCATCAAAATAGGGTCCATTTCTCGAAGCAAAAGTCTTCTTGTGGTCCCCTTAGCCTAAACTTTCATTCGATTCCAAAGGACACCTCATGCCATATGAAAGCATGACATTGCTCCTTGACAAAGTTTTGTAATCATGCTTACAATAATGCATTGAAATAAGTGTATCTTTGAAATCATGCCACCTAGTGTCCTACTAGGATTTGATTCCCTCCTAGTAGCTATTTAAAAAGAAATATAAAAAAATATGAAAAAATCATAGAATATATATATATTGGAGTTTACCCTAGATATAGGATCTAGCTAGGGTGTGAGATGATAATGAGATAGTAGAAATAAAGAATCGATGCTTTTTGCCCCAAGTTAAAGAGGCGGAGCTATTGACGCTTTTCCCATAGTATTTTCTGATGGTAAAGTAAGAATAGGTTACCCTTGAGAAAAATAATAGGATGAAACAGAAGGCTTATTATTATACCTAAATATGCATATGTACATTATAGGAAATATAATTATGTATCTAAAAAATTATAAGATAGATCTTGTAGCATGCGTTCCTACTATGTACGTGTCATAGCACGACATCCACCCCCTCTAAACCTGCACATCCTCCGGTATGTGCCACATTATTTCTTTGTAAGATCAGCCCTCTTGTACATCTTCCTTCCTTTCTTCTTCACTGGATGATTCCAAAGCTTCATCTTCACTTTGATCTTTACCTGTGGTTTGCTCTTCTTCCTCATCAACATCTTCTGGATCATTGTCCCCTCTTCTCTTAAACATTTTGATCCTTTTTCCTGCAATGGGAATCTTTACTTCTGTACCATCTAGTTTAGACAAGCTATAAGTAGCATTTTCATTCACATGCTTTACAACATACGGTCCAAACCATCTTTTTGAGAACTTACGCATGACTGTGTGCTGGTTATCAAGGCTACTATCATACACTAATACCCAATCACCTTTGTCAATTGCTTTACTCCTGAGTCGATGTCGCTTATCAAAGTAGTCCTTGTTTTTCAACCTTGCATTTTTGAGTCGTTCATTTGCAGCCTCAATGTCCCCAGGTCTTCTCTCTAGTTGCCTTATGCGTAATGCAAGGAGATCTTCTCTGTTGAGCCCCTCTTTCCAAGGTAGTACATTCCATGTGGGAATTGTATCTTCAATCGGCATCACTGGCTTTTGACCATACATTAGCTCCGTAGGCATGTAGCCAGTTACTGAGCTATGTGTTGTACGATCAGCCCATAAAGCATATGGTAACAGTTTTGGCCACTCACCAACTCTTCCTTCACAAGCCTTGGCCAATGCTTTGATGATAGGAGGATGCCCTCTTTCACTCTTTCCATTGCCTTCAGGGTTGTAAGCTGTAGTAAGAGAAAGCTTGATTCCTAATCAAAAAATAACTCCCTTGCTTCTTCGGCATCGAGTTCACCTCTATCTGTTGCAGTTATCTTTCCCACACAACCATAACGGCAAATCACCTCATCAAGAAGGAATTTGCAGACAGCTTCTGTGGTTTTAGCTCTTAATGCTCTTCCTTCAACCTGGTTAGTTAGGTCCTCTCGTGCAAGAACCAAGTATCTCATCTGCCATAGTCCTAAAGGCATTGTGACTACATCCACAACCCATTTATAGTGCATGGCTAGTGGATATATAGGGTGCAATCCATCACGATGTCGAACATTTGAATACATTTGACAAGTTACACATGACTCTACAAACTAAGATACATCTTTATACATACCCTTCCACCAGTATTTTTCTTTCAACTTGAAGAAGGTTGCCCATACACCCCTAGGTCCAGTCCATAGACTCTCATGAAACTCTTGCATGAGCTTTTCTTGAGTCTCTTTTTTACATATAACCCATTGTGGTGTAGCACCCTTTTGTTTAGGATGATTCCACAAGTAACCATCCCTTAAAAAGTACCCATATGCTTTCCTGCGTATCCTCTTGAATTCTTGTTCAAACCAATCATCCTGTTTTGTTAGAGTACTCAAGTAGCTTCCAATAGAAAACCAATCACCTTCATAATGATCTTTCAAGAACAATTCAAGTGAATTAGTCATGCAGACATTGTTACCTTTGACATGAGAGATAGAATAGAACTTTGTGCCTACATCATCTCCCTCATCAATCATTTGTGACTCATATTCATACCTTGCCCTTAATAGCATATCTGCCATTGTAGTGTCTTTACCTGCAATGTGCTTAAACTCGGGATTTAAGGACTTAATGTAGGCAATCCACCGCAACATAGCAATGTCTGGAGTTGAGCAGCTTGTAATCATCCCAAGAAGTGGTAGACAATCTGTTCCTACAGCCACACATGCACCAATTAGGTACTCTTTCCCACTTTTCAAGGCTGTAATCATACCCCATAACTCTCTCTTTATCTGTGGATAGTTTCTTTGGCGAGCACTTAGTACCTTTGCTCCAAATCTTACCACATACATGTGTCCTTCTTTGTCATCTTGACCTATTGCCCATCCAATCCTTGTAGGACTGGTGTCTATTGTCACAATTACTGGCCTTTGACACCCATAGTCTACCATTCTCAAAGTCGTTGCTGACTGGAGAAACTCCTTTAGCTTTTTCATGGATTTTACATGTGCTTCTGTCCATTTAAACTTTTGATTCTTTCTAAGCAACCGATAAAGAGGATCAGCTACATGTGCATAATGTGGAATCCAAATAACATAAAAGACACATGCTCGCAGAAACCTTCTAACCTCAGTGATGCTAGTGCATGTTTCTTTCATTCTTTGGATGGCATCTACCTTTGCTGGACAAGGTTTCCTACCATATGGCCCGCACATGTGCCCCACAATGAGCACTTCATTGACACCAAACATAGAATTTTTCCCTGACAATGTAAGATTCACTTCTTCCAACCTAGACAAAATTTTATCACAATCATTTATGTGATTTACCACAAACTTGCGACATCCCCTGAGATCCAAAGCTTCATCTTTGTCACTTTCTTCACATCCTTTGATAGGAAAATCATCAATGAAAGGCATTGTGATTTGAGGAAGAAAGTCACGTAAGACCTTATTCATCCCATTCATCATATGTGCAACCGAGTTGGTTGCTCCCTATGGCAAGGTACACATCCTTACCAAACCCAAAGGTGTCCTCATGGTTGTCAAGTCTCTGCTTTCGATTGCAAGCTGAAATTGATCATACCCTGAGTAGAGATCCCCCATTGAGTAGATTGCCCTCCCTGCAAATGCCTCTGCAAACTCATCGGCAATTGGACCTGTACCTACATTTCTAATTGTCACCTTGTTCACTGGTTGCATATCTTGGATGAAGCGTAGAGAGCCATTCTTCTTTGGAACCGTGAACCACCTGTTTGAGTATGGAGCACAAGAAGGCTCCAAGATTCCCATTTTGATTTTCTCATTCAGTAGCTCTACTAACTTTGGCAAATGAACCTTTGGAACCGAAATAGGCCGCAGATTCCAAGGCACATCAGGTATTGTGAAAATTACCATAGGAGCTACAATAGAAGGATCAACACATCCTATCTCATGTGGCTCAAATGCAAAAGCCTTACCATGCTTTGAAAGCATTTCTTTGAAGCACTTTGTCTCCTCCTGTGTTAGAACCTCATTGCGACCAATCTGCAACTCTTGGAAAGACTCCTTTGTGAAGGTATGCCCAATCTTTTTAGGATTCCTCAAACTTGGTTGTAAAGAAGCCTGCTCAATCTTTTCCCTATTGTTGGGTGGTAAGGGTGAAGCTATTGGTTTCACCTTCTTTGCTACACTCTTGTATTTAGTTTCAAAATGGACTTTTGGACCAACTATTTGGTTTTCTTTAAAGGCTTCTATTACTTGATACATTTCCATAGAGAAAACTTCCACAACTTCATTTTCAAGATGCAAACTAGACCCCATTATAGCATCAAGCTCACCCATAGTATCTACAAAAGAAACTTGTTCACACAAACCCAAAACATTTTCAGTAGGCTCTAGCAACCCACTCTTTTTCATGTCTATTTGTACATTATGCACATATTGCCTCTCACATCTCTTCAAATATTAAAGTTTTGTAAAACATACTGATCCATTCCTTGTTACCAAGGAGCCCGTTGAAAAAGTTTCACCTATTTTTGGATCAGGCGAGACCCTTTTTCTTTCTGTACCACTACATCTCGCTTTACAATGGTACTTGGCCAAAACCCATCATTTCTCTATGATCATGAAACTCTTTGCTCACCTTTGCTAGAGGATGTTCTCTGAGGTTGTCACGATTTCTTTCATGGTTAACACAAACTATGAGAAATTGGACAGCTCGTTTACCATCTTTGCTACGTATCCTAACATATGCTGAACCATCATCCATTACCTTTGTTTCCATTCAAACTTCCACAATGTAGGGCTGTCGAAGGATGAGATGATATGAAGATGTATCCTGTACAAAGAAGTTTTGGTCAATCTTTACATCACCTATTGTCACCTTCACACCTAGACATGCTGCATACAATTCACCGGATGAATTGTTTGCCACTTTTACCATCCAGCCATGATCTGTGTCCATCGGTCATTTGCACTTGTTGTAGAGACTCTTTGACATTATGTTTATTTCTGAACCATGGTCAATCAAGGCAACAAATGGCTCTTCAAGATCAACTACCTTGACCAAAGTTTCTGTAGTAGCCCTTGCCCAGTGACTTCGTGAATAGTAACTCCTAGGAATAGCTTCAACTTTTTCATCATCATTTGAGAAATGCACTTGCTTCACTCTCCCACTGGATTGGTAGCATCCTACCACATCCTCCTTATTTTGCAACTGCATCCCTTGTGTCTTCAAGGTTTCTCCGTCAACCTGTGGACGAGCAACCTCAGCAAGAGTTTGCCTCTTCCTCTTGATGATGTCAATGATCTCCTCATGGAATTCACGCTTTGCAATGCCAAGAACTTCTCCCAGAGTAAACTCGATCTTGTTATTCAAGATCCTTTCCTCCAAGACTTTCTTTAAATCTGTAGTAACCTCAATATCAAATTGTAGTTTATAAGTTGGGCCTTTTGTCTTACCTTTTGTTGGCTCTTTCTTCTTTCCTGTTGTAGACTCCTCCATGAGTACTTCAGGTGGAGATGCTCCTTGTGTTGAGGGTGTTTGAGAAGGCATTGAGTCGCTTCTTCCCCCACTTCTAGAAGCTGTTTTTGATGGTCCTTCATCAGCATTCTCACGTCTGCGCTTCTCTTCTATAATTGCCTCATTTTGTTGGCATTTTGTAATGTAGGCATGCACTGACAATGAGTCCACTGGATCATTCCATCGTGTTTCTAGACGTATGCAATCACCTGCTTCATGTAGAATCTCTTTTGTAAGCTTTCCCTTTTTAGCTAATTGCATGAAATTTGGCCAAATTTGACCATGATGGTCACTCACCTCTTCATCACAAAAATGATCAGTTTTTACTCCATAAGTAGCTGCCTCAACTGAAGAGGTGGCATGCTTAGTTGCCATATCTTCAACTAAGGTTTGCATTCCCCCCTTCCCAAAGTTAGTTCTCAAGGATAGACTTGTCTCTCTTGAGTGGATTTTACCATCCTTAAAAAAGAAAACATCTTTTGACAAAGCATCACTAAAATCATCACAATCCCTTCTTACATGGTCTGTACTATCACACCAAATACATCTATTAACAAACCCTTCTTTGGGCTGTTGTCTTTGCCTAGAAAGTGGCCCTGACGGTTGGCCTTTTTCTTCAAGCTTTGCAAGCTTCACCTTCAAGTCACGCATTCCCTTCACAAGGTCATCTAGCATGGACTCATCAAACTTAGGAGCGATAAAAGTAGGCTTTACCATTTTGTCTAGACATTATGTTGATCTAGGTAGTGTTTGCATGCACTTCATGGGTGTGTGAGTCTCTCCCGTCCAACATTGGCGCCGCTGCCGGGGACACAAGGACCTAAGTAGGTTTCCTACTAACACTCGTGTGATGGTTGCTTGATTTAGTTTCGGCTAAAGAAAGCGTTTTTCTTAAGTGGATCCGGAAGGGGATATTCCGCGATCAAGTGGATAGCCAAGAAGCGTGTGTCTTGCCGAGGGTCTGCGACTAGATAGGTTTAGTTAGGATCTGTGGATTAGAGTAGTTGTTGGTGTTCGAGTGATTTGTGAGGTGATAAAAGCGTTTACTAGTCCGCGTGTGGCAGTGAAGTGTTTTTCTACTCATAGATACAAAACCCCATATGATTTGCAGGAGTAGCTTTTGGTAAGTGATCCGATTTTGATCTAGAGCTATTTAACACTGAATTATTTGCTAAAGTGCTTGATTGCATTTGAAATCACGAAAAAGTGTGCTTTTGAGGGTAAAAATTCATTAAACAAGCTTTTGTGGATGTTTTTGTATGACTGACTAATGATGTGCATATAAAAGAGCATTTGCAAGGGTTCTGTGAAGAAAACCTGCAATTCTGTAAACATAGACATCCTACGCGTAGGATGTCTCAAGGGGGTTCTGGAGATCAAATTTGAAAATTCTGACTGCACCAGTGGGTTCAGAGGGTAGGTTTTACCCTAGTAACATATTGACTTGGGTGTTTTTCCCTATTTTTGTTGACCAAAAGCCAAAAGGCGGAGTCAGAAAACGTAAAATTTCAGCAAAGGCTTAATTGAGTCATTTTTGCATGTTTTTGCAATTGTGAAGCATTCCTACGCGTAGAATGTCTTCTGTGTGATTTTGGACTCTAAACAAAATTCTAAGCATACCACAGTGATCAGCACCTTAAGGAGAGTCTGTGGTTCAAATTTGGGTTCATTCTGAGCAAAAAGACATCCTACGCGTAGGATGTCCACTGCATAATTCTGAAACCAAAATTCTATTGTGACCATACCATGTTGTCATATAGCCTTAGATAAGCCTCCTAGGCAAATTTGGTCCAATTTGGAGTTGATTTGACTTAGGAATTCATCAGAACAGACATCAGGCTTCTAAAGCAGATTCTTGATCATTTGACCAACCTATAGGTGTCAGAATCAAAAAGTAAAAATAGCTGTGAGTTTAGCACATCAAGGGGAAGCTACACTGTAAGTTTGGACAAAATCTGAGCAGTTAGACATCCTACGCGTAGGATGTCTCCATCTTGATTTAGGACTCCAAACCAACTTATGAGCACACCACTGTGATCAGCACATCAAGGAGAAGCTGGGGTGAAAATTTCAAGTCATTCTGAGCAAAAAGACATCCTACGCGTAGGATGTCTCAAGGCCATTTTTAGGTCCAAATGAAATTATGAGCATACCATTGTGTTGTTGGACTTAAGGGGAGTCTCTGGAACAAATTTTGTTAAATTCTGAGCATATAGACATCCTACGCGAAGGATGTCTCTAGGCCAGTTTTAGGGTCCAACTGTACTTTTGACCATACAGAAGTGTTCACAGTGTCACAGAGATCCCAAATCTTTTTTCAAAATTGAATTTGGACTCATTTTAGGTCAGTTTTGAAAAAAACGTCGTTTGAGGCCTCAAAATTCATCCACAAGTTAGGGGTGTCTAAAAGCGACAATTTGCGAGAATTGTGACGAAACGGTTGCGGTTTTGGACATAGTTTTGACTTTTCCCTAATCAAAGAACTTGAACACAGTGGATCAAGTCTACTTGAACCAAGCAAGAGCTCTTAAGCCTAGAAATCATGTCTACCCTAGATTCAAACGCAACTTACACAAGCTTGGAGATCCCGACGATAAAGGAATATCCTCCCACAATGGATCTTCCAAACTTGCAATTCATAAAGACCCATCTTGTTGAGAGAGTTTGGATGATTGATCATGAGAGTGAAGGACTATATAGATACATTGACGACAATGAGGTCAATCTTTATGGGTGCTCAGATCCATACCTAGAAGAGATAACGGATTACAAGCTCTTATATGTCTACACATACGGAGTCGACTGTCAATGGAGATTTATAGTTGTCGACAAGTATGGACGAGAATACAGAGTTGTAGAAAACACAAATCTATAGATTGTACTAGAAAGAGGTGGATATTTTGTCAATGAAGGACCACAAATGCATCCACCAAACACTAGAATTCCTATAGGAATTCCAAGAAGAGAGCCACTAGGATTCCCTTCAAGAGTGATAACGAGAGAAGGATTAGGAGAGTCTCTGGTTAAACTTGTAGACAATCGACGAGTTAGACCATCCCAAGTTTAGAAATGGGTAAACAGAAAATGCTCCGGAGACAAAGATCCGAGAGATCACGTAGCGGCTTTTAGAAGAGTGATTAGAGCAGAGGAAGTTTTAGATTTTGCGACACAATTTGCGGGATTTGGATTGACTCTAGAACATGATGCAGCTACATGGTTCGACTCGGTGGAAAAATGGGATTTTGAGACCCTAGATGAGCTGTTTGAGGAGTTTATTGAAGAATTCTCGCCAAAAGGCATTGCTCACAACACGGTCTCGCAAATCCATAGATTCAAATAGAAAGAGGATGAATCAGTACGCAAAGCATCATTACGGCTCAAGAGATATGTTAAACTCTGTCCGAGAGCGGAATTACCTACGCAAGCACGACTGATGTTGATCTTTATCCAGGGAATGAGACATGCGGGCCTTCAGAAGGATCTGCATATGATAAGGAGGATGACGCTAAACGAGATGATCAAAGAAGCTCTTTATCTAGTGGATAACTGTGAGGCATACAAAGAAACGCACTTAAAGAGTCAAGGAGATGACACATCCTCTCAGCACAGTGTTTCACAGATAAGTGAGTCCATTGCCAAGCCAACGGCACCTATTGATCAAGCAAAGCTTATCGACGACTTGGTTAAGAGATTGATTCCTCTTGTAAGGTCTGATTCGGGAGAGCCAAAGTGGTGTGAAATTGAGAGAAAATGGACGAACCATACAGAGGAAGAGTGCTATTATAGCATGGAAAATGCTAGGGAGAGGTATGTACAACCTGTTCCAGAAGCACCTACTCCACCTAGATACATTACGGGGAATACGTCAGGACCAGTAGGAGTTTTAAGGCCACAACTTGTCTTAGGACAACAACCTCCGCTGCCAGGTGCTAGAATGCAGGTAGACATGAGATACATGCCAATGATGGAAGCATCAAATAAACCAACGCTAGTACCAGCTACAATGTGGTATAGCAACCAAAGAGAGTAGTACCCTTCGGAGCAACAAAAGGTGAGAGAAACACATGGAGTGGTGAGGCCGGTACAACCTCCACCTCCCGGGTTTCAGTCGAAAGAAAGAAGGTATGAAATGGACGAAAGGACATTGCGATTCATTGCAAATAGCGGCTTATCTAGGTCAAAGCTTGCTTATAGCCAAGAGGAAATGCTAAAAGAATCTCCTCAACCAGAGACAGATTGTCACAAAAGTCGTGACAACCACTTCGTCAAACAATGTCCTCATACGGAGATCACTGAAGTAAATGCCTATTGTCTTGAGTGTGGCACCACTCACTTGATCCCCGATTGCCCGAAAAAACCAAACCAAATCAGGAAAATCACAACAAATGTATCTGGGATTGTTCAGCTACCTAGTAGCTCAGAAAATGAAAATGTTGTACCAGTTCAAGTAGTTACGAGAGCACAAGCTCAAAAGAAAGCTGATGAGAATCTAGAGACAAAGAACACGGAAAGTGACACGAGTCCAAAGACAGATGATGGACCAAAGACAGATGCACCTAGTCAAAAAACCAAGAGCAAACGAAATTGTTGGAAAGCTAGAAAGACTAGGAGGAAAGCACGCAGGGAACGAGAGAAAAAATCCCTAGCTGAGAAGCTTACGGAAGCTGAGGAGAAGATAAAACAACATGAGGAAAAGGAGGCACCTTCTCTTACACAGATGGTTAAATCTCTAGAAGAACCATCCACGGATGAGAAACCGAGAAGTGCTAGTTCGGGAGGATCTGTGTTGGCAGTGAAGGTTAATGAGACATTAGATGCCCTCTTGAAAGCCTATGATGTGAGGCTCAAAAACAACCAAACCCAAGAACACAGGTGGATGACATATCCCTATGTGGAACTAGAAAAGCAAAGGTTTGAAATGTGCCAGAAAATGATTCAAACAGCCCAAGCTTTACTAGAACCACCAGTTGCAAAACCTAAGGATGTGATCCGTGTAATGCCTACACAAGTAATCCCACCAAACCAGGAACTAAAAGATCAAGATTCTAGTCATGAGCACAAACCAAACCTCAAAGACCCAGCATTAGAACCAAGGATAGTACTGAATACCACGGATAACTCTTCCGAGGGATTTCACCAAGCTATACCTGAGGATTGTATAGAGATAGATGGTCTTGATGAATTGTGGAAACAAGTCAGAGAGGCCAATGAAGCCGATGACCTAAGAAGACGAGTAGACAAGACTGGTGATGAACGAGGAGTGTTTCTACCACCAATAGAGGAATTTGAGACTGGATCTCAAATGAATCTAAACGTGCGATCGTATTGGGGCGAGAAAGGATCTGTACAATCTATGGATAATCAACCCCATTCTCTAGGAACACTACCGTCCTACATGGGAGAGTACGAGACCAAGTCAGATGTGGTTGCAGTCCCATCACAGAGAGTGTCTCCCAACAAGACCATCAATTCAAAGGGGCTAGTAGATATTCTATCTACCCCAGTCACCTGTACAATAATGTTAGCCGAGTTGCTCAAAATAAGACCAAACATGTGGGCTAATGTGAGTAAATATCTAGAGAAATTTGGTGTAAAAAACCCAATGACTCAAATCGAGGAAGGCATCAAAGAGCTTGAAATACCTCAGCTAAATACTAGGCCAGTGCCATTAAACAAGGTAGGCGAGTATTATGAGGGAGAAGATGGAAACACCACCCTTCCTTTGGAATTCAATGGTGTAAAAACCATGGCAATCGTTGACAGTGGAGCTGGTGTGGCCATTGCAACCAAAGAGGTTTGGAGAAAATGGGGAAAACCTGCCTTGATATCCACACGAATGACCCTGCAGCTTGCAGATGGACACAAGGAAAAGCCCCTAGGACTGCTAGAAAAAGTACTTGTTACTTCTTGTGGCATTGAATATGAACACACTTTTGTTGTTGTTGACTTTGGCAAGAAGAACAACTATGACATCATTCTGGGAAGACCATTCATGCGACAATTGAAAATGGTCCAAGATTGGGGTTATGACCATATATACCTAAGACATATGGAAACCATAATAAAGATAAACTTGAGGGACCATAGCTATAGGGATGTGATGAGAACACCGGTAGAGGAGTTTGATTCCACCACAGTTGCACGATCGCAACTTCCAGCTTGGTTAGGTAAGTCTAAAGAACTGTGGATTTGTGGAGCTTCACAATGTGGTAGCTTAAAACGCGAGGAATGTATCTTAGAACGGGTTATAGAGGATAGGGACTATATCCCAGAACCATTTCCTAAAGAAGAGTTAGAGCCTTTTGGATGGGAACACATCTTGGCTACTCTGGACGTGTGCGCCGTGGAGGATGCTCCCACAACAAAGTTTTGTGATGAAAATGGCTATGATGTCGTTCCTTATTTTGCAGTGAGTGTAATCCAGGAAAATGAAGAGAACCAGACATCAACAAGCTCTCGAAATAAGGAGCAAACAAATAAATGTGGAGAATCAAAGGATGAAGAAGACGACGAGTTCTATGACTCTGTAGAACACTTCGAGCTTCAAGAAGATCAACGACCCAGGAATCAATGTCATCACTACACAAATAAAGTGCATCAAAAGTGGATTCCAAAGTCCTCCGTAAAAACACAGCCACGACAAGCATCCTCATACATGGCTCCTAATAAGGATGCAAAGACTCAACTAGGAGGACTACGACCAGAGCAACGAGCTAACAATTCTCTAATCAATGGGCTAGAAAAGTCCTCCAAGAAAATACCACCCACGAGCAAACAGACAGTAACTTTCCACTACCAACCAAAAAATCAAGGGAAAGTAAAAGAAGTCAACCTTGCTGAGGATAGTAGCGATAGTGATGAATCTTACAACATCCCCTATCATCAACTCAGGCCATCACTATCACCAACCCCTTCAGCAACAACCATGACAGGTCAAAAGAACAAGACAACAAGTCAAAGCCAAAAATCTCGACAAATCTGGATACCAAAAAGCCAGATTGGCCAAAAAGAGATATGGATCAAGAAGACAAAGATCTCTAATGACAAATTACAAGATCCAACACCAAAACAAAAACAAGGAAAGCGTGCATGAATGGGTAAGAATATCACAAAGTCGCAAGCTTTCACAACTCAGGTTTGGGCTCCAAAGAAGTTGATTCAAGCACAAAAAGGTCAGGAATTCATTTGGATTCCCAAACAACCACAGTATCAACTTTCAAAGCCTGAATCCTGTCCCCAACCAAGCGTACAAGGGCTGAAGCAAAGACCACTGTTTACTTACACAACAAAAAGGTGGATCCCAAAGAAGTCTCTTCAAACACAAACGAAGCACGGGCAAGTATGGGTTCCCAAACGAGAGCCAGCAACAAAACAGCCAATAATCACAAAGAAATGGGTCCCAAAGAAGAACAACAAAACTGCTATCAGTGCATCGCCGCTTGAATTCTTACAATTCTTCCTACGATTACAGTACAGTTAGAAGAGAGCAAGTCACTTCAATCAAGCAACGATACAGGAGCTTCACAGACCATTACATTGCTTAGAATAGGAAGCCTCGCCAACAAATGCCAATAAGCAAATTGCTTATACCCACATCTTGCACAACATAAATCTTTTCCATGCATTGACTGTGTATGCATAATAGAGCTACATTACAAGGCCTTCATAGGCACAACTTTTAATTGCCCAAGCACAACACATACCCTTTGCGATACCCTGTTGTAAAGGATGACTCCAAATAGGAAGGGGGGAGGCATTCTGAATGCGGACCTAACATTATGACTATTAGAGGGCAATGTTTTGTGAGATGCATTGAATTTTTGCGTTTTATTGTGATAATTTTTTGATGAAATTTAGAGTATATGCCCTCATAGTAGTGTTACAGAGGAGTATGGGGACAAAATCCATATATGAGCCCTTAGGGACATGTGTATAGTGTACATAGCATTTAGATTTCTATTTGAATGATTTTTCTTTTGTTGAGTTGTTTTAAGATTTTCTGTGTTATTATTAAGAAAAAATTAAAAATTCCATAATCCACATGAAGAAAAGACTGACGAGAGGCCTGAGCACTACAAAGAGAAGAAGGTACAGGAAAACGATGAAACTTCACGAAGTATGTCTCAACAGCCACTACAACAGCCGAAGAACTTGTCACAAAGCAGTGTCAACATGCAACCGACAAGTCATAAAAGTCAAAATCGAGTGGCTAAGCCACAAAATGAGTGAGGTGTTAGTCCCAAAGCTTCAAGTAATATTCTCTGTGGTCTAAGTGTCTTAGCTATTCTAGGTACTGCTCAAGCTAAAAGAGTTGAGCATATTTACGTTGTGTCGCTCATGCTGGTATAGGTGAGCAAAAGAGTCGAAGTCTAAGTACTTAAGTCTGGTGAAGTGAAGGAGACGGTCCAAAAGACACTCACGTACTGAGCATAGTGAGATACGAGTGGAGAAACTTCTACATCAACAACCCTTCTTGGAAAGGTGGAAGCTATTGAGACCTCTTTTGATGTCACATGTGCTACATTTATTCCTCGAAACACCCATCATCTCCTTCTTTCACATTGCATGCTTTTGTTGACAAATTTCTCATATGCATATAGAGTGTCCCGTAATTGGCACTTGCATCAGGCACTCTTTCCGTGTTTCACCCGAGCACTCACCTTTCATGAACATGTACTTCACGTTCAACTTCTCAACTCCAATAAGAGCGTATACCAAAGGCATTTTTTTCCCACCGTGTTTTTTCCCTTTGGTCATCCAGGTTTTAGACCCTAATCTAACGACACCTATCACCATCCTCTTGTACATATTCCTTCTACATCAACAATAAGAAAATGCTACTCAAATCAATTGACAAATGAATTGGAGCACCAATTTCAGATCATAGCATACTTCTCCTCAATGGCGAGTCGAAGAATGGCCTACAATGACAAACCTGCAGACAACACTAACAACATGATTGCACAAGAACAAAGAAGTCCCTAATGAAGAAGAGAAGACATAAAAGTAATCAGAGGATCTCAAAAGATGAATGGTTACGATGATAGACGTCCGCTCTAATGGATCATAGTTCTTGTTGTGGTTCGACAAAGTTACAAGCAGTGCAACAAATGAAGCCAAAATGACAGCAAAGACCACATCGCCATCGACAATCAGGTCATGTTGGGGACGACATGAACGCGGAAGGGAGGAATGTTGACCGTTGGGTCAACAACACAACATAACTCAAGTTTCGTACCAAAGTCTTATCTTTTGCGAGTTATGAAATGCTGCGCATTATGGCTATAAACATCATTTGTAATGAGTAGTTATTCTAGTTTCAGAAGCCGGGGTGCAATGGCACTTCTAGATTGTAAATACAACGCCATTTGACCCTTTCAACCCCATTTTTGGTTAAACCTAAGGTAGCCTTAGTATATAAGGTACCTAGGTCATTTTGTAAAAAGACTTTAATCATAATCAAAACTTAGCGCTGCCGTCTACTATGTGTGAGAGAGAAAGAGAGTGAGCGTGAGCTTCATCCTCTCGCTACGCCCGGCTCTCTCAACACATTGGAGATCCAACTGCACCATTGATGTAGGCTCGAGGAGAGCTACGCGACAACGCCAAGCATTCCACGCGAGACGAAGCGCACACGTCGACGCATCTACGAGCTATTTGTGGTCGTAAGTGTATCAAACGATGTCTGTTTTCTGCGTGCTAGGAGTCTATAGAATCGTGGCGACATAAGCTACGCATAGGTACTCATAAATTTCAGTTTCGGGCACTTTCAAAATTCTGACATGTCATCCTACGCATTTTTCGCAGATGGGTTTAGAGTGAGGGTTTTGAGTGTAGAAGCTTAGGGACAGGTGTATCCTAGTGAGGGGATGGTGTTCCTTAAGTTTCATACGAATCTGGCATGATTAGGTGAGTTACCTTCCGTATGTGTGTATGTGGCTAGGTGGTGTAGTTGAGAGCAGTGAGATTCTTGATTGTGGTTTAGTTGGCCTTCCTGAGTGTTGTATGTGTAGGATGGTCTCAGCCTGACAAGCTTAAGAGATTTCCTCCGTGTGCCTATTGTGTCATTTGTGTCCTCGATTGACATTATGTTGATCTAGGTAGTGTTTGCATGCACTTCATGGGTGTGTGAGTCTCTCCCGTCTAATAGTAGTCAACCACGGGGGAATATTGTAGTTGACGATGACAACCGGCCATACACTGTAAGACGTTGACCTCTGACCAAATGGTTTTATGCCATCCATAGCCAGGTCGATGCACAAATTTCAAGCTTCCATCGCAAAATCTGGCCATGTGTCATTTATATGTTTCCAAGCTGCACAATCTGCAGGAATCCCCAACACACCATTCAAAGATCTATTCTCCTCGTGTCATGATGCTAGGGTGGCCATGGACTTACATTCAAAGAAATTCTTGACGCAAGGCAGCAGAGGAAAGTGTTGCAAAATCTTTTGTGGATTTTTTTGTCCATGGAGATCTACTCGATATCTCTCGGAATCACATTTCAAACACTTCTCCATGTCTATGTATTCCCCTCTGAAAAGAATGCAGTCGTTAGGACAAGCATGAATTGAATTGTAATCCATCCCCAAGTTTTGCAAGATCTTTCTTGCTTCCTCTCTGGAATCTGACATCACATTATCAATTGGCAGTATGTGCTCTTTGAGCAATCTACACAGCGAAAAAAAATACGGTACACTTGTGTAAGTAATCTATCAGATCATTATACATCTATAGTTTTTTATTGAAGTAAACACATTGTAATAGATCACCTGAAAAGCACTATGATGCTAGTGTCACTCCATCCAAACTTTGCTTGCATGTTGAGAAAAACCAAGAGCGCTTCCAATCTAGACACACGTGCTCCACCATACAATGGCGTATCGGCTTCACTTTTCATGATAAGCCTTTCTGAATCCATGATCATCTGGATCATTTCATCGATCTTGGGCTCAAACATAGCCTCATTGGGACGGTGGTCTGCATGATCACCCTCCGAGCTGTCCAAGACTGCATCTTGTGGCCTCGCGTATGCTGCTTGACCGAAGCGCCTGCGAACACGTCTTTTGGGTTGCAAGATTGCTGCCTGTTGGCCAGCGTCAGAGTCTGACAAGTTGTAATTGGCAACAACTCAATCTATAATAGATGGGTCAGTCTCGCCAAATTCGTGAACATACTGCAAAGAAACATGTCTTGTCCATCGCACAGCATGTTTGCATTGATTACAAGGACATAAGATCCTTGTTGAGAGATAGGTGTTTCGGTTGGACGGCCCCACATCGTCGTCACTACTCATAATGAATGTGAAACCTTCTAACCTGAACATAAATTTAATATTCTATTGGCATCCTCTCTCTCTCTCTCTCTCTCTCTCTCTCTCTCTCTCTCTTAGATCACACTGTAAACTACCTCACATTCTCTAGTCATGTCCAATCCCCGCACACATCGGTCTAGAGGTGCAAAGAGATCAGAACCACCGGGTTATAATCTCGTTTTTATTGGTCAATGCCTATATTTGTGGGTACGAGAAATCTACACACCCACGTCTACATGACAATGCATGTAGTGGACGAAACCCTTTGCCTCTTCTTTAGCTATAGCAATTCACAGCAGCTTAACATCTCTTCACAACAGCTCCTTGCTCGAGGGACATACCCTAAAAGCTCTAATAGATAAGCACAGGTAGCATGTATATGATTACACCAAGTGGCCACATCCATGGAGAGGAAGAGAGAGATAACCATTGGCCCAACTCTAAATTTAAATCGTAATCCTAAAGGTAAACTAGATCTAACCTTAAATCTAACCTAATCTTAAATCTAACATAGATCTAATCTTAAATCTAACCTAAATCTAAATCTAATATAATCTTAAGTCTAACCTAACCTTAAATCTTACCATAATCTTAACTATAACATAAACCTAAATTTAATCTAATCTTAAATCTAACATAAACCTAAATCTAATCTAATCTTAAATCTAAGATAAATCTAACATAAACCTAAATGTAATCTAACATAATCTTAAATCTAGCCTAAATCAAATTTAAATGTAATCTAACTTAACTCCTCATCTAATCTTAAGTCTAACTTAATCTTAAATCTAATATAAACCTAAATCTAATCTAATCTTAAATCTAACATAATCTTAAGTCTAACCTAATTTTAAATCTAACCTAAACCTAAATGTAATCTAACCTAATTTTAAATTTAACTTAAATGTAATCTAACTCAATCTTAAATCTAACCTAACCCTAAATCTTAATATAACATACCATTTCATATTTTCTCTACTTGTTTTATTTATTTCTCTCTCTTTGTTTTCTCCCCTTATCTCTCTCTCGCTCTCTCTTTGCTTTCTCCCCCCCCCCCCTCTCTCTCTCTCTCTCTCTCTCTCTCTCTCTCTCTCTCTCTCTCTCTATGTGTGTGTGTGTGTGTGTGTGTGTGTGTGTGTGTGTGTGTGTGAGTATGCATTCTTTGTTTATGTATGTATGTGTACATTTTTTGTACATTCAATGTGTGTGTGTATGTGTTTTTTGTTAATGCATGTGTGTACATTCTCTCTCTCTCTCTCTCTCTCTCTCTCTCTCTCTCTCTCTCTCTCTCTCTCAAAGACACAATGTGTGTGTGTGTGTGTGTGTGTGCGTGCGCGTGTGTGTGTGTGTGAGAGAGAGAGTGGGAAAAAGAGAAAGAGGGGAAGGGAACATGAGAGGGAGGAGAGGGAAGGAGCATACCTGGCTCTCCTTCCTCTCCTCGTGTGTGTGTGTGTGTGTGTGTGTGTGTGTGTGTGTGTGTGTGTGTGTGTGTGTGAGAGAGAGAGAGAGAGAGAGAGGAGGGGGGGGGGAGAGAGAGAGAGAGAGAGAGATGCGTGTATACCTGTTTCGCTAGAGCGTCGAAACTTTGGCACTCTCGATTTATTTTTTTACCCCTGTTGACGTCGCTATGGTCGTAGCTATTTAACAAGTAGTATAGCGACGAGCATAGCAGCGACAATAGCCACGCCGTGGATTTTCACATTTGAGCGTTGTACTGCTAGCGCCACTAATATGAAGAACCTCTTGTAGTGTCTCTGGAGCAACATGTGTGTGTGTACTAGTGGACGGTGCATCACTAGCACGTCCAACATTCTGTGTAACTAGTAGTGAGGCAACATCCTCAAACCGTACTCTGTGATACTCAATGTCTTTCACTGGCTTTCTATGCATCTTAGACTCGTTTAATATCACCTATGAGATGCGTATAACCTTCTTAGATTCTGGGTGCCAGAGACAATATCACATCTCTCCGTCCACACCATATGCAATAAAGATGCACTTGTGTAATTTGGGGTCCAGCTTTTGTCTAAGCTCTTTTGGCACATGTGAGAATGCCTCACACCCAAATACATGTAATCTGTCATAAAAGGGTTGTTTTCATGTCCACATCTCCTGCAGAACCTTGTACTTTAGTGGTGTACTAGGTAATCGATTGATCAAATAAGCAGCCGTCATAACAGCTTCTCCCCAAATTCTTGAGGTAAGTTGGTCATAGACAACATAGAAGTGACCCATTCCTGAATGGTTATATCCATCCTCTCAGTCACATCATTCTGGGCGGGTGTGTAAGGCGTGGTAAACTATCTTTGAATGCCTTGTTTACTGCAAAAATCCTTGAACTCGGAGGAGAAGTACTTGCCTTCGTTGTCACTTTGCAAATCTTTAAGCTTTCTACCCAATTGGCTCTACCAAGGCTAAGAACTTAATAGACACTAAAGACGTCGCTCTTTTTCTTCAAGAGATAAACCCACACCTTGCTAGTAGATTCATCTATGAATGTCAAGAAGTATAATGCCCCCCCCTAGAGACTTGATTGGCATAGGTCCATACAAGTTGCTATGAAAGAGATCTAGAGGACTTCCTAAGTCCTTGTCTGAAGGCACTAATGTCAGCCTAGTTTGTTTGCCATAGATGCAATGCTCACATAAAGAGAAGTTAGAGTATAACATAGGGATATAACCCAAATGCTGCAAGACTTTCATTCTCTTCTGACTCATATGACCTAGCTGGCTATGCCACAACTCTGTAGACAGCAGCTCGTCTACACAAATAGAATTGTCTTTCACGAAAGAGACATAAAGTGAGTACAATGAGTCAGAATTTTGGCCTTCAAGCATGACCAGATTCCCCTTCTTGATAATCCATGATCCATGAGCATATATGGTAGTGTAACCCAAATCATCCAACTGTCCAAACCTCTATGTCAATTTGGGTAATGTCTGACATTGTGCAACATAAACTCATTGCCATTACGCATAGAAAACTTGATGCTGTCCACACGCATATATCAAGCTCATAAGAATTGCCTAGCGTCACTATGCCATGTGTACTTGGGGAGGTCACTATGTATAAATTGTATATATTGCATGCATTCAAGGACTATTTCTAAAACTCCTTGTCTATGAATTTTTGACAAATAAAATACACACTTTTTCTATTCAATGTGTATTTTTTTTTTCTCGATTCCATTTTAAACCTTCTGTATGTGAAAATGTGAGAAAAAGAAAAATTTAATAACCCTTTCTACTGCACTCACGTGAAAGTCACATAATTATTAAATGACCCCCCCCCCCCCCCCCCCCCCCCCCCCCCCCCCCCCCCCCCCCCCCCCCCGAGCATGTGTGGTAGTGTATGTAGAAACCCACTCCTTGTAAGGAGTCACGTGAAAGCTAGCACCTGAGTCCACAATCCAATTATGCACATAACACTTGTCAAGAGCTAACAATGCATCAGGACTCACATCTTATGCAAAAATCAACACATCATTTGGCACATCAAAAACTGTCTCAATAGCTGGAGACTCAACCACATTAATCTCTTCAATTTTTACGTTGCTTTTAGGTTTGTCATACCACTTTCTCCTTGCCCTTGTCACGCTTCAATGTGCGGAAATATTTATTCAAGTGCCCCTTTGTATGGCAGTAATAACACTCAACATTTCTCATGTCTTTGCCGTGACTCTTGCTACGACCTTGCCTGCGATCTTGAGAATGACCGTAGCTACGACCACCCACGATGCCTTTGCTTGTCACGATTGCCACTAGTCACATACGCATCACCATGCCCTCTTGCATCAAGAGATTGGCGTTGAATCTCCTTAATGAGCAACATACTAGCAACATCGCTAAAAACTAGCTTGCCATTAGGTGAAAAATTTCTTATGGTTGTGTTGAAGGTCTCCCATGACGATCTCTCTGCACTGCTCGGTTCCCTTGTTGGAAACATTTGCAGCTCCACTACTGCTGCAATTTTCCTACATCACCATCAACTCTCGAATTGAAGCTTTTACAAGAGCCGCAATTGTTGCTTAGTTTCTCATGCCATCGCTCACATCTTCCATAGCCATCATGACTTGAAGCTTCAGCCAAAAGGCCGCTATTGCTCCTAGGAATGCTAGTGGAAGGGCGGTCGACCCTAGAGCACTCATGCCTGCTACCCTACAGCTCCCTCTTCCGCTATAGAATTCCAAGATTCAAGTAGGTGACAGTTGTCCCAATTTAGCATGTGATCACATGCAATCAAGCAGCAATTTTGTGGCCATAGAATATGAAATTGCCCGAAGGGACTCAAAACTTAAGGGCTGGCTCCCACACTGTTTCGCTTCAAGCATAGCTAAAGCCTCCTTCCCAAATGGATGGTCGTGCTTTCTAAAGGCAAGGAACGATCCTCATCACCTTGGGTCGGGCCCAAAAACCTCTTCATGTGGTGCAATGCAAGAGATCTCTTGCCGAGTTTATCTTTCAAGCACATTAAGTTTTGCCCACAAAGCAACGTATGTCCAAATTGTGCATTGTTTTGAGTTGGCACATAATATGTATGCAATTCATATACACAAAGACACTACACACATGCACACGGGTTCTAGACACTACCAATACATCATGTATATGGTAAGACCACCCATAAGCATGAGCACACACACAATGATACATATGTGTGTTTTACCCTATTGGAGATCGAGATTGCATCCTCAACAACACAATGGACCAAATAAGGTCAATATGACAACATGACGACAACATACAAAGCCAATGAAATGAAGATAAAAAGGATGACATCAACAATAATGAATGACGACTACAACATAATGAACAAGGATCACATTATGGTAAGGATGAACCATTAATCCCTACACACTGAACTTACCCTAAAACCCATGCATGGATGTATCCAAGTGTGAACCCAAGCATGATGCATCTAATTAGAACCATGTCTTGATGAATCCAAATGTGAACTCGTGTCTATTCCCAAAACTGTCATAGTGAACCATGAGCTAATGTATCCATTGAGAACTAGCCACGATGTATCCAAAAAATCCTAGGATGAAATCAGGTTTAAGAAGGCAATTGTTAGGGTTTTAAACCTACTTCCATCCTATGCCTATGTGAACTACCTCTAATGGTGCTACTCTCAGATACTCTAGTGGGAAGAAATCTTACACTCTGCATGACCTGCATCTATGTGCCACCTCCTATGCCATGTATTAGGACATGTGGCTCAACATGTGGCTTAATGCTACACTCTCCTAGTGCTATATAAGCACACAGTTCATTGTACAAAGATGCATCTTATCGAATCAACTACCTATTTTGTATTATTTTCACTTTGATTTCTTACATCATTTTTTAGGTTAGCGTGTTAATCTAATGTCCTAATCATTATCCGCCTTAGTCAAGCCCTACATCATAGGGAGAGTGGGTGATTGGGAGAGCTTCCTATGGTATATTTAATTACATCTCCTTGTTGAGTTTCCCAATGTAATGTCCCAAAATTTGGTCCTTCCTTTTCAGATCCATAAGCCTTGGTTCCTTTCCTCTTCCCAAAATTATCAATGTCCAGAATGTCAATCCGTGTAAAGAAATAATAATTAGTTATAGCAATCAAAACTTCATTGGCCTAGACATTATGCTTGCAAGATTTTTGGCTTGCCTTAGGATGTTCATCATCTCCAAAAAATGTCATCTTTCCAAAGGTCAATGAAAAAGCTTGGCATTTTCTCCTTACCTTCTCTAGCACCTTCTCAGTTTTCAATCTTTTTTATATTTGATGAAACTCTTCCTATGGGAGAAGTCCTTGCTCTTCATATCTTTGGAAAACTTCAAGTACATTCTTTCCAATTAGATATTGATAAATGAATTGATGAGCTTCTATATCAAGTACTACTACTGATGGATATGGTGTGTTGTAGTCCATGGTGCTCTACCCATTGTGCAAGAATAACAAGCCAATAGTCCTCTCTGAGATCAAAGAGAGTTTGCATGTCATGGAGCACCACATACTCCTTATTGTTTATCTTCTAGGTAGGTAGAGTTTTTGTGCATAACAAGAGATTAAGCTCATCCTTTGGGATGTGAATGGACTCCTCTACCTTTGGGATATTCTTTGATATCAAAAAGAGAGATCAAAGCAATAAAAAAAAAAAGGCTTCCAATTAAAAAATATAATCGCATATGAAAGAAATTGATATCAAAATCTCACTTAAGCCTCTTCCAAAGCAGACAAGATTTTCTCAAAGAGTGACATGCTTCAAGGAGATTAGGAGAGAGTATAAGGCACTCGCTATGGAAATTCTTAGGCTTCCTTTCTAGAGACTTTGCAGGCAGTTTGCAAAGCAATATGAACAGTTGGTAAAGAGCATAGAACATTTTGTAAAGAACGTATGATATCCTTTTTGAAAACAAAAATTTTGTTTAGCTATACACCCCTTGTAAAATTAAACATTTTGATTATGGAGTAAGGAAATAGAGGAAATACAAATAAATTGAGCCAAAGGCTATCACTTTATAATTTCATTAACTCTAAATCTTGTATAACTCCCAATATAGTCTTTCAACAGCATCCACGATTATATCAATCCTTGGATTTGTCTCTACACATCAGTCCAATCTAGTTGTGTTGAGAGTAGCATGTCAAGCCCCCAAGCATAATCCATGCCATCTTCTAGCCCTATACCTAAAGGCCCTAAATACTCTACCACCATGGTAGGAGCTATGTAAGGTAAGTTGAGATGATGAAATCTGGCTTTGAGTGTCTAACTCTACCTCTCTTTCACTGGTTGTATATCTTGTATGAACCTCAATGTGTTGTTCTTCTGGATAAGGAGCACAAGAAGGTTCCAAAATACCCATCTTTATCTTTTCATTGAGTTAATCAATCAACTTTGGAAGATGAGCCCCGGGAAAAGGAATAGGCCACAAACTCCAAGGCATATAAGGAACAATGAATATTACTATTGGAGCTACAACATTTTGATCCACACAACCAATCTCATTATGCCTGGAAAGCAAAGATTTTCCATGATTTTGCAACATCTCTTCAAAGCACCCCGTGTTTTCTTTATTCAAGAAGTCTTCATCACCGGGGCATTCAATTCCTTTAATTTTTCTTTAGTAAACAAGTGCCCATTATTCCTTGGATCCATAGGAGTAGGTTGTTGAGAAGACTTCTTTATAAAAACATCACTTTCTTTTGGCAGAGATACAGCTACAAGCCTGACCTTCTTTGTCACTACCTTGTACCTAGCATTAACCTGCACTTATTTTGCATCCAATTATTCTTTAAACTTCATAAGAACTTCATACATACCAACTAAATTTGTCTTTACCAAGTCAACCCCAGCTTGCATAGTGGATTGCATAACCTCATCCAATTCTTCCATTGAACCCACAAACAATAATTCTTTAAAAAACCCTAAGATTGATCTTGAAAAGCATCTTGGGAATTGCAAAAATATTGCTTCTCCCATTTGCGTATGTCACTAGATTTCTTGTAAGAAATTGAACCCTTTGAAGTCAATCCCAAGAATCCAAAAGAAACTCTCAACCCTTTATATGTTTTGTAGAATGAAGTAATTTGAGCCTTGACAAACACACACACAATTTTTTTTAATCTTTTACACAATCTAAGGATCGACTACAGTTGCAGGCTTCTTAGTGCAAGTGTTTCCCTCACTCTTCCAAAGCAAACCGACTGTAACTTCACAATCAACACACGGATGAATTCCTCATAGTAGTTGCGATAAGCCCCTTTCCCTGAGCCACCATAAGGCATCTCTATTCCCTCATTGTACAACAAAAACCTACCTTTACTTCCATTAATGCACACGCAAACACAATTGGCACAAAGTGGAGACTCCAACCTTCCTCAATTATACAAGAACTCCCTATTTTTCTAGTAATAGCAACACTGAAAGATAATAAGCCATTATTTTCAAAGCCTGTTATCACTTTATAGATCCCCCATAATAGTAGTGTAGCACCCTTTCCCACGGTCAACATCGTGAAGGGCCTCTTTCAACAATGAACCCGATCAACACTACTCACATATAGTTGTTTTGCATTAGAAGACTTTGACTGCATCTCAACATGCATAAGGAGATTACACAACCTAATCAAGTAGACAACCTATTGTAATCTTGCAATTTTGTGGCTTTTGGATATGAGTTGCTTTTAATTATGCCAAGCTTAGAACCTATCCATAGTATCATTTATGTAACTTGAAGTGAACAAACACAAATACACTGATCAACAAAGGTCATGTAAGTACTTCGTTACTTAAAACTACTCAAATTTTGTGTTAAACAAGTGGATTCTGCCATACCTCATCCATTGGTCATAAGTACAATGATTCACCAATTTAGACAGTGTACAAATTTCATCTTCTTTCTATTCACCCGTTTAGCAACACCAATTAGTTTATCTAGTGTAGAGTCATCAGTTTAAGCAGTACAATCTCAACGCAAATTCATCAATTTAGGCAACACCAATTTGTTTATTTAGTGTAGGTTCCTCGGTTTAAGCAGCAAGATCTCAACACAAATTCATCGATTTAGGCAGCATGTCCATTTGGTGTCGACTCATCAATTTAGGTAACATCAATTACAAAATGCAGTGGCTAGCCACCATTGATGATAGTGTGGTTTTACTAACCCGGATATATGATGGAAGTGATTTGGATTGTATTGATATGGATCTGGATTTGGTTCATGATGATGATGGCACTATTCATGATTTGGCCTGATATTGATGGATCTTGGTCATTGAATGATGATTTTGATCATCAATGATACTCCGATACATCAGGGTATGACACATACTACTTATTATAGTGGTATAAGGCACTAAAATATGCAATCTGTGGGCGACTATAGGCATAATCACATTAGATTGTTTAAGTTCGTAAGATGTTAGTTTGATATATTATGTTTCTATATGCAGATCTAACCACTATTTTTTACAAGTCATGATATGCAGATTAATAGCATGGCAACTGAGGGTGATTTCTTTCTTAACAAAGGGGCATATAATGATATTTATGTATGGCATATTAATCATATATTTACTGTATGGTTGAAAGGTAGAAAACAATCTACATTGTTATATTATCTTTTTGAATCTAATGGTGGATATTAGATGCTCACGAATAAAACAACTATGTTCATATACGCTCTTTCTATATTCTTAAAACATTTCATGGTCATACATAGACTTGCATGGGTTCATTAAGGGGTCCATGTGGATGGGAATAGCCATTGTCCTAGTGCTCATGTTGTTCCTCTCTTCTTTGGTGTACCTCTCATCTAATCTCTCTTGTGACACGTATAGCACTCCCCTCTAAGAGGTGAGTGTGCATTGCTCTCTATTAGTATGTTGTTATGTATGTGTATGTGTACGCACGCATGCATGATCATCATTCAAGGGTTGCTACACCTTTGACTATTGCAACATCAAGTGACTACAAGTGTGTTGTGTATGGTAGCCTTGATCAAATGTAGAATCACATTTTGGCTAAACTTATAAGGATGGTGCAAGTCATATGGGTAAATATAGGGATGTAGGTTTAGATATTGTGTAGGCATGACTGAGCATAGTCTAACATCCATCAAAATCTGGAGTTGATAAGTTTTTGGGATCTTGTTGAGGTTAGTGAAGCCACTCCACACAGGCTTTTGTGCTTTTTTGGAGAAAGACATTAGTTTTGGGGTTTACTTCACATGTGGAGAGTAAATGCATCCATGGACTTACACATGAGGTGCCACACTTTTTAATGTGTCATAGGCAAGTCCAAGTCACGATCATTTTCTTGGTGCATTTGCCAAGTTTTGAAGCATTCTAGGTTTTTAGAAGGAATTGCTTATAATGTTCAACCTTTGCTACGAGCATATGGGAACAGGGGCTAGGAAGTTTCTATCCCAGGAGTGCACAATGGTAAAGGGATCTAGAAGGTGTTCACACATTGAGTATGTGCAAGTTGGGCTGAACCCCAACACTTAGGCATGTGTTTCTATAATCTCTCGAGGTGCAGAGGTTGTGGATTGGGTGCCACCTTCTTATAGATTATGTGGAAGGCTTGGCGTGCTCATATATTGAGACCATAGCCTTCCTCGACATCTACTACCTTGACTATTATCTGGTCAAAATTGATGAATACTCTTTGTAGCAAGTGGGATGCATAAGTATACTCCTCCAAGGTAGCGACATATACACTATTTTCTTTGGCTATGGTCATAATCTTCTTCTTCTTTTTTTGGATCAGAGACACATCACGTGGCACTATGCACCTCCTTGGGGGTTTATCTTACACTCTACTTGCATGCCACCGTGATGTATATCTAACTAGCACTCACACTGTACTCATGTAGTGTATGTTTCCTACATCACGAGAGGTCTCTTAAACACAATGCATAGCTCGTTTTTTTGTGTGTGTGTGTGTGTGTGTGTGTGTGTGTGTGTGTGTGTGTGTGCGTGCGTGTGCGTGTGCATGTGTGTGTGTGTGTGCGCGTGTGCATGTGCGTGTGCGTGTGTGTGTGTGTGTGTGTGTGTGTGTGTGTGTGTGTGTGTGTGTGTGTGTGTGTGAGAGAGAGAGAGAGAGAGAGAGAGCATATAAGTGGCATCTGTGATTCCTGTAATGGAAATGGAAATATACCTATTGCAGATGACATGTGGAAAAATCATAAGTGGTCAATGGACTATGCAAAATCATATCACATGTAGAAATAGTTTATTAACACTAGAATGGTAACAGGACACTTTTATGTCCTTGGACACTTTTGTGTCCTGTTAAGTGCCCATTTTGCTTGAATTATTTGAAGAGTATGAAAATGAATTTCTAGGTGCTATATATCCACAAAGTTGCTTTATGAGCTGAAAAAAACTTAGCATTTTTTTTGGAGTATCGATCTCACCATTAACCTTACTCTTGCACAACATTATTGAACCTAAACTGTGTGAAAAAACGGGTCCTGTTTTTGGCTTTTTTTTAATTTTTGGCAACTTACCACTCTCAACTTCATGTTTGTGAGGTTTAGATGGCTAGAGGTTAGGCCTTTATAGTTCTCAACATGTTTTGATGCTTGTAGGGGGAGCTAAGTGTTAAAATTGAAAGTTATGACCAATTTACAAGAATTGCATAATCCTGTTTTTTGGGCAAATTAGCACTTTTATGATTTTTTTGGCTGCTTTCTTAATATCCAAATTCAATTTTGATTGTGTAAGTGTAATGTATAACATAAAGCTAATCTTTCTTGAGTTTTGGGGGACCTAATATGCTATATAGCATAGTATATGATGATGGTGGAGGTTTTTGATTGCTGAAGAATACGATACATTTTAGAGTAGCAAGTATAACTTTCTCAATATTGGTAGTTTCTTAGGCCAATTGTGTGTATTTTGTAGGTAGTAACCATATCTAATCATAGACTACAAACTTGGCTAGATATTGAGTAGTTTCTATGGGTTTCTAGAGGTCATAATGCTAAACCCAGTTTTTTCATGTTTGCTGTATTTAGCACTTTATCATTGCCCCCAAAGTTCCAATTGTAACAGACCCATTATCCTTTTGACATGCTCCATGGATCCTTTTGAATCCAAAGGCCCAAAGGGAACTAAGAAAACATGTATATAGTATATGTATTGAGTGTGACTATAGAAACTTTGATGATAGGTCCGCAGAATGGCAAAAATGCAACTTTTTTGTACCTATTTTTTTGCCAAAAAAAAAATTAGAGAGGTAAAAGCAACCATATGGTTTGGTCACCAACCCATTGAAGTTAACGGGGCATTTTATCTTATGTCCTACAAAAATCCCCACTCTTATTTATATGCAATCAACCGTAAGAAATTGCTGTTTTGGGCAAAATGCACTGGTCCATCAACTTTGGAGGCTTGTAGTGACCAAGGGATAAGAAAAATTACAAGTTTCTCATTTTTTCCATATGTAGTAGTTATTGAACTATAAGCTCATGAAAGGATTTTTCAAAATGAGTGGATCTACTATGGTTTTATAATTTTTTCCTAAAACCCTGAAAGGACACTTTTATGTCTGGTTAGGTTACCATTCTAGTGTTAAAGTGCACTTTATGAGCTATGGTCATAAAGTGCACTTTATGACCATAGATATGGTCATAATGAGCTATGGTCATTGTACGTCCGAGTGGACAATCTGTAATCATTTTGAGCATTCAAGACATCTATAAATAAATACATACAAGAGAAAAATGCTCACTCTTGCACATAGTGAGATTGCATCCAGTCTTTGTGTCTTTTCTTATCTCTTCTCACCTCTCCTCTCTCATCGTGCCTGTGTTGCACTCTGCTCTAGGAGGTGCACTGGCACGTGCTCTTTGATTGTCTTCCCTTCTTTGTCTCTCTCTTAGATCATGTAATGTTGTCAATTGGTGTATACGTTGTCGAGAAATTTGCGGTCTTGCCGGGAAAGCACAGGGCTTATGGCTGTGAGAGTTTGTGAGAGAACTCCAAAAAACTATATGAAGGAGTTAAACCATAGATGCCATGAACACTAGGGTTTGGACGGAAGTGCAATCAAAGAAGTTTCACTCTTTCTCTCTTGCACTCACACACACAAAGAAAGAACACAAAAGAGAATGTCAAAACAACACAAAGATGAAAACATCAAGGCTATGGTCATATCGTATCATGGGTAGTATGAAAGGGTTAATAGATGAGTTAATGGCATTCAATCTTGGCTGACCAAATAGGCTACGAATTGTTCTTTGGAATTGTAGTTTTTTGCTTACCATAATATATATATTTTGTCTAGTGATTGGGATTAATTGCGTATACAAATCCTTTTGGTTCATAGCAAGATAACTACGCTTACATCAAAAGAAAATTTATAGTCTATGAGAGGTAGTATGATGGGATCCGGTGATAGAAGTATTTCATTGAGCCTTTTTGGGCCAAAGAGAAACACTATACGTTGTTGAAAGTGTATTTTACGGCTAATCCATACGTTAATTCTAATAGATCGTACAGAGTGAAAGCGATAGAAATGATCATCATGTGGGTTATTCATCTAGGATAGTATGTGAGAAATGTAGATATGAGACAAGTGAAGAGATGAGAAGTTTCCCTCCCAAGCCCTATTCTTGTCCGTAGGCAATAAGGATACTGCGGGGAGAGATGTACCTGTAGCAAAGAGAACCTAAAATTTGTAGAGAGGATGAATTACTAAGAGTGAGAGAGATAGTTTGGTTAAGGAGATGAGATTAGATATATATATATGTTGGATTAGAGATGAAAAATAAAACAACAAGAAATCAAGAAAACATCAATGTAGAACACATCTTACTTGACAAACCCTTCGGCACCATTATTGATGGAGAGAGAAGAAGAGGGGAGAACTCCACTTTGATTGATACGCCAAGTCCAAGACCTTATTTAATTAGAGTTGATCTTCCATGGATAGCATGCAAGAATGGCTAGTCTTCCTCTAGGAGAAAGTGTAGGCTTAGGCTTATGTTAATGGCTAAGTACAATTTGGCATTACTACTCACTCCCTCATGAATTCCTCTCATCAATGGCTTGAATGCTTGAGTTCTTTTCAAGGAAGAAGAGGTCCCCTTTTATAGGTGAAGAGAACCCCCAAGGGTTTACACAAGAAGAGAAGAGCCAGTGTGAACAGAAATTGGAAAAGTTGGAAATGAGTTGTCCCTGCATGATGTGGGCAGGCTGGGGTCCATTATTTTGATCATATCTCCTCAACCGTGGCTCCAAATAAAAAAGTAAAAATATGGACAGAAAATTAAGCTCATTAGCTACGATTTTCATTTTAAAATCGTTCTACAATTTGGATTGGAACCTTGTGTAAAAAAATCATCAAAATAGGGTCCATTTCTGGCAGCAAAATTCTTCCTGTGGTCCCCTTAGCTTAGACTTTCATTTGATTCCAAAGGACACCTCATGCCATATGAAAGCATGACATTGCTCCTTGATAAAGTTTTGTAATCATGCTTGCAATAATGCATTAAAATAAGTGTATCTTTGAAATCATGCCACTTAGTGTCCCACTAGGATTTGATTCCCTCCTAGTAGCTATTTAAAAAGAAATATATAAAATATATAAAAAAATACATAGAATATATAAATATATATATATATTGGAGTTTACCCTAGATATAGGATCTAGCTAGGGTGTGAGATGACAATGAGATAGTAGAAATAAAGAATCAATGCTTTTTGCCCTAAGTTAAAGAGGCGGAGCTATTGACGCTTTTTCCATAGTATTTTCTGATGGTAAAGTAAGAATAGGTTACCCTTGAGATAAATAATAGGATGAGATAGAAAGCATATTATTATACTTAAATATGCATATGTACATTATAGAAAATATAACTATGTATCGAAAAAGTTACAAGATAACTCTTGTAGCATGCGTTCCTACTATGTACGTGCCACAGCACGACAACGCGGTTCATCAGGTATGTCAATTTGTTGATTTATTGCCTATAGTATGTAGATTTTATGTATTTTGCAAGGCCTCTACGTTACTGTGTGTTGTAATGGTATCAGAGCCATGGCTATGTTGCTATGAATGCAAGTAAATCTATTGAGAGCTTCAAGGACAAGAGCTAATTCATTTCCCTCTTATGCGTTAATTTCTTTTTGTGTTTCTTTAGCATGGTATCATCTCTCTTTGTTGATATACTTACGGTTAGGGTACCAACGTTTTTATTCAAACAGAGAAGTAAATAGTCAGAAAGCAATTTGAATAGGAACCGATCACAATTATCAACATCATAACATAAATAATGATAGCGGTAGAAGTACGCATGAGTTCTATAATACACACACAAAAAAAAGAGGGAGAAATAGGATTTTCTTTTGTGGTTCTTTCCTCTTATCATAGGGAGCAATTCCGTACAAAAATTGAAACCCAATAGATAGAGTTAATCTATCAACTTGATGATGCAATTTGGGTATGATTAGATATGACAATGTGGAAGTAAGAGTTGAATATGCATATGAAGGAAAGAGCAAAAAGTAGAAGAAGATGTCTTAGGATATCCTCGTGGGTTCTGATAGTGAGAAGCAACCCCAAATAGTGCTCCAAAATTTTATTAAACAAAAAAATAGGTTTTACTGCAACAAACCACGGCTCTGAGTTCTCAGAGGGTAGGCATATGGGCAAGGCGAAGGTCTTAGGATGCGCTATGGGGGATGTAGCTTTAGATTAGGTAGCTCTTGGTGTCGTTGGCTATTGGCAACATGCAGCAATGCCAACCCCTTACCACCCCTGCCACTCGCCAGTGTAAGTGTAGCACTCTCTTGCTCGTTACACCAGCCAATTCTCTCTCCCTCTCCCCCCGTTTGCTTTGCCCTTCTCGACTTGTAGTTGTCATCACCATGCATCAATCTCTTCCTCCTATTAGGCTGCGTAGCCCTCCATGCAGAGTTGGAGCCTCCAAATCACACCAACTTTTAAGGCTCTCACTTGTTTCGTGACCTACATGCCTATCACCCGAGCATTATCCACTACGTACACACTCCAACTACCCATAACCCCCTCCTTTTGGACTACAATTTTTCCTGCCACACTGCCATGCAGTGGCTAAACAACCCCCACCCTACTTTACATATCATAGATAGCTCTCTCTCTCTCTCTCTCTCTCTCTCTCTCTCTCTCTCTCTCTCTCTCTCTCTCTCTCTCTCTCTCTCTCTCTCTCTCTCTCTTTGTCTACGGGCTGACGATTCCCACCTGTGTGTAGCTTGTCATTTCCTAACAACACACACACACACACACACACACACATAAACAAACAAACACACTCTCTTCGAAACTCAAGAAACCAGCGAGCCAACTCTCTCTGTGTGTCCTAAAGCTTTGGCAAGTTCTTGCTCGATTTCCCCCATACCATGATCAGCTTGGACTCGCTCATCGTTCTTCGTGGCAAGCTTCTGATCTGGCTAGTGATAAATTTCAAACTTTGCTCCCTCCATGTTGGCTAACGCAAAAGGGGGTTGCCAAGGTGGATGACCTGCCACGTTTCCTGCTCACAATTCCCGAAGTGTTCACAAACTACTCTCAAAAAATGCATTATGGAAAATTTGGACTCTCAAAGGGGCCCTATAAGGACTTTGACTTTCTCTCTCTTGTCCAAAATGGGCACACGGTAAGCTTTTTACAAATGAAATCAAAACTTGTTGGACCTTTTGGATTTAGAATGTACTGATTGAGATCTATCCATTGATATATAGCATGCCATCAGATTCCTTATATTCTAGAAGATTCCATTTTTTTATGTGACAACTCCCTCTAATAAATGGAATCTATCCCCACATTTCAGCTTCAGTGGGGAGGCCATACCTTCTACAAATCAACTCCAAATTTGTCGGAGTTTGGGGATTTAGAACCTACTTTCTAAGACCTTTCCAATGATATGTTGGTTGATAGAGTTTTGACAAAGTGTTTTTGTACTTCATTGGGTTGCCCACTTTGGACAAGAGAGGCAAAGTCAAACCTCCTAATAGGGCCCCTTTGAGAATCCAAATGTTCCCTAATGAATCCCTCTCTTTTTCTAGGCTAAGAGTGCATGCCCATATCCTACCAGAGTCGCCTCTTGCTAATAAGGTCCTCCAAGGTTAGAAGGCCCTCTATTGTCAAATTGCATCCCTATTCACAAGCTGTGTTCAATCCTTAGCAATGATTGTTCCAGTAATTGTACATAGGCGATAAAGAAGTGAATCTTGCTTTCTAGAGTGCACTTGAACCACATCTAGCTCATTTGTGGCCTCTTTTTTGAATTTGACACTAAAGCACATTCAACAAACGATGGGGCATTATACATGAGCTCCCCTTCCATTCTCTCGTGGTGATGTCCAAGATGAAGGATGCAAAATGTGTAAAAACTTTCAAGTATGTGCGGTAACGTAGTAGCAGGTACAAGCCCTGGAACTCCTTTATCAAAGTGCCCAAATCCCATCTCTTTTCATCGTCTGCAACTCCTCCGCGAGCGTCCCATCCTTTCTAAAATCGAGCCAAACCAAATCAAAGTCTAGTTCCAAAATAGAAGGACCTTGTGATTAGGCAAGGTGTAGTAAGCTGTCATTGTCATCATTGCATGTGAATATTGACAGTGTGTTGTGATATTGCTTTCAAGGACAACAACTAGTGCTAATGGATCGAGCAAGGTGGGTTGTAGAACATATATTAGAGCAATGTACTGTGTTGAGCTAGCAGTAGTGCTGAAAGGTATGCTTGGATTGCATGGGATCAAGTGCACCCCAAGTCACCATCATGGATGGTATCAAGTGGAGATCCTTTAAGCCAACTATAGCAGCACGTGGGCAAGTTTGGCCAATTTATTGTGTTTCTTGCACATGCCCCTTTTCTCTCTTACACACATGCACATTCACTTGACAACCCCCTTGGGACTCCCCTGTAGCCTCCACTGTCTCCTACTTCTATAACCTTTATGGGACTTGTCCAATTACCCACCCACAAACAATTGTTTTTCTCTCTTACTCATTGTAATGATCATCCACATACGACAAGTTCTGGTACAATGATCAATGCATGCAAACATACACATACATACAAAAAGTGAGTGCTTGGTCGAACTCTTCAAAGAGAATGGCACTGAGTCTCTTGAATACTTCATCATTTTCATTTACATGTTCTCACACAAAAGATGTTGATGAAGATCCAAGAATACATGTATGATGCACAAGGATACCCTTGCTACCAATGGTCCTATATATCTCTAAATTATTAAATCACGGTGCGAGAGGTCTTTCACGGAAGACAGCCAATCACATGGTTGTGAAAGCCCTCATCTTTCCATGACCTCGGATACTCCTTCGCCACAAGCTACTCAATCATAAACCTCTTGAGGATTGGCCTCAACCACATAGCACGATATTGAACTATATCAAACAATGGTATTCCCTTACAATTGCTATTGTAATGTTCAATTGGTATTTAAGCATGCCCAAGTAGCATTATATTTATTTGTAAAAATTTCCAATCTCGTGAGAGCTCCCAAGCTTACCATGACCAATACTAACCCACTTGTACTTAAGATGCTAGCCAACGAAGATAACAATTAAAATCAACAATCATAAGTTGTCAACTAGCTTTAGGCTAAGATGAGGCAACCTTCCTTGTACATTGGTAATAGGTCAATTTTATGTCAAGCAAACTGAGCTACCAATGCACATAGAAAACACATATTAGTCATAAGACAAGTGGGAGAAAAAGTTTCTCCATAATCTATGCCTTTCTGATGTGCATAGCCTTTTGCAACAAGTCGAGCCTTATAGCGATCAATCTCACCATCCAGCTTTCATTTCAACTTGTAAACCCACTTTGTACCAATGGCCTTTTTGCCAAGAGGAAAATCACATAAAGTCCTATAAGTGCATCATATTCAAATTGCATGGCAACCATCCACCAAGAATTTTGTGCTTCATCAAAAGACAGAGTTTCCTCAACATCACATAAGCTAGACACAGCCAAAGCATAAAATTTGATGCATAAGATGCATGGTAAGGACGTGAATGAGTACGATTAGACAAAGATGCATCCATTTCACTGTCACGTAAAGTATGCACCAGCCATTTTGGAATACCTCTAGCCTCTAGTACATTTCCCTCATTTGAATTTACATTCAAACTTCCACCACTAAAAAGAGGCAACAAACTTTCTTTAATGTCCTGTGAGCTTACATTACTGTCTCTAGTACATGACAGCAAAGTCTAAACAGAATCTTCCCACAACACAACATCTCGTGAAACCAAGATACGCTTTGTTTGGGGATGGTACAACATGTAACCTTTGCTTTCAACACTATAGCCAACAAAAAGGCATTTAACCGCCTTATCATCCAATTTTTTGTGTTACATTTGTGGCACAAAAGCATATGCCAAACAACCAAAAACACGCATGTGCTCAATATAAGGCTTTCTATCATGCCATGCTTCATATGGGACCCATAGACTCCAAATCTTTTGTAGGACACATGTTAAGTACATAAGTGGCACACATGATGGCCTTAAGCCAAATAAATGCTACAAAGCTTGACTTTTGACCATACATCATGCCATTTTCGAAGTGACCTATTTTTCCTCTCAGCAACACTATTTTGTTGAGGTGTATATGGCACTGTACACTGGTGTTTTATCCCACAACTAGCCAGAAATGCATTAAATTCTTGAGACATATACTCCCCCCCTCGATTTGAACGGAGGGTGCCCATAGTACATTTTGGGACATTTTCAACCATAGCTAGGAATTTTTTATAGCATATAAACACTTCGGACTTAACTTTAAGCAAATATACTCATGCATTCCTAGAGTAATCATCAATGAAAGTCACGAAATTACAAGTAATTTCCCAAGGACGGAGTTGGCATGGGCCCACAAACATCACTATGCACAAGCTGCAACCTACATGTGGCCCTAATTGAACCATCCTTTGGAAACTTTGAATGATGCATCTTACTCAAAATAATACAACCTTCACAAACATGTTTGGCAGGTGCTTCAAGAGGCAGCAAAGAAGCAACCATATCAAATTTTTGCAAACGCAGCAAACTAGCAAAATTTAGATGCCCAAAACATGCATGGCAAAGTTTTGCATCTGAAACAACCTTTGAATCCACAACAGCATTTGTTGAATTCTACCCACACTTGTCATACAAAGTGAGCTTATATAGCCCACAACATAAAATGCTAGATGCAACAATTTCATCACCAAAACTAAGATCATGTACTGTGAAAATCTGTCATCCACAAATTTGACTATAAGACCAAGTCTAGCAAGTGCAGATACAGACAAAGAATTTATCTTGATCCCAGGTATATACAATGCATCAACAAGTGTGAAAGAATTGCCATTTGCAGCAGTAACCACAATCTTTCCAACTCCCTGAACCGGATAAGAGGCATTGTTGGCACAAGTAGTAGCATTCCCATGAGGGACAGACTCAAGAGAGGTAAACAAATCATGATGTGAGGTAATGTGTTTTGTAGCACCAAAATACCACACATGTGAATCTGCAATAATTGACATGCATGCATCATGGATAGCACGATCATAAGTACACTCTGCACTAAAAGCCCACTCTGCATCTACATCAATACCCACAATCTCCTTTCACAGAAGACTCTACAATAGCTGCAACTTGTATTGGACTCTGCAGTTGATCCAGCCTCTTTCTTCTTAGCCTCTTTTGCCTTCAATTTTGGGCACTGCTTGATCAAGAGATCATTATCTTTACAATAATGGCAACCATCTTCTCTTTTCCCTTATCACCAGAATTCCCATAATGTGACACTAGAATACGCAGTATGTGGATGCGATAGGCATAAGCAAATTCATTTGTGTAAATTTATGAGTTTTATTTTTGATACATGATTTAAATCATTATTTTTCACAAGTATGGTTTGTAGATTTTACCTTAGCAATTGAGGACAATTGCTTTTCTACCGGTGAGAGATGTAATGGAAATGGAAATATATTTATTTATTGCAGCTAACAGACGGCAAAAGCGTAAGCGGTCAATAGACTATGTGAAAGGATATCACATTTATTAATATTTCATTAAGGTGCTCTTTATGAGCTATGGTCACTGTACGTCTGGGCGGACAATATATCACTTTGAGCATTTTAGAAATTTATAAATAAATACGTGCAAGAGACAACAGTGCATGATCTAAGAGAGACAGAGAAGGGAAGAGAATCGAAGAGCACGTGCAAGTGCACCTCCTAGAGTGGAGTGCTACACAGACACGACGAGATAGGAGAGGTGAGAAGAGAGAAGAAAAGACACAAACGTTAGGTGCACGGGGGATTGCACCTAATGTCTGTGTCTTTTCTTCTCTCTTCTCACCTCTCCTATCTCGCCGTGCCTGTGTAGCACTCCACTCTAGGAGGTGCACTGGCACGTGTTCTTTGATTCTCTTCCCTTCTCTGTCTCTCTTAGATCATGCACTGTTGTCAATTGGTGTATACACACTTCATCAGGTATGTAGATTTGTTGATTTATTGCCTGTAGTATGTAGATTTTATGTATTTTGTAGGCCCTTTGCGTAACTATGTGTTGCAATTTCATTGGCTAACACATCAAGGTGAATAGTCACAATGACTTACATAAGATAATGGGAGTTTGCATTTTGTCTCTTGAACGAGAGCATTAAAATTGCATCCATGGTTCTGTTGGCCAACACATCAAGTGAATAGTCACCGTACCATATTATGATGGGAGTTTGCATTTGGTCCCCCTCTAAAACACTAAATAAGATGAGGAGGGTGTGTGTGAGAGAGAGTGTGGCCCCCTAGTTAATGCCTCTCTTGAACGCTCTTGACTCCCATCAAAAGCAGGAAAAAACATTGACTTTGCCATGTGGCCTTATTCAACAAGCTAAATTTAATGGCCCACTCAACAAATGGTCCACAAGTGCTCCTAAGAGTTCCACAGTCTACTTAGGTCTTATGAAGGCTGAAAACATTGACTTTGTCATGTGGTCGTTTCCAACAAGATTCATAGTCCACAATTGATTTCCAAAGTCTCGTAGGCCTTATGTAAGCTGAAAACATTGACTTTGCCATGTGGCCGTTTTCAACAAAAATAATCTGATGGTCCACGTTTGCTCTCAACAAGGTTAATCCAATGGTCCACAAATGCTCCCAAGGGTTCCAAGTTTTATTAGGCAAAAAAGGAAGAGCATACATGCCACCCAAATTAAGTGCACAAACAGTCATAGCAATATCCCACCTTTCTAAAGGAAAGGTACTTTGGAGAAAGCATCAAGGAGATAACAAGTAAATAAAGTTTAGTTGCTGCTTAATCCATCGAAAGTTGCATTGTTGCGCAAGTATAGTTGCTGCTGTACTGCGCATTTGCACGAAAACCTACGGCTGGCAGCTCGACTATTTTCCTGCACATGACCGGGGGAGCATGCAGAGCGAGGCGGTTTTAGCTTGGTGAGTCTCTCTCTCTCTCTCTCTCTCTCTCTCTCTCTCTCTCTCCACACACACACACACACAGCGAAAGAGAGAGAGAGATCATGTTAGATGTTTTTCAATCGTCACGAGTAACATATGCGTGATAAAGATTGCTTGTTTTGTATATATGTCTTCACCGTTATCAGGAGAAGATGATCGTATGTGTAGGGGTTCTGTTTGACTTAATGGGTGAATCTTTGGTCTTAGGGGAGCTGGAGAAGATGGGCAGCTTGGCCTTGGGGACGTTTGTGACAAAGCTGGAGTCTGTGAAATTGAAGCTTTGGAAGATGAGCAAGTGACATGTGTGGTTGCTGGCAGCCGAAACTCATTGGCCATCTGCAATGACGGGCGGGTAGTAATATAACTGTCATTCCATCCCTTCCTTAATACTCATCTGCAATTACACACGCATATGCAATGATACACACAGGGAGCCCCGCTTTACTTCCTTTTGTGTCGCTGCTTTTTATGTCATTGATGGTGGTTTGGCCATTGTTCAACTTCTCTGTTTAGCTCTTCACTTGGGGCTGGAATCAACGAGGAACCCTTGGGCATCCACAAGAAAGCAAGACTGAATGTTCTCCAAGTCAGGTGGAAGCCCTTGCACACGTGAAGATTGTTCAGGTGATAAACAGTGCTCATTCTTTGTGTTTCCTGCATTTGCATACAATTTCCAATAGTTGTTAACTAGCTGAATGGTGGCCAGGCGGCAATTGGTGGTTGGCACTGTCTTGCTGTTGATACGGATGGGCGTGCATATGCCTGGGGTAGGTGCACTTTAACTTATCGAAGTTGGCAAATGGGTGGCTCATCCTACCTGCTTAGGTTCTCAAGTTTGTGTAGTAACAAAAATGCATATATATGGAGGTATTGCGATGAATACCTCTTTCAAAGATAACAAATTATTGACAAGTATGTTTATGTTTGGTGCAAGTAAGATTCATTGTGGCGCAACTTGCAAGAATACTAAAATGTATGTATAGATGCTAGACATATACAAAAAAAGTATGTGCATACCTCTTTCAAAGATAACAAATTATTGACAAGTATGTTTACGTTTGGTGCAAGTAAGATTCATTGTGGCACAGCTTGCAAGAATACTAATTGCATGTATAGATGCTAGACATCTTTTAATGGACCCATAAACACTACATTCAATATATAGGGCAAGAAAATTACAAAGGAAACACAAGGAAAAGGCAAAGTCAAAGAAGAGATGAAGAGAAGTAGAAGGTACAAAGACATACACAGTGGTATTCACTTTTCAAACCTTTCTTATAGAAGAGGGCCATATCTTTTGACTTTCCAAAGGTCTTGGGACTCTTCAATGGCAACCTTGTTCGACTTTCCTTTCATTAAATTACTTCCGACTTTTCTCTGTTGCAGCTTTGAAAGGATTTCTTACATTGTGCGAATTGTAGAGGCCTACTGTTTTTTAAAGTATTTTCTTGCACTTAATTGTTATGAACGCTTCTATCAAGTTGTTCCCTAATTCCTTTGCACCCTGGTTATTGCAAGGGTGCTTGGATTTTCAGGTGGTAATGAGTATGGACAGTGTGCAGAAGAGCCAGAGCAAAAAGGGGATAGCAAAGTGTTAAGGCGAGATATTGTCATTCCTCAACGCTGTGCTCCCCATTTGCGGGTTCGCCAGGTAAATATATGATTGCCTTTCAAAGCATTTTCAGAAGTTATCAGAATTGAGCACGGATTTGGGCAGGTGGCAGCAGGTGGGACGCATTCTGTGGTCCTTACATATGATGGACTTGTGTGGACATGGGGGCAGCCATGGCCACCGGGTGACATGTATGTTTTGAATCCATTACCTACCTATTGAATATGAAAGTATGTAAATGTATCCATTATATTCTTTATATTGTTTGCAGCAAACAAATCTCCACTCCTGTGCGAGTACAGGGACTGGAGAATGTCAGACTTATTGCAGTCGGTGCTTTTCATAACTTGGCTTTGTTGCAACGTGGCGAAGTCTGGGCATGGGGTAACAATGAATATGGTCAATTAGGAACAGGGGATACCCAACCACGAGCTCTGCCGGTTCCAGTGAAAGGCCTGGATGGTCTAATCATGGTTTGAAACTTTTCAACTTATTTCGTTGCCTCTGCTTTTCCCTTTTGGGTGGGTAGATCCTAGCGTCCTCAAAGTTTTGTGGTTTTTATAGGAAGATATTGCTGCTGGTGGATGGCATTCCATGGCGTTGACTCCTGAGGGAGAGGTAAGACCATTCGCTCTGTAGTTTGTTTTACACAGTAATGCAATTTTCTTGAGCTGGCTGTGCAATACTATGAAAATCTTCACTGTTTTTTTGTGACAACCTTTTCTTGATGGTATGTTTAGCATCCATGTCCATGTGAGGCATATACAGCCTTTCAATTAAGTTTTCAAACACTAAAACAAACCTTTTTGTGTATGTATATGCTCGTATATACACAAAATTTGTGCTGCTTCAACAATCCGCTTCTGCAAAAACTAGGATATATTCAGTGTTTGGGTTTGAGCTTGGTAGTAAAGAGCGTCTCGTTACATGTCATGTAACAATGAATTCACTCTAAAGTGTTTCAAAATTTCCTTCTTGTTGTGGCTGCATGATGATATTTGTGGCTTGGTTATTTCATAAAAACGATAGATTTTATTAGAAATCTTTCCTACTTGCATGGTGCAATGTGCACAATGTATATAGTGTATGCAATTGTTAGTGGTTATCGTCATGTCTATATGTAGCCGATGGGGCAAGGCTTTTGTAATGCGAATGAAATAAATGCAATGTGCTCAATACTTATTTTGCCTAGGAAGTGCGACTTGTGCCGAATGCCGTCCGTTACAAGTGTGTTCAAGAGGTTATGAGAAGCAAAAGCATGAGGATTTGCATGCATTTGGAGCTCAAATAATGTTTTCACTTATGCTTCAAAATTTCTCGATTCATTAGTTTTACTCAAAAGAGGTCAATGAGAGACCTCCAAAACAACAAAATGTGGCACCAAAATGGCCAAAACATGCCTTTTTGTAAGCCTACAAGGATTAGAATTGCCGTATCACTCACAATTTTGTGGTGGTTATGTAAAAGGTGCAACAGAAAAGGTGAATCGGAGGACGAACAACTTTGCAATTGCGAGCTTCCTACACTGATAAACCCCTTGCTGCATTGCCAACTCTTGCTTACAATACACTGCCACTAATGTTCTCTAAGTCGATTACTTTTTCTGATCAAATTTTACTGCATTTTCATACAACTTATGTTGTACATTCTTGCTTGATGTGCTCATCATTCTTGGCCACCACAATCGAAGTTTATATATGTGATTTTTTGTACCTACAGGTCCATAGACTCGTCATTCTTGGTCGTAAAATTGAATTGTATCTATGTGATTTCTTGTATCCATTACCACAACTGACCCATTTGGCAATCATGGCACACTAGTTGAATTCGGGGCTTCGACATCCCCATTTTCATGCATATGTTATAATCGGCTCTTCCTTTGGATGTTCGTGTATCTTTTATGTGAGCCGCCTTATGTCCCGCTCATAGGAGAGGGGATCTAGTCTATGACACCGTCAAGATGGGTGCCCAGAGTTTGGGCAGACGTAGTGTGAACCCGGCCAGTGTGGCTAGTCACTTTTATAAAAGGAGGCAAAGGCCTTATTTATAGTGATCGACCCTTAGTGGCAGAGTGCGAGCGGTTAGCTTGTGGAGACAGGAATTCGCAAGGTCACTTTGAGGAGGTGAGACCGGGTGATATGGGACGCCCAATGCACGCCTATGTTCTCGGATGTTGGTCCCAGTGAGGGGGCACTGTTGAATAGTGGCTATGGCCAGGTGGTTAGTTAGACACCTATCCATAGGCGGTACATGTAGCAGGAGATCCTCCCGCGTGTTCATTTGAAGTATTGAAAAGAAAATTGGTTACAGTCTTAGAATTATTTACTCTTGGAACCTCCGAGAGATGCAGGTTGCGGTTTGGGGCACGTTTGGTTGTAAAAGGCCTCTATATTTCATGGCCCAGACCTTTTTAGGTTATTTGCGGGAGGAGTGATGAGGAAGTTGTTGAATATCTTATGGCCCGGACCTTCTTGGTTATTTGCCGGAGGAGTGTTCATCGACCATTATATGATTCTATGTTCTGTAACATGAATTTATACTCATCTGTGTTGCATTGTGATGTGTCAACCAATGAATGTACTTAATTGAGTGAGATTGCTTGGGTATGTAAATTTAGTGTATCAAGACACTCCTCTAAAGATCAACACAGTATGGGTGTGATGGCTAATTTTTGCTACATCAGAATATCAAGAGCTTTGATATGGAATGAGAAAACTGGATGACCTTGATGATGACCCTTGGATGTTTTTATCTAACTTAAGTTGTTTTGCAAATATAATCACGAATGATTTCTCTTCTTTTAAGAAGGGGGGATGTCACAAACTAATGACGCGTCGAGCCTCTGGAGACCCAGGGTTAGGACTCCCTGAGCCTAACCCTAGCCGGAGTCCTAACCCTAGCCAACCTACAACTTTCGGCCAAGGGGTCTAACCCTAATAGAAGAAGGGAGCTGAAGAAGTCCTCACCAACTTGTAGGTTTTTGCAAAGTGGCTTTAAAATACAAGGGTTAAGGATTATAAAATCGTAACCCAATCCATCTTACTGCACCCTGTTCGATGGGGCCTAAAAATAAAGTAGGTCACACAAACAAAGTGCGTAAAAGGTTGTTGACGTGGCTCTTCGTAGCTTGATGCTGACATGGCAACGCTGTACGAACAGATTTTTGGGCGTTAGTTTTTGAGGCCAGATGCTTTTAGACTCGATGCTTTTCATTTAACTGCTTTTGGATGGCCAAGGGCCTATAATATGTACTATGAGCTCACTCTTTGGCATTCTATCGGCAAGAGATGCAGAGCAGAGCCTCAAGTGTTGTACCCCGTTGAAGAAAAAATACTGAAAGGGGGGCCACAGTTTGGGGCTAGTGCACTCAAGGGGTGGAATTAAGCCACTCTGTGTCTGTCGTAAAGTCTTTCTTTGGGATCAATTGTTTTTGAAGTGCCTAAAGTTGTGTTCAGTCTATTCTTTTCCGTCGACATGTGGTGCCATCTTGTTACACCTGTAGACGTATGAACTATGTTGTTGTAAGCAAACTCCACCAAGGACAAAAACTTCTCACTTAGTCTTCTGATCAAAGATGTATGACTTTAATAAGTTAAAACCACTGAGTTGGCTATCTCCACCTGCCGATCTGTTTGTGGATGAAACGAGGATGAGAATTTAAGCCGTGTGCCTATATTCTCCCATATTGCTCTTCAAGAATCAAAACAAGCTTGTGAAGCGAGGATCTCTATTTGAAAATATAGATTCATGCATACCGTGTAATTTGAAAATTTGTGAGACAAACAACTTAGCCAAATGGTCGGCTTCTAGTGTTCTCTTTATCGGAATAAAGTGGGTCCGTTTACAGAACTGGTTGATGGCTGTCCATATGCATCATGTCGACTTTGTGTCACAAAGTGATGACGTGGCATTGCCGATTGGACGTACTGCGGATAGAGGGAGGTCCAAATTCTAGTGAAAGATGCAAGTAAAGTTTAACCAACTTAAAGAGCCTATCCGGCCCTTGGGAGGCCTAAATTAAAGATCTTGAAGCTTATAAGTTGTACCAACTTATGGTCCCCGATCGAGGGGCCTAAAACCTATTTTTAAATAAAGCTGGATCCAAAATTGCGTGAAGATACTAACGTGACAGCGTTGTATGGACGTTCCGCGATTCGCGCCGACTGCTTATGTGGCACCATATGGATTTCCGCAATTTGTGATGGCTGCCCTAGCGCTAGCTTTTGGGGCCCATATACTTTTAGAACTGAAGCTTTTCATGTAGCTACTTTTGGAATGCCTTAAATAAAGTGCCAGGGCTTCTTGCTTGCCAGTTTGTACGCTGTGGAGTGCGGCAGAGGCGAGGACCCTTTGACATTGTACTTTGTGAAGCATCAATATTAAAGAAATACCGAAAGGGGCACCAGTCTTTGGGGCTGATCCCTCTAAGAGTGGAACTTCGCCTTTGCCATGTCGTCTCTTTTTCTCAGTTTTGTTTAGTTTGTTGAGTTGTTTCAGTTTTCTCACGTGTGTTGCATCATATTATTGGCTTGGGGTGCCCAAGTCTATTACAATGGTATTAGAGCCCATACGGTTTTTCCATCTACAGAAAATCCGATCCCTTTATTTGCAGCACACATGGATTTAGTTGACGAGTCTCGCAAGGAAGAAACTGTTGCATACGACCACTCAGGTTCAGGGGAAAACATTGAAGATTCGAACAGACCTTGGTCACCTTTTGACGATTCGGAAGGGGAGTACGAGCCACCTCCATCCACGGAGTATGAACGAATGGAGATGCAACGTCAACGACAGGTTGATGCCTGTGCCCTAGCAGATGCTCGAGTATTCAAAAGATCCTCGGTATGCAAAATTTTTGATCAAGCACCCGATTGACGAAATGCATTCCCGATGGCATACGACCATGCGTTCATGTCTGAAGTCAATTTTGTAGAAGACACCTATGTCGGCAACACCTATTAGAGGGTGTATTCAGAGGATGAATTCGATGAAGCAGTAGAAAGGCGAGTCAGTCGACTCATGAAGACCAAGAAGCAGCCAAGGAGACAGAGTCGAGCAGTAGACTATCCTGGCTACTTGGGTCGAAAATTTACTTTTGAGAATGCACAAGTCAAAGAAGCGTGTGCGCTTTGAGGGTGTTTCCAGTTCATCCTTATCCTCTTCTGATAGCTCAGACAGTTCTTCCTCCTTTGACTCTAGTGACGAGGATAGAAAGAGTAGGAAGAGGAGAAAGACTCAGAGACATAGCAAAAGCACCTAAACCCCTCGGCTGGGATCTACATGTTGGCTCCGTTCTTCAGTGGCTTGACGCGTCAACAGCTTGTGACATCTCCCCTTCTTGAAAAAAATAATCGTTTGCGATTACTGGATATTTGCAAAACAACTCAAGTTAGCTCAAAATTTTCCGAGGGTCATTTCGAGAGACAATCAGTTTTCTCATTCCAAATTGGTGCTCTTGATATCTTGGGTCGTTGGCTTCCCAAAAAAATCTTATCCAATAAGGAGTTTCATTCAAGATCGGAGCTCTTGAAATTCTTGCGTAGTAAAATTAGCCATCACATCCAAACTACGTCGATTTGTAATGGGTGTCTTGATGCACTAAAACTACATACGTAGGCAATCTTACCCAGGTAGGAATATTTTCAGTGGTTGACACATCACAATGCAACACAAATGCTCACATGTGCATGTTACAAGACATAGAAACATAAAGCTGCCAATGAACACTCCCCTTGCATCCAAGTCGGGGTATGAGCTGTTCAACGACTCCCTCATCACTCCTCCTGCAGATAATGTAAAAGGGGCTAGGCCGGGAGATATAGAGGCCTTTTACAACCAAACGCCCCCCAAACCGCAGCGTGCGTTGTTTGGAGGTTCAAGCATAGTGTCATTTTGAGGTTCAGGCACTACCAAAACGGCATTTCTCACTACTACACCCGGGAGTAAATCACCAAGCATTGAAACCAGTATTCAAACCATAGTCAAACAATTCAAATCGACACCAAGACAGGTTTAAAAGAGATACCATCCATTTCATTCAAATTCCAAACAGGATCATCAAACAAGGTCTCAAACAGAACTCAGAAAAGTGGTAAATCAAAGCGAAAAAGCATTCTCGACATGAATCAAGCTTGAAAGTCGACAAGCCTTTCGTTTTAAAACGTGTTCGTAAAATTAGGTTAGATTTCTTCCTTAAGGTTGTAGCCGACCATAGCATGGTCCATAAGCTCTTGAATAGTTGAAACAAGCCTCGATAGAGTGTTTCTGTAGCGGTGATGGTAGTCCCAAGACATAGCAATCACACACTGGACCTCGAATCTTATCAGCTCGAGATGAGACACTTGTTGAAAGACGTCGAAAAATTTTAAGTTGTAATCTGCTAGGGTTTTTGTGGGAAGCCTTTCAAGATACCCACCTTTTAAGAAGCTGCAAGGAAGATGTCTAAAGGCATGTAACTTCGGGCAAAATTTTTCTTAAAACCTTACCAAGTCGTTGGAGTGTGCTATGGACTTCTACCACTACATGGCACTGCCTCTGAGAAAAATAGTGGCTCGAAAAATCTTCGATCCTTCTCTTGCAAGTGATCTTTATGGCTTATGCCCTATAAGACAGAGCAATGAAGACGGGAGCGCGCCCGATGCGCGATGAAGTGAGGGTGGGAGTGGCTAATAAGCCTCGGGTCGGGACACGAAGATCCTTTAGTAAGCTTTGGAAGTGCCAACTTGTTTTGTCTGCTCTTTGGTAGGACCGGTATGCTTTCAGAAAAGCACACGCTTGAAACTTTGATACCGTTGTCACGGGAACGGACGGCACGTGCTGACGGGCACCACGTGCCAACGGAAAAGAATAGATTGAACAATTTTAAGCGCTTCAAATAACAACGGAATTGAAAGAGACGTACGACACACGAGGCGGGGAGTGGCGGAGTTCCACTCCAAGAGAGCACTGGCCCCAAACGTTGGCGCTCCTTTCGGTATTTCTTTATATTGCTTGAACTGAATACAACGTCGATACTCCATCCTTTGCACCTCCATGTCATGTGACACATCCAACCCTATGTGTCCGTGGACAAGCTACAACACGATAAGGGTTGAGTCAGTCCAGTCAGTCTAGATTAGAAGTGATTTGGCACTTTTGTGAGTCTATTCGTAGACCGTGCATGTCCAGTCACTTAGTGTAGATGCATATCCTCTGGTTGCACACAGCATGATCATAAGCATTCCCATTAGAATCCATCAGAATCCTTTAGGAGAATTTTCCAGTGCATTTAGCCTATTTTCCCTATTTTTGACATTTTTCACTTATTATTTTTAAGTGACTTTTGTTGGAAAGTAGGTAGGGCAATTTTGCTAAGTTTGTATATAAACAAACTAGAGCTAGCACTATTTGGTAGAAGAGGCAACAGGAGCTAAGCTCAGCAGGCAACTTCTCAGCAAGACCAAGCCTTGGTGGTTTCCCTCCAAGCAAAGACCCCCAAGCATAGCGTTTTTCCTTCCACAAGCCATCGCCAACAAGTCCCAGATCCTAGCGTTTTGCATCAGTTTTGCCATCGCTAGAAGACCCCAGCAAGCTAGCGTTTTTGCAAAGACATCTCAGCCTGGCGTTTTGGAAGATTTCAGCCTTTGCATGTTGGCAGCGTTTTTCAGCCATGAAGGGCCTGCGATTTCAGCCCTAAGAAGATAGCAGATTCAGTTGGAAGGACCATCAGTTTTCAGCCTTTAGGAACCTCAGTTTTCAGCCCTAAACCTGCAGATTTTCAGTGTCAAAGACCCATAGAAAACAGCCCCCAAATCAGCGTTTTTGGACTAGTCACAGATTCCAGCTCATAGCGTTTTTGGACAGCAGTAGAAAGATTGCAGATTTCAGCCCTTAGGTCGAGTTCGTCATCCCCGTCGTCATCGTCAACATAGCCTAGTTCTGCATCAGTTTTATGCATCATCATTGTACCCGTTTGTGCAATCAATCGTAGACCACTCTCGCCAACGAGAATGGGGCCTTCGGAGGAGGGTTTTACAATGTCTCTGGTGTCGTATCTCTCTTCTCTCTCTATCTCTGAGTCTCATACACTTGCACGCACAGTGTCCACTCACTTTGTTCATGATCATAGCACTCTCCATTAAGAACAGAAGGCTCTCCCTTTCATAAGAACTAAAAGGAACCTTGAGCAAATATGGATCACTCATCTTGAGAAAGAACAACATTCATTCCGCTGCACCTAACACTCCATGTCAAAGCGTGCTAGAGATTGAGCCATCTGCACATATTTCAAGGCCCTTGGCCTATGAACATCAGTTACATGAAAAGCTTCAAACTCAAAATTATCTGACCTCAAAAATTGGCGATGAAAAGCTTCCCAGCATAAATCACGGGAATTCGTACCCTGCCACGTCAGCATGCTGCGGTGCGAATTTTGGAAATCCGTACAGTGTGCCACGTCAGCAGCAATCGTGAATTTCGGGTTGTCCGTGCAGCGCCATGTCATCAATTTTTACGCTGTGTGTGTAGGTCTAGCTTTATTTATGTCTTTGTCACTTGGGCCCCATCAGATGGGGTCCCATAAGTTGGTGGGAACTCTTCTTAAAACATAGGCTACTCGGCAAGACTTTGCAAGTTGGTAAAACTTCTTCTGCTTCTTCTTCTTTGGGCTTAGGCCTCTTGGCTGGGATCTGTAGGCTGACTCCGTTCTTCAGTGGCTTGCCACGTCAGTAGTTTGTGACATGGATCCGATCCTTTTTGAGGGAGATTTTTATGAAAGAATCTTCGTGCCCCGACCTTGGACTTATTAGACACTCCCACCCTTCGTTCATTGTGCGTCGAGCGCGCTCCCGTCTTCATCGCTCTGTCTTAAAGGGCATAAAGCCATAAAGAACCCCAGATTACATATGGGTTCTCACAGAGAATTTGACAAAAATAACACCTTTCAGGGGGTAGGCAAAGAAAAGTTGAAATCTGATGCGGGAAGTGAAGAAAAGAATGAAGATGTGTGCAAATTTTTGACGGAGAAGTTTGCCAGAGCGGAGTACAAGTGCCAACTGCAGGTTGACACGTGTGTGAAAAGATTGATCAAGTACTCTAGAGACCTGAGATTTGCGAAACACCTGAGGAATTACCTGATCGATGAAATTCACTCAAGATGGGGTGAGGCCATTGATTCTCCTCTCAGGTCGGGAGGAAATGTGAAGCACAAACGAGTGCAAAAAAGCGGAAGCTGTACTCGCAGGAAGAACTGGATAGAGCTGTTGACCAAAAGATGAATTAAATAATGAAAGGCTTGAAGCACTCTCGAAAGAAAAGGAAATTGGTGGATTTCCCCGGTTCTTTGGGTCGGAAATCGAGTTTCGAGGTGGCAAGCAGATCGAAGAAGCGTGCTCCTGTCAAGGATGACTCAGATTTTTCTTCATCATCAGAGAGTTCCGAAGTTCGTCGTCCTCTAATTCTAGAGAGGTTGAGAAAAGGCGGAAGAAGCAGAGAAAAAGCAAGAACAACGGATTTTTGAAAAAGCATAGAAGGCATGGAAGCCCATCTATCAGTTAAGAGGAGGAGAGCTCGTCCTCTTCATACAATGACCATATGAGCAAGAAGACCTAGGAGTTCAAGGAAGGGGATCAGGCCGTCAGGTTCGAGATGTTTTCAGGCTACCACGACACCCATCGAGCCCTTGAGTTTGTACAACAGCTTGACGTCGCCTTCTCTGGAGGTGCGAAGGGTGGCATCTTACTTGAAAGGAACTGCACAGACATGGTGGTCTACTGTGTTGTTACACAGAGAAGCACCTGTGACGTGGTTAAAATTCAAGAAAATTTTCACATCAACTTGGATACCAGATGAATATGAAAGAGATGTCATCACGGCTTGGCATCACTTGAGAATGACTAAGAAAGATACATTGGATGACTATTGCGAGAGGGTTTGGGATACTTATTTGCCAGTGTCTTTGTTTCGGAAGAGTACTTTGAGAGACCAGATTGAGCTGTTTTGTTGTGGATTACCAAAAGAGATTCGAGATTATTGTCTAAACCAAAATTCTAACTCTATTCAAAGACTTATGGAACATGTCGAGCAACGATTTGGAATGCATGCCGGCTCATTGAGTGAAGAGAATGAATTAGGGGAACCGGATGAGAGCTCATCACAGGACTCTGGAGAATCAGACAGTTGCACATCTGAGGGTTCCGAGGAACTAAGGGAACTAGATGTGAGTTCATCAGAGGATTACGGAGAAGAAAGGGGATCAAATAATAGTGCATCTTAGGGTTCCAATGAAGGCTGACGTGCCGATGGACAGGGGAGGCTAGCTATCCACAGGTCCAAGGGCACAAGGAAAGAAAGGAAAAAGGGAATCAATACGGATAGGATAGTATCCACCTCAGCAAGGCAAGAGTCTGTTAGTGAAGAGAATGAATCAGGGGAACCGGATGATAGTTCACCCACAGGACTCTGGAGAATTAGATGGTAGCACATCTGAGGGTTCCGACGAACTAAGGGAACCAGATGCCCGTTCATCAGAGGATTTCGGAGAAGGAAGGGGATCAAATAATAGTGCATCTCAAGGTTCCATTGATTGAGACTTACGTGCCGATGGACAGGGGAGGCTAGCTACGCACAGGTCCCAAGGCACAAGGAAAGAAAGGAGAAAGAGAATCAATTGGTAGATCATGTGTGCGTGCGTGCGGTGTGTGTTGTGTTTGGGAGCATATGTTAGTACCTAGGTCTACATGCACTATGGGGCACTGACTACGTCAATGGGGATGTCGTGGTAATTAGTCAATACTATGCATGATGGAGCTGATGGTTATATTGTCTTGTGGGTGCTACCACGGGTCTTGTGGGTGCAGACTTCACATTGTGAAGTTTTTGTCCAAGTTACAACCTATTGATATTGTGTTAATTCTTTCTATCTTTTGTGGTGCGTATGCCCTATCAACTACCTCATTTTTGTGCTAATTTTTTCGATTTAATGCTTTTTTTAGTGCTAGGCTTCATTATGGCCGAGTCTGCCCTTGATCTTCGGAGTCATGACAGAAACTCAGTATGCTACACTTTGTGTTGATGTATGCTTATCTGTGCGTGCGTGTGGTGTGTGTTGTGTTTGGGAGCATATGTTAGTACCTAGTTCTACACCCACTATTGGGCACTGGCGACGTTAGTGGGGATGTCGTGGTAATTAGTCAATACTATGCATGATGGAGTTGATGGTTATGTTGTGTTGTGGATGACTACCACGGGCCTATACTTTGCACTTCCCTTTAAGGGTGAATCTTCGCTTATCCTGGATTCATCTAGGTATATAAAAATTCCCCAGATCTAGGTGAAGTGTCAGTGGACAGGGAGCTTGAGGAGCAACCTAAAGTGGAAGAGAACGAGGAGATTCTCATTTCAGAACAGATACTGGTTCACATGGAAAGGAAAGAGAAAGGGAAAGTGAACGACAGTTCTTAGATAAGAACTATCCGGCATTGGATGCGAAGTGGATGGAGGAGGAGGACCTAGCAGATACTCCTCAGATTTGGAACTTTACCTTGACGCTTTTGCTCTAGCTTCGACTATTCCAAGAGTTCTCGGAGATCAGCGGGTTGAATCTGGTGCATGCGGGACTGCATAAGAGGGGAGTTACTCTGCTCCTTTGTCACAGATTACCTAGATGGAATAAAGTCATTGACTTTCTTTGGATTTCAAGGATACTCATGGGGCTGACAATATTGTGCTGGATGACTTTATGAACCGGGAATTCCTAAAATATATTTGAGATACTTGTGCTCTCTCATGTGAGTAGTGTTTGAGTGCATGTTTGAAAGACGAAATGGCTGCAACAATTTGGTCTTGTGATTCCAAAGAGACGAGATGGACATGATAGCAATAAGAATTAGTCAATCGAGACATTTGTGGAGATTTGGGATAGATCTAGATGCGATTGCTAAACATGTTGCCGATTGATCATGATCTAATATCTCGATGGACATAGTGAACGTGATTTGAATGTTCAATGTTAACTAAGTGTGTGATTTGTGAATTGCATGCTATGTGGATGTACTGTCTTGAGGGGATGGTCATGGGCATGGTTTGCTTGATTGAAATGTGAAATGAAAAGATATGAATTTGATAGTAACCTGATTCAGTAGATCAAGGACATCCATAAAGATATGAATTTGATAGTAACCCGATTTAGTAGATCAAGGACATCAATGTGGTGTGGATGTGATTGCTAAATGGGTACAATGATTAGGATTTGTGTCTGAGACCCTTGACAGAAATATGATTGATCAATGGCTAATGTCTTTGTAGAAGTGCTAGATTGGTCGAGTTTGGTGTATGAGTACATAGAGTGAATGTCTACTGAAGAAAGTTTCTGTCCTTTGGTTGTTTTTGCAGGTGTAATCGAGGGCGATTACAATTCTTTCAAGAGGGGGAAATGTCACATAGTGATGACGTGGCATGACGAGCTGGACGAGAATGGCCGAGTAGACAAGAGAAACTGAACTGATCAACTAAGAGAACTTATGCAGCACCGGCGGAGGGTCCAAAACCCTAAAAGAGAGAAGCTTGATCTTTGGAAGGGATTTTCGTAATTCGCACTGACATATTGACGTGGTAGGTCTGTACGGATTTTCGCAAATTGCGTTGCTGGTGCCACGTGGTAGGGTGTATGGATTTTTGCGATTTACGATGTCAGTTTTTGGCGCTAGCATGAGAGACTAGAGCTTTTGGGTGAAAGTGCTTTGAACTTGATGCTTTTGGGGCTCTGCTTTTGGGCATCCCTTGTAAAGTTTATAAGAGCCCTTGGAGCCTCACTCTGCAAAGCATCTGACGCAGAGTGTGAGAGCAGATGACCCTCGGGAGTTGTACCTTGTTGAGATCAATAAATAAAGAAATACCGAAAGGGGTGCGAGTCTTTGGGGCCAATGCTTTTGGGCGTGGAACTCCGTCGTGCCATGTCGACTCTCTCTCTCTCTCTCTCTCTCTCTCTATATATATATATATATATATATATAAATTATTATTATTATTAAATTTTAGTGATTTTGAAGTTTCTGTTTGTGTGTTGCTATTGATTTCTCGCTTGGAGTGTCCAAGCCTGTTACAATGGTGGTCTACCCTACTGTTACGGAGGGAAGCACCAATGAAGGGGCTACAGTTAAAGCTAGTTTTTACTTCTTCATGGTTCACTTAGGAGTACGAATGTGACGTGATCATAGCTTGGAATCATTTGTGGATGACCAAGGAAGACACATTGGACACCTATTGTCAGAGATTTTAGGATACTTTTCTACCAACCTCTTCATTTAGAAAGATCACCTTTAAGCAGCAGATTGAGCAATTTTGCTTTGGTCTACCTAAAGAATACGGGACTATTGTTTGCTGCAGAAATCCGAGTCCATGTAACGATTAATGGGAAATGGCAAACAATGGTTTGCAATGCATGCGTGTACTCTTACGTATCCCACTATTCTGGGTGGTGAGATGGTTGTTTGTGTCCATTGCACTCTCTCACTAAAGGAACGGAAGGCTCTTCCTTCCGTAAGTAAAAGGAACCCTTGAGCACAGTTCGGAACACTCATCTTGAGCAAAGTTCAACATTCACTTCCGCTACACCTTATACCTATGTTGTTTCCTTTGAACTTAGATTGGTGCCGATTTCTTCTCAACATGGACAACCTTTCTCCTTTGGTGAGAGTGTTATGCTTCAGGAGGGGTCACAGAGTGATGATGTGGCATGGCCTAAAGGACAAGCCCGACAGAGGGGTGCAAAAACCTAGTGAAATGAAGCAGAAGTTGTTCCAACTTACAGGTTCCTATCAAGGGGCTCAATGTTACATGCTTAGATGCTCTAAGCAAGAAATCAATGGCAACACGAACAAATACTGCGAAATCACTAAACTTGACTAGACACGGCACGGTGGAGTTCCGGGCCAAGACACACTAGCCCCAAAGATTGGCGCCCCTTTTGGTATATCTTTACTATCGCTTTGCATAAGTACAACTCTCGAGGGTCCAACTCTCTCCGCGAGTCGAGACTCTGCGTCCAGATGCTCTGCGGAAGAGTGTCTTCAAGGCACTTACAAACAGTACAAGGGATGCCCAAAAGCAAAGCCCAACACACAATCCAAAAGCACTGCAACCAAAATCACCTCCTCTCCAAAAGCCCTCGAAAAACTGCCAAAAAGTAGCTAGCGCAAAATAGGAAAATCCATACAGCCTGCTACCATCACATTGTTAGAGTGAATTGCGAAATTTCGTACAGCAAGCCACGTCAGCATGTCAACGTGATTTACGAAAGTCAAAGTCGGCCAGAGATCAAGCTTTTGGCTTAAGAGAAACGTTCGCAATTGATAATTTAGCTGAGGCATTGGGAACTAGTAGGGGGAGAAGCTGTCCCCCGGTCCTAGATGAACCATCACGATCTGCATCTCTATGATGAGTTGGAACGGTCCAACATCTCCAATGGATGAAAGATCGGCATGCCGTTGCCAAAAGCGGACATAACTGTAAGAAATCGCAAGTACACCAAAATGTCGCAAATTCTCACAGAGTAGAAACACAAGAACAAAGGAGATGTGAAAGCTGTGCCCAATGAAGCACAAATAGTTGATGCGAGAAGGTGGAAGTGACTAGAATTTATCACGGAGGCTAAGAAATTGCTGAGACCACGGGCAGAGACAGATGATAAAGCAATCCTGCAAATAGAGAGCGATGAGTAGCGAGAGAGAATACCGAGTTCAAAAGAGTAAGCTCCGATAATACGGAAGCTGATGGCGATGTCACACGGATGGGAAGAAAGAGAGAGCTTGTCGAAGTTGAAGGAGAAGGAGCCGACAAGGGAGACCCAAGGTTGCAAGGCAATGAAGGAGGAAGCGAGAGATAGGTGATTGATTGCTGGTAGTACGTTTTCCCCAAGAAGAGGAAAAACATTGAAGCAGAAGACAAAGCGATACTTGAAAAAAAAAGCTACGGGTAATTAACCATAACCTAATAAGTGACATTATAAAGAAACGATGATATGGATAATAAGACTACGTAATAGTTTGAAAACGTTGGAGAAGTAAAAAGGTTGGTGTTACAACAAACCTAAATGATTTCGGGAAAAGGGGGAGAGGGAGAGGACACGAAGTAGAGGCATGGAGAGGGCAATGGTGAGAGGAGCATATCATGCGAGAGTAGCAGGGTCTTTGATACCATGTCAGAGTGTGCAACTGAAGAAAATCACTAACACAGGAACGCGAGAGAGAGAGACAAACGTAAGAGAAAAGCTATGGAGGTTAGTGACGGATAAAACTATTGAATAAGGTTAAGTCACATCGTCTTTAGGAGTGTTGCAAGTTTCTCACTTGTCTCTAGAAGATATGGTTTATATTTACATGAATGAAGATTTTGTAAATATATAAATTTACGGTTTTTCAAACTCAACCCCAATTGCATGGTCTATAAGTTTTTGTATAGTGGTGACTTGCTTGGAGAGGCAATTCTTGGGTAGTGGTGAAGGTAAACCATTTGTCACAAACGGGATCGCATAGCAATATATAATATACTCGGATAAATAGAATTTATCACTTATTACTGAAGCCAGAGGGTATAGAGAGAAATAGAGAGAAAAAAAGAGTGAGAAGATCGACACAGTACTGGGACCAGGAGATGAGTGGTCCTGAAACCGGCTCGTGGGGCGGTAGGCTTTGGCTTTCACCCAAAATTCTTTACTTTACTTTAGACACACAGAGAAACTTCATGAATAAGCATGTGACTAGAATTCAACACTTCAAGACAAACCACGGCCTGGTAGCTAGAGCACTACCAAGCAGACAACGACACCATGTTGGCCCCAAAGACTGACGCCCCTTTCGGTATTTCTTTATTCTTATTATACTTGAGAAAACCCTGTAAACTTCCACAGGATGTCCCACTTTTATCGGGCTGAAATTCCTCTACTTCAACTTGATTTCAGCAACATAACCACAGTAGAAGTCTCCATGGACAAAATCCCGAGCAAACATTGACTTTCCACGCACTTTAGAGCGCTTTGCAAAACCTGGCGAGAAATTGCAGCTTGCTGAATTCTCTGTTTTGCGCTCTGATCTACGTGCCGATTACTTTTTAGGGTAGCCCTCGAGCTCTCGCACGTGTAGGGTCACTTGCCCCTTGAATTAGATGAGATTCCTCGCGGGAAATCTCTCCAAAATGGCTTGTACAAGCACCTAATGCTTTCCCGAGGCTCCCTTGACAAATATACGATCCGAACCCTTGCACCTAGCCCTCACCAAGCTATCCAAACCTGTCCATAGCTGTAATTGCAGGTTTTTGACCCAATTTCGCCAGCATAACGGTGCAAATATCCCTGTAGATCAAAAGTACACATCAAGGACACTTTCCCTTGCGGTATGGAAGCTTTCTAGTGAGCTGCAGGTCAATTTCAGCATGCTGTAATTTTCTGTTTTGCCACTTTTAGGTGCCTATTGCCCTGTACACGCATCCCAAGGCCTTGCTGAGGCTCCCTTGGCGATTCCCTGTAGTTTAGGTGCGAAACCGTAAACCTGCAGAAAAACACAGCAGGCTGTAATTCTCTGTTCTGGACCGTTTCGAGCGGAGCGAGCACGCCTATGCGTGTCTCAGGTGCTCCCGCACGCAATGGGATAGTTCCCTTTCAAATCAGACGAGTTTTCACTCGAGAAAACTCTCCGTTTTCGCATTCCTTCACAATGGAACTGTGCGTACCTGAAGGGGATTAGCAATTAGCTAATCCGATTTTGTACAGAAGGCTCTTGCCTTGGCAAACGCGCATAAAACCCCCATAATTGTACATGGTCATCTGAGAAGCCCAACTAGTGGGGCATTACCATATGCGCAAAGGGGGGAGAGAGATGCTCGAGAGCAAATCGTCGCGCTACATAGAGCAAGGGAGAAGGCAAGCTTTCCATTAAAGCTGTGATCACCTGCACCCACTACTCACACACACTGTAGCAACCCCCAATGAACAAAAACCAGTCTCCACTCTCAAATCGGGCGCTCCCTCTTCATGCAGATCTTGCAGATCAGCCTGGAGCCGCCATGTGTCCAGTTTGCCTCTTTTGAGTTAATTCCCTAGTACCCACCAACTTATAAGTGTCGCGAGGGGCCTAAATGACTTTAAACTGAGCCTAGACACCCTTTTACTGCTCGGATTACAGTGCCGATTAGCCCAACCAACTCGTGGTGACCTGCCCTTCCCGATTGCTGGTGAAACTCCTGGCCGTCGGCCGTTTCACACTGGCCACGCAATGTCCGGTCATTTGCAACTTAAAAAAGAGGGTCCCAAAAATTAAACAAAAATCATAAGAAAGAAACCAACAACTCAAGTTAGCAATCGCCACGTCCTCGTGACAGGTCCCTTTACGTAACAGTATCTTTATTACTGAGGAGAGTCTATACAAGCACTTGAACCGAACGTATTACCACGTTCATTCTAGAATAAGACTTGATGGTTCCTAGAAGCCTCGGCTTCCTATTCCTAGGGCAAAACTCTATTCCAAGGAACTTCCGTTCCTTATTCCAAATCCTCGAGAACCAAGGTTCTCGCCTCTGGATCTCACCTTCGAGACTCGGGGCATGGCATCCTTGCAACTCTTTTCTGACTCTGTTCCCAGAGTCCTTTTCTTGTAGAACAACCTCTGCTTTCCCGGACACGGAGTCCTTACTTGGGAATCCCCACTTCCGGATCACAACTCGAGAGACTACCTCTCTCTGATCCGTGGATCTACTTCCCAAACTTGGGTACAAAACCCTTGGGCTGATCTGGCTCTAGTTCCTTTGAGCGCTTTCTCCTGCAGAGGCTCATGCCTTCCTTTGCTCCTACTCCCTCATGAAGAGGAAGTACACCTGCAAACACACACAAACACGGGATAACAATTTGTATGGTGAATCCACAATTGATACCTCTTGCTCTTTGCACTGGAAAAACGACCTCCGTGCTTCGTAGTCTCGCGATCTCTTGCATCTTCTGGCAGCAGAGTCTCCTCTTGTTGGTGCTAGCAACTCCTTTCTTGAGAGAGGGCGTGTGATGCTTTTATAGCTCCTTGGCCACGACAAGAATAGCTGAGCGTTGGCTGTCCTCGTAGAGATCGCGACGTTTTTTTTTTTTGGCTCTTTTGCCAGAGAGAGAGAGAGAGAGAGAGAGAGAGAGAGAGAGAGAGAGAGAGAGATCGCTGGCTGGTTTTTGCTGCTTTATTTTCCAGGTGGCTGCCCACTTATTAAGTAGGCGGCCGGCGTATTTTAAAAATAGTTTGAATTAGCCCAAAAACTCAATAAAACCTTATAAGTTAAAAACAATGCTTTCACAGCACTTCCTAGGTGTCCCTGGATGCAATCACATGCACAGTTGCAATGCAGACATAGACTTTCTCATCGGAAAGCATCCGCTTTCCCGAAAAGCAACCCGCTTTCTCAGAAAGCATCCGTTTTTCCTCAAAGTTTCCTTTGAACCCATCTTCATTCAAGTGCTTGTTCATCCTTGTGCACAGTTCTAACACAGTTCAGAATTTCCTCCTGAATATGGATATTCCCTTTCCGATGCACCCGTCACCCACCTTGTGACCCATCAGGTATACCCATCACCTAGTCTTATCCTACCGAACTTACGGTACAATCTCCTTCGCGATGCTCTATGTCACCCATCCTATGACGCATCAGAGATGTCCGTTCTCGAATGATCCGATACTTCTTCCCGATGCTCCCTGTCACCCATCTGATGTGACACATTAGAAGTACTCGTTCTTGGTGGCCTTACAGATATTCCCGTTCACAGTGCTCCTGTCATTACTCTGAATGACGCACTATAAATATCTATATTCGGATGTCTCTAGTGAGAAAAACTCACTTAAAATTTCAATAATTCATTTATAATTTTTTTGGTGTTCCAAGCGAGAAAACCCTCACTTATAAATCCAATAATTCATTTAGAATTATTTTTCTGTCAAATAAAGCTAGTTTAGCAACACCAATAGTATATCATTCACATTGATTTTTGGATGGAGAAATTGTAACCGAGATGATACCACGTGCCGATAGAAAAGAACAGACTGAACATACTTTTAGCACTTCAATAACAACTAAAGAAAGAGAGAGAGAGAGAGAGAGCACACGTGACACGGAGTGGCGTAATTCCACCCCTGAGAGTACTGGCCCCAAATCATGGTGCCCCTTTCGGTATTTCTTTATATTGCTTAAACAAGGTACACTCTATGGCTCTTGCTGTGCATCTCTTGCGGGCAAACTGCCAAGAGTGAGAGCCCACATTTCATATTTAAAGGCCCTTGGCCATTCAAAAGCAGTTTACATGAAAAGCTATAAACTCAAAAGCATCCGGTCCAAAAGTGATGAACCCAAAAAGATGCTAGCACAAATTATGGAAATTTGTACACTTGCCACGTCAGCAATGTGATTTGCGAAAATCCGTACTGGTTGCCACCCTAGCAGCGCGATTTGCGGAAATTTGTACTCGTTGCCACGTCATCAGGTCGTTATGCTTGTGTGTGTTTGTGGTTGCCGGCTTTACTTGGGCCCCATCAGACAGGGTCCCATAAGTTGGTAGGACTTCTACTTAGGGATTAGGCCCCTCGGTCGGGATCTGCAAGTTGGCTCTAATGTGAGCGATATATGGTTCGATCACCTTCTCCACTCCAAAAGTATTGTCTTTCAAAGCAAGTGAGCACCATGTAAGAGCTTATGGACCATGGCACCATGCAACTCCTGGTTATGAACTCATGAAGGGGAAGCTTGTCTTTGCGGCCGAAACAATCCAAGCTCCTGTGGCTAAGGATAAAGATACCTCCAGTCTGCCTCTACGACCACGACTCACTCAGAGGCAACGAGAGACTCTTTAGCAAGAAGGAAGGTGTTTTGAATGCGTTCAGACAGGACATACTTCCTACATTTGTCCTCATAAAACAGATAAACAAGTCCCTCCCGCCAAGAAGGCAAAAATAACAGTGGGATTGGTTCTAGACATTTGTGCCCTCACCATGCCAAATGCATCCAAAGAATTATGTTGAGCTTATAGAAAAATTTAAGGCATCAACGCACGTATCTTCTTTGATCTGAGAGGGAGTAAGAATTTCATTTCACCCTTTTTTCTTAAAAGTTTGGATAGTGATTGCAATCAAACTGGTTGCGAAATTTAGGCAGCTACTGGTTACACAAGCAATCTTATACTACTTATTGGCTCCCTTCCAGTCCCATTATGAAATTAGGGCATTGCGATGCGTTGTTGCCTTTGGTGTCCTTAGAATGATGTGAACATCGCTATTTGATGACGAGTTATTATCCTGCAACAAAATGGAAAGTCGATTACTCTCAGAGTTAGACTAACGGAGAGCAACCCTGAATGATTTTGTCTTCAAAACTATTGTTTGTATGTATATGGATATTTTATTTGAGAATAATTGTTTAGGTACTGTTTGGACCCGTCTGATTTTGTTTGAACCTTGTTTGGGTGCTTTCTGAACTTGTTTGATACTTGTTTGGATCTGATTTCAATACTATTGGGAAATCTTTTATACGGATAGCTTGGACACTTCTTGTGACATTCTGTTTCATCTACTAAACTTTCAAACACTTCAAGACTATTCAATCATTCAGCTGCAAGCTTTCTTAAGATTATGAGATGTGATGCAATGGTGATTAAAGCTGAGAATTATGATTGAGAGTACTTGTTCGATTGACTGAGGCTTTTTTTCTGTTTGACAGGTATATGCATGGGGCAGGGGTGAGCATGGTAGGTTAGGATTTGGTGATGACAAGAGCAGTAAAATGGTCCCTCAAAAAGTATCACTGTTTGCAGAGGAGACCATTGTTCAGGTTTGAGAAGTGCTGGATTTTCTGCTTAAGAGTAACAGAATTACAAGTCAGATACTAATAATCTAAAATGTCTTTAGGTTTCTTGTGGTGGTACACATTCTGTGGCATTATCAGCTGCAGGCCGGATGTATTCTGTAAGGCCTTTTTTTAGTTTGTTTTTTTCCCAATGTCCATGTCTTGAGTGTGAATCTCTCTCTCTCTCAAAGTCGCATCGCATTTTGTTCTCAATTGGTCGATATGTTGTGTAGTTTGGGCGAGCTGATCATGGGCGCCTGGGGTTTGACCGTGCTGTCACTACTGGACATCCTGTTGAAGTGCCTGTGACACTTGGAAGGAAGAGCTCTGGTTTAAGCAATGGGCAAAGTCAATATTACGAAGGAAATGGTAAAAAGAGAAGTGATCCATCAGATGGCAGTTGGTCAGTCAAATACATTGCCTGTGGTGGGAGGCATACTTTGGCTTTGGCTTCTTGGATATCCTCAGACCACATGCAATAAAGCAGATCACAAGAAATGCAGGAACTCGTTTGTGACAGCAGTGACTTCAATGAGGGTTTTTTGAAGGATTACAAATGATGCCTTTTTGTCATTTGTTTGGAAATGGCCACTTGAATGGAAGCAGCTTTACGAACGCTGTCAGAGCAGTATGGAAATAATAGTATGTGACATTGTACCATGTTTACCATAGCCCGGACGTTCATTGGAAGGCTCAGTGCAAGAGCATTTGTGCCTGCAACAGTGCTTCTGGAGCAAATGTTTGTTCCTACAAAGAGGGATTGTTAATTGCAGAGGTAAGAATGCATAAATAGCCTACCTCAATGAATATGGTATGCTAAAGATTTTCAAGAGAACCACACAATCAATTACATCGTCATTTTTGTTGTTTAGTAAAAGCATTGATCTTTTGAAGAGTTAATTGTGTTCGTGTCCAGGATTTCGAATGCATGGCTCAGTCCATTTTTTGTAAGCTCTGCCTAACGAGGCCAAATGAGTGAATGTATTGCTCAAGTTCATGGGAGTATTTTTTCTCTCTCTGTGCGCTACATATGCCATTACCTATGTAGTCACCTATGCTCTTGTCTTGAAGGCTAATGCATGCATCGGGGAACATGTTAACATGGGAGGGAGAATTCATGAGGAGATTTCTATTTAGGGTTTGTTAGGGAAAGCACAGAGAGATCTCGATGGCATTTGGGTGACTTTTGACACTTGCAAGGAAGCTTTGGTTTTTTTAGTAGATGCAAAATGAAGGCCTCTCTGTAGATGCAACGAGTGGAGCGAGTGATGGTATGCAAGGAGTGCGAGTGATAATGGAAGAAGAGGGAAGGTGCAAGGAGGCAGAAAGAGGAGCAGGGTGAGGATGAGGGAGGATGAAAGAGGAACAAGAGTGAGGGAGTCTATAGAAGAAATAATTTCTGAAAAGGTATGGCTAGTAATAGGGCGTACCAGCTGGTGAAAAGTTAAAAAATGGTGGTAATAGCTAGCGCTATTATCAGTTGGTGAAAAATTAAAAAATGGTGGTAATAGCTAGCGTTCTATCAGTCGGTGAAAAATTAAAAAATGGTGGTATTAGTTAGAAATGGAAGGTTTTAAAAGGCCATGGACGAGGAAAGAGAGGGCAGCATGGCAGTGAAGGGAGAGGGCACGTGCGCAGCATGGTAACGCAGAGGGGAGGCTTGGAAACTGGCAGATGTTGGAGGAGGAGGGGGCGGGGCGGGGCGAGGTTCCTTTTTCTATAGTTAATTGGATGGCCATGGTGAAGCATTGAACTCTGGAGCAACTGTGGACTGTCGAGTAAAGCTTGTTAATTAGTACTGCATGGAAAGTTAATGATTACAAGCTATTTTCTTCCTTTTCCTTGGAAGACAGGCATTAACTAAGCATTGCCTTTTGCATATCACTAGGCATTTGTGGGAGAGGTGTTGACATTTTTCTCTATTATTTCCAAAAAGAAGCCACTCACCAAAAACAATCCATGGATGGCACACATGTAGCTTCAGTTTAGTTCTTGACACCAAAAGATAGTGTATAATAGTCATGCAAAACCTCTCTCTCTCTCTCTCTCTCACACACACACACACACACACACACACACACACACACAAAACACGCACACAGAGAGAGAGAGAGAGAGAGAGAGAGAGAGAGAGAGAGAGTTATTACAAATACCCAATTAAAAATGCCTCGTATGTTTTCTCTGTTGACTATTATTCTCAAATGATGTGTTAAATAAGTCACTAAGATGACTTGTAACACAATGTCATGGAGTCTGAAGTACTTTTGTATTTTGTTTCTAGTTTGAGTGCACCTCTCCTCCATATATTATTTACTGTTAGCCTTCCCAATATGGTCGTTTTCGGTCATTGCCTCTTCATGTTCGCCTCCGGGTAGTCCTCGCCTCCTACTTGTGTAATATGCAGAGTTTGTTCCTACTCTTCCCAAAGGACTTCCTTCCCTTTTTTATTGATCAATCCCACTGTATCCAAAAAAAAGATGACTCTTAATTTATCGTTATTAAGACAAGTAATCATGGACTATTTGAACTCACATCATCCTTGTAGGCCCCAAAAATGTGATTCTTATTGTAGCAAAGCTTTTCAGTATCAGTGTCGCTTGTCAAATACATGGTATTTCATGCATATGCCAAACTGTAGGTTTTTATCAAACACAACACAATTTAGTTGATGGGCTATCACATCCATCACATGCTTTTGTAGCTATTCTTCTTGGCACTTCCTAGCTTTCTTTCGCATGTGAAGAGGAGACATTTTACAAACTAGGCTTGTGGGAGTTGATATATTCAATGATCAGAAATCCATATGATTTGGGTAGCATATATAGAAATAGTGTATCACCTCACAATAGCTAACACAATAATTGGAAGAAAAGCGCTACCCTACTACTCTAAGGGTTTACCTCAATCTATGTCACACTGGACAATGGTGCTAGTTTGATGGCATGACTATATGTATCCCCCATTGCACAAAAGGTAGCCTACTATATCTTGTGTGCATTCTTTTTCATCGAAAAGACCTATCTGATTGGAAGGTAATATGGAGCTGAAGCTCTCATGAGCTTGTTTGCTCATCTCCATGTTGGCACTAGCATTGTCGAACTCTAAGTCATGAATGTTCCAAAGAACAGGAGTTGAAGCAAAGTATGGGACATCCTTATAGGCTTTGAGGTTTGTCCCATATTGTTGTGGTAGAAGTAACGACTTTAAGCCGAGTCCCTCTGCAGAACTAGTTGCTTGTGTCTCCATAGACGATGATAAGGCTGAAAGAGCCACGGCACATTCCTTGTCCAAGTTGTGGTCTATAGATGTGTTGGAAGTGTTGGGATCAAAATCAATCAATTTAGCGGCGGAACTCCAATTTGGGTCAAGGGTTGCGAAAATGGGTGGAAAGGAGAGCGATGTATGACTTTGGCTTGGCAAAGCCAAGTCAAAGGATGGAGAATGAGGCACAAAATGTGGTAGGAATGAGACCTCTTTAAAGTCCTCCCTCTGTGGTGATTGCACGGGCTCTACAAATTGACCCAAATTTGGATGGTTTGAAGTATCAAGGTTGAGGCTTTGATCAACGTTTGGGACATTTGGGTTGTTTATTGTGGTGAGATGAGAAGGGTAGGGTTGATCATCCACGTTGAAAGTGCCCATCGGAGGAAAGGTGGAGCAAATTTCCACATCAGTGGCACTAGGGCTGACATGGAGGCTCCACGTGGAGGATGAAGCTGATTGGCTACTTGTTGTATGAGTTGACGATTCACCTTCTTCTTGCAACCTTGTTGGAGTAGGTTGTAGAGTAACCAACCGTCTCTTAATCACCGTGTTCCATAGATTCTTCACCTCATTGTCTGTGCGCCCTCTCAAATGTCCAGCTATCTCTGACCACCTACTCACAACAAAGGACTTCCATGTTAGTGTGTGTGTGTGTGTGTGTGTGTGTGTGTGTGTGTGTGAGAGAGAGAGAGAGAGAGAGAGAGAGAGAGAGAGAGAGAGCTTGCACAACCATTTAACATTCCCATGGTGTCAATTCACAAGAAGTTTTGGATAAATTCTCACAATAATTCCCACATTGTGACTTACCTCAACATCACGAGCTTCTGTGAGGGAGGCACCGCATACCTCGTGGGGGGCCAGGTGGTCCCGTGCCCCCAATCGTACCTAGCTATGTATGTGGTGCCTCTCGAGCAGAAGCTCATGATGTTATGCATTGTATGAAAAACATTGAAAAAGACTCCCTTTTCCTACATGAGAATGTTTCTAAATCTTCTTGTGTGAATTCCTTGATCAATTTTAGGAAGACATCCTTATCCACTTCTCTTTATATTAGTTGTCAAGGAGTTGACTTCAACGGTGTGAAATTCTACCATATTTACACAGCTTTCTATTTCTTCTTATTCTAACACATTTTTATAAGGTGCAAGGTATTTTGATAAAGAAATTTTACAATAGTTGATAATCTAGATAGCTCTATGAAAATGGGTAGTTCCGTCGAAAATTGTCACCTATGATCCTTGATGCAATCAAATGTGGCCTAAAGCACACAATCAAAATGCACCTTAGGTCTATGGAGTATCATGTGTAAGTGAATTTCATACTAGAGGTGTGTTGGAGAACCACTTGAATTAGGGTGTGTATTAGCTTTGCTTAACTTATTCACAAGTTTTTGGCCTACATAACCCTCAGGAGCAATTGCAAGCCATTGGATGAAGCTGGTAATTAGTTTTGCATGGCAGGTTCATGATAGCAAACTTATTTTCTGTCTAATTCTCATAAGAGAAGAAGTAGCTATGCAAGACAAGGCTTCCAAGATAGCTGACATCTTTTTTCCTACTTTTTTGGCATTAAGTATTGCGTTTCACACTCTTTCTCATCCACCTATGTAGGTCAATGTGACTTTTCACCTTTTTTTTTTTGTGTGTGGGTGTGACGCCCTTCCTTTCGATATATGTGCAATGGCCTTTGTATTTGTACTCTTTCTAAAGTACCGGCCATGGCTAGTCAACTAGTGTTGCACCCCATGTCTGAGTGTCTCTACATTATAATGGCCCTCTTGGCTCCATTCTCCCCCCTTGTGACACTATTTTAAAACATGTAGTATCATAATAAAATATTATGTTTTTAAAAAAAAAAAGGTAACAATGAATTATTTAGATTACAATATATTCCAATAGCATAAAAAATGATGTTTTGACACAATACTTAATGCCCCTTTTTAAAAGAGAGAGGTACACAAATGTCAACACTCTCTCACAAAGGGCAAAAAAAAAAAGAGTTTATCATCATTAGCTTGCCATGTGACACTAATCCACAAGCTTTATTCAATGGTCCGGAGATGTACCCAAAATCCAACCCTTCTTTAAGGACTATTTATGTAGTCCAAAAATTTATACGATTACATTTACAAAAGGGGTTTCTTATCGTATTTTGGAAAAAAAAGACATCATTTTATTACCTCTTTAATGCCAAGAAAGAGAAGAGGCTTAGTGGCCTTTAAAAGCTTCAAACAAGGTGAACAATGAAGGGTCATGTTGGCATTCTATTTAACAAAAGAAAAAAAAAAAGAAACGGACTCATATGAGGGTCCAAATGAAAGGGCGCATTCACAAATTTTACAAACTAAAATGTCAAAAATTATCTAAATGATTCAATGCTTCACATGCAAAAGTCAAAGGCATCCCTCACTCCCTTCTTGTGATAGGATTTGATGACCATTTGCCCTTCCTACGACATTTTTCTATCATAGGGTGGACAAAATATTTAAATGTCATTAGAATGGCTCGAGCGTTAGACAATTGCCCATCTTTAAGAAAGTGGAATAAAATAGAGTACTTGCCAATGAAAGCGGAGTGTATATTAAGATGCCCATCTAATTTAGAAAACACGGACATGCTATAGCATTGAAAATGGAGAAGTTCATGTAGAATAGAAGTCTTTTTTAGTCTTCATATATTTTCAAAACTCTAGTGATCTACATATAGGCTTGTAAATAGAAATTCTACAAACATAATACATTAAACACACTACTTTCTTATATTCTTCACCAAACATGTCGCTAAGATGTAAAACTAATAGTTTTTGGAGAGTTTTTGCGACATGTCATCATTAGAAGGGCAAAATAAACATATGACATTTCATAACGAAAGCTACTTCTTTCTTATATTCTTCACCAAACATGTTGCTAAGATATAAAACTAATAGTTTTTGCTATATTTCATCATTACAAGGGCAAAATGAAAAGATGACTTCCATAATGAAGGCTAATTAGTTCCTAACAATGAAAGAGTAGAGAGGCCTTCAAATTCTAGCAATGGGACCCTTCTTCACCAAAGTTAAGACTTGTTGGCTTAGTGGTAAAGGCGAGGGGCTCTAAGCGCACCCACTATGGTTCAAACCTTGAGACATGCGGGTGTGGGACTAAAAAAAAAAAGGCTTATTGAAGAAAGAAAATTGGGACAATAATCACCAATGTGTAACAACCTTTGTTAAATTGGTGTTTAATGTTTGGGTGTAATGCATGACATCAAGATGTTTATGATAACAACTCGTTGACCTTTTGTTGTGGTTTTTTCCATAACTACAAATCTTTCATGAAAATCATGTGCCTCTTTCTTAAAAGAAAAAGTTTAGTTTGAAGAATTTATGTATCAAACCTTTCTTATATATTTTTTGGAAATTTTCAAGTATGAAATGTCAGGACAAGGGTTCTGTACCCTAAGAACTAGGTTAGTCACGGACTACGGCCAAGGGTCGGGCTAAGCAGTGTGGACAGGGGATCCGTCTAGGGCAAGGGGCTAGGAGCTCGCCTATATAAAGGGAGGTTGGGAGGAGGATCTCAAGGCCTAGTTCCCTAGTTCTTACACTGGTATCAGAGCTTAAGAGTCTCTCTTCCTCTCTCTCTCTGGGCGTGGTCTCTTTAGGTCCCTAAAAGCAAGGACTTTGGGTGAGAATCGTGGCTTTTTTGAAGTTTTGTCAAAAATAGTAGTTTTCCTTGCCAATTCGGACAGAGCTTTGTGTTTTGGACGCGAGACTGTGGTGCATGCTTTGACAAGGAGTCGGGCTGGGAAGAAGCGCCCTGCGGAGGTAGAGCTTTTGCCAGAACACCGCGGCTGTAGCCGGCCTGTGCTAGCCCCGCCATCGTCACCTTCCTCCTCGTTGAAGAGCGCTCGCTGCCTGCGCTATTTGGGCTTCAAAAAACCCTTTGTATTCACACTAAAAGGCCTATGGCCATTGGCTTTGAGCTTTGGCCATAGTGGAAGGCCCTTCCCACCAACTGGGCGGCATAGACAAGGGCCGGTAAGCCTTCCTCCGTTCTCGTGCTCCTTGGGAAGATAAACGACCACCAGTTCGTTGTGCTGCAGGAATAATTCAGTATTCCGAGCAGGCTACAAACTCCGACTGAATTTTCGTTTGCATAAGATGCAAATCCCGGCATCGGCTACTATGAATTGATTTGTGTTTTCAAATGCGTCCTCGGCTCCAAATCAATTGTTGATTGCACAGTGGCTTGGGATTTACAATCCGATTTCAACTTGGACGTTCAGTTCAATTGAAGACATAATTACCCAGTTAATTATCGCAACCTGCTATGAGCTAGTGCTGAAGTTCCTCGGTGATTTCACCTCTTCGCCAATTCTACCGGGATTGGAAATTCACCTTCTTTATGACCGCCGGCGAGGTTAGCACGGCTAACTACCTTTGTGTTTGATACGGTTACGAGTTTTTGTTGCACTCCAAGGTACTGTTTTCTCTTTTGTTCGCACAACACAGATTCGCCATGAGTGCGGAAATTGATGATCAACACATGTTAATACCTCGAATTGGCTCCACCTATGGATGTCATGGGGCCGGATACTCTCACGGAGAGTACCCTCGTGGCAACAGGGATGGATGGTGCACACCCAAGTGATCAATATCTGTCTCCTCGTTTATCAACCCCTCCTCCAAAGAGCGTGTTGGATATTCTCGAGGATGACAGTCAATTGCCAGATGCCAGGGAGTTTGTCACTCGACAGGACTGGAAAACTTTTGATGCTCGATTTCGCAGCTCACTGTCAGGGTTCAAATCTTGGTTACACAAGTAGAAAATCTTACACAACTAATTTACAGAATGCTACCAGAATCAGCTCTCCACTTGCTAGCAACCCAGGGGGTTGCCAATTTACAGTTATGACCAAAGAGGTCCAACATGTCCACAATATTTCGGTTGTTGGAACAATCGGGGCACGACCAATGTGGTCAAGAAGCGTCTATCACCATCCGACTTTCAACGTACAAAAAGTCAAAAATTATGCTTTATTTGCTTAGGAACTTATCAAAAAAAGCAGTGCCCGCATGTCGGACAACTTAAGCATGATGCATGAGTTCATGATTTGACATAAACTCCAATTTTGGTGCATGGCACAGTAGTTATATGGATTTTGAACATGTTATCTTAGCCATTTTCTCATACTTAAATATGGAATTTTCAGCGTATTGTACGTTTTTTTGAATTGGGTACTGTTACGCCCCAATTGTTTTCTGCCACAGTCATTTTTGGTATGACCAGTCACATCATCTCGGCTTATATGATCTACCGAAAACATTCTGAGATGCATGCAAGATCACTGAATTAGGGTGTATATGATACACGTGTCCTACAACTTTACGTTTCGCATTTACTTTGGACAGTATTATGAAAAGCCAAATGCTTGGCCCATTTCACATGACATCAGGCTTCTAATTCGTACTCCGCTTACCTCGACGACAAGAGCAGTTGGCAACCAAGTTTGGGGCACCTACATTATTCAGGATATCATATCATCGAATCCCTACCAGTCTAACCGGTGCAAGGCACTTAGGGTGTTGACTTCAACGGTTGTCACGGTAGCCACGAGCTTCCATTTTTGTATGCAAGGCATGCTACCCAGATGGTATAAAGTACGCTCTCACAAATCACTTTGTCAAGGACACTATTAGTTATGCATTGTTTCCCATAATTTTCGGTTGACTATCACGGCACACAAAACAACCTAAAAACTTCTAATGGATTCACAACCCATACAAGGTAGATGGGCACGCTGTGACTTGTGGTCCCTCTCGCGATGCGAACACCATACCGTCAGATGGTTGCATGCTTATACGATAAGCTGGCAGTCAGGCATAAGATGTCTAAGAGCACACATTCTGGGCACACACATACTAGCAACGAAAGGAAAGCTCCTCAGCCCAGCATGCTCTTCTATTCGTTCTTGATCTCTTTCTCTAAACGAACAAAATGAAAATTTTCTACGAAGTTTGTTTCATGTTTGACTACTGAGTTTTCCGGAGCCAAGATGCTCTACAATTCTTAGCTACAAATTGGGCAAGGTGCCATTCACATTTATTTTCATCAGTTTATCGATTGAACACTCATTGCCGTACGGACTAGGAGCCACGCACGCTGGCTACGGGCCATTGCTAAATCTAGGATAAGATCCACTTGTTGGTATTCCTTGGATGATTGTTCTCAAGATCGAACAATCCCTACCGAGTAGAGTACACATTGATGTTAATTGACAAGCAAGCGTCTTGTCATTACAGATGTCATTACGAATGTATAGGGTATCATTTTCGTACTATATGTTTTCAGTACAAACGCTCATGTGCGTTTTTTGACAATCTTAACCTCACACCGGCTGGTCTCTACCACAGAGTATAGACGCAGCCATCAGGGGTGACAACATGGTTGTAAGGGATCGGTAGTTCACTTGTGTGGGTCTACTGCTCTCTCTATAGCACTACGAAGTGTCTATGGACATACGGTTTTGGGGTAAGACCCACCGAGTGATTGCTACATCACCCCATAGGCATTAAGGATCACAGCTTGATCTGCATTGAGGATCACAGTTGATCTCTCCCAGTTCTACTTTCAAGGAAATAATTCCGCAATCTACCACGCGGTAGCAGACGAACACACTTTTTAAGTTGATTCCACTCAATCTGTACACGATTAACTATGTTAGTTACCGTTATCTCCTAGTTGAGCAGTTTCTACAAAGAAGTCTTATCAAGGGATTTGACTACGTAGATTCTAATTCAAGGGCTTGGGTTGCAAAGGCAACAACCAGGGTTTCCAGTGCAATACTGTTTGTTTTCAGGTAGGGGACATGCTCCTCTCCATTTGAATACGGGTAAGTGAACATTACGTTCAAATCTCCATGTACGCATCTATTGATTTGGTGTCAATTGCATGTTTAGTATGCTTTGCTTGTTGTTTCAAGACGTCTAAGTATGCTTGAATATTACCGACCCATGCCAAGGGCATGTTAGCACAAAGTATTTTGGGCCAAGTGTCCAAGCTGTCTTTCTGCCTTATGCAGTTACGAACCTACTTGTAGGGTTCAATTTGGCACATGTTGTCACATGGGATACAACATGGTCTAGGAACTCAAGGAGTTCGGTTTAGCCAGTGGAGCAAGACTAATGAGGGTCCCTCTCACTCCCGTCGTAGAGTGTTTGCAATTACCTCCACACACAAGTACGTCTTGTACTTGAAGGATGTTCCTTTTCACACATCCTTATATGAGACATATTCCACATATGGAGAATTTGAGTCTTTGGACTGATACTGGCTCCATTATTTCAATTATGTGTCACGACAAAGTCCCTAAGTGCTGGTCACATCTGTTTTCTAGACCATTTTTAGCACGACGTATCAGGAGCGATTTCGTGGCCAGAAATTGTCACTTAGAATGACTTGTTAAGGTATAAGTACCCTACTCCACAACATTACAGATGGTTGTTTATACATATAGCAAGGCTATAAGTTGTTAATGAAAAAGTTTCATTGTCTGTACCTAGAAGTGATCAATGTTTCACCTTCTATTGTGATTCAGACGTTTTAGCAAGGCTTGCAAAAGATTGCAACTAAAAGTATTTAGTTTCTTTTCAGAACTATTTACATTCCTTTTAATGTGTGCTAGGCGTATCACATTTGCCATAAGTATTGACAAGGATCATTATGGATATACAGGTTCGGGTCAGTTTTTGCTAAATGCATGCACACTAGGTGTTATGGGCCTCGGTGTTTAGCAAAGGCTGATTTGGAACGGCATGCATATTCCTCAGGATGTTGCTTATGAAGCAACATCCTGAGGAATATGCACTCTATGTGCACTATCTCTATGAGATTACTTTTGGATCTACTAATCACCAATAGAGGTCATGGCTTGGTTTGGGCGTTTGTAGATTTTTACAAGTTAACCACGATGGATATACACTATTGTGATTCCCCGTTTACCAGTCATCTGGGACGACTGTCTGTAAACCATGAGGAAAATACACCTAAGTACTGTCAGTCATCCAAGGGGATAGGCAGATTACAAAGAGTAATCTTGTGCTAAAGGATCTGCTAAGAGCATACGTTAGCACAATGCATTTCTGAATAGATGATTTTCTCGTTATTCTAGAATTTGCTTAAGTACGATTTTCGACTTTGAACACCTCTTATGGTGGGGTTGGAGATTGTGTCAATACTTTCATACGTCAAGGACTTACCAGGTGTGCTGACAAAGTATGTTGGCAAGTAACCTTCATTAGGGATGAACATGTAACGGAGTTTCAAGATACTCAAGCGAGTAGGAAATCTGGCTCACAAATGCATGGAAAGTTACGCCAAGGTTTCCTTGCATTATTCCAGTACCTTCAGAAGATCTGAAAACTGGTTATGCTTTTGGACAACTCTTAGTTGTGGTTACTCCTTTACAGTACTCAAGTGAGTTATAAATGGAGTTACCATTTAAACCCAAGTGACTCTTAGTTGTGGTTACTACTTTACAGCACTCAAGTGAGTTATAAATGGAGTTAACATTTAGACCCAAGTGGTTGCAAACGGACGACAATGTCGAAAATCAAGATACTCCTCTTGGTTTCATTGAACCTCCCCACTGCACCAATTATTGTTCATACAGACAACTGGCTCACTTATGGGATGTCAATAAAGGGAACATCAGTATTCTTAAGAAGATATTACTACTTGTGTTTTCGAGGACGAAAACTCTTCCTTAAGGGGGAAGTAATGTCAGGACAAGGGTCTTGTACCCTAAGAACTAGGTTAGTCACGGACTACGGCCAAGGGCCGGGCTAGGTAGTGTGGACAGGGGATCCGTCTAGGGCAAGGGGCTAGGAGCCCGCCTATATAAAGGGAGGTTGGGAGGAGGATCTCAAGGCCTAGTTCCCTAGTTCTTACATGAAATATGCTACGCTCTTGAACTCTCCTGATATGCACAATTGTCAAGTCAAGTGAATCCACTACATGCACCATATGTATGATAGAACAACAAGAAAGTTTGAACACAAAGATATAGTAAACTCAAAGTAAACTATTGCAAATTATGGTGGTGCAATGTGCATGTACCCGCCGTGCCTTCTTCAATAGAACCTAGGGTAAAGAGGCCAATACGTGGACTCCCCCCAAAAGGTGGATGAACCCACCCCCAAAAGAGAGACAAAAATTAGGAATATGCTTGAAAGCTTACTTAGGTGTCCTCATTTGATTTGCTAAAAAGTGTACTTTTATTGCGACTTGAGTGTCTCTGTGCTCTAAAAAGCCCGCAAAATTAAACTTTTTCAAATAGATTATTGAGGAAAAACTAGAAACATATCGATCTTGGTATTATCTAGTCCGTCTTTTCATGAGGAATTCAATGTACTCTTCATATTTCAAATTTGACAAGATATGAAAAATCCTCCCAAAAGTATTTTGTTTTTTCCTTAGGTGGCCTCCTATTGGCCCCTTTACCCTAGATGTGGAAGCATAAGCGTCAAGGGAAATGAGAAACCAATGGAGTGTTGTTGACAACCACACAAGGTCCTATGAAGGTTCTCGTTTTGTGGTTCTCCCTCGAACTTCTTGGGAAGAGTCTCATGTCAAAACAGAATATATTGTCTTTGAACAAGGTGACGACTCATCTTGGCATTTTAAAACAAAAAGTTGAAGAGCAAGTGTTGGCTCCTAAATGAAAGTCCCATTTAACAACAAAAATTCCTTTAAAAATGAAAAGCTTGTAAAGAAAGTCATAAAAAATTTCAATGACAAGATCCATTTACAAATTTAAGAACTAAACAAATAAAGGTCAGGCTTTCATTTTAAAACAAGTGAAAGGGTCACGACGGCTTTCAAAAACAATAAGAAAGTGATAAAATTGTTAGGTTGAATTAAACTCGTATTAGTGTTTGAAAAAGGATTGCCTCAGCTTAGTCTTGAGAGAGCCAATTGAAAATCGAGACTAGCTAGTTGCAAACCATGGGAAACGGAAGAAAAACCGATGAAATATGTGAGAAAGTCGTCCAAAAACTTTACAAATCTCAAAATTTTTGCTAGTATTTTCGATTTTCTTCTTTGTGAGGAGGAAACTCGATCAACAGCCGCTTAATAAAAGAAGCTTTCTTGAACGTTAACACTGATTGGCATCAAACTATAAAATGCAAGAAATGTAAAGCCATGTGAAGTTGTGAAATGAAAGGTGAAATAAAAAGAGCTAATTAATATATGTGTGTGTGTATAGAATTTATTAAAATTATGCACGAGAATGACAAGTTCTTGTAATTTTTTGAGATGTTCAATATAATTCACTCACAATTGTGAGTTTTGCTATTAAAAAAAAAAAAAAAAGAAGCAAGATGAAGCTTCACTTTAGCATTCTATAGCAATAGAATGCAAAAAAAACATAGATGTGTGTGTAAAATGTACTAAAATTATGCAATTTGAAACTTCACTTTAACATTCTAAAACAATAGAATGCAAGAAAAATAAAGATATGTTAGGATATGAAATGAAAAGTAAGTCTCCATCATTCATGCACTCAAAACAATGAAAGTCTTCCTAACCCAACATAACAATAAGGGTTTCTTTTAGAAAGCCAACAAAAAGTTGGAAAGGAAGTCATGAGGACCAATTTACTAAAACAATGTGATTCACATTGGCATTTTAAAACAAAACGCTGAAAAGAAAGTCATGACTCATCAATCCTAATCCAAGGAAATAAGGCCTTTTTTAAACAAAAAGCTGAAAAAGAAATCACGAGGCTCTTCATTCAAAAGTAGAAAAAAAGAATCTTGGATTAAAAAATGTGTATGCTTTTTCTTTGTTCTCTAACACATGCTTTAACATGGCAAAAAATACATTTGAAGACAACAAGTTGAAAAGAAATCATAAGGCTTTTAAACGAAAGGATCCATTTCACAATTTAAAATAAAGCTTAAAAAAATATCTACGTCTTTTTCCTTGTTCTATAAGGCATGTTTTAATATGCCAAAAATCAATATCAAGCTCTCTCTCTCTCTCTCTCTCTCACACACACACACACACACACACACACACACACACACACAAGTGTAGATAACCTCTGAGTCTAAGGATAGGTCACATACTATGAAATAAAGATGGGTCACATACTATCAAATAACGATGATTATGTATAGTTTAAAATTTAGACACAGATCTCTCTCTCTCTCTCTCTCTCTCTCTCTCACACACACACACACACACACACACACACACACACACACACACACACACACACACACTCTGAAAGTATGTTTATGTAGGAGTCCAAATATTGGGTGCCATACAAGAGAATAAAAGATGAATATGTCCACTTTAATAATCAGTTTAGAGTCCCTTTCTTGCATTTGCAGTTGTGTTACCCAACTTTTCCTTAGGGGCATTAATTGACAATTAATAAGAGGGCATTACAAAAATCTTTACAACCGTGGGAACCACCCCTCCCAATAGGGGAGGAGAATACATGATCTGTGTATAGTTTCTCCCTACTACCTTCCCCGCGCTGATGGTGGGGAAAAAATAAACAAGGTAAACACTTCACAATGGCCTCAAGAAGGCATCATTTTTTGTTGTAATAAATAATTATTAGAACACATTTGACATGTTAATGGTATGTGTTCGAGAAAAATGTGTCTCAACTTAATATCTTGTCGTTCATGGCTAGAAAAATACATTTTTCCTAAACAGTCAAAATAAGAGGAAACTTGAAATTCTCTCGGTTTATAGGTCAAAATTTGAATCTTTTGCCGACCATTACACTAAAACTTGTGTAAATTTGTTGGTTTTTTTAAAGACAAACTTAAAATCTAGTCGGGCTTTTTCAATTTTAACCGGTTAAAATACACTAGATTTTGGTTTTTTTCTAACACTGGTCCCTTTTCAATCTCAAAAATGTCAATTGAGAGCAAGGGGAAAAGGAGAAGTTCCACCTCGAAATAGAGAAAAATAATGTAAAAACTTGAAAAATAAATCTAATTTTTAACATTTTCTCTAGGCATATTCAAGAAAAGAAATTTTTTATGTTTGTAAAAATATTTTTTCGTGAACACTTTAATGGAGACACATAGAGAGAGAGAGAGACTAACTCATTTCATAATGAAAATGTTCAAATGAATATAGTAAGGCTTGAAATGACTTGAAATGTCACCTATATATAAAAGTTAATGTGAGGGTGACTACTTGATGGTGAGAGAATTGCACGTTTTCTCTACCACTTCTCTATGGACTTCTTGGCTAACAAGGTGAAAGTTCACTATGGCCTACATAAGGCTATGAAAAGAATTTAATAAAAGGTTTTTTTGAGAGAAAGCAAGAAAGTGGCACTAATTTTTTAAAATATTTGTGTTATCACAATTAAATATTATGTTTCTTGAAAAAGTGTAACAATAAACTATTTAGAGTACAATACATTTCAAAAACATAAAAAATAATGTTTGAAAAACCACTTGGAAGCATTTAGCAAATTTGTTCACTTTAGCATCAGAAAAGAATAGAATGCCAGAGAAGTCAAGCCATGTGAAGATGAGAAAAAGCTTTACAACTGTAGCCTTTTGAAAGTATTGTGTAGAAGAATGCCAAGAAAACTGTTGTTGATGCTAAGGACAAGAACAAGCCTTTCACTCCCGAAAATGAAGTGTTGAAAGGGGCTTCAATCATGTCATCTTTTGCTTAAATTAGGACAAAAGAGAACACGCCTTTTCTGTCCTCCTAAGGAAGAAAAATCATGCATACTTAGGATAAAAAGGAGACATAACCATTGTCCATATCATTATGTCTCTCCTTTCTAGCTAGATCATGCCATGTTGTGAGAGACCTAGACTCACTCACGTCTCTTCCAAAAGGTGAACATAGATTTCCTTGCAACAACCAACATTCCCTAAGCTCACCTCAGCTTGTTGGGTATCAAGTAGCTTGTTTCTCTTTTTTGGCCTGCTCATGCCCATGTTTCAAAGATTTCAGGGATGCATATATTGTCCTTCCTAGAAGAAGTAAGGAACATATTTTTTTGGAAATCTTATGTAGTTGGTGAAAATTTCACTGTTGGATCGATAACGAGTGCTACAAATACTAACCTCATCATAACTCAAGATTTCTTGACTCACTTAAGAGAAAAGGCCATTACTTGGAACCAGAACGTTTCCATCCTTCTCCACAATTGCAAAAATAAAATGTGCCATAATGAGGGCTTTCGATAACAAGCTTGCACCCATTTTCAAGAAAAGTGTCCTGGATTAATGTTGAATGGGCTAGAAATTAATATAAAACAACCTATTAAAGATTTGAAGAGAAAAAATTTTGCTTTGAATTTGAAAAAAATATATTTTACATATGTAGAATATATACAGTTTATCATGCAAGGTTCCTTTTGAGATTTTCCTCAAAGGGATTTGTGTTTGTTTGGAAAAAGTATTTTTCTAAAAATAAATCATTCAATGATGTTGAATCCCTAGAAATAATACAATCTCCACACATATATTCTGCATAAAGAAGCAAGAATTCTATGGACAACAGTGTGCATGTTTTATTGAATTATCAATTAATGATGTGTATGATGCCATTACTCATAGATATGCTTCTTGATATTTTAATTTGGCATAAACTCCTAAACCTTGTTGCTGTACAGTTTTGTTTTGAGGAAACCATTTTCTTGGCCTTTATCTCTAAACTAAGATGATACAACCAAGATTCATGCCAAATAAAAGGTAACAATTGAGATTATTATAAATAAATTCCCAAATTTTAATGTGCAAAACTAACGCTAATTAATTTATATTGCATACTTTTCATTGTCAACTACTAAATTTATGATGCAAACCAAAATATTTGAACACTGATTATGGTATCAAAAACATACAATACCCTAGTTTGGTTGATTTATTCTTGCTAAGGATAATGGTTCTGAAAGTAGATCCTCTACTACTAAGCTTCTTGTAAGTGTGTACTCTGCTCACTCCCCTTTGTTTTAAACTTTTGAGTGTGTTGTTGGGAATCTAGTACCCTAGTAGTTTGAGTGTACGGTGGGTAAGTTAGGTAATTCATTAAGGCTACCTTGCTTTGAGCTGACCCAAAACCAAAACAAGCAGACCAATGACTTGTCAAATGTTGATTTGCAAGAGTAAACTTTCTCTTAGTGACATGCTTGCTAAGATTCTTTACCAACCACTCCCCCGTTAGAAGAATAAGCTTTCTTTTGCCAATATTTCAACAAGTCACTTATAGCAAGTTGGGCTTACCCAACAACCACCCCCTTAAACTTGGAAATTTCTTCATCTTATCTCTATGTTGTCTACCCCTTGACATCACATCCTTCATATGGAGTTTTTGGTTAACTGGCAGTCATGAGCTTTTGGTTAACCTACATCAACCGTGGGTTTTTTGTGTACTCCACAACAAAGGGTTGTAGAATTACCCATAACATGGTGCTACTTAAAGAGCCTCCCCTTAAACTAGGAGAGGGAGGTAAAGTAGCCATCAACTTCATGAGGTTTCTAGTTTACACTCAAAACTTGGGTTTATGATGTTTACCCAAAAATTGTGGCTCTCATATCAATTGATACGGCATGGGGGTGGGAGGTCACCCATCCTAATAATGTTCGTATATAGATGCACTTAACTATGAGGTTTCCACAAATTGGTATAGGGCGCATTTAGACCCCAGCACCTTAAGGTGTTAGGGACCTCCCATTGATCTAGCCAATTTATGCAAGCCTTACAATTAGACAGTACTGACAAGAGTTGGGCTTTTGCAAACCTTTCCAAGCCAACCTTACCTTTTGGAAGCTTTTCTTGGAAATAATGGTCATTTGAAAGAGTTTTTATATTTAAAATCAAAAGTAGGGAATGCCTCTTTAGAATCACACTTATCTCACGCATACAGTGAGCCATACTTTGACCAAAGATTGACTTGATAAATACTTAGTTACCACTAATTAAATGTGATTTCTTCTTCGTTTCCCTTAAAATTATGTGATAATTTTGAAGTTGTTTTGCAACCACTCACTACCTTGATGACTATTGCAATTTGACATAGGATTCCAGTAGGATGAAATTAGAAACTATAGAAAAATCTTCTACGTATTTGTTCTCTATAATGCTAGTTTTGAATTGATCGAAGCCACTAGTTACCTTGATGACTATTACACAAATGGACATAGAGATTCCATTATAATTGGACTAGTAGCTAATAGAAGGATCTTCTCTACACAAATTTGTAGCCCATATGACACGATTTATTTCTAGTCTTCAATCATTGCTTGACCAAATAGCTCATGTTGACCAATTATGCCAAACCTGATGTCAACCTATACCATTCTAAAGGTTATTCACCTCAAGAATTCAAGTATGGTATTGCCAAAGTAGATTTGATTTGAGAGTGTCCTTGTTTTCCTATGATTGGCTCAGTCGAACTTCTATGACAAATTTGACATCCTAAAACATACCCTAGCTAGGAGATTTAATAGTACTACTAGAGATACATATGCATGCACCAAAACAACCTTATTTACTCTACTTCCCTTTGTAGTTTTTGCCCTTTTTTCCTTACAAAACCCCTCTATTGTATACTCATGTGATACCATATTGTAACCCTTAGTGAATACCCTGGGAAAGTATCAGCTAGTGGAATCTTTGTACCTGCCTTTCTACGTCTTAAACACTATTGGTGGTGCTCACAATGCAAAGGTCATTACACCAATCTTGATGATTGCTTTAGACCAGCTCCCTCAAATTGACATGGCCCCTTATGTTTCTTTGGATGTGTGTAAGCATCACTTGGATACTGCTTTCACAAATCAATGCCCCTCAGGTAATAATCTTTTGCATCTTTAAAATCTTCACTCAAATGGGAATATCACAGTAGCTGTATCTTCCCTTGGCCCAATGAGGGTATACTTGAGATACTGGCCAAGAGGTATTTTGGCAAAAAATTCATGGCCCATAACTATCTAAAATATTGCTACCGGGATCAAGACAAAAAAATCATGATCCCAAAAACATGAGATTTGCACATTTATGGCAATAAATTCTCCTATAGGTATAAATGTCCAAAACTAGAACACTTGGCGCATTCTTTTGGCTTGCAAGCTTACTCACTAGCAATGGAATCATCACCAATTCAATGAATGTAGCCTCGACGATAGGTATGCACTAGCTCCCTCAATGCAAAAAGCTACAAAGTTACTTCCCTCTGTTTTGTTGGGGGTCGAGTCCTTACATAATCCTATATATCATGTGTGATCAGAGCCTAATAAAAAACTCCCGTTCCATATTTGGTGGATTGGAATAAAACTATCATTCTTTCTTCATAAACTTGTAATTGTTTTTGAAAAGTAAAATAAAATGCCGCTATGTAAATGTAAAGTTTTAGCTGATATGAGCTATAATATACCCTCTTGTCAAACCCACTTGATACACCTACATACTTACAAGGTGCACCCCTCATGTGTTTTGGAAGCTTCACTAATTACTAAATGAGGGATATTGACTTGATCGTGATAAAAACCTAGATTTAGGGTAGGTGCACTAAAAGCTTTAAAGTTTATATGTAAAATCTTAGTTAGATATGATCATATGTGTAAAATGTAAATTAAGAATTGAGAAAAGCTACAAAAATTGAGAAATCATCGTAACAACCTTCGAAATTAGTTAGAGTTGTGTAAAATATTGTAAATTAAGAATAGAGAAAAGTTGTGAAAATTGAGAAATTTGCGTGACATTAGTGACAATTATTTTTCGAGTGTTATAACAAGGTCAATCTCGTTTGAGGTCAATTTAGGTTGTGGTCATGCAAAGCATAGTTCTTAGTTACTTTTTATGGAGATTTTGGCATAGCTGCATCAGGAACATCTTACTGATAACTATGCTTTGCGTGACTACATCGACCTTAATTAGAGGTAACTCATACATCGATGACATAGTCCAATCCTCAATAATGTTGCATCATGAACATCTTATTGATAACTATGCTTTGCATGACTACATCGACCTTAATTAGAGGTAACTCATACATCGATGACATAGTCCAATCCTCAATAATGTTGCCTGTAAATGTGTGCACACCTCTCTCTCTCTCTCTCTCTCTCACACACACACACACACACACACACACACACTCACACTCACACACACACATGACTCATGGCCATGGCATGAGAAAATTAAGTTATGAGGGGAGTTTCAAATCATTCTCATTGTGACTTGTTAATTAAGGAAAATGTCACATTGCAGGAGAAGGTAATATCTATGTAAAATTTCATGTTTATAACTATATTTTGTAAGATTTGAAATTGATTTCCAAATTGGATAGGGTAATTTCTAGGGCTGAACAGGCTTAATGGCCTAATGAGACAAAGAGAACCTTGCCATCGCTTGGCTAGTCGAGAGAGAGAGAGAGAGAGAGAGAGAGAGAGAGAGAGAGAGAGAGCCTATACCTGTTGCCGAGGCGGGCTTGCAGCTCCATCACCTGCTTGACTTCATCCTTGGAGAACTTTTCCTTGCGCAAGCCTGGCCTCAGGTGGTTCAACCAACGTTGCCTGCAGCTCCTTCCACAGCGTTGCAACCCTGATTAATATAACATAACAACAATCACAGTTAGCAATATAAGGGACCTCTTGCCTTGTACTTACATATTAGCTTAGGATTAATTGTGGATTATTATTTGGTTTTAGACCTGCTTTCTTGGCTATGTCGTTCCAGCTTCCATTCACATACTTGGAAATGCATCTCTTCAACTTCTCGTCCTCCTCTGGAGACCATAATCCCTTCCTCATCATATGTATTCTCAACCAATCTAATTTGCTGAGCTATATTTAGTGCTTGGAGACACAGAAATGCAATTTTTATTACTATGACAGTGCAATTATTGCGTGCAGTAATTAGCGTTGGTCCCTGCATGCTGGTCGATAAGATATAATACCGCCATATTCCAAACATAGCAAACCGTGTTTATCAAGCTATGGATAATAATTAGCCAATCAACGTGATTTGCTGCAATGTTTAGCATCTATAATGGATTTATTAGACCAATGGTATGAGCAATAATTAGGTGCAATGATTCTTTTTGATGATAATTACCCTACTAAGCCATAATCATAATCATAATCATAACACGACGTCAGTTAGCGCTAATTACGCTAGGCAATATCAATTAAGAGGGAGCACTATTCATGGTTTGCACAATTATGAGAGTACTTATCAGCGCTAGCTGCACTCACTGATCACGCGTAGCTTCTAGCGGCTAGCCCTGAATCCATCTGCCTATACGCTATATAATATATAAAACGCCCACGGTACTATTGTATTATAAGGTTCTCTTCTCCCAAGGCTTTGCAGTTGGCTGAGCGCATGCCGACCACTACCACCTAGCTTACTTAATCACCCCGGGTAACCATCAATCACCATTAATTTTTCTGAATAAGAACAAAAAACCATTGGCGCCCCTTAAAAAAAAAGAAAATACTTGTGCGTGCATGATCCATCCAGTCTTAAGGTTAGACTTTATATTGATTAATCCATAACCTATAATCCGGATTATTGTCAATGACACAGTGATTTAGAGTGACCGCTTGCTTTGATGGGCAAGTGATAGCAAGTGTCAATAAGACTACAATTCAGCCAAGGGCCCATGCAATGCACTTTACACAAGTGAGATACTCATTAAGCTTTTTCTTCTCAGTTTACACTTTTTAATATAACTAAATAAATTGGAGCTCTCTCTCTCTCTCTCTCTCTCTCTCTCTCTCTCTCTCTCTCAGACAGAAAGACATCCCTCTCTTAAACATTTTGCGCTTTTTGTAAGGTCAACATCTCAATACCATATAAAGTATAAAATTCTCTCTTTTATTACACACACAGACTCTCTCTCTCTCTCTCTCTCTCTCTCTATATATATATATATATATAAAGTATTTATACTAAGGCTGATCTTTTTTCCTATTATTGCAAAATATATCGCCATCACCTCTTAATATTGGACCCAATATCATAATTAATCATAATTTTTCTCTTTACTCAAAATACATCTCTCTCTCTCTCTCTCTCTCTCTCTCTCTCTCTCTCTCTCTCTCTCTCTCTCTCTCTCTCTATAGCTTGCTAATTAGGCCAAATGTTTGCCTTTCACTAAACTCTCTTTCCCTCCTATTTCATCCAAGTCACTCTCCTCCCTTTTGATTGGCTGGCTGTGACTTTAATTGTTTTGCATTTTCCGGTTTTTTGGAGCCAAGCTTTGAAATAAAAGTCAGGTGATTGATTGAACGTGAGATCAATGCGCCTCCAATTCCATCTTTTTCTGTATGACAAGATTGGTGTAGCTTTGCAATCAAGTTGTACCATCTACGAGAAACCACTGTGCTTCTTTGTATGGCACACACGAGAAGGGGGGAGCCCAAAGTGGGGGAAACGTCTACTACAAAAACTCTCTCTGTCAAAGGAAAGCTCCACAACACTTGCACAAAATCATGTAAAAGCCACTTGATTCTTGAACCTTTTTACAAACTCTCTCTCCCCATCTCTCTCTCTCTCTCTCTCTCTCTCTCTCTCTCATGTTATGCACATACACACATACATTCATAACTACATTATTAACATATGCATAGTATCCAAACTTCAACTTTGCGCTCTCTCTCTCTCTCTCTAACTTTCCAAGGAAAATCTAGTCAATACACGCCAAGAAGGCACTTAAGACAAACTTGCCGAACTTGTTTCTATAATTGTAGCTCACCAGGTAATATCTTTAAACAGTGCTCGAACACTAATACATGCTTTGCTTCAGAAGGAGAGGTTCACTCTTAAGGATAAATTACTACTAGTTCTCTCAATCTTGATAAGTACACATGCAATAGTGTAATGAAAATGAGATTGATATCTACCATTCTTTGAGGTTGAATGACACCAACCATATTTGCGTAGTCAAACTGCCTACATTTTATGAGATGAAGGCAAAACAACCTCGTATTGATCATGTTCATTAGACAAAACCCCTTGATTATAAGATGTATTAGTAACCTTAGGGCTAATATCAAGATGTGAAAGCTAGCTATTAGGCTTGTTAAAAGCAATAGGTTGTTCATATGTTTCAACCCTAGCATAGATGTTTCACCATCTTTGTATTAGCTTAGACTTGGATAAACTTGCGAATCACAAGAGAGGTTGATACCACTACCATGGCCCTTATCGCGAAAGGGCAAAGAGAGAAGTGAGAGGTGAGAGGTGATGAAAAGAAGAGGGAGGGAAATTGTCTACTTTTTTGCAACTTGATAATATGGTCGAAGATATTACTTAATAAGTATATACTTGTAACTATTAACATCTATATATCACTGCTCTTTTGCTCTTTGACATCCTAAAACAAAGTACATTGCCATCTCCAACATCTTAAGATTAGTGCACATCACTATGAAAATCTCAAAAAGTTTATCACGTCCTTTCCATTTTTGGGGGAGAGAGAGAGAGAGAGAGAGAGAGAGTCCAAAATGGGCTAGCCAAACGAGAGAGGAGGGTAGAGGTTTTTTATTTGTATTTCAAATATTATCGCGGTTATAGACGTGCATATTATCACTAATGTTATTGCGATTATTGCCATTGTAATTACCGCGTCCATCATTGAACCTCGTTTAGCACTTAAACCTTCAAGTTGGGTGTCTTCTTTTGTTTTGCTTGTTAATAAAAATTAAACAACATTATTTAAAATTCAAAAAGAAAAAAGAAAAAATGATATTAAAACATGAAACTAGCTATGTTGATAAACACGAAACTAGGAAGAGCCTGCTCCATCCTAAAGTTATGCATGTGTCTCCATGTAAAGCAAGCACTATCAGAGATGAGAAGCTAAACATGGATGACATCTTCTATTGAGGCATGGGCATGATGATGATGAGTATCACCCTTTATTTGAGCATCTTATTTTCTCACTCTCACCCCCTATTTGTCTTTGATAGGAGTGACAAGGCTCACCTTTGCTGCATGGGTATCATCTACATCAAACGAAGAAAGTTGAAAATTTTTAACATCCACTATAAAACTTGCAAAGCGTTTACTGCATCCCTTTATCGCGTTTTGTAGAGAGAGAGCAAAATGGGGTGGCCAAATTAGGAGAGAGAGATGCGAGAAGGATTTATTTTGTAAATTAAATATTACCACGTATATTACCGTGAATATTACCGCGCTTATTACCACGTATATTATCGTGTGTATTACCGCGCATATTATCATGTATATTACCTCAAAAAATTTCAAAAAGAACGAGAGCGGAGTATGCCGCGTTTTTTGCAGCATACCTTGCTCTTCTACTCCTACTGCCATCGCACCTACAGTCGTATTCTCTCCTTCTCTCCCTCTCGAAGCTCACATCCGTCTCTCCCTCTCAAAGCTCACCTCTCTCTCTCTCTCTCTCTCTCTCTCTCTCTCTCTCTCTCTCTCTCTCTCCTTCACACACAGACACACACGCACACGCGCACACGTGCACAATCAATCTTTGGTGGAGCGCTCCATCACTTGACGATCGTTGGAGAGGAGAGGGCGGACCGCAGGAGGGCTCTACACAAGAGGACTGCAAGAAGACTCGAATGCTAGAGGAACACAAGAGGTAAGCTTCTACAAACTCCCCATTGTCTTAAACACACACACACACACACACACACACACTAGAAAAGTTAGATTCAAAGATTTATTACCTCTTTCAGGTTTGGTGTAGGTGCTTCTTGCTACTCGATTGACCTCACTTTGCTTGTTTGATTGATTGTTGTAGGCGTGTGATTAGTTCGTAGATACTTGCTTGCTTGCTTGGTGTGTAATTAGGGAGAGAGAAAAAGAGAGGGAGAAAGAGAATTAGCGAAAATTTAATGGTTAATGTTAATTAATGTTAAAGTAGAGATTAACATAGGTTTCATGATTAATGTTAAATAGATGTTTAAGTAGAGAGAGAGAAAAAGTCAAATTAAACATCACACCTACACATTAAACTTCTGTATGTTTAGTGTTAACTTAGAGTGAATTGATGTGTGAAAGATGTGTATGTTAAATTAGAGAAATAAAAATAGAGAGACAAAAAGAAAATAATTAAACATTAGGTATTAAACATTAGAAAAAAAGAAGTGATAGAGTATGATAAATTGTACATTAAAAAAAGAGTTTAAAGAGAAACTAAAGAGAGAAATATTCAGCTTAGTGTATGTGAAATTAGAGAGTGGAAGAGAGGAAGAGAGGAAGAGAGAGAGAGAGAGAGAGAGAGAGAGAGAGAGAGAGAGAGAGAGAGATTAGAGGGAGGAGAAAAGAGAGGGAAGAAAAGATATGAGAGAAGAGCAATTAGAGAGAGGAGAAGTGTTAAAATAGTGTAGATTGGATGAGAGAGAGAAGAAGAAAGATTAGAGAGAGAAAAAGAGGGATAGAGGGTGTAGAGAGAGTGGAGATAGAGAGAAGTAGGGAGAGATTGTTAGATTAGAGAGAGAAACAAGGATATAGGGTGTAGAGAGGAAAAGTGAGTAGATAAAGGATATAGAGATAGAGATTATGTGGAGAGAGAGTCAAGATTAGGAGATAGAGAGAGTAGAGAGAAGGTAGAGATAGATATTAGGTAGAGAGTAGATAGATAAGGTTAGGGTTTATAAAGAGATTAGAGTGTAAAGAGGTGTACATAGATTCGATAGAGTGGGGGTAAAGATTATGTAGATTAGGTAGAGAGGGAGAATACGTAGAGAGTAGCAATAGAGAGAGTTGAGACTAGGGGATAGAGAGATCAGTAGAGAGAAGATATAGAGATTAGATAGATAAGGTTAGTATTTAGAAAAAGATTAGGTGTGGAGAGAGGTGTGGACAGAGCAGATAGAGAGGATTTAGAGATTAAGTAGATTAGGTAGAGAATACATAGAGAAGGTGTAGAAATAGAGAGAGAGAGAGAGAGAGAGAGAGAGAGAGAGAGAGAGAGAGGTGTGGATAGAGGTTAGAATGTAGAGGGAGAGTAGAGAGAGGTTAGGATGTAGATAGAGGAGTAGATAGAGAGCTAGAGGATACATAGAGTGTAGAGATAGATAGAGGGACTAAAGAGAGTGTAGAGATTTACCTCTATTTTATCGCTCTCTCTATGTTTAGAAGTTAGAGAGTCTGAGGGTAGATATAGAGATTAGGTATAGAGTAAATAGATAAGATTAGGATTTAAGAAGAGATCAGATAGGTGTGGATAGAGCAGATAGAGATGATGTAGAGTTTAGTTGGACTAGGTAGAGAGGGAGGATACATAGAGAGTGTAGATAGAGATTAAGTAGAGGGGGAGAATACGTAGAGAGTAGAAATAGAGAGAGTTGAGATTAGGGGATAGAGAGAGAGTAGAGAGAGGGTAGATATAGATATTTGATAGATAAGATTAGAATTTAGAAAAAGAATAGGGTGTAGAGAGAGGTGTGGATAGAGTAGATAGAAAGGATTTAGAGATTAAGTAGATTAGGTAGTAGAGAGTACATAGAGAAGGTGTAGAGATAGAGATTAGGTAGAGAGAGAGAGAGAGAGAGAGAGAGAGAGAGAGAGGTGTTGATAGAGGTTAGGATTTAGAGGGAGAGTAGAGAGTGGTTAGGATGTAGATAGAGAGACAAAGGATACATACATTGTAGAGATAGATAGAGGGACTAGAGAGAGTGTAGAGATTTATTTCTATTTAGAGCTCTCTCTATGTTTAGAAGGTAGAGAGTCTGGGGGTAGATATAGAGATTAGGTAGAGTAAATAGATAAGATTAGGATTTAGGAAGAGATTAGAGAGGTGTGGATAGAGTAGATAGAGATGGTGTAAAGTTTAGGTAGAGAGGGAGGATACGTAGAGAGTGTAGATAGAGATTAAGTAAAGGGTAGATAGATAAGGTTAGGATTTAGGAAGAGATTAGGGTTTAGAAAAAGATGTGGATAGAGTACATAGAGGGAGTACAGAGGGTGTAGATAGAGAAGCGGAGGATGCATAGAGTGTAGAGATAGATAGAGGGACTAGAGAGAGTGTAGATATTTACTTCTATTTAGTGCTCTCTCTATGTTTAGAGGGTAGATATAGAGATAATGTAGAGAGTAGATGGGTGAAAGATGAAAAGGTGGTCAGGTTTTGGGGCAAAATTGGTGGATCACTTTGCTACTTTCATATTGTGTGAGGGTCTAGTCTAAGTCAATTAGAAGGTACCAAGATTTGAAAACATCACTTCAAGATTTCATCACTTTTTGAAATGCAAGCAAACTTCTATTTCCTGCAGTTTGGGCCCTCACTCGCTCATTTTTGAATTGCAGCTCCGTTAATCTCCAAATCGTGGCGGAAGTGGAGCAGATGTTGGCTGCAAGAAAGAGTACACTGGAGAGTGTGAAAAGAACACAAATGTAGCCCAAGTGCAACTACAAGAGAAAAGTTAGAGCAGGTGGAAGATAGAGGGAACATCTTCAGCTGTAGCAGTGCTTCAAGGGCAATTGACCGAGCTTCAAACACAAAAAGAGAGCATGGAGGGAGGAGTATGTGGTGCATCCAATTCTGAGCTGATTGTAATTGATGCAAATATCATTGCTCTCTCAAGTGCATTGATAGCTCTAGGGGCTGATGCAAGCAACTCAAAGATTAGAGACGACGTTGATCGTATAGAGGTATGCAATGTAAAACTAAACCTTGCATTTAGGTTTTTAAGTACAATGTAAGTACCATGTGAACTTTCTAAGTGGTTCATAGAGTTTTGGGATATTACCTGGCAAGTACAACTCTCAAGATTCAACACCTGACTTTGATTATGTTTTGCATGGTACTTTCCACAAGTCCCAATGGAGTTTTTTTGGTACTTAACAAAAGCACAAGTAGATAGAATTACACAAACTCCACCATTTAACAAGGATTAAATATGTCATGCTACTTTATATATAAGTACCAATGAATCCGTATGGGTGCTTCATGCTATTATCCAAATGAATAAGATTAAGATTTAGGAAGAGATTAGGGTGTAGAGAGAGGCATGGATAGAGTAGATAGAGAGGGTTTAGAGTTTAGGTAAATTAGGTAGAGAAGGAGGATACATAGAGAGTGTAGATAGAGATTAAGTCGAGGGTAGACATATAAGATTAGGATTTAGGAAGCGATTAGGGTTTAGAGAGAGGTGTAGATGGAGTAGATAAAGAGGATGTAGAGATTAGGTAGAACGTTAACACAACCTTGTCCTCCCAACCAACACCGCCTTGCACACACATCTAATCATTCACAACATTTTGACTTTGTTGAAGCTATCCACAACCCCAACTTTATCGGACTAGCCCAACCTCGACTTTGCCCGAGCTGCCCTTAACTCTCAGACTCGTCTTGAGCAGCAACTTTGACTCTATTCAAGTTGCCCGTGACTCTCTAGCAGTGATGTTTTGAGTCTCTTCATAGGAAGTATGTGCCCATCATGGCCACTTGAGCCTCATCTCAAGGAAAGTCTACATTCTCCGGGGTCGTGGAAACACCACCAAAGACAAACAACCTAACACATAGGTCTTCAAAATGAAGTCAAGAAGCTTCGCAGGGAGAATGAGGACCTGAAGCATAGACTCGTCGCCATCGATGCTTGACTCACCATAGTGGAGAACCACAAAAAGGAAGAGATGGAAATCAAGCTCAATAACACAAAGGTGGAAGTAGAGACCACCTTCACAAAAGCGGTCAAAACCCAAGTGTAGGATATCACCCTCAATGTTTGCATTTGTAGGCTTCCAAGTGACTGGAAAGAGAAGGGGGACCTTAAGCTCAATAACACAAAGGTGGAAGTAGATACCACCCTCACAAAGGAGGTCAAAACCCAAGTGCAAGGTATCATCTTTGGTAAGGTTGAAGATTGTGTCCATGCTAGGTAAATGACAATGCCAAGAGGATATTGCCTTCAATGTTCCACAATTCCTTTGCTCACATCCAAACAACAACCCACATGGTACAATGGGGTCAGCCATAATCACCTCTCTTACACACGAACATTGTACCAACCATGCGATCCTAATTTTCAAGACCAAGGCAGATCAAATCAAAATCCTTAAGCAATTGAAGCTTCTCAAGGACACCAAATTTTGGTTTGCAGAAGATCTAACATCCGCCTAACTCAAACAGAAGAAGGAGAACTCTAAAAGATGTGAGAAGCACACTCAATAGGAAAATGGTCAGTTTATCAAGAAGCTAAAGCCATTATCCAAGAGTTTTGAACTCCCATACCGGCTCCCTCCTCACCTACCCCTTCTTAGGTTTTGTTCATTACATGTTATCTTCTCTTTATCACACCTTGCTAGACCCTTACTCCTTAATTGAGATGTATCCAACACCGAGGGGGGGGGGGGGGGGGGGGGGTCCACCTTTCAAAAATACCTATATCACGTGCGTTCAAGAGGTATTTTTAAAACCCTAGCTATACACACACACTTCATCACGAATTTAAAGACCCATCTTCCTTTAACCAGAAGGAACTTTGTAATGGTTTTTTTTGGTCCCCTAGGTCATATCTGACCTTCATGAATGATAATTAACTCTATTTGTAAATCTATATCTACCTATCATAGATGTCATAATGACCACAATGCATAGTCATTGGGAATGCCAAATGGACGCCAACACAAACATGGCAATGGCAATGTAAATGGCAAAGGAAATGCTACAAAGTTCAAATATGATGCTTATCTTAAAGGTTATGAGTGTGCTCCTAGTACTAGGACTATGATCATGCACAAAGGTTCTTAAGTCAATCATCAACTACGTCAGCTTCCAAATCATTGGTTGATTTGACTCACTCTTCAATGTCAAAAATGAGTATACAAAGCCCCTATAATAAATAGAGCTCCTTGTGAGAGAAGAGTATTAAGAAGAAGCGACCAATATTTGTTGATGTGAACTATGTGCTTGAAGAAGACAGTCATAGACCAAATAACTTTATACAGGTCAACAATAAAGATGCTCATCTGGGCCATCCAAATTGGATGGAAGAGATGAGCATCTATATTTTTGAAAATCCGTATGGCGATAATATGTGCAGTAATAAGTGAGATAATATGTGTGGTAATATGCACGGTAATATATGCAATAATAAGCGCGGTAATATGTGCGGTAATACACGCGGTAATATGCACGATAATATTTACGATAATAATTGTGGCTATATTACCGCTTCTATTACCGTGTATATTGTTGTCAAACCACTACCGTGTTCTTTGATGCGGTTATTGCCGCACACACAATATTTTCTCTTTCTATTTTCGTTTGTTAATCCGCAACAATGCTAGCGGTTTTGGAGTTTTCCTCTTATAGTGATCATTGAAAAATCTCAAAGATTTAATCAATGATTTGGGATTCAAGAGTTGGGAGAGAGATATCTCAAGACTAGTAACTAACAAGTTTAGTCTCACTAAGAGATTCAAGGATGCATAAATGTAGGACTGCTTTGTGTGCTGGTTTCTATTTTCAAAGAGTTGGGATTCAAGAGCTAGGAGAGAGACCTCAAGACTAGCAACTAACAAGTCTAGTCTCACTAAGAGATTCAAGGATGCATGGTGTAGGATTTCTTTGTGTGCAAATTTCTATTTTCAAAGAATCCTATATTTAGCCCAAATTCTAAAGGACTTAAATTCAAAGAACCCTACATCCACATAAAAGGAATTGAGCAGGGGCCTATCTGGTGTGTATACATGTGTGTGTGTGTGTGTGTGTGTGTGTGTGAACATTTGAGAGACCGGTTATGTTCCATATCCTGCATCATCCACACATATGCCAAGACCGGTACCCGTCCCTCTCCCACATATGATTCCAAGAGTACCTCCACCGACCCTGCCTCCTCACATAGGTGACTTGGCAGCGTTTGCTCAAACCATAGGTCGATCTATCGCGGAAAATATGCGTCATGCATCTGATAGAGAGCCTAGAAGTAAGGCAGTACAAATTGCCAAACTCACGCAAAAATTCAATGGGGACGAAGATGCTAGAAAACACATTGAAGTGTTTGAACAAGTATGTGATTCCTTAGGGGAACGCAACGAACTACATAAGTGCAATGCCTTAAGCTTGACATTAAGTGGGAAGGCTGGAGATTGGTATAGAACCCTAAGGGTGGACGAGAAAACAATATACCCTACCCTTCGAAGGTTGTTTCTAAAGGAGTACATACGAGAAGGTGTGCTTTGGGGTGTAGCATCTCAGCTACAGAAGGCCGAACATAAGGAAGGAGAGTCAGTAAGGGACTTCATTAGTCGTCTAAAGCACTTAAACTCTCGCTGCCCTGTAAATGAGCACTTCAACAATAACCAACTGCTTGATCGATTCATTCGAGGGTTGAGGAATGAAGGAATCTATAATGGACTAGTGATTAGAGGTATCACAACCTGGGAAGATGTCACTGCCAATGCAATCCAATTAGAGGACAACTTGATGATAGCAGGCATGAGGGTGTCTACTGACACGAGATCCACTAGCTCACAAGCCATTGAGTATGAGCCCATGACTGCAAAGCCCATTGCCAATGAGCCAAAGGTATTTGAGACATTCTTGAAAGACCTCACCAAGGCAATCCAAGAGTCTCTTAAGGATAATCGACCCCCTCAAAATAGTCACATGTATCCAAGAAGGGAGCAACAATGGTGTTCCATTTGCTTAGGTCCACATAGCACTAGTGAGTGCCCTACGTTTAGAGTAAAATTTAATGGAACTTGCAACGCATGTGGTAGGTATGGTCACCAAGCTAAGGATTGTTTAATGATCAAACGTATGATGGCAAATAGACCACTTGTAGCTTGGACGGATGCACCTCGAGCTCCTGTATTGATGCCTGCTCCACCTGTTGAGCAACTACCGCAACACATGGTCCCTAGATCTCAAAATGTTGTACAAGCTACACCGCTACCACCTCCTGTGCTAGGACCGCAGCCCCCGCATCCAAGAGTCGCCCCTATGAACCAAGTGGGTTGCGAGCCATCAAATGCTTATGCAGATGGCTGTGAGGAGGAAATAGACACTAGTATTGCCTACGGACTTGATACATTGGAAGAGTGTCCTATATACTACATGGAAGATTGTTGGGGGCAAGTCAAGCCGGTTTATCAAGCTGCTGCTCTCGCATCCAGAGGTCAAAATATCAACACCCAGGCTAGGAGGCCACCTCTTCAATGCTACGAGTGTGGTGGACCACATCGGGCAGCGGAGTGCCCTATTAGGCTGCAAAAGAATGCTGCACAGATGCAAATGAATCAAGGGAGCACATCTGCAATGCCAATACTCACATGTAATCGTTGTGGCATAGATCACTTGATTGCCCAATGCCCCTATAACCCAAATGCGCCTAAAATCACACCCCTAAATTTGGTCGAAATTGCTAGTGTGACATCGCCAATACCACCCGTCGCACCCGCTTATGCGATTACACGGTCCATGCTTCAAGGGCCAGGCCATATCCTCGAAGAGAGAGATACCGCGTCAGTTATCCAAGCAAAGAAAAAGAAGACACGAAGGAAGAGGTCGCAGAATACGGGAAATTCAAAGCCAAGTTCCAAAACAAACATAGGAACAGGAGATGACCCCGTGTATATGAATGACCTCGAGGATGATTCAGATTCAATCGAGACAATGGAGACTAGAACCAATACCACAAAGGGAAAGACCGACAAAGAAAACCGTAACATGGAACCAAATGAAAACCGAATAAGAGAAAACCATAAAGAGCCTCTGAAAACACCAAGAGTGTTTCCAAATCCAATCCAAGACCCCCAAGATAAACCGCAGGGGCAAAAAGGGAAGAATCGAAAGAAGAAGATTGGGACGTACCCAAACCCAGTAGACGAGATTGAGCAGGTGGAACATCTAAGAGGTTTAGTGGAGGAGACTCAAAGGAAACTAGAACCAGAACCCATGCATGTTAAAATTCATGACACAGTGTTTCCCACGCAAGTTCATCCACCCCACATGAGCCATAGACCGTTAGCCATATCTAGTATCATCCAAGAAGGGAGTGAGGACGGGACATCAGAAAGTGAGCATACACCCTTCTTGTTGGAAAGGATGTTTAACGAAGGAATACCTGATCCCATTGAGGAATATGAGATTCCATCCTCACCAGTTCCTAGTCAAGGACCTACACCCTGTAAAATGCCAATGAATGTTGCCAAACTAGTGGACTTCATGTCTTCTGAGGTCCGAACCACGATCATAGCAAAGCTGTATGGAGATCCTGAGTTATTCCTTGCACTTCGAGCATTGCTTAACGGAGAGCTACGAACGGGATTACCGCAGTTTGCGCAACCAAATAGGCCTGACTCGATTATGATTGATGAGGAAAATCATGTGCAATCACTTGACTTAGATGGACACGAGTCTGTGATCGAGGTACCCATTAACGAATTAGGGCAGTATTTTGAAGGCGACGAGTCTAATGCGACCCTACCCATCACTACCAAGGGATTAACTATAAAGGGAATTCTTGATGGTGGTGCGGGAGTTAGCATCGTTACAAAAGATTGTTGGGAATCCATGGGAAAACCCCGCCTCAGTGTTACTAACATTGTGGTAAAGATGGCAAATGGTACCATAGCCAAACCTATGGGGATGCTCAAGGATCTTAAGATCAAAGTTCTAGGACACAAGGTACGACATACGTTCATTGTAATGGATTTCTCTAAACACCTTATGTCATATGAAATGATTTTAGGACGACCATTCATGAGGGAAGCACAAATGGTTCATGATTGGTCTAAAAATCATGTCTATTTGCAATTCCAAGACTCTGTCCTTAGAGTGGATTTGGTGACTGGTAAGGTACACCCCTTAGGGAGTAAAACCATTATTGATCATCGCTCTGACACCACAGTTCACTCGGCCCCACTACAATATTGTTACACTTGTAAGAAGGATACAGACATTGGCCAAGATTCTCCTTACATGGATTTGTTACCGGGTATGACGGAATCAGACAACGTAGACTGGGTACACCTAGCTGCAACCATAGATACCTGGGGAAATAGAGGAACCACTTGGGTCACACCAGAGGGGGAAGAGGTACCACAAATTGCACCTCTGAACATGTTAAGTGCCATACATGCATCTTCTAAGGGCAAGGCAATTGTGGACCAATCTGACAGTGACACCAATAGCTCAATAGAAGACTTTGACCAACACGACTTGGACACTGACTCCCAGAGTGAAATGGATTCTGAATCTCATGAATTAGAGAGTGGAGCAAGTTCAGAGTCAAAATATTCGGAAGGACCGAGCACATCAACCAATGATAGCTCCCCCGAGAGTGAAGAGGACACCAACGAGGACTCCCTTAGTGAGCCAGATCTAAATGCAAATCAAAAGCAGGTCTCAAATAAGAAAAAGAAAAACCTTAAGAGGCGTCGATATCGAGCCAATGTACGTGCTAGGATAAAAAAGAAGAGATCCTCAGCAGAATGGCTCAGTTATATAGGAGCATGTGATGCTCATCGAAAATTGGTAGACAATTGGGGTGAATATCTCCAAAATGTTATGTGGTGTAGACCACGACCCCATGACATAGCCCAATTAGAGATCATAGACAAGCCAAAGTTGAGCCTCACTGCAAGGAGGCGTCAAAACCAAGAGTTAGCTCGACAACACAAGAAAGCAGAAATGGAAGCACAAACCAAAGCACAACCAGAATCCACAGACTTGCATCCTGCACCAGAACATTTCAAATCTTACACCACAGGGGAAGCAAAGGTTGTGTACACAAAAGCCCAAAGAATACCTATCGATGGGAATAATGGAATCTATGATGGTCCGGCAATAGTTAAAGAAATAGAATTAGCTGACCCCGGTGAAGAATCAAAACCTGTTTTTATTGCCCAAGACCTCACAGAAGTTGAAGAGGCGGTCCTCAAAGAGCTTCTCAAGGAATTCAAGGACGTATTTGCTTGGACATACCATGATATGAAAGGTGTTCCACCTTCTGTGGTCCAACATACAATCCCTATGATTAGCACTGTGAAGCCCGTACAACAAAGACCCTACCTGATGAATCCTAAGTACGCAAAGGTCATTCAAGAAGAACTAGAAAAGCTTATCAAATGTGGGTTCATATATCCTATTGAACACTCTGAATGGGTGTCTCCAATAGTTATCGTGCCAAAAAAGAATGGGAAACTCAGGGTGTGCGTGGACCTCAAAAAAGTTAATGCAGCTACTAGAAGAGACCATTACCCCCTACCATATTCCGAACATGTACTCGAAAGAGTTGCAGGCAAGGAATCTTATAGCTTTCTAGATGGGTACTCAGGCTACAACCAAATCACGATAGTGCTAGAGGACCAAGCTAAAACTGCCTTCATCACAGAATTTGGCGTGTTTGCATTTCGTGTGATGGCTTTTGGCTTAACAAATGCCCCTGCTACATTCCAACGATTAATAAACACTGCTTTTAAAGAATATTTGAGAGAGTTTTGTGAAGCTTTCTTAGACGACCTTTGTGTTTACTCTTCTTGGAAAGAACATCTATCATGTTTGTGGAAGGTGTTTGAAAAGTGTAGGTTATATTGTATCTCATTGAACCCGTTCAAATGCCAATTTTGGGTCAAGCATGGAGTTATTTTAGGGCATATAGTATCCAAGAATGGTATCTCAACCGATGAGAGCAAAATTAAAGTGATTCTAGAGTTACCACCACCAACCAATTACAAGGGAGTTCAAAGGTTCATGGGACACGTGGGTTATTATCGACGGTTTATTTTATTTTTCGCTGAGATAGCACGTCCTTTGTACAAGCTTCTCATTGAATTCAAATGGACTGAAGAGTGTGACCAGGCCTATGAACAATTGAAGAAAACACTAGCAAGTGCTCCGATTTTAAGGACACCTAACTAGGATGTCATTTTCCATGTGCATATTGATGCATCAAACTTTGCTATTGGGTGTGTTCTCACTCAACCAGGAGAACATAAATTGGACTATCCCATTAGCTTTGCAAGCCGTCAATTGAACGATGCTGAAAGGAACTACACCACTACAAAGCGAGAAGGTTTGGCAATGGTTTATGCAGTAAAGAAATTTCGCTACTACCTTCTGGCAAACAAGTTTGTATTTTATGTGGACCATCAAGCGTTGCTGTATCTGGTAAACAAGCCATGCTCCACAGGAAGAATCACACGATGGTTGTTAATTCTTCTGGAGTTTGATTTCACGATTGTAGTGAGACCCGGTAAAAGGCACGTCATGGCTGATCATTTGTCTCACATACCCAATGGTGAAGCCCCTACAGGAGTTGATGATGAATTACCCGATACTTCCCTATTCATAGTTGAGACTATGCCTGAATGGAGTGAGAACATTGTTAACTTTTTAGTTAATGGTTTTCCACCCAAGGAACTTCGTAAGGATATCGCTCGAAGGCTAGTAAAAGAATGTGAACCCTATTGTTTGATTGCCGGAACTCTGTATAGATTAGGCAAGGATGATATTCTTAGGCGTTGTGCCCGCGAGGATGAATATTTGTATATCTTGCAAGAAGCACATATGGGCATAGCAGGAGGACATTTTTCAGGAGACCTGACTGCTAGAAAGGTGCTGCAATCAGGCTATTGGTGGCCAACTTTATTTAAGGATGCATCACTTTTTACAAAAGGGTGTGATGAGTGCCAACGTTACAAGACCACACAGCGCAAAGACAGAATGCCCTTACATCCTATTAAAGTAACCCAACCATTTGAAAAATGGGGCTTAGACTTTGTAGGTCCAATTAGTCCCGCAGCTCGCAACACTCAATCTCGATATATTCTAGTTGCTACGGACTATGTAACAAAGTGGGCTGAAGCTAAGGCTTCACAAAAAGCTGACGCGAGGACAACAGCTAAGTTTCTTTTTGAGAACATTATCACAAGATTTGGTTGCCCTTTTGAAATTGTTAGTGATAATGGTACCCATTTTATAAATGAGGTAATAAGAGAGCTTACCACGACCTTTATGATATCCCACCATAAGTCTACACCTTATTACCCGCAAGCTAATGGACAAGCCGAGAGCACCAACAAGACTCTAATCTCTATTTTAACCAAGACGGTAGAAGCTCATCGCACTGATTGGGATTTGAAGTTGACATCTGCTCTATGGGCTTATCGTACTGCTTATAAAGTGGCTATTAATTGTACGCCATTCAAAATGGTATACGGCCAAGAAGCGGTTATGCCTTGGGAGTTTGTCATTCCTAGTCTTAGGGTAGCTTCGCAAGAAGGATGGAATGGTAACCCCTTAACCGAGCGTTTGTATATCTTAGAAAAACTAGACAAAGAGAGAGAGTTGGCTGTGCAAAATGCTCTTGTGGAATGGGATAGGAGAAAGAAGTGGTTTGATCGCCATGTGAAGGACAAGGACATCAAAGTTGGTGATAAAGTCCTTATGTATGGAGTACGTAAAGAGAAGAAAAAGTTGAAATATGCTGGTAAAGGACCATATAGAGTATGTGAAATTACCCCACAAGGTACCCTTCGTGTGGAAACTCTTGATGGAGTTGAAACCATTGGATTCCTCAATGGGAGTAACTTCAAAAGATATTATGATCCTTTAAGCCAAGAAGAACTACGGGCTATTCATCAAAAGAAGGCCGCCAAAGCACAAACCGAGTTAAACAAGATGCAAGCTCATGCTGAGGCTAAGGAGCGACAACAATGTATAAGACAAAAACGAGAGGCTAACCTTGGAGTCACAAATATATTCCACGTGGAAATCGAAGAGGATGGGTTGGACTGTGACACACCTCTACGATACCCTATTGGGTTAAATAGTGCCTATGGAAAAGTGCTATATAACGCCTTATTGGACACGGGTGCTAAATATAATCTGCTATCCTATGGGGTGTGGTGTTAGTTAGGGAAGCCACCTCTATCTGAGAGTATTATCCAAGTCAAGGGTGTCAACAAGAAAAAAACTACGGTTTTTGGAATCTGGCACACTTCTGTCAGTTATGACAATGGAATTGTAGCTCAAGACTTTTTGGTCATGCCTATTGGAACTATGGAGGGTAATATAAACCTAGGCCGCACGTGGATGCTAGCCACCAAATGCACTATTGATTGGGGGACTGGGGGTGTTACGACGCAAAAACCAACTCTTAGCCCTACCACTCAAGCCATAGTCCCTGAGATATTGCCTAAGGAAATAAAACCCAAGACATTGCATGTCCAGGAGGTTGAACCATACGTCCCCATAGCCCAACTCTCTAGAGCTTCAACTGATGTAGTTGAAAGAAAGCTTGAGACACACAAGAACCATCCTAATATAACAGAGAAACCATACAAGTGGGTCCCTAAAGCCTCTGTAGTGAGCATGGTTGATGCAAAAAAACGGAAACCTAGTAAGAACCGTCCCACTCACTCCAAGAAATGTAAAGAAACGTTGCGTTGGATTCCTAAACGACTATTGGAAGCCCAAGGATACTATGAAGGAAATGATCAAATCTGGGTGCCCAAACGTAAAGTGTACTCTTACCTGTCACCTGGCCCATGTAAACCCAATCCTGTGGCTCCAAAAGAAATTGAAAATCGTGGAAAGGAAAAAATCATGGAATGTTACACACCCGATCTAGAGCTAGTTTGGGTACCAAAGAAAGAACGATTTGTTCCACCTAGCTCAGGAACAGGGAAATCAAATGAAGCTTCTTGCTCTTTATGTAGTTCCTATACGCAAATAGAAGCTTCGACACAACCTCCACCTACCACTGTACATATCCATACAAGCACGAAAGAGTTTGCACCTCCCGGGGTAAGTTCACCACCTACAACAACGTTGCAAATAAAATCATGGGAGAGTACCTTACCACCCTTGCAACTAGATGAAACGCATAGGGCGGTCGAAAATTATTGGTTAAAACCTTCACCCATAACAACTTGGAACAATTGGTTTTAGAAGGTGACGACCTCATTCCAAAAGGTATGATCTACCCAAGGAAGGGGGGAGTGTTTGCTAACATCAATCATTCACTCGCTCCCCTCTCAACCTTCCTCCCTGACCTCTCAATTCCAATCTAAGGGAATGTATATATATAGCCTTATACTCACAAAAAACAAAAATAGTAAAGAGCAAGAGCGACTAGCAACGAGAGAGCACCCTATCAGATCTTACATATAAGTCCAAATTCACCGTGTCAATTCAAGCAACAAACAAAAACAACTCTTATGTTTTAAAGGCCTAACCAAATCTATCTGTCTTGTCAGAAATGGCTACTTCACCAGAGGCATGCACTTCTATTTTTGATGAAAGGTACCCTTTGTCTTTTCCTCAAGTGTTCTACGTATGCTACCCTATACTTTCTTGCGAATGGGATTTGATAGAGAGCCTTGCATGTGAGAGAAATTTTGAGGAGTTAGAATGGCTGATACGTCTATGGCTAACTAGTGATCCCTACCCAGTAGCGAATGTGTCTCCAATGGCACATGCTTATTCTTTTGCACAAGATGAGTATCCACGCATTGCGAGGTTCTTGATTAGCATGCTTGCACAAGAGGATGATGAAGAGGAACTAATAGAGACCGAGGAAGACTACGGCCTCACAGACAACGATTTTATTTATCTAGATGATGAGGATAGAGGCCTAGCCTTAGGGTGGCCACCCGGTTTATATAATATCCTCTTTCCTTGATTCTAAAAGGGGTGACAGATAGGTAGGTTAGGGGTCTAGATTGTGTTTTGAGTTTGTTTTTTAGGAGTTTTAATTTTTCACACTGACATGCCTCCTAGAGGTATAGTGCCTGTTTTTGGATGTGTTAGGTAGGACTTATATGGATCTCCATCCACATGGCTGAGGACATCTGCTTCAACGAAATGAGCCACTCCATACCTCCAGGTGTACTACTTTCCATGATTCATGTTGGTGGATATGTGTAATTGCTAATAATGATTTTTCATTCTTTGTTTGAGTGCAATAGTTATGATTGTTATCTGCCATTATAGATGTATAAATTTGTCTTTGCTTAAGTTGATTGAACTCCAGTTTAATCTTATGGATGAGCCTGGAGATTAGGAGACCGTGACTTTAGGTTAACTCATTTACTTGATCACTAGGCCTAGCTAATAAAATTATCCGAGTATTTGAGACCTTAGGAATGTTTTAGGCAGAGAAAGGCTTGCTCACTCAAACAACAAAAAACACTAGTGCGAATACCAAGGAAATGGAAGCAAAAAAAAAAAAAAAACATAAGTGCCACAAATGAAAAATCTTATGCTGGAAGAGAAATCCTGGCTTGAATTGGTACTTCACTCACATGTATTGTCTATGGTACTAGAGCCCTAGAGGTTCCCAGTGTGGGCGCTTTTCCTTGAGAAGCAAAAAACCCCGGACATACAAAATAAGCACACACGTCACATGATTGTGACCCAAAGTAAAAAAGTATTAAAAAAATAAAAAATAAAAAAAAATAAAAGACTTCCATTGAGCTTACAGTTAACATTTCAAGCTTTTGTTTGCAGTTGTGAGAGCGAGTTGGCTAATCAAAGCTGGAAAGCATAATTAGGGAATCTTGCATTTAGATAATCTTCTTAGCTTAGCTAGTACTAGAGTAGTTGTTTTAACCTTAGTCATAGCTAACTAATTGATAGACTCACCCATAAGCTCAAAACTGTTGATTAATTAATTTACTCAAAGTGCAATTTATTTGTCCTTAATGGCAGTCTAACATTTCATAAATCTTGCATTTACTCATTTCCACATGTACTTTACATTCCCCTCATGATTTATGGCAATATAATTCCGCTTGCTAAAACAGTGACTTTGCCTTGCAGATTCAAATCTAGATGCTCTACAACATGGACATACCAAGCTTCAACTCAATAGCTTCCGAGGACGGAATCTACATCAGGAAGGGGGGCAATGTTAACCCTCGTGGCTCACGGACACCCTATCGCCTACGACGGACACTGTAACCGTATTATTTATTTAAGTAGAGTCAGGCACCGGGCTTGTCGGTCCAATAGGGAAAGGTAGAGTGATCGCCGATGAGAGGCGCACTCTAACACGAACATGCTAGGGTTAGTTGGCTAAGCATGGGCGCCCAAGTGTGAATGGGGTGAGCTCACATAAAAGCCAATTAAACCTAAAATTGAGTCATTCTCTCATTGTGCAATAGAAGCTGCTCTTGCTCCATCTCCACCTTCTCCTTCACCATCTCCTTGTGTGTGTGCGTGAGAGAGAGAGAGAGAGAGAGAGAGAGAGAGAGAGAGAGAGAGAGAGAGAGAGAGAGAGAGAGAGAGAGAGAGAGAGAGAGAGAGAGAGAGAGAGTGCGATTGAGCGTTGCAGCGGCACGACGGCGGGGAGGCGGTTGAGCGCGGCGTAGCGGCGTCTCCCTCTTCTTCGCGGCGAGGAATCCTCTACGGCAGGAGCATAAGGCGGTGAGTGACACACCATTGCCCTCTTTGAGCTTACTAGTTAAACTAGTTGTGTGCTTGGAGCCGTCTGCGGCTCGTACACGGTGTATCGGCAAGTCCCTTGCTTCGACAGTGCGACAAGGAGCGCACAAGAGTTTGAGAATGTCCAAAAGCATTTTCTTACAACCTTTCCCAAGTTAAGACACAAACACCATATATGCTTCTACTTCTTGAGTCAGGATCTCTTCCAATTGAGGTTATGGGCATGGAAAGGGTTGTTGAGTACATGATAAAGATGCGTCAAAACCCTCACATTGACTTCTTACAATTGCATGGGAAGCAAGCAAAAAAGTTCAAAAGATGCATAAAAGCAAGATCTTGAGCATTGGATGGATGCAAGACATAAAGAAGTGGTTTGGGAGATGGGATGCATTACACTTGCTACATGAATTGACTCCCAAGTGAATGAAGCTTTTCTACAATGCCAATGTATTACGTCTTGCGAGAAATCTGGTGGGTCATGCTTTATACATTACACCACCCATATTGCCCCCAACTACAAAACCATGTTCTTCACTAAAAGAGGAAGTCGTAGTCACACTTACATGCTTGAGCCTATCCCCTTGTCGGGGATATGCACTATCGCAGCCATTCGGCTTAGCTTCCATTTCCTTCGATGCGAGACGTGGCATTGGGGCAATGGAGAAGAGTCAAATTGACTGTGCACATTATGGTCATTGTAAGTTCGAGAGTCTTAGTACCACACACTACTAGAGTGCTCAGCTTTTGGTCACATTCGGACTTGCTTCTCTCACATTTTTAGCCATGACTTAGACCTACGCACTTTCCTCTCCCAGCCACAGTGTGGGCTCTCCATTGCGAGTCTCATCACCACAATTTTGGAGCATCAAGAGTCACTCATCAGCCATACACATACTACATCACATGTAACTTTGGTCCCATAGGTCAAATGTGACCTCCGCGGACAATAATAAAACCTATCTCTCTCTCGCTCTCTCTCTCTCTTTCCCTCTATCCCTCTCTCTCCCTCTCTCCCTCTCTTTTCCTGTCTCTTTACCTCTATCCCTCTTTCTATCTTTCTCTCTCCTTCTATCCCTCTCTCTCTAATCCCTCTTTCACCCTCTCTCTCTCTCTCTCTCTAATCCCTCTTTCACTCTCTCTCTCTCTCTCTCTCTCTCTCTCTCTCTCTACCTCTATCCCCCCCCCTCTCTCTCTCTCTCTCTCTCTCTCTCTCTCTCTCTCTCTCTCTACTCTATTTCTTTCTCTACTCCCCCTCTTTCGTTTCTCAAGTTTTTTTTTGTTTTCTTTACTTTAACATATTTCTTTTTCTATTCTAATCACAATCCATTTGCAAACAAATCTACTCTTTACATCCATTTGCAAACAAATCTACTCAAGTATCCATTTGCAAACAAAGCAAACAAGTTTACCATTAGGAGATTTCGGGGGTCTTTTGGAGGGCCTTTTGGTAGAGAGAGGAAAATAAGCTCCTCCAATGAGAGAAGAGCCTACGTTACGTAGAAAAATAGATTGATATTAACAAAAATATAAAAGGTGTCCCTCTCCTCATTTAATAATCTAGTGGTCCTTGAAGACGAGCACTCTCTTTTATTTAATGCGAACACCTTTTTCAGAAGGTAGATGCGGTGCATTTGATATGGGCTACGTCATCACTAGAACTCAAAAATTCACAAAACTATCAAGTGGTGGAAGATTTTGAAACTTTTGATACTGTCAATGCGTCTGGAACGCACATATCTCCTAGAAATGAATGTCCAATTGCCTCGCTCAGACATCCAAAGAGGCCAAAAATGTCAAAAACCCCTAAAAGAACATTTTACTAACGGCGCACGAGGGGGCATTCCAAAATTTTGGAATGCCTCCTCGCGCGCCGTTAGTAAAAAGGCCCCTTTTCCCTCTTTTTAGGGAGCTTTTTGAGAGAAAAATGTCCAAAAACCTCTAAAAAGGGGCTTTTTGGAAAGATAAGTGTCCAAAAATCACTAAAAAGCGCTTTGTACTAACGGCGCGCGAGGGGGCATTCCAAAATTTTGGAATACCTCCTCGCGCGCCGTTAGTAAAAAGGCCATTTTTTCCTCTTTTTATGGAGCTTTTTGAGAGGAAAATGTCCAAAAACCTCTAAAAAGGGGCTTTTTGGAAAGATAAGTGTCCAAAAATCACTAAAAGGAGCTTTGTACTAACGGCGCGCGAGGGGGCATTCCAAAATTTTGGAATGCCTCCTCGCGCGCCGTTAGTAAAAAGGCCCTTTTTTCCTTTTTTTAGGGAGCTTTTTGAGAGGAAAATGTCCAAAAACCTCTAAAAAGGGGCTTTTTGGAAAGATAAGTGTCCAAAAATCACTAAAAGGAGCTTTGTACTAACGGCGCACAGAGGGGCATTCTAAAATTTTAGAATGCCTCCTCGCGTGCCTTAAGTAAAAAGCCCATTTTTAGGGGTTTTTTGATATTTTTTGCCTCTCCGGATGTCGGAATGAGACAAGTAGACATTCGTTTTTAGGGTATTTTGGCGTTCCGGATGCATTGGTGGTGTCAAAATCCTCAAAATCTATCACTATTTTACAATTTGTGACTTTTCAACTTTCAGTGATGACGTAAGCTGCATTGAATGCGCCGCACCTGCCTCTTGAAAAAGACGCTCGCATTAAATAAAAAAGTGACCGTTTCAAGGACGATTGGGAATATAAATCTACTTTTTAGAGTGTCTGGTTGTCCTTTTGGACGTACTCACAAGGTGCAAGTGCATTTTAAAAAAAGTTTCTAGAGAGAGAAATACAATTTCTTACAAGGCCCTCCAAATGACCTCCGAAATTTTTTAATGAAAACAAGACGCGAGAAGATTTATCTACTTCACTAAGAAACCTACATAAAAAAATAATCCCTATTGCATCAATCGATCAAATGAATGAGGGATGTGCACTTCTTAATCTCCTATTGTTTCTATCTTTATGCATGTAAGTGTGTGTGCATACGTGTGTGTATATGTGTATGGAGTAGAATACAATAGAAAAAGAGGGGGGGAGGTTATGTGATTACCTTAAGTTGTAGAGATGATTGACCGCTAGGTTGAGCATCCTATGTCGATCGCGGCGGTAAGCCACCCTTCCAAGACTCCTTTGCAAACATCCCAAAAATGTGTGTGTGCGCGTGAGGGAGAAGGAGGGGAGAGATGGACAAGGGAGAGAGAGGTAGAGGGTGTGGGAGGTAGAGTAGGGAGGGTTGGGCAAGGTGTAGGTGTGATGGCAGACAAGAGAAGGGCAAAGTATGCCGCAATTACGCAACATACTCTACCCTTCTTTCTTTTTTAGGCGCTAATGATTACCGCGAATATTACCACGTAATGTCATTTCAAATGGATACAAACGTATCCGAGGTAGTAGGGGTGCACAAACCACCCCCCTCTACCCTTATATAGACATAATTTAATACATAGCCTTTTGTTTTTTTAATGATTCTTTTCTTTTTTTTAGTAACATTTGCAATTAAAATTAAGCCATTTAGTATAAGTACTGATTGCACTTTATTTTAAAAAAATGTAGCACTCTTTGCACTTTATTCTCTTTGTATTTTTAGTCATTTCTCTTTTTTTATTGAAATATGTAATTCACACTATTTTCTCTAATAAATTTTTTAGTTTTTAGGATACATGTGGCTAAATATAAATTTTTTGAATTATAATCTCTTTGCCACTTGTGTGAAAGACAACTGAGATGATTGTGGCCCTCCGAATGACCCTGAACGTGATCAGTGGCTCAAGGACAAACTCCATTGTCCTTGTGCCAAGCGCAAAAGGGCAATCTCTTGCTTGAGGTGCATTGATTTGGAGCACATGGAGAACAAAGGGCTTTGGCATCCTCAAAAAAGCGCTTGGAGAGATGAGAGCTTCACTCACCCCTTGCTTGAGAAGGTGCCTCATTGGTCTGTGTTTGGTGGTGGTGCGCTGGTGCGTAAGGCCGAACGATAGAGACAAGAGCTATTGGACAAATTAGGCATGGCTCCATGGGGGATTCACTAGTGTGTTTCGTATGGTGCCACGTGAGTGTACAATAGGGGGGATTTTGGTAAGTGTGCATAAACGTATACAATAGGGGTATCCATCCAAACTTGCATACACATATCGTACATTTAGGGGGGGAGGGGAACATGTATAAATTATTAATATGTTGGTTAATGGAGTAGTTAATTAGGTTGTACAAAATGATAAATTTGTGACACTTCATATATGGGATGTAGTTTCTTAAATTTTATTGATTAGAGAAGATTCTAAGTATGGACATGGATAGGGAAAGGACCAGAGCCAGCAGGGCCAAGAAGCTTGGGGCTACATTTAGCAAACATGAATTTAAAGCCTCTCTCCATGTACACTTATCTATGCTGCATACTCCTTTTTACTGATTGTGGTTCATTCTTGACCGAGGTGCCCCTTTTTATTGAAGTGTTGGTTCTTGAATTTTCTAGGTTAATGATGCAAAAAACCCATATAAAAATCTATAAAATAAAATTCCAATGAGTATGTCTTTTCCAAGCGTCATATAGAGATGTTTCTAGTTTTAGGAGCATGTCTCTTTGAGCTAGATGATACAACTCTATATAAGTACATTCGATTCAACAAAGTGACTATAAAAGCACTTGGTGTTTCAATCCAAATTAGAAGAGATGGTATTTGTTCTTAAGTTGTGTGTGTGTGTGTGTGTGTGAGAGAGAGAGAGAGAGAGAGAGAGAGAGAGAGAGAGAGAGAGAGAGAGAGAGAGAGAGAGAGAGAGAGATGCTGCACATATGTGCTAAATATTAAAGAGACATGTCATGTAGTATCTAACTTTGATATGTATGTTTCACCTATATAGTGGAATTGAGCTATAAAGTTGTATTTTAGACACTTCATGAAGTATCTAACTTTGACATCTATGGTTCACCTGTGATTATTCTAAGGTGTGACTTGAGATTTGAAGTGGTTATATGTTATAGTCTTTTATTTATATATTTTAAATTAAAGCACTTTCAATTCTATAAAGTATTCTAGTCCAAAGAATTGAGTATACTCTTTGATTACTAACTCTTAAATCCCGTGTGGGAATCCTACATAGTCGAGTAGGTGGCACATGTAAATTTGAAACTTTGGTCTTTGTACAAGGGAAACTCTAAAAATAATAATTTCATGAAGTTCTTGAAAAATCTTCTACGGTATAAAATTTTGTGTACATATTAGAAAGGGGGGTCATGTTAATACTATGGAATCCGTATGTAGGGGATTATCTAAGGACTTCAATCTTCGTAGATAAGGGGTTGGGCTACCATGTAAGGGACCCGTATATAAGGGGGTTTTACCCAATGGGATGCATGCAGGTGACATTCCCTCTTTAGCATTAGTGAATTCCCCTGTACATGGCGCATGGTGACCCTCCCACTAGCTCTACTTTGATAGCGCGTCCTCTGCGTCTCAAGAGCACTTTGAGGTAGGGGATGAGCACATGTTCAACATGTGTGATGAGCTACTAGCTCATGAATGTGATGTGTGCAAGGAGAATTGTTAGCCATGCACTCAATGGGCAGTGACGATAACGGAGGATAGATTGTTGATGAGTGCTCGAACACCTATTTACGATGGTGCATAGTACTCGATGCTCCATGCATCATTAAAAGTCCTCAACTTGCAAGAAAAATTTGGTTGGAGCAATGCAAGTGTCGATGACTCCTTGGGTAAGTTAGGTATATGGATTTTTATACATTCCTCTCGCTTCGTGGTCCCTCCTTGCAATTATATTAATATGCTTGTTTGTTGTAGTTTGATGGGCAAAATGTTGCCAAAAGATCAGCACATGCCTCGAGATCATCGATAAGCTAGATCATATGTCATTGCACTTGCATGGAGTATGAGTACATCCACGCATGCATCAATGATTGCATACTATACCACAATGAGCACGCACATGCTACCTCATGCCCCGTGTGCAGGTAAGCACACTACAAGATCGGAGTGAGCGGGGCACACCTACCCCACAAGGTTTTGAGACATTTTCCATTAATCACTCGCATTCAAGACATGTTTAAAATCAGGTATACCATGGAGCTTCTCACGTGGCACACCAACCACAGCTCAAATGATGGAATGATGCATGTCCCTGCCGATTGACTTGCATGGAGACACATCAAAACTCAATGGCTAGAGTTTGGGTTGGAGCCTTGACACTTGAGGCTTGGGTTAGCAAGTGATGGTATCAACCCCTTTGGCACTAAGTCTGCTTCATGGAGCACTTGGCCTGTGGTGATTGTCAACTACAATATTCCACCATGGGAGACAACCAAGAAGGGCAATATAGTTCTTTCCTTGCTTGTGCTAGGGAATTACAAAGTGGAAAATATTGATGTCTACCTTGAACCCCTCATTGAGGTGTTGGAGGAGTTATGGAGAGGCATCCTTGTTATAGATGTCTCACTTGCAAAGGGGGGAGGGAAGCCATTGTGAGGGGAATCCTTATGTGGATTATGCACGACTATGCTAGGCTTGGAGAGATTTATGGTATCTCCCTTTCCCTTCTCTCTCTAATTATCTCCCTCTAGTTTGAAGCTTCTCTCTAAGAATATGATATGTATGCAGGGTTGTCCACATCGGGCCACAATGCATGTCCTACTTGCGGGGCATCATTGGTGATTGATAGGCCAGATGTGTGCTTTTACCGCACGTGTCGAAGGTTGGGAACTTGACAAACACTATGTGCGAGCCAGGAATGGCTACAACCACACGGCTAGACTGTCCTAGCAAGCTCAAGGGGCAATGGTGTGTCACTCACCACTCAATACTTTTTTTCATGAAGGATCCTGTGCCGTGAAGAAGAAGGAGCTTCCACTGCGCTCAACCACCTTGCCGCCATTGATTCTGCCACAATGCTCAATCACTCTCTCTCTCTCTCTCTCTCTCTCTCTCTCTCTCGCACGCACACACACACACACACACACACACACACTCTCTCTCTCTCTCTCTCTCAAGCACACACACACACACACACACACACACACACACACACACACACACACACACACACACACACACACACACACACACACACACACAGACACACACACACACTCGTGAGCACACGAAGGAGAAGAAGATAGAGGTAGAGCAAGAGAACTTCTTACCATGCACCTTAAAGATTTGAGGTCAAAATAGACCTTTTATAAGAATTTGACCCATTCACACATGGATGCCCAGAGTGGCCGACCATTGCAAAAATACTGTAAAAATAAGATAAGTGGTGTGCCTCTCATCGATGATCACCTACGCACCTATAGGAGTGACAAGCCCGATCCATGACTCAAATAAGTGATAAGACGTCCGTCGAAGGTGATAGGGTGTCCATAAGGGTTAACATGTCCTCCTTCCTGATGTAGATTCTATCCTCGGAAGCTAGTGAGATGAAGCCCATTCATGGAGGTGGAAGAGCATCTGAGTTTGTAGTCTATATCTCTCTTCAAACACTGCAAAATCAACAAAAAATGACACAGTAATTGCATCCCATATATAATTAAAAAGCATATGTAGTGAGTAGGCACATAAATTGATTGGTAACAAGATATTAAACAATTTGTCAGCAATAAATATTAAACTGTAATATAATCAAGCGCATAAGTAGTTGTAAAGGTCAAAAAATAAACAAGTTTGGGGTCGCTAATTTAACAATCGAGAGGCATTAGAGGTCAACTATTCTCTCTGGTCAATTAAGCTATTTAATCGCGAGAACAAAGTATTTCATGCCCAAGGGCTGATTAGAGGCTATACCTAGAAGACCTTCTAGTTAAGCTACGATACAAGGAATTGCTTATGAAATCATCGCCTGAATTATTCCCTTTGTTTGACCCCCCAAAGTGTTTTCCTCATTGATTCAATTTTTGACGTGTGTGCTTTTTTTTTGTATGCCTTGGGATTTTTGCTTTTCAAGAAAAAGCGTCCACACTGGGAACCTCTAGCTAGGACTCTAGTACCATAGGCAATACATGTGAGTGAAGTACCAAATCAAGCTGGGATTTCTTTTCCAGCTTAAAATTTTACATTCGTGATAATTTTTTTTTTTTTTGTTTGTTTTTCATTGCCTTTCAATTTTGTAACTTTGGGGGGTCATATTGACACTGTTACCCTCCCATGGCTCATCACAATAGTAAACTCCCTTATAATATTTAATCTAAAGGTCAAGAGGGGTTAATCTCACTAGAAAGCACTAGTATATTGCACACAATGCAGCCTAAATCGGCTTGTTTTATGCGCCCATTGGGCTAGGTGACAATTAGGAAGGCATTTCTCATGGTATTAAGATAAGATCTCTAATCCCTATCTTGGTCAAACTATCTTAATCAGACTGCTTGATTCATAAACCTAGACAAGGGACTGTGACATAAAATAATTTATATTGAATCTAATGTTGAATACTAAGCAAAAGTTGATAGCCGATTTTCGGAAATCAAGAAAAAAGAAGAAAAACATGATTATCTTTCCTCTGCCCGAAGTACTGCAACACCACTGGAGGGCTCGACAATTCCCCGGTCAATTGGTGAGCCATGAATTCTCTCTCTCTCTCTCTTCCCACCACGGCCCAGCTTTGGCGACACACCCCCCTTGGCCCGTCACTGTCATTAGCCCCGGATTTCGGAGCTGTGGCCGCAAGAACCAATCCCAATCGGGGAGGAGCACAATACCGGAAAAAACAATAAAAACATTGTTTTTAACATTCACCACCCCCCCTTCTATGCTTGCCCACGATAGGCGGCCCCTCAGTTTGGCCACACCCCTCCATTATCACTAGAGGACAAGTCCTCTCTCTCCTGCTCAAGTCCGCCAACCCACCATCTCTCTCTCTCTCTCTCTCTCTCTCTCTCTCTCTCTCTTACCTTGCTTCTGTGTCACCTAGCCCAATGGGCGCATAAAACAAGCGGCCACCCTCTTTCTTCCACTGGCAAGCCGCCATGCTTGGACAAAAGTCTCCCTCTCTCTGTTTCATTACTCATATTAACTCTATCTCTCTCTCTCTCTCTCTCTCTCTCTCTCTCTCTCTCTCTCTCTCTCTCTCTCTCTCTCTCTCTCTCTCTACCTCTCTCGCTCGTCCATACTCCATCTGCCAGGCCGCCATACCTCACCCCCCACTCTCTCCTCTCGTCCACACTCCCTCGACCTCACACTCCCCTGCCTCTCTCCCCTCCTGTCTTTCTCCCTCTGGCGGGCCGCCACTCACCCAAGCTCCCTTACACACACTCTCTCTCTCTCTCTCTCTCTCTCTCTCTCTCTCTCTCTCTCTCTCTCTCTCTCTCTCTCTCTCTCTCTCTCTCTCTCTCTCTCTCTCTCATTCAAACTCTCTCTCTCTCGCTCTCTGTGTGAGCGTCCCCATGGACGCATCATATCACCTCTCTCTCTCTCTCTCTCTCTCTCTCTCTCTCTCTCTCTCTCTCTCTCTCTCTCTCTCTCTCTCTCTCTCTCTCTCATAACCCACACACACACCACCACTCATCCCCCCCATTGGCCCGCTACCTTTTTTTCTACCTCACCCCGTTGACCCTCCTCTCTTCCCCCCTCGTTCAGCCCACCACGTCATGCCGGCACGCGTGCAATACAGTTTCCTCTCTCTCTCTCTCTCTCTCTCTCTCTCTCTCTCTCTCTCTCTCTCTCTCTCTCTCTCTCTCTCTCTCTCTCTCTCTGTCTCTTAACCCCCCATCACACACGCTGACCCTCCCTCTCTTCCCCCTCTCGCTCGCTCATGCTCCCTCTCTCTCTCTCTCTCTCTCTCTTCCCCTCGATGCCGGCACTCACCATGTAGAAGGCAGCTGCGCAGTTAAACTCTCTCCCTCCCATATCACACCCATATACACACCCACTTCACCCATCCCTCACCCACTCACCCCCACCATCACCAAGCTCTCTCCCTCTCTCTCTCTCTCTCTCTCTCTCTCTCTCTCTCTCTCTCTGTGTGTGTGTGTGTGTGTGTGTGTCGTGCTCTCTGTGTGAGCAGGCTCGAAGGCACAACAGGGTAAAAAGATCATCTTAGATGACAATGTGTGGTTGGAAAAATCCATAACTATGAAGGTATGCCTTATCTTGTGTCCAAATACCTTGATCTTGAGATCTTCTAGCATCCCAATAGGTTTAACAGTGGTCCCATTGGCCATCTTTGCCACTATGTTTGTAGTCCCAAGGTGAGGTCTTCCCATAGATTCCCAACAATTTTTAGTTACAATGCTAACCCCAATGCCAACATCAAGGATTCCCTTCATAGTTAATCCCTTGGTAGTGATTGGTATGGTCGCATTGGATCCATCTCCTTCAAAGTATTGTCCCAACTTGTTAACAAAGTTCTCATCTAGGTTGGGTTGTGGATCTAAGTGTTCCTCCTCTATTGGCATCTCCCTAGATCCATCCATCTATGAAAATTGTGGTAGCTCGACTTTCAGTTCTCCATTGAGGAAGTCTCGAAGAGGTAAGAATAGCTCAGGGTCTGCATATAGTTTAGACATGATGGTAGTTCTAACTTCTAAAGCCATAAATCCATCAAATTGCCAATATTTAATGACACTTTTTGGGCTTGAGTCCCTTAACATGGGGAAGATGGGATCTCCATTTCTTTGATAGGGTCAAGTAATCCCTCTGTAAAAATTCTCTCCAACAAGAAGAAAGTACGTCCACTTTCCAATGACTTAAAGTCACTTTCTTCTTGGATGAGATTAGGTATGGCTAGTGGTCTATGGTCTTTGTGAGGTTGATTTTGCATAGGGAACACTGTGTATGTAATCTGGATTTGTCTAGGTGCCGGCTCTAGATCCCTTTGGGTCTCTTCTACCAAACCCATTAATTGCTTGGTTCGCTTGATCTCCTCTAAAGGGTTTGGGTAAGTTCCTATCTTCTTCTTGGGTTCCTTGGGTCTTGGCCATTGTGGCTCATGATGATCTTCCTTGTTTTTCTATTTTCTAATGGTGTTTTTAGTCTCCATGGTCTCACATGAATCATAATACTCTTCAGTGTCGTTCATATACACGGGGTCGTCACCAATCCCTATGTTGGTCTCTGAACTAGAGTCTGACTTCGCTACTTTTTGCGATCTCTTCCTTTGGGTTTTCTTCTTCTTTTGAGATTGGGAAATTGATGTTGTGTCTCTTTCTTCAAGAATATAATTTTGGTTTTGGAGCATCGATCGTGGTGAGTACATTTACTGGTACCACATGTATACTTTGTGATAGATCCTCGGTAACCTCAATTAAGTTCAATGGCGTGATTTTTGGTGCATTTGGATTATTAGGACATTGGGCAATCAAATGATCTATGCCACATCAATTACACATGAGTATTGGCATTGTAGATGTACTTGCTTGATTGGTTTGCATTAGTGTGGCATTCTTTTGTAGTCTAATAGCGATATGGACCCCCACACTTGTAGCATTGAAGAGATGGTCTCTTGGCAGTGAAATTGATATGGTGGCCTCTTGCCACAAGAGCAGCTACTTGATAGACATGTTTCACTTGTCCCCAATAGTTCTCCACGTAGTGTTGTGGACTTTCTTCAAGTGCATCAATCCTATAGGCAATATTAGGGTCTAACTCATCCTCACAATCCACACAAGAAATAGATGACTCAAAACCCATGTGATTCGCAAAAGTGATTCTCGGGTGTGGGGGTTGCGGTCCTAACACAGGAGGTGGTAATGGTGTTGTTTGAACATCGTTTTGGGCCCTAGGGACCATGTGTTGTGGTGGTTGTTCAAGAGGTGGGGCTGACATCAATGCAGGCACTTGTGTCCGTCCATGCTTAGGTTGGTCTATTGGCCATTGCGTGTTTAAATACTATGCAATCCTTAGCTTGATGACCATACCTCCCACATGCATTGCAATTCCATTATATTTTAAACATAGGGCATTCACTGGTACTATGTGGACCATAGCACCATTGTTGTTCCCTTCTTGGATACATATGATTTTTTTGTGGAGCATGATTGTCTCTAAGACTTTCTTGAATGGACTTGGTGAGTTCTGCTAAAGTCATCTCCAATATCTTTGGTTCTTTAGCAATAGGCTTTATGGTCATTGGGTCATGTCCCAATGCTTGCGAGCTAGTAGATTTAGGCTCAACAAACACTCTTTCTTCTTGATTCATTAAATTGTCCTCCAATTGGTCGCATTGGTGGTGACTGCTTCCAAAGTGGTGATACTTCTAAAGACTAGGACATTGTAGATATCCTCATGTCGTAGTCCCCTAATAAATCTATCAAGAAATTGGTTTATTATTGAAGTGCTCATTTGGATAACAACAAGAATTCAAATGCTTCAAGCGACTAATAAAGTATCTCACGGACTCTCCTTCCTCTCGTTGGGCATTCTAGAGCTGAGATGCTACACCCCAAAGTAATCCCTCTCTTATGTACTCTTTCAAGAACAGTCTCCTAAGAGTGCGATCAATCGTTTTATCTTTCACCCTTAGGGTTCTATAACAATCCCCAGCCTTACCACTCAAGGTCAGGCTTAAAGAATTACTCTTATGTAAATCATTGTGTTCTCCTAGGGAATCCCATATTTTTTCAAATACTTTGATATGCTTTCTCACATCCCCGTCTCCACTAAATTTTTATGTGAGCTTGGCCATTTATACTGCCTTACTTCTGGGCTCTCTGGCAGGCCTCTTACGCATATTTTCAGCAATAGATCGATCGATGGCTTGAGCAAACGTGGCCAAGTCACCCAAGTGAGCAGGTATAGTGGGGACAGGCGCTCTCGGGACTGTTTGTGGAATAGGGATTGGAATTGGGTTTGGCGTATAGGCAGCCGTTGGGTTCCAAGTTTGGTATGGTGTTGTGCCATGTGGTGGCTCGAAGTTCATATGTGTGGCCGTGGGCATACCAGACGTGGGATGTGACATGCTCCTGCTAGCTGGTATGGTCTCATTGAAATAAGGACTTGGATGTTATGGTCGTGGAGCATAAGTTATTGAAACAATGGGAGAGGTAGAAGCTACATGAGCACGAGGGTCCATAGGTGCATATGATTGATACACACTTGTAGCTACTGTTGTAAGTATTGGGCTACATCACCATTTTAGATGAAATGGAAAAATCCCACAACTTTGGGACTAATTTCAACACCTATGGATTCGTATTTCCCATTAAATTTGGAAAAATTTCATTTAATTTGGGAATGTGACAAAGAGATAGATTCTCAAGAAAATGGTGGTGTTGAGAAACACCTTTTAAAATTTTTATTTTTATGTGTGTGTTTCAAAACACTTCATAAAAGAGATAGATTCTCAAGAAAATGGTGGTGTTGAGAAACACCTTTTAAAATTTTTATTTTTATGTGGGTGTTTCAAAACACTTCATAAAAGAAATAGATTCCCAAGAAAATGGTGGTGTTGAGAAACACCTTTTAGAATTTTTTTTTTAATGTGGGTGTTTAAAAATACTTCATAAAATCATACATAAGCTGGGGAAATAAAACAATGAGAAAGATATGAAATTCTATTCAATTTCTCCAATTAAGCTAGCATGTGCCTTCTCCATGACATTTAATGGGATCTTGATTGTTTCCACAATTCTTCCACCCCTTGGAGTCCATGACCATACAATTGTATCAACACATTCCCAGCGCTTTGGGTCAGCAAGATTGCAGCACCAACTCTGTTTCCAACAATCCTCATACTATTCTTGGATTGTGGAATTTCGTTTTCGATGTTTTGGTGCCCAATACTGAATCGGAACTTTCTTGTAGATAGGAGATGATTTGTCTACATCAACGTTTGACTCTGCCACTCCTAGCCATATCGGATATTCAGGATCTGCGGGTCTCACAAGAACAAGATCCCCTTTTCTTACATCAATTTGAGGCCTAAAGGCCTCTTGTGGCCTTGCACTTTGAGGACCAACATAGTGATCATTCAATTCTTTATATCCTTGAAACTCATCTTTGTCTTCCTCTATCTCTTGCATTCGATGACTCCCTATAGTCTTTGGCCAAAATGTTGTATATTCACCAATGTGTTTATTGGTTGGTTGTTCAAGCTCATTGATTATGTTTTGCCAATAAGTGATAACAGGCTCCATGTATTTTGTGGAGTCATGGTCCTTTCCCTCTAATAGAGAACATCTTTTCCCAAATTCAAGATATGACTTAATCCCTTGAATAACAAGCGGACTATCTCTCACATAGTCTGCTATAGGTACCACATCTGGACAGCCTGTTGGTAATTTTGGTTTTCCCTGGTCATCTTTTTTCCACAACTCAATTCCCGACTCCTTTGGCATCCAATCGAGTGATTTGGGATGAATTTTGTATTGCATTACTGGGACTTCACCTTGCATATAGAAACGAAATTGAAGTGGCTTAAAGTGTCCGACTAGAGCATCTTGTCCGTCACACATGTACCCTTGCACAAAGGATTTAAAGTCGGGAACTTGTGTCATCAAAAATGGTGCTGGAGCTGAGCTTTCACATTTTTGAAAATGTTCCATCAGATGTGGAAAAGTGAATGTCATTCCGGCTCGGAATCTTTATGAGAACCTACTAAACATTGCATCTATGTCCTCATGTGTATGACCCACCATTAAGAATCCCAAATGCACGGTTTTGAAAACTCCTTTTGCTACTAACAAGGATAAGTATGCAAACAAATATCGATTTTTATTCGCTCCTGCACAATTATCTAGCTGTAGCAAAAGATTCTCAGGCAATTTTTGAAATACAGGAGTGGATATGGTATCCACAACACATTGAGAGGAAGTTGATTGTATGTGTACAATCTCTTCATTACATCCTTGGATGGACAACGGTGGTGTCATTGTTGATGCATTCCTCTCACGCTCTTGCTTCATTTTGTTTTGGAGGTCTAGAGCTCTCCTTGAGTTCAATGCATTGAATAAGGTTACATTGCTGCGTGGCATACCGTCATGGCATAAATCTCCTAGTCCATGGTTTTCTGTTCTTTTCAGATTCTGTAAGCATAATGCAAGGGAACCAATTGTAGCATTGGGATCTGAAGGCCATAGACCATTAAGTGAGAAGTGACCATACATTCCATGACCATGTCCATGTGTTATCATACGTGTTAATGATACTTGCAATTGATATGCATTCGAACAATCTTTTGAGTTCACACGCAACCTAGGTATTGCTGTCTTTTTTTGATCCATTTTATCACATATAATGCATAAATACTTATTCTTTTGCAACTGGGAGAACTTATGCCAAGTGTAGTACACATTCCTACAACTTTGTTGTTGCAACATGTGAATTCGACGTTCATCCTTCAAACGTGCAATCATCTCGTCATCCTTTGTTGACTCCAGTTGAGACTTTATCCGACTACACACAACACATTTGGAGAACTCACTTGTTTTTGACAATGTCACATTAGCAAACTCTGTATTCCAAATCCTATTGAATGTCGTGCTAGACATTGGCTTGAGACTCATACTGTCAAGTGTTTTATTGACATCATGTAAAATGTCTACTTGCTTGTACGTGTTTGGTATTGCAAGCAAAGTTTCCCTAGTACTATCTTCCATGGTTCTACTCTTATGTCGCATTCTCTCCGAGTTTTCATCGACAAAAGAGCGCATCAATGCCCTTCCCATTTCTGTATGGTCTCTTCCTTTTCTCATGACACCATCATTACCATGCACTGAGCGTGTAACCCCATTCTCAAAATGTTCACGGTAACAATAAAATATTTTTTTTGGAATGCCATGAATTTCATACCAAGCTCTACTGCAAACCTCACGGCCATTAAAAGAAAACACATAGCATGTCTTTGTAGTTGTTTTTTGTTCTCACGCCATGCAGTCAACATTGTAGCATACACATAGTTTGTTCTATTTTGCAAACTCTGTTCCCAAAATTCATTGCGCATAGCTATGACCTTATCTCGATTGGCATATTGACAACACCTTTTGGAACAACAATCTATGGTTGAAACAAGCTGGACAGATGCTATAGATGCTTGATGGGATCTCTTAGAAGCTTTCACTGACATTTTTGGCTTCCTATTTACAAAGAAATATTTCTGCTTTTTTGAAATAGGCTCTACCAAATAAGCTGATTCAATGCATGTGTCTTGTAACGCATGCATAGCATGTAGATCCTCATAGCATATCAATTCTTTTCCATCCATAGTTTTCACTTTCTTGACAGGCCAACAAACTAGATTAATGCTGCATACACTAGCTTCTGCAGAAATAGTAGCCTCATCTGCATAGGATGTTTCGATACCAATACCAATGTTATCTTCACCTAGCTCACCAAAGTTTACAGAGTCAAACGGACACACATACATGACAGCCCCTTCGGCTACTACATGTGTTTTGCTTTCATCCCAAAGTTGAACCCTCTTATCCTTCCAAACCTCTCTGTAGCTCATTCCATTACATTGTGCATCCAATGCTCCTTCTGCTGTGTCAGCCTCATGCATAGAAGCCCCTTTGTACTGCATCTCATTTATATGTTGCAACAACCCACTACTCCATTTCACAATACTATGAAAAGCATCTCCCACTGTCAATGCATCCATTGTTGGAAAAGGGATGAGTGCTTTCGTTTCAAAACACAAATCAACTGACACCGATACATTGCCTCCCCCAATAAGCATGCCAGAACAATATTCACTTGGATTTATTTCAAATACAGTCCCAATGGCAACCTTTTGTGTCACTACAAACATGCACACTCTATCACCATGATTGAAATTAGCCATACCTGCAAGAAGATTTGCAAGAATAATTGTTAAACAAACCGCTTGCAGAGTATATTGATTTACGTAGCATAATGCATAACAAGTATGTATGTAGGTGTTTCATGAGAAGCACCCTGTGGCCTGAAGGTCATAGGATTCCCTCTATGCTACTAAGAATCTCTTTGTGCTCCATGCTCTATCGTCTATGCTCTATGATCTATATTGACTTCCTATGGCCCTTAGACCACAAGGTGCCCTCATTGTTTCCAAAAAACCCTCATTGTTTTGCTATGGCCCCAGGGCCATAGCTCTCTATGCCGGTATAAAGCATATTTGCTCTATATTAGCTCCCTAAGGCCTAAAGGCCATAGGGTTGTCCTCAAGATCACCTCACAGAGTTTCATGTCAAGTATATATACATCCTATGGACTTAGGGCCATAGGGAGTTTCATGTCAAGTATATATACATCCTATGGCACCCCATGACCCTAGGGCCATAAGATGTCCAAATGAAACATACGGCAATGTATGGCCCTTGAGCTTATACATTGCAACCCCATGACCCTAGGGCCATAGGATCGGCATATGAAACATACGACAATGTTTGGCCCTTGAGCTTATACATTGCAACCCCATGACCCTAGGGCTATAGGATTTCCAAATGGAACATAGGGAAACGTATGGCCCTTGAGCTTATACATTGACACCCTATGGCCCTAGGGCCACAAGACTTCAAAACATACAAAAAGACAACCTATGTCCCTAAGCCCAAGGGTGTGAGTTCAAGGGTGGCCAAGATGTCAATGCAGCCCCATAAGATGTCAATGCAGCCCCATGGCCCTGTGGCCATAGGATTTCCAAATGGAACATAGGACAACGTATGGACCTTGAGCTTATACATTGACACCCTATGGCCCTAGGGCCACAAGACTTCAAAACATACAAAAAGACAACCTATGGCCAAGATGTCAAAGGTGGCCAAGATATCAATGCAGCCCAATGTCCCTAGGGCCATAGGATCTCTATATGGAGCATGTGGCACCCTATGGCCCTTGAGATTATACATTGCCACCCCATGACCCTAGGGCCATAGGATTTCCTAATGGAACATAGGCAATGTATGGCCCTTGAGCTTATACATTGCCACCCTATGGCCCTAGGGCCACAAGATATCACAACATACAATAAGAGAACCTAAGGCCCCTAAGCTCAAGGGTGCGGGTTCAAGGGTGGCCAAGATATCAATGCAGCACCATGGCCCTAGGGTCATAGAATCTCTATATGGGACATGTGGCACCCTATGGACCTTGAGCTTATACATTGCCACACCATTACCCTAGGGCCATAGGTTTCCAAATGGAACATAGGCAATGTATGGCCCTTGAGCTTATACATTGCCACCCCATTACCCTAGGGCCATAGGATTTCCGAATGGAACATAGGCAATGTATGGCCATTGAGCTTATACATTGCCACCCTATGGCCCTAGGGCCGTAGGATCTCCATATGGGACATGTGGCACCCTATGGCCCTTGAGCTTACATATTGCCACCCCATGACCCTAGGGCCATAGGATCTCCAACTAGAAAGTAGGGCAACGTATGGCTCTTGAGCTTATACATTGTTGTGGACTTAGAGCCATAGGATCCCCAACTGGAACATAGGGCTATGTATTGGAGCTTATCCATTTTCGCCCCTAAACCCTAGGGCCATAGGATTTCCAAATGGAATATAGGGCAACTTATGGCTCTTGAGCTTATACATTGCCACCCTATGGCTCTAGGTCCACAATCTTTCACATTGCCACTGTAGGGCCACAAGGATCTCACAAGGTAGAAGAAGAAAACCCTAGGACATAGGATTTTCAAATGGAACTGAGTGCACGCTTTGATCCTTGACCTCCAACATTGCCATCCTATGGTGTGAGCCCAGGGGTGGCTGAGGTGTCTTCATAATAATTTCGGCCATTCAAGGGATATCCGCAAGTGGCATAAACTAAAAAAATAAAAAAATAATTTAAAAAAATAAAAAATAATTTTACGCTACAACAAACTTTGTCATAATGGGTTTTCAAATACACTTATTGATATCGGACAAAAAAATAGTGCACAATTTTTGGGATAATTTTTTTAAAATTTAGCTATTTTTAGTGTATTTTTTACTATGCAGATTTTGATTATGGAGTCAAATTTTGCTTCATGGGTGTCGTTCCACTCGTACTACAAAGATATGGACATTGACAAAGCCTTGCACCAACTTTTTTTTTCCATGCTCTTTTTTTTTTCCTTATGAAAAGCTCTTTCAATTTCGGAGCCGATGAGCTATGTCTCATTTTCGCACAAAGCCTAGAACTCCATTAATCTCGACTGCAAACCCGTGAGAACAGCCCCTACATTCAAAATTCGAATTTTGAATTTCTAACCTAATCTAACTAACCTTATCTCTCTCTTTCTCTCTCTACCACAATTTTTTTCGCGCTGTCGCTCTCTTTCTCTCTCTCGTTTCTTGCTCGAAACCTACAAAGAAACCTGCACAGAGCTTGTCTTTCTCTGTCTCTCTATCCCTCTCTCCGTATGGATACAGTTCTACGCCATCGTTGCGACGCGCACACAGATCTACGCGAAGCCATCGCCACAACCTTCAACAGAAGGACTGCTGTTGCGACCTCCCAAACACAAATCTGTTACCATCATCGTCGCGGCCTCAACACACCTAAGTGACTGCTTGCTACTGCTGCAGCCGGTTTTCATCAAACACAGATTTACTCAGAGGTAACCTGTAGAAACCCTAATCTTTTTTCTTAATTCGGTTTTAATTGTTCTTAATCTAATTACGTTTTAGCTAAGTTGTGAATCACCTCTCTCTAAAACAATAAACAAAAATCATTAATTACATCTCTAAAACTGTAAAACTGTAGACTTTAGAACTATAAAACAGAAAAATCTCTAATTAGAGATCTAAAACTGTAATACAGAATACTCTCATTAGAGACATAAAAATATAAAACAGAAGACACTAATTAGGGACCTAAATTTGTAAAACGAAAAACTATTATTAGGGACCTAAATCTGTAAAACAGAAAACTCCTCATAAGTGACCTAATACTGTAAAATTGTAAAACTCTATCTGCAAAAATATCTAATTACAAAAAAATTTATAAACCTGCAAATACAAAAGACAATAACTACAAAAAATGCTGAAACTATGGATACCAGTATTGGGTTGTGGGGAGTTGGGCACACGTTGTAAGAGGACGAGTAGAGCGCGCATGTTGTATGAGGATGGATTAGGGTTCAGTTGTAGGAGGATGGGAAAAAAAAAGAGGCAAAAAGGTGGGAAAGAAAGTGTACACTATATGTGTTTGGAAGATATGGTGTAATATAGTTTCTTTAAATTCATTTGTAGTCACTAAAATAAAACTAGACATCGAATCTTTAGAAGGGCAGACAGGGTGTGGCTACATAGGGTTTCACCTCATACTAAAGAGTAACATATGGCCCTAAGGAACCCTATGAACATAAGGCCATAGGGTGGTCTCACATCGTACTATAGGGTGACCAATGTCCCATCTAGCCATAGGGTACCAATGTACAATCTCAAGGGTCATAGGGTTCCCTATGTTCCTATTGATGATCCTATGGCCATAGGGCCATAGGATCTCCAAAACATATATATGGCACTATGGCCATAGGATCACATGGTGCTCTATGTCCGATCTAGAGACCTTGTGGCCCAAGGGCCTTATGGTGGCAATGTACAATCTCAAGGGCCATAGGGTTCCCTATGTTCCTTTTGGAGATAGGGTGGCACTAGGGCCATAGAATCTCCAAAAGCAACATAAAGAACCTAGGGCCATAGGATCAAAGGGTGACCTATTGGAGACTTTGTGGCCCAAGGGCCATAGTGTGGGAATGTACAATCTCAAGGACCATAGGGTTCCCTATGTTCCTTTTGGAGATCCTATGGTCCTCGGGCCATAGGATCTCCAAAATAAACATATGGCCCTACGGACATAGGATCACAGGGTTCCCTATGTTCCTTTTGGAGATCCTATGGTCCTCGGGCCATAGGATCTCCAAAATGAACATATGGCCCTACGGACATAGGATCAGAGGGTGCCCTATGTCCCATCAAGAGACACTGTGGCCCAAGGGCCATAGGATGGCAATGTACAATCTCAAAGGCCATATGGTTCCCTATGTTCCTTCTGAAGATCCTATGGCCCTAGCGCCATAGAATCTCCAAAAGGAACATAAGGAACCTATGGCCATATGATCAAAAGGTGCCCTATGTTCCATCTTCAGACCTTGTGGCCCAAGGGCCATAGGGTGTATTTGTACAATCTCAAGGGCCATAGGGTTCCATATGTTTTTTTTGGAGATCCTATGGCCCTATATCCATAGGATCATAGGGTGCCCTACGTCCCATCTAGAGACCTTGTGGCCCAAGGGCCATAGGGTGACAATCTACAATCTGAAGGGCCATAGGATTCCCTATGTTCCCTAGGGTCACAAGGTGCCCTACGTTCCATCTGAAGACCCTATGGCCCAAGTCACTACAAGCCATGCTTAACATTAGCGACGCTCATACTGCGACACTCAAACATGAAAATGCACGGCGTCGCTATGAGCGTCGCTATGTTAAAAGTAACATAGAGACCCTCATAGCGACGCATATAGTGACGCCGACATGGCTAAAAAAATAACCAAAAACTCAGATCTCAGATCTGAGTTTTCGACGCGCGCTCAAAGCAAGCAAGGTTACGCTCTCCCTCTCTCTCTCTTTCTTCTCCACACACACACACACACACGAGGAGAGGAAGGAGAGCCAGGTATGCTCCTTCCCTCTCCTCACTCTCATGTTCCCTTCCCCTATTTCTCTCTCCTTATCTCTCTCTCTCTCTCTCTCTCTCTCTCTCTCTCTCTCTCTCTCTCACACACACACACACACACACACACACACACACACACACACACACACACACACACACACACACACACACACACACACACACGAGGAGAGGAAGGAGAGCCAGGTATGCTCCTTCCCTCTCCTCACTCTCATGGTCACTTTCCCTCTTTCTCTCTCACTCTCTTTCACTCACACACATTGTGTTTTTGAGAGAGAGAGAGAGAGAGAGATAGAACGAGAGAGAGAGAGAGAGAGAGAGAGCACAAGCATAAACGAAAAATGCACACACACATGCATACACAAAGAAAGCACACACACATTATTCATCCTCTCAGCAACACCATTTTGAGGAGGATTGTAAGGAGCAGTAAGTTCACGTTTTATACCTTTTGACTCACAAAAGTCCTGAAAGGCCTTTGAAACATACTCTCCACCATTGTCAGTGCGTAAGCATTTAAGCTTCTTGCCACTCTGATTCTCCACAAGTGTCACAAACGTTTTGAAAACACTAAACGCTTCATCCATGTGCTTGAGAAAGTAAACCCATACTTTCCTCGAGTAATCATCTATAAATGTCATAAAGTAAGAAGCTCCCCCTAGAGATAGGTTAGGCATAGGTCCACACAAATCACTATGAACAAGTGCCAACTGTGTATCTCTTCTACTGCTTCTATGCTTATGTGGCTGCTGTGTTTGCTTACCATACAGACAATGTTCACAGAATTCAAAATCATTAAATGAAAAGCCAGGCAAATAACCATAACGAGACAAGATTTCCATTCCCTTCTTGGACATATGTCCTAACCGGCTATGCCACAAAGAAATGTTCGGCTGCTCGGTTACATTGATTACATTGTTAGAGACATTTGATACATAAATCATGTAAAGTCCTCCAGACTTTACTCCATGTGCTACTGTCATAGAACCCTTGGATATCTTCCACATGTTCTGTCCAAAAGTGGTGACGTAGCTAGCATCATCAAGTAAACCTGTGCTGATCAAGCTCTTTGTAATTGCGGGAACATGTCTCACATTCTTCAGCGTGAAAGAAGAGCCATCTGAAACTTTAATTGAACATCTCCAACACCTAATATCTCACATGTCTGCCCATTGCCTAGCCGAACATGATCTTTAGTGGTCACATAAGAAGGAAACCACTCCTTGTTTGGAGACACATGAAGTGATGCCCCTGAGTCTATAATCCAGTCACTCAGTGCATTTCCATCAGATGCTGTAAGAAGAGCTGAGTCCATTGTATTCTTCAAGAAGTAGATGTCTCCTGACACTAGATTGTCATCCTCTGCAACAGTGTTTGTCACATTTATTTCTTGAATCTTCACTGAGGACTTGTTCTTCTCACCATGGTCTTCAGCTTTCTCTTTGCCTTTTTCTGCTTTCCATTCTCTGCAGTCTCTTTTCATGTGACCCTTCTTGCCACAATAATAGCATTCTATGTCACTCTTGCCTTTAGCACTGCGGGACTTGCTACGAGACTGATTCCTTTTTCCACCTTTGTACTTTTCTTTGGTCCTTCCCCTGACAACTAAGGCTGTTCCTTTGCCTTTGTCCATTGTCTTTCTATTGGTTTCTTCAGTAAGCAGACTTCCTTCTACACCTGCTATGTTCAAACCATCTAGAGGTGCAGAATTACTCAAAGCTGTGCGAAAAGTGTCCCAACTTTCTGGCAATGTGATCAACAGGAACATAGCTCTAACAGGTTCATCAAACTTGACACCTTGAGCTGACAACTGAATATAGATTGTGTTGAATTGATTCAGATGATTGGACATAGGTGTCCCTTCTTTCATCTTCAAGTCAACAAGCTTCTTAAGTTAGTATACCTGTGAAGCTGCACTCTGCTTCTCATAAAGATCACTCAGCTTTAACCATGCTTGATAAGCCGACATCTCGTCTGCTACATTGAAGTAAACGCTTTATGCCAAAGTCAGCATAATGGTAAAAAGTGCCAATTCATCCATTTCGCTCCATTCATCTTCGTCCATATCTTCTGGTTTTATCCCCTTGAGCTTTATAGGTTTTATTTGCTTCTTTTGTACCAACACGTGCCAAATCTGCTTCTTCCACAATGGGAAATTGGTTCCATCCAGCTTCTTGATATTGTAAAGAGCAGTGTCCTGTGATCTAGCCATAGCTACGCTTCACAGTAGTTTACTTTTCTGGGAAAGATTCGGCAGAGTTTCCCCTGTAAACTGACCTCTGAACCAATATCAACCTGTCAAATGAACCAAGAAAGCTTCAGATTCTGCAAAAATTTTGGCAGAGTCTCCTTTGTAAAATGGCTCTGGTGTACTAAAAATAGACCAAAAAACAGCTCAAAAAACACTGTCTCTCTGACACTGTAAGTTGCGGGTAAACCTGTCCTGCACCTGTACTGTCTGTCACTGTCCTGTCACTGTCCTGTAAGCATAGACTATGACAATGCCTCAACGGCAGTAAAGCAAAGATTCAATCCCAAGTGTCTAACTCACAGTCAATACATCCTAGCTGCCTATCTAAGGGTGCTCAAGGGATCGCTCTAAGACCTGTATCACCGAAAGGATCTCAACATTCAAGAATCCCCCAACTCAATAAAACCTCACTCGACCCTCAATAGAGGCTGCAGTAAATCTGACAGTACATAGACTTCCCACAAAGTCATACATTCACAAATTTCCCACTGTATGTTGTAACCGCTGCGGCGGTTGTTTGCTGCGTGACTCACAGCTAGCAAACCCTCAACAAACATACATCATCTCTGACAATACATCCCATGTGGAAGTACCTGCAATGTCAGGATGAAATCTGGAATATCAAGCAACAAACACAAGCTACCTGATGAACTAGTGGATGTCGCCTACAGTCTATGTGTAGATGTGCCCGTGTCGTATGTGACACGCCTCCAAGAACTGTGAGCCGTCCTTTGATGTGTAGACAGCCACAAATCAACACTCTGGGAGTGTCGATATCCTCAGCACTTGCAATCGTAGGCCGAAAACCCCAAATTTGCAGAGTCGGATCTGCACCCGCTGAGACCACATAGTCGAAAATGGCCTGCGTAGAACTTTGTCGAAGCTTAACGGTGGCCGAGATGACCTAAGAATGAAATTCTGACAACACCGAGCCTTAAGGCTCACCCACGAGATTTGGGGCCGTGTCTTCGCCTGTCGAATTTCACTCCAATCTGAGCTGGTGATTCTAGCCTCCTGCAGTGCTGCCCCGAGCCTCAACCTGGCTCTGATACCAGTTGAAGGAGTACGAGCGGAAGTGCGACGTGAGAGAGAGTGCGAGAAGAAGAGCACGACGATATGGTGAACTCGCTCTACTGTAATGTGTAGAGCATAGTGAGTTCTTATTAGGTTTTCACAAAAGAATATGTGTACATACCTGGCGGCCCGCCCACTTACCTGGGCGACCACATTGGGCTTTATACCCCAACACATTCATGCTTCATGGAGCAATACTTACATGAGATAGCTTCCTTTTGACAGATCTTTTGTAGATCCTTTGGGAGAAGGCGACTCAAATAGGGCTTCAAGCGATAACCATTTACATTCCTAGAGTGCTCTTTCCCTTTCAAGTCCATAAGTTGATAGTAACTTGAATTTTAAGCCTTCTTAACTATGTATGGCCCTTGCCATCTAGTTTCAAATTTGGCATCAAAACGATTGTCGAGTCGATTGTCATACCTTAGCACAAGATCTCCTTCATTGATGCCTTTGTCCTTTAGTTTCTTGTCAAGCTTCTCCTTCGCCTGCGTGGCTTTCCTCTTGTAGCACTCGTATGCTGCTTCTCTTTTCCACTCAAGCTCAGCTAAGGTAAGAAATCGATCCATCCATGTTTCTTGATCATCTTGTGCTGCTTTGCCATGAAGTCGCATTGTTGGAATGTTGAGCTCAATTGGTTGTAAAGCCTCTTGACCATAGACCAAGTGAAATGGTGTGAACTCCGTGGCTTCCCTATATGTGGTTCGATATGCCCACAAGGCACCATCCAAGAAGTCATCCCACAACTTTGTCTTGTTTCTCACCATCTTTCTAATGATGCCTGCAATGACACCATTAGCTTTTTCTACCAGACCATTGGATTGGGGATAGTAGGGTGTACTATGACGATGTAGAATGTGAAGTTCTTCACAGACTTCTGTGAGCAAGCCCTTTCTAAACCCTGGACCATTATCAGAAACAATCTCCAAATGTGTGCCAAATCTGCAACAAATGTGAGTGTACACAAACTTGCTAACTGTCTTCTCATTCACTCTTGCCACACTTTGAGCTTCTACCCACCTAGTCATGTAGTCTATGGCCACCAAGATATACAATTTTCCATTTTTAGTCCTGGGAATGGACCCATAGCATCAATGCCCCATTTTTCAAACGGACCATTTGCAAAGACTAGCTGACGTGGACCATGTAACAGACTCATGTTTCCATTAATCTGACAATTGTGGCAGCTTTTACACCAATGTTGAACATCAATGTGCAAGCTTGGCCAAACATATCCGGCAAGCAAAATATTTTTTGCAGTGAGTTCCTTTGCAAAATGACCACCACACGCTTCCTCATGCAAACCTTTTAGAATGGCTGGGATTTCCTCAATAGTTGGTACTCTTCTGCACACTTGATCCTTCCCTCTTTGATAGAGGGATCCTTCTAGAAAGAGATATACGCTTGCCTTTTTCATGAGACTCCTCTTGTGAGCCTTCATGAAGTCTTGTGGAAACCCACCCTCCAAAATGTAGCTAATAATGGGAGTCAATGACTCCAATCCCTGGTATCTCGGTTGCTTGACAGCTGTTGCCACCATGATGACCTGCACTTCTTTCTCAACACATGTAACTGCTTGTTGTGCAAATAAATCAACATCTTCATTCTGTTTCCTAGGAATATGATATAGTTGCACTTCTTCAAACTGATTAAACATCCTACGAATGGCATGAACTTTTGTCCTTAGGCTTTCATTCTTGCATGCCCAAATGCTTGAAATTTGCTTCACGATGAGAAGTGCATCCCCTTTTACCATGAGATGTTGTATACCTTGGCCAATGCATATCTTTAAACCATGAAGTAGTGTGTCATATTCTGCTTCATTGTTGCTAGTTGAACCTGGTAGATTGACCTTCTCTTTCATGACCACTTCTCCACTTGGGTTGAGCAATACTAGCCCTCCCCCTGCTTTTCCTGTGGCTCGTCGAAAAGCTCCATCAAAGAACAAGGTAAAAGCATTAGGAATACTTTTAGGTGGTGGCAATGGTAGGGTCTTTACTTCAGGCACCTTAATCTCCTTCTCATGTACCCTATAAGTAAGGATCCCTGCCAATTGTGCACGCACACTATCTTCTACTTTGAAAGAGTATTGAAACTCTTGCAACTCCATAATCCACTTTGAGATCCTAGTACTAAGATTCATTTGACATGACACCCAAGGAAACAAATTTTCTGCAGTGAGAATTACAAAAGGTTTTGGTAGCAAGTAGGATCTAAACTTTCTCACCGCAAACATGAGAGAAAGCATCATGAGTTCTGCCTCCATGTAGCCTCTCTCCAAAGCATTCATGACCCTACTAGCAAAGTAGATGGGTCGCATTCTTGTACTGTGGGGATCTTGTTGTAGCAAAACCGCACCAATTGTTTCTTTCCCAACAGTAGAGCTAACAAAGAATGTGTACTCCCAACAAGGAGGCATGAGTGTTGGTAGCTCTGACAAAATGACTTTAATGTTACAAAAGTACTCTTCAAGCTCATCAGACCATGCAAATTCTACTTGTTGTGTCAACTTTTGCAAAGGATGAAGCAACTCCGAAGCTAAGTGAATAAAGCGTGACATATACTTCACCTTTTGAATGAATGAGATGACCTCTTTGAGGTTCTTGGGTGATGGGAGCTCAATAAGAGCCTTTGCCTTTGAAGGATCCACCTCAATGCCTTTATAGGAAACCTTGTGACCAAGCAAGATCACTTCATCCTCACCTATGTGACACTTGTCAGGGTTGAGTTGACCTCCCATGTCGTAGAGATTCTTTAAACCTTGTTCTACCCTTTGTAGATGCAATGATTTTGAGCTATAAATGCAAAAATCATCAATAAAAACCCTAATGGACTTTCCAAAGAATGCTTGAAACACCATAATCATGAAGCGTTGGAAAGTTGCAGGAGCATTTGTCAGTCCAAATGGCATGACTCTAAAAGCATAACAACCCCAAGTAGTGATGAAGGTTGTTTTCAACTGATCTTCCAATGCGATACCTATTTGAAAGTAACCCGAGTAGCCATCACACACAATGTACTTCTCATGACCAGCTACCTCATTTAGTATCTCATCTTGAAATGGGAGGGGAAAGTAATCTCTTTTTGTTGCCTCATTGACTTGACGGTAATCCACACACACCCTCAACTTGCCATTTTTCTTAGGAGTGACAAAAACGGGAGAGACCCACTCCGAATTCTCCACTGGATAAATGAAACTTGCTGCTAGAAGCTTTCTTACCTCTTTGAGTAAAGCCTGCTCCTTGATGACTCCTAGCCTTCGTAGCTTCTGAGCCTTAGGTGTGGCCTCTGGCTTCAACTCAATTTTGTGTTGAACAGCATCTACTCCACGCACATCGGTGTAGTCTTTAGCAAAAAGCCTAGGAAATTTCCTTAACACACCTTTGAGATCCTCTCTTTCATCCTTTGTATGTGTTGTAGATAACATACCTTCTAGCATTCTTTCATCTTCCACTTTTTGGTTTTCTTGGAAACCTACCTCTTCCAAACCTGGGCAAGAGGTCTCTTGGTTGTTTGGCATAAACCTTACCCCCATGACATCGATGGAAGACTCCTCTTCAGTAATGCTGCCGCTACTTTCTCCTTCTGAAGTGCTATCGGTCCAGCCTTCCTCCGTCTCACTTTGAGATGATTCTTCATGGAGCTCCTCTTGGCGTTGCTCCTTCATGTCAAAGACAACCTTCTTTTGATTGTCATTCTTGCAAATTAGCTTTTCACTCTCCCAATCCTGCAAAGCTCGCATTTTCATTAGCCATGGTCTCCCTAGGATAAATGGGTAACCATTTCCTTTGGTAGACATGACATAGAAATCCACTGCCTTCTTAATGCCAAAGGCCTCCACAGAGACATTTTTACAAATGCCTACACACCTATCTTTGCTATTGTTTGCTATCTTGACTTTAATTTCAGGTGTCTCATGGATGTGCATGCCTAGTTTTTGCATGAGTCCCTCTGTCATGATGCAAATTTGTGCACCCCCATCCACTAGACCTTTCCTAACCAATCTTCCTTTGATGTAACAATCTAGCACTGGCGTAATATCCTCATTCATTTCAGCATGTGCAATTTTTACAACAGGCACACTCTCTTTTACCTTTCTCCTAGTGCTAACTGCCTTCGTTAAATCCCTCCTAACTTGTGGGCATAATGCAAGAAACTGAGGCCATGAGATACCAGGACCCTTACCTCTCATGTCTTCCAATAGGTTGTATGGAGCCATACCATGTCCAAGAGGGCAGTCTTGGAGATTGATACGACGTCGAGTCCTCTTAGCTTCCTTGGTCTCCTTTGACTTCTTTTCTCGTCCATGATCACTTTGTGATGTGACTCCTTCTTTCTCTTTACCTTTTCCTCAGCCACGCTTAATGCCATTTGCTTCCATGTCAACCTAATTTGAGTTTGTCACCTCTACTACATGCACATTTGGGTCTGGCAAAGGTGGAACTCCTTCCACTCCTTGTGGAGGTGGTCTTGCTCCATTTGGCCTTTGTAGAAGCCATGGTTGCTGACTAGTTCCTTCTCCTGCATTCATCACTTGGTAATTCAAGTTAGGTCTCCCTGGCTCCCCACGGGGCCAAGGACAATTATACATTCCATGTCCAGACTCACCGCAATTCCAACATTGCAAGACTCTCCTAGGTCGTGAATCTCGCTCTTCAGACTTCTTTGCTTGTCCCTTTGGACCTACAGCTTGTGCAAGGTGAATTGACAAGCTGCTTAAAGATTCATTTAACTTCTAAATCACTTCCACCGTTACCTCAGGAAGCTCCCTAGATGTTGATGCTTGTGACTTACCTTTGGGTCTAAGACCTTCTATTGGAACCTCCCCCCTTAAGCACTTGAGTTTCCTATATTTCTCAGCAGCCCTAGTTTCAGCTGCTTCAAAGGTAGCAGGTGCACCGGCCTCAACTTTTATCTTAAGGTCAGGAAAGAGTCCGGCTATAAACCTCTCCTTCTTTAGGAACTCTGCACCATCACCAGGGTTAGCAACATTTCTCACCCATACAGCCTAAAGACGTAGAAACTCTTGCTTGTACAAGTAGTAGTAATCTAAGTCTTTTTGCTTATGAGAAACAATGTCTTGCCATAGCTTTTGAGTGTTTTGGGGATCAAAGAAGTATCTCTTGAAATGATTCACAACTTCCGTGTAATTCCCTTTAACTTCCTCAGGCAAAGAGTCAAACCAAGTGCTAGCATCTTTCCTAAGGACCACCTCAAACATCTCTACACGTTCTTGATCAGTTACTATCCTCTTGATATGACAAGACATTTTGAAATTTGCTAAAAATAATTATGCATCCTCTCCAGGCTCTCCAAAGAAAAGAGGATATCCGGACATTTGGCGTTGGGCCTCCATTGAATCGGTTTCAAAGTGACAACACGTTTTTGTTTTTCTTTCTTAAAAAATTTACACAATAATGTTTTCTAAATTGCAATCTATTCTACAACAAAATAAAAATATTCACATCAAATGACCTATGATAATCAATAAGAGGTAAGATGACAGGGTTTGGTGATGCGAGAATTTCTCCTACTCTTTGGGCACCAAACATGAACACCATACGTTGTTGAAAATGGATTTTTCTACTAATTGCAATGTTTATTCTAATGTGTGGAGTGAAATGAAAGGGGAAAACCTCTATTCTTGGGCCATTATCCATGGTCTATGCATGACCTAATTCTTAAAACAAAACAAAAATATAGACGTCCAAACTAAGGTCGTACCTAATGAGAGGCAAAATAAAAGGATTTACCGAAGCGTTTATTTCGGCTAACCTAAGAGAACCTAAAATTCTACGAATTACTCGTTGAAATTGCAACTTAGTACTAACAATTATGTGTACCTTTTGCCTTGCAATCGGAATGAAAGGATCATACAAATTCTCGTGATTCATGCAAGCTACTTGATTATGCTAAAGGTTGAGCCTTCACAAAACATACACAATCCGTCCTCCGTGAGGGCACCAATTTGAGGCGGTCCGGAGCGGGCAACAAGAAGAGCGGCCTCTAAACACCCTTCGAGGCTCCCGTGCTGCTCAATTGGGGCTGGGGCAAGCACAATCAGAGACAACAACAACCCACAGTCAGAAACCAAACAAGAAAAGGGGCACCACCTAGTTGTAGATGCGAACTAGGACGCAAGAGAGATTTTGGCACAACCAAGAAGATGCACCACACAACACACACAAGCAACCTCACACCAAGACACACATGAAATGGACCAGAGAGAGCTAGAGCAAAGGGAAGAGAGAGAGGAAAGGATCTTGCGTAATACCTTATTTGTGACTTGCAAATGGAGATGGTTCGTTATGATGCTATCGTAGAACTTGTACAAAACTCACTCAATGCTTAGTGATTGCTAAAGATTGCCAAAACACACACACACTGTCTTAGGGTGTGGGAGATCTCTCCCACAATACCCTCTTACAATGGACAAAAAACTGGCAATGAAAAACACACTAAAACACTTTCTAAAATCAAGATCAACCGATAAAAACTCAAAATACACAAGTCACCTTGAATTCACCAAACCGTATGCACAAATGGAAGGACGTAGATTTGAACGTCGAATCACGCCTTTGATGCACCAAACCTCAATTTATTGATGATGAAGGAGCATATACAATAGTGGTTTTGAGATTTGTGGAACTCACGCTCTCTCACTTGCAATGTGTAGCTTGAAGGCTTCTCTCACACCAAGAGTGAAGCTCACAAGTGGTTGCTTCACCTAAGTCTCTCCTCACGCATAGAGTGTTGGGGTGCTATGTGAGATATTGGAGGTTGTTTTATGTAAGGTCTCTGACCCCAACCAAAAAGAGCACCCTTGTACCATGAAATGATCATAATGGAAAAAAGTTACTATTTTTAGCAGTTTTCCTAATTCTGTCAGTGCCATGATGTTTAAAATGTCATTAAGCTTCGAAATGTGAATTAAAATAATTTTTGTGAAAATTTTCCAAATATAGTAAGTTTTTGGTCACTCGACCCGTCTAGTTTTGACCGTCTCGAAAATCTGCACCTGTACCCCGAATTTGAAAAAAATGCATTTTCGGACCCCGAGGGCTGCTAAATATGGCAGGTACTCAGACCCGTACGTCTTAGTTAGAGCGTAGTATAGCAATTTACGACATCAAAATCTGACTCGTATGGCCCGTTTTAGCCTAAAACCAATTTTTCACAAAATTGTCCGGGAAGCACCGGGGGCCCGATGCTGTGTGGGAACAGGTCCCAACCCACTCCAGACCTGCTTTAGCAGCTAGGGGGCGCCCTCTTGCTTTGTGGGAGTCTTGGGGAAGCTGCCAAGCCTGCAACTCAGTGTGAGAGTCAGTTTACTGAGCCAACTGGACACTTGGTGGGCAGGGAACTGGACTTGCCATGCTTAACTGGAGAAGCTCACAGATGCATTTAACAACCCAGATCGATTTTCAGCTTGAGGAGGCCTATTTAAAGACCTGCACACACACACATATATGCACACACACACATTGCATACACACACACACACACCTACACACACTCTGGGAAGGTGCTGCCGGAACACACACCTTTTGAAGGAGAAGCAAGGAGGGAGGTGCTGTCGAATTCTCGCCCCAAGAAGCTCGATTAGATCAGAGAATTGAGTGGATTATCAGCCCTTAATCATGGCAACCACGGTTTAATTAATGCTTTCTGCAAATCCTTTTCATTACCATCTAAATTTCTCGTCTATTATGCTTATTCCTAGTCGCAATTCTCTATAATCACTCTCTAAATTCTCCTTAACCATATTCTATTATGTAATCATCATTCCATAGCTGAATTATCAGCCATTCATCACTCTTAATTAATGATTAGTGCATGATTATTAGAATTTTCTCTCTCTAGGTAGCATAGAAATTAATCGATAAGCTGGTAATTGTGTAGATTGATGAGAATCACTCTTTCTATCACGCATTGATATTGTAGCTGATTTAGATCCATCTTTGTTATGCATTAAGATATAATTAAGAAAAGATTAATCTGTCATTAAGTCTCTAAGAGGTGGTTTTTCTCACACCTATGCATGCGGTGATTCTGCACCCTCTAATTGCTAGGAAAGAGATTAATCGTGCTTAATTCATCTCTCTGATAATTCCATTACTGAAATCCTATTATTCTTAATCATGTAAGCGGAGTAATTATCTTTAGAGCCGGTTCCCATAGGATTATGTGCCATCCTTAATGATTGCTTATGAAAAATCTAGATCTATCATATAAGAGGGATTAATTAATGTCACTAATCTACCCATTGGACTGTTATGATGCTTGCGAACCTTAGTTCTTTCTCCAAGCTAATCATTTAAAGTAGTGAGAAATGGCCCCGGTTAAGAGGACTCGCTTCGGTGGTGCCCACGATCACGAGGCAGGAACGAGCAATGTCAACGGGAAGGGGAAGGCTCCCATGGAGGAACAAATACCGGCCATCTCACGGGCCATCGATGAAGAAGGGGAAGAGGTAGATCATATTTTTATTCAAGTTGTTTAAACTAACATTGCATACGCTAGTTAGGAATGCTCATATCCCCAAACATGTTGGAGAAATCCGACGGAAACCTCGGCATTGAAAGCATTGTACATTAAGTTCTAAAGTAGGAAGGAAATGATTGATGGGAATGCTGTTTGCAATAGGAAAGATTGTCTGCTAGGGAAAATTTAGCTCGGCATGTTCATTCTATTTCCAATGATGAATTAGTCATGAACCCCCTCCTGATCACAGGGGGCAGAGTTCCTGGTTAAGGGCTCTTGAATCCACGACTGCTGGTTAAGCGGTGGATACCCACGTCTGATGGTTAAGCGGTGGGAATGTCCATGTCGTGCTTTCTATGCGGTGGACATACCTAGTTGTATGGGCAGCTAGGCGACAACGGAAGGAGTAAACTCTCGCTGGAGGGGGGATGTTGTACCTCCAGAACATTGGAACTTTTATGAATAAGTTTGAGTAGAATTTTTACTAGAATTCTGTCTTGGTGTTGTTTGCAATACTGGTTGAAGGCCTGTTTTAACGAACCATGTGATTCGGAATTAAACAAGGAATATCTATGTTGAACAACCTTTGTGGTAGTAATTAGGTCACACAAGGAAGTGTGAGTGTGGGGGTGGAAAGTGGGGGCTTGGCTCAGGTTGCCAATGCCTACAAGATGGGTGGTCCCGATTGGTCGGGAACTCTCTGTCCCCATAGTGCTTACGCGATATTGGTATTACTCATTGCCCTAGAGCGGCGAATCCTCGAGAGTACGTGCCTCTGAAACATGGGGAAAAAGGCACTCGGGGTTTCTCTCCTCTTGGAAGGTGGGTCTTAGGATCGCTAGATAGTTAAGTACGCTTCCCCTACGAGGTGGAGCTAGATCTCGTTGCTAGTAGGCTCGAACTCGACTCACTTTGTGATGAGAGATCGTCCGCTAGTTGAACCCTGAACCATTTTGTTTGCTTCCGCTATAGATCTAGTGGCCACCAGGTTTACCATCAGATCCGTTGTCAGATACGATGGGGTGGGGACCTCACATTTTACAAGAAGGAGAGGGGCCTATTTATAGGTTGGAGACCCCTCATTAAGATTATTAGAAATTCTAATTTACAAGCTAACAAATCAGGATTATGATTTTTTTGAATATCAACCTATGAGGGTTTGATATGCGGTTTGACATGCCCGCGCTCTGAATAATCACCTTTGAAAAAAATCATAATCCTGATTTGTTAGCTTGTAAATTAGGATTTCTAATAATCTTAATGAGGGGTCTCCAACCTATAAATAGGCCCCTCTCCTTCTTGTAAAACAACCTCCAATATCTCACATAGCACCCCAACACTCTATGCGTGAGGAGAGACTTAGGTGTAGCAACCACTTGTGAGCTTCACTGTTGGTGTGAGAGAAGCCTTCAAGCTACACATTGCAAGTGAGAGAGCGTGAGTTCCACAAATCTCAAAACCACTATTACATATGCTCCTTCATCATCAATAAATTGAGGTTTGGTGCATCAAAGGCGTGATTCGACGTTCAAATCTTCGTCCTTCCATTTGTGCAATACGGTTTGGTGAATTCAAGGTGACTTGTGTATTTTGAGTTTTTATCGGTTGATCTTGATTTTAGAAAGTGTTTTAGTGTGTTTTTCATTGCCAGTTTTTTGTCCATTGTAAGAGGGTATTGTGGGAGAGGTCTCCCACACCCTAAGACAGTGTGTGTGTGTTTTGGCAATGTTTAGCAATCACTAAGCATTGAGTGAGTTTTGTACAAGTTCTACGATAGCATCATAACGAACCATCTCCATTTGCAAGTCACAAATAAGGTATTACGCAAGATCCTTTCCTCTCTCTCTTCCCTTTGCTCTAGCTCTCTCTGGTCCATTTCATGTGTGTCTTGGTGTGAGGTTGCTTGTGTGTGTTGTGTGGTGCATCTTCTTGGTTGTGCCAAAATCTCTCTTGCGTCCTAGTTCGCATCTACAACTAGGTGGTGTCCCTTTTCTTGTTTGGTTTCTGGCTATGGGTTGTTGTTGTCTCTGATTGTGCTTGCCCCAGCCCCAATTGAGCAGCACGGGAGCCTCGAAGGGTGTTTAGAGGCCGCTCTTCTTGTTGCCCGCCCCGGACCGCCTCAAATTGGTGCCCCCACGGAGGACGGCTTGTGTATGTTTTGTGAAGGCTCAACCTTTAGCATAATCAAGTAGCTTGCATGAATCACGAGAATTCGTATGATCTTTTCATTCCGATTGCAAGGCAAAAGGTACACATAATTGTTAGTACTAAGTTGCAATTTCAACGAGTAATTCGTAGAATTTTAGGTTCTCTTAGGTTAGCCGAAATAAACGCTTCGGTAAATCCTTTTATTTTGCCTCTCATTAGGTACGACCTTAGTTTGGACGTCTATATTTTTGTTTTGTTTTATGAATTAGGTCATGCATAGACCATGGATAATGGCCCAAGAATAGAGGTTTTCCCCTTTCATTTCACTCCACACATTAGAATAAACATTGCAATTAGTAGAAAAATCCATTTTCAACAACGTATGGTGTTCATGTTTGGTGCCCAAAGAGTAGGAGAAATTCTCGCATCACCAAACCCTGTCATCTTGCCTCTTATTGATTATCATAGGTCATTTGATGTGAATATTTTTATTTTTTTGTAGAATAGATTGCAATTCAGAAAACATTATTGTGTAAATTTTTTAAGAAAGAAAAACAAAAACGTGTTGTCACTTTGAAACCGATTCAATGGAGGCCCAACGCCAAATGTCCGGATATCCTCTTTTCTTTGGAGAGCCTGGAGAGGATGCAGAATTATTTTTAGCAAATTTCAAGATGTCTTGTCGTATCAAGAGGATAGTAACTGATCAAGAACGTGTAGAGATGTTTGAGGTGGTCCTTAGGAAAGATGACCTAACAAATAATAGACCTAACAATTATAGAGATCTTCAATTATAGACCTAACAAATAAGGTCAAGGGTATGTGGCATGCATGCATGCACCATGGGGAGCTCACTCTTGGAGGTATTCAAAAGAATCATCCAAAGAAGGACCTCACAAGAACCTTGTGTAGTGGAAAAAACAATCGGTTTTGCTGATTTTTTAAAGATCACATGCTCCCCGAATTTGAAAAGGTGATACAAACAAAAGTTGTAGCTCGTGAGCTGAACTTTCACCTCAAATGTTTTCATATTTTTTTGAGCTACGAGCTGTGAGCTATGATTTTATTGGTGGACCCCAATTTGTCCATGCTATGCAGCCACACTCCCTCTTTCACTTTATCATTTTGCTCTTTCACACACACTCCTCTCTCTCCTTCCCACTCCCAAACCTGTAACTCCCATGTCCTAATTCACCCTCTTCACCATTGCCACTTCTCTCACACCTCCATAGCCTTCATCCTCCATTTCTACACCCTAGGTGTTCCCCTTTCTCTCTACATATATGTCCATATTACCATACTCTCTTCAGCTTTGTAAAGAACTTCAAAAAATCAGCAAAAATCTAAGGATAACTTGTGCAAATGAAGGCTTTTATCATGAATTTTCCAAGGTTTGAAGATAACATAGCTTCATCGACACGCGCTACTTCGCCATGCTGACTGCTTCTTCTTCCGGTGATGTAAAGAGGTGAATGTCAACTTCTTCAAAGCTTCAACCTCTCTTTATAAGCTCATCCCTTCTCTAACTTTTCTCATCATATATCTCACCATTTGGTGAATGATTTTGTAAATATTTTTTAGTGATAATTAATAACTACTAACCACTAACCTTATTGTAAAATTCACCCTCTACTAGAGTAGGCACTCCCAAATTATTCACTAAATCCTCTCTCCTTTCATCCTCAATAATTCTCTTCCCTTGAGCCCACATCCATGTGACTCAAAGGACAAGAGAGACCCACCCTCATAAAATAAAATAAAATATGCATAATCTTTTATTCCTTCAAATAAACTTGATTAGGCATAATCCTAATCGGGGCTTCTAAAACCTATAAATAGAGCCCTTCTCTCCCTTGTAAAATATCACATGATCACACTACACCACACCATTCTCAACACATAACATACCACTCTTGAAGCCTAGTTGTGTAGAGTGTGTGCATCGTGAGTGCTCTATTCCATCATTACACATAAGTGCATGGAGAAGCTTGAAGTTAGTTATGCCATTTAGAGGAGTGGAGTGTATGCCATACTCTTCACCACACTTGTAGCCTACTCTTGTGCATAAATAAGATTTATAGTTTTGGGTGCAATTGTATGCTGCAACTACGACTCCTCTCTCCAAATTGACTTGATAAGTTGGCTAATCAAGTGGTTGAAGGTATATTGTCCTTGAAGTTTGTTGTGCCATTTCATGCTTGGTGGTTTGAGGGCTTGTTGAATTGTTTGCCTAAAAGGTCAATTGTAAGAGGGTGCTCAGTGAGAGGGCTCCCGTGACCCTAAGACAATTTGTGTATTGGCAACAAGGTCAAGTTTTGTGTTGTCTCTCTATTTCTCATCAAGCTTTGTGTGCATCTAGTCTTTAAGGCTAAGACTGAGTTGCTCAAGTTGATTTGTGCTCTTTACCTCTCTCTGGCGTGGTGAATGTTTGTGTTTGGTGTGTGTGGCTATCTTGCATTCCCCTCTCTTTGTGCGTTTGAGTACAAGGAGATATCACGTGCGTCCTAGTTCGCATCTACAACTAGGTGGTGCCCCTTTTCTTGTTTGGTTTCTGGCTGTGGGTTGTTGTTGTCTCTGATTGTGCTTGCCCCAGTCCCAATTGAGCAGCACGGGAGCCTCGAAGGGTGTTTAGAGGCCGCTCTTGTTGTTGCCCACCCCGGACCGCCTCAGTACTATGGATGATGGAGTTAATGATTATATTGTCTTGTGGCTGACTATTTTGGGTCTATATTTACCTTTGTACTTTTTCTCAAAGGTAAATAGACCAATGAAACATTCAATATGGTTGATGGGTGGCAGGGCATTCAATTGAATGCCCTGTCACCAAATTTTTTTAATCTCGAGCGTCGCTATGGGCGTCGCTAAATTGTGCACTGCAGTGTCGCTATAAGCGTCGCTATCTATGGCCCTGCAGCGTCGCTATATGCGTCACTATATAGCGATGCATATAGCGACGCTGATAGAGACTGCGGTAGCGACGGCTATAGCAACGTTCTCGTATCGACGCTAATATCGACGGTTTTAGCGACGCCGGGGGTTTAAAAACCGAATATATTTCCATCGCTATAAGCATCACAAGAGCACACAACCTCTTGTAGTGAGTGCCATAGGGTGGGATTGTACAATCGCAAGGGCCATATGATTCCCTATGTTCCTTTTGGAGATCCTATGGCCCTAGATCCCTAGGTGCATGGGGCTGCCATGGTGCCCGTTAATATGCACCATGGTGTACCCTATGTACGTAGGCCACCCTCGGGCCCTTGGATGCCCTCTGTCCCATCTAAAGACCTTGTGGTCCAAGGGCCATACGGTGATAATCTACCATCTCAAGGGTGATAGGATTCCCTATGTTCCCTAGGGTCATAAGGTGCCCTACATTCCATCTGAAACAATGAGGGCACCTTGTGGCCTTCGGGTACCTTGTGGCCTTCGGGCACCTTGTGGCCTTTGGGCCATAGGATCTCTATGTAGAGCATAGAGAAAAGAGCATAGAGAGCTTCTTACTACCATAGAGGGAACCCTACGGTCTTCAAGCCACATGGTGTCAATATACAGATAACAGAGGTTCTTACTAGCATAGAGGGGACCCTATGGCCTTCAGCCCACAAGGTCTCCTCAATATAGAGAAAATAGTGTTTTTTACTGGCATAGAGAGCACCCTATGGACGTGGGTCCATAGGTTGCCAAAAACCTGTCATGAATGGTTTCTTTAAAACATACAGGTTACCTTGTGCCCTTAGGGTCATAAGATGTGTAGAGCATAGAGAGGTTCTTACTAGCATACAGGGGACTCTATGGCTTGAAGGCCACAGGGTCCCAATATGGAGCATAGATCGGTTCTTACTAGCATAGAGAGACTAAATAGTGCTTTATACATGGGCCATAAGGTGTCAAAACAATGAGGGTTTTTTCAAAACAATGAGGGCACCTTGTGGCCTTGGGGCCGTAGGATGTCAATATAGAGCATAGAGCATAGAGAGGTTCTTACTACCATAGAGGGAACCCTATGGCCTTCAAGCCACAGGGTGTCAATATAGAGAAAACAGAGGTTCTAGCATAGAGGGGACCCTATGGACTTCAGCCCACAAGGTCTCCTCAATATAGAGCAATAGTGTTTTTTACTGGCATAGAGAGCACCCTATGGCCCTGGGTCCATAGGTTGCCAAAAAACCCCTCATGAAGGGTTTCTTTAAAACATACAAGGCACCTTGTGCCCTTAGGGTCATAAGATGTGTAGAGCATAGAGAGGTTCTTACTAGCATACATAGGACCCTATGGCCTAAACACCATAGGGTCCCCAATATAGAGCATAGATCAGCTCTTACTAGCTTAGAGAGACCAAATAGTGCTTTATACCTGGGAGCATAATGTGCCAAAACAATGAGGGTTTTTACAAAACTATGAGGGCACCTTGTGGCCTTGGGTTGGGGCCATAGGATGTCAATATAGAGCATAGAGCATAGAGAGCTTCTTACTATCATAGAGGGAAACCTATGGCCTTCAGGCCACAGGGTGTCAACGTAGAGAAAACAAAGGTTCTTACTAGCATAGAGGGGACCCTATGGCCTTCAGCCCACAAGGTCTCCTCAATGGCATAGAGAGAATCCTATGGCCCTAGGTCCATAGGTTGCCAAAAAACCCTCATGAAAGGTTTCTTCAAAACATATAGGATGTGTCGAACATAGAGAGTTACTTACTAGCATAGCGGGGACCCTATGGTCTTCAGGCCATAGGGTGCCAATATAGAGCATAGATCGGTTCTTACTAACATAGAGAGACAAAATAGTGCTTTATACATGTGGCCATAGGGTGCCAAAACAACATTGAGGGTTTTTTCGAAACAATGAGGGCACCTTGTGGCCTTGGGGCCATAGGATGTCAATATAGATCATAGAGCATAAAGCATAGAGAGCTTCTTACTAGCATACAAGGAACCCTATGGACTTTAGACCACAGGGTGTCAACGTAGAGAAAAAAAAGGTTCTCACTAGCATAGAGGGGCCCACCTATGGCCTTCAGCCCACAAAGTCTCCTCAATATAGAGCAAATAGTGTTTTTACTAGCATAGAGAGCACCCTATGGCCCTGGGTCCATAGGTTGCCAAAAAACCATCATGAAGGGTTTCTTCAAAACATAGAGGGCACCTTGTGCCCTTGGGGTCATAATATGTGTAGAGCATAGAGAGGTTCTTACTAACATACAGGGGAATCTATGCCAATATAGAGAATAGATCGGTTCTTACTAGCACAGAGCGGACCCTATGGCCTTCGATCAGGCCAAAGGGTGCCAATATAGAACAAAGATCAATTCTTACTACCATAGAGAGACCAAATAGTGCTTTATACCTGGGGCCATAGGGTACCAAAACAATGAGGGTTGTTCAATGGCATAGAGAGCACCCTATGGCCCTGGGTCCATAGGTTGCCAAAAAACCCTCCTGAAGGGTTTCTTCAAAACATAGAGGGCAACTTGTGGCCTTGGGGTCATCGGATGTGTAGAGCATAGAGAGATTCTTACTAGCATACAGGGGACCCTATGGCCTTCAGGCCATAGGGTGCCAATATAGAGCATAGATCGGTTCTTTCTAGCAAAGATCGGACCCTATGGCCTTCACGCCAAAGGGTGCCAATATAGAGCATGGAGAGGCTCTTACTAGAATATAGGGGACCATATGGCTTTCAAGTCACATGGTGCCAATATAGAGCAAATAGTGTTTTTACTAGCATATAGAACATCCTGACCTAGGGGGATTGGTTGTCAAAAATCCATCATAGAAGGGTTCCTATGGCCTTTAGCCCACAAGGTCTTCTCAAAATAGAGCGAATAGTATTTTTCATTGGCATACAAAGAACCCTTGGGGCCCTTGAGGCCAACCCTATGGCATTCAGGCCTTAGGGAGCTAATATAGAGCATGGTGCTTTATATCGCCATAGAGAGCTATGGCCCTAGGGCCATAGCAAAAAATTGAGGTGTTTTTGGAAACGATGAGGGAACCTTGTGGTTTTGGGACCATAGGAATTCAATATAGATCATAGAGCATAGACGATAGAGCATAGAGCACAAAGAGATTCTTAGTAGCATAGAGGGAACCCTATGACCTTCAGGCCACAGGGTGCCATTATAGAGTAAACAGAGGTTCTTACTAGCATAGAGGGGACCCTATGGACTTCATCCCACAAGGTCTCCTCAATATAGAGCAAATAGTGGTTTTTACTTGCATGGAGAGCACCATATGGCCCTGGGGTCATAGGTTACCAGAAAACCCTCATGAAGCGTTTATTTAAAACATTGTGGCCACCTTGTGGCCTTGGGGCCATAGGATGCCAATGTAGAGCATAGAGAGGTTCTTACTAGCATGCAGGGGACCCTATGGCCTGCAGGCCACATGATGCCATATGGTGTTGGTGTAGAGGCTCTAAAGGGGTATTTAGGCCATTCAAGGGATACTTCTTTGAGGGTCCTCTAATGTCATAAGGGAACATGTGATCACACTACCATAGAGTGTCCTAGGTACACTTGTAGAACCATTTTGTTGGCACCCTTTGGACCTAGGACCACATGGTTTAACATAGAGGTGACTCTATGGCCCTAGGTCCATATGGATGTAATAATATCCATCTTGTCTAAATATATGTCATTCTTTTTACAGAAAATGTCTCAGAAGAGAAAATCAAAGTTAGTTGATGCAACGGGCACAACACCAAGTTCTTGGTATCTAGATTTTCAATTACCAAATGGTGGAAGTGATGAGAAAGTCCACTTGTTCTTTCAAGATAAAGAGCAATTGCCCTTCAAGGACTGTGGTATTGTCAAGGAGATAAATAAAGATTGTTCAGATCTTGAAACGTCTCCATGCCTTGGAGTAAAACTACTCAATGGTGACTCCTACTTGTTGGAGCCTGTGGCCTTTGCTCAAAAATTGGTGAAGGTTGATTATGAAGGAGTGACAATGACAAAAGCAGGGTGGGTGGAGCTTCAAGACGACACTCCAAGTGAAAACTTTATAGACATATATTGAGGGATTTAAGAACGTCAATCAATATTTAGGTAAATTGAGCAGCACAAAGAAGAATAAGAAGCGAAAGAATGAAGACACAGGTACAACAAATCAATCTAAGACGCTCAAGGAGAGTCAGACTCCCTCACTTGGAGAAAATAGTGGAAATGTGGTCGAAGAAAATCTTTCAGTTATACCCTTACAGACTCAAGAAGCAAGAGATTCTAGTGGACTTGCAACCCTAACAGTTGGAACCCCCTCAGTGGCAGTGGTTGTGGACTCAACATCCTTAGCTGTGTTGGACTCTATTATACAGCCCAAAGAAAAAGATCTTGATAAAGAAGTTGCCAAAACTTCTAAGAGTGGGCTAGATGGATACGTCAGAATTGATCACTATTTTAAATTTGGTGTACAATTTACCCAATTGATCCTAGTTGAGCAATGCAACCTTGCACCAGATGGCTATAGATGCAGACCATTCTGAGATGTATATGTGAAATATCTCTTGAAGCAATTTGCAGGGCACTCTAAGCCAGTCTCTAATGCAGCAGACTTAATGCCGTATAACCCAATTACAAAAATGCCTTTACAAACAGGTGAAGTGCATGGAGACAAGCTATCAACATACCACTACTAAATTCTAGCTTGTCAGCATTCCATCATAGCGGCTAGATATTTTTTGCTTAACAACAGCACTAAGTATGCTTTGAGAAAAGAGTTCTACAAGTTTAGAACTGCATAGTGGTAGACGCTCCGAAAGAGGTTGCTGTTCAAATTTCCAAAATGGAGAACATGGAGAGAATAACAACAATGAAACACCAGCCTTATGTGGAGGTCTTGAAGCATGGCCGTAGTCAATGGCTTGCATATTCTAAACCAACAAAACCCAAGGCAGGTGTTCCTGTCGGTCATCCGAGTCGAGCAGGTTGGGATGTAAGTTCCACTTCCCTATGCTTGTTTTTGTTACAAATATGTCTTGAAATAAAGTTAATTTTCTTTTATTTATTTTTAAGGCCTTTGTAAATGTGGTGAATAAGGCCTTTGTAAATGTGGTGAACATCGTGTTCAACCATAAATCATTTGCCAACAAAGAAGCACACATGGTCATGTACGATGATGAAATCTATGATCAGTGGATACACATCTTGGAGAAGCATCAGACATCAATTGCTCATGGGCGACAACCAAGCATAACAACCTTTAGATGCCTAAATGGTTTAGAAGATAATGATGTCAAGCTACTACAACAAGAACTGGCAGATGAGAAGATCTACTTAGTGAAGCAACCACGTCAAGCGGGCATGCTTGACCTCACTGCACGTGCAACGGTCTTAAAGAAGACCAGGGTTTTTGAGCCTCAAATGTTGATGGCATTTAAAGAGATATATCCATCAGCAATAGCAGTTACTTCATGGGATAAATGTAAGTCTCATTATAACATTACAGATGAGATTTGAAAATCTCTCTTCACGAGTTGTACGCAATGGCTAAATCTTCTACTACAAAAAGGAAAGGAGAAAGAGCCAATTCCTGAGATCACTAGGGGATATGTGCAGTGGATCATTGCACAAAAGAATGGCACTTCTAGTTTTCAATTCATTTTACCATGGACAATCAAGTGTGTTGGAAAGAATTTGGAAGGCATTGAGTTTCTCTGCAGTGAGAATAGCTCTAAAATTCGTGTTGGTGTTTGCATCATAGACACAACACACAAAAGTCTTACATCTAGTGGTTGGAGTCCTGCCCAATTTGGTAAAGTAATTGATGGAGTATGTGGGGTAGCACATCAACCATCAGAGTTTTTAATTGTCGGCTTAGTCAAGTATCAGCATGCTGCTTCCCTAGAGAAGGCAATTTTTGAAAAAGCTAAATGGTATGAAATGCACGTTCTACCTTTGAGCTCCTTAATGGGATCAGAGACCATCCAAACATGTGCTCTTCGCGAAGTAATTTTTGGGGTTTGGGCATTTTTCAGTCAAGGAGAGCAGTAACACCAACTACTCTAGTGTTAAAGAGTCATTGTTGGAGCCAATGCATACTCTCTGCATCAATGACGACGAGTATGATGCTGTGACCACGGCCAAATCCTTTTTTGTACGTCGTGCAATCAAATGCATCTGTCTCAAAGAAGATGATCAAGTGATAGACATCTTCTCATTAGGCTATGGGACTAAAGAGACACTACAACAACAGAGAAAGGCGATATCAGTTGCATGTAGTAGTGATCAAATGACGCAATTGGAATCTCTTTGCCATTCCATAGTGGAAGAAGACCTTGATCTTAGAAGGTGGGCAGGTGTGGATAACACAGAGAAAGTCAATGCCAAGGATTCAGAGGAAGAAGAAATTGAAGAACCATTGGATGCAAGTGCTGAGGCCATTCTAGAAATTCTATAGGAAACAGGTTAAGCTAGCCACCCACGATATTACATTACTGATTTTTAGATTATTATTGTTGTCATTTTATTTTATTTGTCCCATCTCAAATCTGCCCATGATGTTAAAAACATTGATGTTTGGCTCGTTATTTTTCTCAATTTATTTTCTTTGAAAAAATGTGAACTTGTGAGTGTGAGTTTTTTCACAATAAATGAATTAAACTTAAGTGTATGATATTAGACATGTTTTGGTAAATAGAATTCTACATTTATATATGGTCATAAGATATATATTATGTAATACTTTAAAGTTAATTGATCATATGAGGTTTGGGAAGAATACACTATGACTTGAGGATCATAGAGTTCTTTGTAGACATGACACCCTATAGCCCTAGGGCCATAGAATCCTCCAAAAGAAAATGGGATACCCTACAACCTTACAGATGTAGGGTGATTACACCGAGTCTCTAAAAGGGCACATAAGCATCTGGGTTACTCTATAGCCTTAGGCCCATAGGGTGTCAACATAGAATCCCCCAAAAGCATTTGGCTACCCTACAATCTTACGAATATAGGGTGATTACATAGAGTTTTTAAAAGGGCACATAAGCATTTGGGCTAGTCTACAGCCTTAACGCCATAGGGTGTCAGCACAGCTATCCTACAATCTTATGTATATAGAGAGATTACATAAAGTCTCTAAACGAGCACATGAGTATTTGGGATATTCTAGAAGGAAACATAGGTTATCCAAGAGCATTTGGGATACCCTAAGGCCTTAGGGCCATAGGGTGGTGACATACAATCTCCACAGGGGCACTTAAATCACCCCATGGATACAAATCACCTAGCTCTTATGGACACATCTTATAAAACATCACATGACACCCTATGGCTTTTAGACCATAGGTTGGTTATTCTAGGCCACCTAAAGACTCTTTAAGTGTTTCAAGAACATTTTTCTTTGGCCTTATATCTTGTGTCCATATACATTAGGGACACATATTTCTTATCTTGTGATTAAGGTTTAATATTCTATTGAGAATGAAATAAGGTAGAAAAAACTAAAAAGTATTTAGTCCTCAAAATTCCAAAATGAGAGTTTGAACAATTGATGTATGATCATTTTTTGTTGGGTGTAAGTTCTTCTATTGTGAATTGATGGTGTAAGCGTTTGAAATAATTATCTTTGTATTGTAACTAACTAGATTAAACATATTCGCTTTGAAATAATTATCTTTGTATTGCAACTAACTAGGTCACCTAAAGACTCTTTAAGTGTTTCAAGAACATTTTTCTTTGGCCTTATATCTTGTGTCTATATACATTAGGGACATATATTTCTTATCTTGTGATTAAAGTTTAATATTCTATTGAAAATGAAATAAGCTAGAAAAAACTAAAAAGTATTTAGTCCTCAAAATTCCAAAATGAGACTTTGAACAATTGATGTATGATCATTTTTTGTTGGGTGTAAGTTCTTCTATTGTGAATTGATGGTGTAAGTGTTTGAAATAATTATCTTTGTATTGCAACTAACTAGATTAAACATATATTCAACATTTGTTGTAAATGCCAATTATTTGCTTAGATAGTAAACATCGAGTATAAATGGTTATTGAAGAATTTGTCCTTTGGATTATGTGAAGATCTAGTCCTTTGATTGTAACAAGATTTTATTCAAAGATATAAAGTGCGAGTATTTTGTTCCAAACTATGATTTTGTTTCTCTTCTAGATGATGCAGAGAATTGGAATTTATATCTTGAAATTTTTTCAATAGAGGAAATCTAGGACTAGTAGAATTTTTTAGGACTATGATTTTGTTTCTCTTCTAGATGATGCAGAGAATTGAAATTTATATCTTGAAATTTTTTCAATAGAGGGAAGCTAGGACTAGTAGAATTTTTTAGCTTGTCATGTAGCAATCGGAACATTGTATCAAGGTTTATTGCAAAGAAATGATTGTATAATGTATAACCATTGTTTAAGTTTGTAAATTGGAAGTAGAAGGCAATGCAAGTTTCAAAACATGTGCAATGCCATAAGGAGAATCCAACACAAATACTTGTGCCCCTCAGGATTTGTAAATCAAATGAGCCGGACCTTCCATCCACCAACAGATCAATGCATTTGTGAATTAAAGTACTTGCAAATTTGATTTAAATGTTTGAATGTTATGATGATATTTGAAGGCAAAGACCCCTTCAACTGTGTGGCAAAGCAAAAAATGTATGATGTATGATAATGATTCAATTTTGTATATTGGATTGCACATTTATCGCAGTATTAACTTACACATTTTGCTAGCATAGAGGACACCCTATGGCCCTAGGGCCATAGGATGCCATCATATCCCATGTACAATTTCTCTTTTACCATAGAGGACATCTTATGGATCTAGGGTCATAAGATGCCAACATAGTGCATAAATGGCTTCTTATAAGTATACACGTAAACATAGTGCATAGAGGGGAATTTTACTAGCATAAAGACCGCCCTATGGCCTTGGGACCATAGGGTGCCAACGTAGAGCATAGAGGGCTTTTTATTAGCACCTTGTTGCCCTTGGGATGCCATAGTGCCATAAAGTGGTTTTTGTATATATAGGAGAGAATTCTCACACACATGATACCTTGGTCACTATCTAGCCCTTGGACCATATGATAGTAGCATAGAGGACACCCTATAGCCCTAGGGTTTCCTTCTATCCCTAGGGCCATACACTGCCAACATATAGTATACATGGTTTCTTCATAGAGCAAACCTTTTAGCCCTACACTATAGAGTGGAAACCTAGACCATATAATGTATCCTACTAGCATAGAAGACACCCTATGACCCTGAGGCCAAAGAGTACAAATTTAGGGCATAAAGGGTCTCTTCCTAAGTTGAAGGGCACCTTGTGGCCCTAGGGTGCATCCTATGGCCCTAGGGCCATAGGGTGTCAACATAGTCAAATGGGGTGTAAACTTAGAGCATAGAGGGTTTCTTACTATCATGGAGGACACCCTGTGTCCTTGGTGCCATAGGGTGCAAACATATAGCATGGAGGGTTTCTTGCTAGTATAGAGAGCACCCTATTGCCTTGGGGCCGTATGATTCCAACAAAGAGCATAAACAGTTTTTTGATAGCATAGAGGATAGCTTATTTCCCTGGGGCCATATGATACAAAAATAAAAGAGTCTTAAGAAGGTCACCTAGGCCACTAAATCACCATGGGGCCATAAGGTGGTCTTTGTGGGGAATGCTCCTAAAGGGTTCCTTGGCTATCCTATGGCCTTTCGCTACCAACATAGAGTTTAGATGGTTTCTTACTAACATAGAGCTCACCTTGTGGCCTACGGTCTTTAGATACTAATATAGAGTTTTAATGGTTTCATACTAGGAGTAAGGGGCACCCTATGGCCTTGGGGCCATAGAGTGTCAATGTAGAGCGCAGAGGTTTCCTTTTTAGCATAGAGGGCACCATGTGGCCTAGGAGCCATTTGATGCACCCTATGGCCCTAGGGCTGTAGGTTGCCAATGTAGACAGTAGAGGTTTTCTTTCTAGCATAGAGGGAACCTTGTGGCCTAGGGGCTATTTGGTGCTCCCCTAGAGCATACAAGGTTTCTTAGTAGCATTATAAAGGGTACCTTGTGGCCCTCAAGTCTCCATAGGGTGCCAACAGAGAGCGTAGAGGGTTTTTCTTACTAGCATAGAGGACATCCTATGGCCTTGAGGCCATAGGGTTTCAATATTGAGCATATAGGATTTCTTACTAGCATAGAGGCTACCTTGTGGCCCTAGGTCCATATGGTGCAAACATAGAGAATAGAGGATTTCTTACTATCATAGAGGGTACCTTGTGGCCCTAGGTCCATAGGGTGCAAACATAGAGCATAGAAGATTTGTTACTAGCACAGAGGGCACCCTATGGCCCAAACGCCATAGAGTGATAACATGTAGCATAAAGGGTTTCTTACTACCATAAAAGGCAGACCTTGTGGCCCTCGGGTCATAGGGTGCCAACATAAATCATATATGGTTTCTTACTAGTGCTCATAGAGGGCATCTTGTGGCCCTATGACAACCCATGTCCTTAGGGCCATAGGGTGACACATAAATAAAGTACCATATGGCTTTGATGCCATATATCTATTTATATGTTGAGACCTCCCAACAATCCTAACCCTATGGCCTTGACGCCATAAAGAGACATATTTTGGATTATCTTAAAGTCATAGAGATATCTACAAAGAGAACCGTATGGCCTGAAGGCCATAAGAAACTTAGTTAAGGAAATCATCCAATGCAAGAAGATCATGGCAATAGAAAATGAGACTTCTGCTCTAGAGCTGAAAGGCATAAATGTTTCTCCAAGTATACTTCTAGGCGCCACCATCATGGACAAAGAACTAATGTAGCTAGATAAAGATTAGGAATCTCTAGACAATAAGGATCATAAAAATTAATTCATTGTAGATGTGTTTTCAGTTAGTAAATTTGCTATTTGCGATTAGAGTGTGACAAAAAAGAGTTATCAAAATGTAGATACTTTGGAATCTAAAATTAGGTGTTCTTTAAACTTGCAGTCCTTCAGCAAGATATTGCGGCTGACAAAGTTTTACTCGAGATTGTTGGTATAGAGGATGCTAATGCCATTGACCCTACTGAGAAAGATTCTATCAATCTCCATGTCAACCAAAGATTTTCTGACGAAGATGACAAGAATCTACAAGTCTTTGAAGGTCAACTGCTACAACGACTGGAGATAAATTTAAAGAGTAATCCAATGGAAGAAGACAGTGAAAGTTCCAGAACATGTGCAAGGGAAGAAGAAGAATCCAATGAAAATATTCTAATAGCCCAAGAGTTGGGAATTGGATTGCATGACACCACAATGGAAGTAGAAGGCAATGGAAGTTCCAGAACATGTGCAACGCCAGAAGGAGAATCCAACACAAATATTTTAGCACCCCAGGATTTGGAAATCGAAGTGCATGGTGAGTCAGACCTTCCATCCACCAACAAACCAATGCTGACTATAATAGTGAGCTTGTGTGGATTGTTCCTGAAGAGATGCTGGCAAAAGTCCAAGAAAATGAAGAGCTTAAAGTTTGGACATGAGCATATTTTTCTTCGTCCAGGATGCATTGAGTTTTTAAAGGCTCTATTTAGCAATTTCAATGTAGGGATATGGTCAGCTGCTAATGACATGCATGTTGTGGACATCATCAAGATTTTAGAAAAGGAAGCTAAAGAAAAATTTCCATTCTTTATGATATGGGGGCAAAGCCAATGTCAACCATGCGTAGAATCAAGGATCACTCGCTTAGATAATCCAAGAGTAGAAGCACTTTTCAAACCGTTGGCTATTGCATCATCAAAATTTGGGCTTGATGCAAGAAGATTGCTTCTTGTAGATGATGAACCATTAAAGGGATGTGCGAATCCTAAATTGAATTGTATTTTTCCACGATCATTTAATGTTGATGATGAGGAGGATAATATCCTCCTTGGGGAGCTGCTACCATATATCAAAGCTCTCAATCATGTTGATGACATTCGCACAGTTACAGGGTCTCATTTATATGGACAAGCACCCATTGCTCAAGGTCATGAGCTTTATAACCGTATACACAAGGTTGTTGCAGAGTGGGAGGAGAGAAATCTAATTTTTCTAGGAAAAACCTACTTCATAGGAAGGCTACCAGAAGTTTCTCGTCCTCTTCACGATGAGAAAGTTACAACATCTAGCACTAGTGGAATGTCCACTCGAAGTCAAGACAAGAAACTTTCAGCATGTGATCGAGGAAAAGTAAGGGTTTTAAAGAATATCAAATCATTATCGGCCTTCTAAGGTACAAAAGCAATCATGCTTGCCCAAAAATTGGGATACAAGGAGCCTGTGATCAAAGTACATGAAGCCAGGAATTATATAAAGCATCTAAAAATTCAGTATGATCTCAAATAGCCCTATATCAAGAAATGATGGAGCAATGTTTTGTAACATTTTGTCATTACAAAGATCTTTATGTACTCAGAGACTTTGTTAGAGTGCTTAGGGTTTCAAGATATATGAAGATGTAAATGATTAATAGTTTTTTAAATTGTCTGTCAATACTATAAGTAACTTCTGAGTTTCATGTGCCAAATGCTCTTTTTTTAAAAAGCTTTTATAGTTGTTTGCTTTGAAATTTGAGTTCACTGTGCCATCAAGGACAATCTACATGCTCATAAGGTCAAATCTTGCTCTATAACCTTGGGGGAATTTCACTTTATGGTCTCAACACCCTATGAATCTAAGGCCATAGGATCATAGTTTGGCATGTGTTCTTGCATAGGACTTACTAAGTGTAACCACAAATTAGCACCCTATGTCCCTAAGGTCTTCAACACACTTAAGATCTCTATATTAACTTTTTTTTTTTAATCATTTCAGGGCTTCTAAGAAAAATGTTTTGCTATTAGATTATCACAAAATAGAGGAGCTCCCTTTAATATTACATCAAATATCACATTCAAACCAAGAGCAATGGTTTCATTATCTACCAAAATCTTTCAAACAGGACAAAAGAACGCTTATCTTGGATTTAGAGGGTGTGCTTCTTGCAACATTTGAGCTTCAATCAAGGCTAACTTGGACCAAGTACATGTGCATTGTAGAAGATAACAATGAGGTGTATGCGGTGCGTCCAGATGGAGAGTATTTCTTAAGATTTTTCTTTGAGTTCTTTGAGGTTTGGATTTGGAGCTGCCATCGTTTACAAAAAGCTCAACACATAATCAAGACCCGTTTTCCTACACAAAGTCACAAATTCAAGATGATTATGGATAACCGGTGTTGCCAAAATTCAAATTTCATGATCGGTTACAAAAGAGCCTTTCACAAAAATCTTTCCACCATATGGAAGCTATTTGATTATTTAGATGGGGGCAACACTATAATATTTGATGATAGTCCATATCGAGTGATGTGGAATATGCAAGGAACTTATATGATTTTTCCAAAGTTTTGGAACCAACCTACTCAATTGCTTCAAAGTTTTTTAAAATATGAAATTGTTCCATGGTTATGTGGATGGTTGTATGCTAAAGACAAGAGAGACTATACCATAAGAAATTTTGTAATGTTCCATCCTGATCTTGAGACTCACTATGCAATGCAATGTTATATGTTTCAAAGGACTCAAAATCTCAAGGGAAGGAGGCCATTTTAAGTGTACTAGTTAAGTATTCTAAATAGCATCTACCAAGTATTTGGCAATGTGTACTTTTCAAAATTTAAACTTGATGGAATGTTGTGGGATATCTTGAAACATCTTTAAACTGTTTTTTTAATGAAGTGCATCCTATTGTGAGGAGACTTCTCTCATTCAAGTTCTTTGGTTTCATTGTTTGATTCTTCTATGATATTGTTAACTTTTTCTTCTTATTAATTGTCTTTATTAAGTGATCCAAACAATTAGAATGTTCTTGACATTTGGTAGTGTTACAAAACGGTGTTTTTTGAACACCCTCAATCTTGGAGATATCATACTCTTTCTAGTTAGTACTTTATTGTACATGCGATGAAGACCATCATTTTTATGAAACTGTCAAGTTGGTGGTAATCTTTATTTTTATACTTTATACTATTTTGACATAATCAATGTATACAATTCGTATTATTCACATCAAATGGTGTTTTTAAACACCTCCTTTTTTTGAGAAACCATCTCTAAAACCTTTGAGTGAAGTTTTAAAGCATGTACTTGATGTAAAAATTCTTAATCTTAACATTGATTCTTTGGCACAAACTTATATTAGGAGTTTTTATATTGTAGTTTTATGTTAAGAAATAATTTCAAAGTTATAATTATGATAGTTTATTTAAGTAAGTGCCTCATATAACTTTATATAGTTAAATAAAATACCAAATGGAATTATAGGTGCAATAGATGACATCTTATGGTCTTAGGGCCATAGGATACTCTATAGTATTGTTTAGATTTTTTAATTGTTTGTGAACATAGATCATAGAGGGTTTTTCTCACTACCATAGAGGATATCCTATGGCTTTGGGGCCACATGGTCTTAATATTGAGCGTAGAGGATTTCATACTAGCATAGAGGGTACCTTGTGGCCCTAGGTCCTTAGGGTGCAAACACAGAGTATAGAGGATTTCTTACTAGCACAGAGGGCACCCTATGGTCTAAGGCCATATGGTGACAACATATAGAATAAAGGGTTTCTAACTAGCTTACGAGGCACACCTTGTGCGCCTGGGGACATAGAGTGCCAACATAGAGCATAGAAGGGTTTCTTATTGGCATAAACAACGTCTTGTGGCCTTAAGACAACCTACAGTCTTAGGGACATAGGGTGGCACATAAATAAAGTCCCATATGGCTTTGAAGGACTGGATCTCTTTATACGTTGGGACCAGCTAACAATCCTAACCCTATGGCCTTGAGGTCATAAAGAGACATATTAAAGTCATAGACATGTCTACAAAGAGCACCATATGGCCTTAAGGCCATAGGTGCAATAGATGGCATCTCATGGTCTTATAGCCATAGGATACTATATAGTATTGTTTTGATTTTTAAGTGTGAAATATTAGTTTGAATGTTGTTTAAATTATCGTGTATTTAAAACTTGATAGCATGCTACAAAACCATGACCAAGTATTTTGTTATACATGGATTAAGGTCACCAAATTATGACAAGAGTGTTTAATAGTATTTGCCTTTACATATTATCTTTTTTAATTACTGTAATCAATCTATATGCTGCTTTAAAATCATATCAATTGGTTTTTTGACACCTCATTTTTTGAGAAGCTACTTCTAGAAGCATTTGTTGAATTTTGAAAAGCACTGATGTCATACAAATCCTCTTTCCAAAAACTATATTGGAGGTTTATTCTTTAAATTTTATAGTAGAGAAATTAAAATAGACTCATACAATCATGATAATTTATCTAAATTAAAGGCAACTAGAGCTTAGAAATCATTAAATAACACAATCCTAGCATACACATTTAGAATTTGGGAAACGGGATTTTTCCAAATTATCTAAAATGGTGTTCTACCATGTAGTGGTGCTTTACAAATAAATGAGGTCCATGGCATGTTTTTTGTCATGCCCATCACTGGGGTAGGCATGGTAGTTGTGGTGTCAACAAGAGAAAGATGAGCTAAACTTGGAAAGATAAAGCTATCTCTTGTGGGCTCAAATTGTATTGAGACCCCTGGCGAAACAACATACGAAAGATCCATTGGGCTTACCGAGGGAGTCTTCATTTGTGGTAAAGTTGATTGCTTAGCCTTCCCTGTATCCAAGAATCTCATGAGACCTCTTGAAGGCATGTGGATCCCTTTGTTCTGCCTCTCCAGCTCAATAACCCTATGGATGACATCACAAACTCTTTGGTGTTGCTTCTCTATGCCAGTAGCACTCAGTGTGGATTGGGGGACATCTAACCAACCCACGTGATAGGTGCGACCTATGTATAGGTTGGTTAAAGTCTCCGTTTTCCCAGTTTTCATTTAGAAATGTTCCATCCAAGATTGAGGTGTTAGGGGTGCAATGTGGCTGTCTATGGGTTGACCCTTAGTGGTTGCTAATTCAGACACACTCGATTCTTCAACTAGCAAGGATGTTGACATAGAGGCCTTCGCCTTTAGCTCTCTCCATTGCTTTGCCTTGCGTAAGCTCTCAATCTCTTTTTTCCTAGCCGCAATGATATATCGTTCAACCTCTTGCACTTCGGAAAGGCTTCTACCATAAGATAATATGACCCGGGTGGAGAATAGCTCTGATGAAGATTCAGGGAGTGCAGTGAATGGAGTATTCATAGGAACACTCTCCAGGATCATGGGGTCTACATTGGTCATGAATGGTGAATTTACTTCCCCACCCCCTTCATTTACATTGTGAGCTCCATGTTCAGAGCGAGTGGCTCTACACAAAGTCTCTTTCAAGTGGCTAAGCACGCTCGACCCGGACCGTGGACCCATGAAATGCATTTCTTGGCTTGAACTATTGGGATTGAGCGTCAGGTAGCCCTCCATGCTGTCGTAGTTAGAAGAAGGGTCACTAGATGCAATATGTGGGTCCTGAGTGGTGCTACCTTGGGCTCCCGCGAAAGAGGGCCTAAAGCCTAAGGTGGAGGAATAATGGGTGCCGGCATAAACGGAGACACTCTCTATGTGACCTTCCTCTAGTACACAACCAGAGCGTAGGCGCATGTGACCTCAACACTCTAGAAGTGTTGGTGAGTGCATGTGAAGGTCGCTCACCTAGTTTTTTAGGTGTTTGCAACCCAAATTTATCCTCAAATTTTTTTGTTTTTTTGGTTCTTTTTTCTAACCAAGCAACGGAATATGGTGTGTGATAGCTCAAAAAAAGCGTCTTGGTTAGGGGGACATGTCATGCTTTACAACCCCCGATTTGGTTACTTAAAGATCTTCAAATCCTAAAAATAGTATTTTCCTAGTTGAAAAGAAGGCTAAAATTAGGAAGTTTAAGTGGAGGGAATGGTGGAGGACTTGAAGGACTTGTCCCACATGCCCTCCCTTCACTTGATGGGCTAGTCTTTATATATATAGTAGTGTCTATATTATATCATAAAACTTAGGACTAAGGCTTGGGCCTAAACTCGGGCTCAGGCTCGAGGAATGATCCCGATTCTTATTTTTAATATGATATTTTTTTCCTTTTCCTTTTTGTTTTTTTATTTTCTTTTTGGTCTTACATTTTCGATCGTTTTTTTTTTTAATTTTAATTTTAAATTATTTATTTTAACACACAAAAAACTTTTTTCAAGAATTTTTTTTTCTGTGGATAATGTTCACCTACGTGGGGTGCCGACCTCATGCTCACTCACACACACACTGCACCTAGAAGGTCTGTCTAAGCTACCTATAGCTAACATAACTAATATTAACACTAGCCGGACCTGGAGAGAAATCGCAACCCGTCTACATAGCCACCAACCTGAGCCAAGAAGAGGAAGAGGAGCTTCATAGCCTTCTTCAGGAATATAAGGATGTGTTTGCATAGTCTTACAAGGATTTAAAGGGAGTGGATCCGACAATATGTTAGCATACTATCCCCTTAAAACCTAATGTGAAACCTAGCAGACAAAGGCCATACATGTACAATGATACCTTTGCTAAGCGTATCAAGGAAGAGATTGATAAATTGAAAGAAGCGGAGTTTATCTATGAAATAGAGCACACTGATTGGGTATGTCCAATTGTTGTGGTACCCAAAAAGGTGGTAAACTCCAAGTGTGTGTCAACCTCGAAAAAGTCAATGCAGCCATAATAAGGAATAACTATCCCTTACCAATTACGTACCATCTCCTTGAAAGAGTGGTAGGAAAGCGTGCATATTTCTTCTTGGATGGATTCTCTCGTTACAATCAACTTGCAATTGCACCCAAGGACCAATATAAAACAACATTTTCCACAGAATGGGGCATATTTGCATATCGGGTCATGCAATTTGCGTTAACAAATGCACCTGGAGCATTACAAAGATTGATGGCCCATGCCTTCAAGGAGTACTTGAGGAATTTCTTGTAAATCTATATGGATGACCTATGTGTACACTCTCTGCAAAGAGAGAAATATACGGAACACCTCAAAAGGGTATTCAAGAACTGCAGGATATATAGGATTTGTCTTAATCCAAAAAAAAGTGTTTTCATGGTAAGACAAGGACGAATCTTGGCGCATATTGTCTCAGAGAATGGCATATCCACAGATTTGGATAAGATTAAGGTGATTATTGAATTGCCTAAGCCAATTAATGCAAAGCAAGTACAATGCTTTATGCGACATTGTGGTTATTACAGGAGGTCCATACACGTATGCAATTATCACCCAACCCTTGTATAGACTAATAGTGATCTTTGAATGGACAGATGAGTGCAAGGAATCATTTAAGAAATTAAAAGATACCCTTGTATTTGCCCCAGTGCTACAGGCACTTGATTGGAAAAAAATCTTTCATGTCCATATAGATGCATCTGCATTTTCTATAAGATGTATACTGGCTCAACCAGGAGAGGGAGCCATGGATTTCTCGGTCGATTTTTCCAGCCGGCAACTAAATAGTGCCAAAAATAATTACACCACCACCAAAAGATAGGGGCTTGGAATGATTTATGATGTTAAGAAATTTTGGCATTATCTCCTTGCAAATAAATTTGTGTTTTTCACAGACCGTCAAGCCCTTTTATACCTTGTCAACAAACCATGCAACATTGGGCGGATCGTAAGATGGTTCATCATATTGTTGGAGGTTGACTTTATAGTGGTGGTTAAAAAAGGGAAGATGCATCTTAGAGGAGACCACTCTCTTGATTACCAAATGGAGAAGCTCTAGATGGTGTGGATGATGATCTCCCGGATGCATATCTCTTCAATATAGAAATGGTACCTAAGTGGTCCCAAGAGATTGTAAAGCTACTATCACAGGGCGGGGAATTTGACAAAACCGACCTAGACCTTAAATGAAGAACGATTTGCCAATCTAAGAACTTTCAGTTGATTGGAGGACGTTCATATAATTTAGGCTCCAACGACATCCTAAGAGTGTGCATAAACCCTAAGGAATATGAACCATATATGTTGGAAGCGCATAATCAGGCTTTAACTTTTCATTTGTTTAGCCACAAAAACTTTCCAACGACTACACCAATTAGGAGTGTATTGGCCGACTATGCACATTGATGTTCATGATTATGTAACTAGTTGCACCAATGCAAATCAAACCCACCCATCGAACATGCGACATTGGTTCAGATAACACTTACGTCAGAATGGAGTTGATACATTGTTGACTACTTGGAGAAACAGACGTTTCCTGAAAATATCACCAAAGCACAGCAGAGAACGATAGAAATAGAATCTCGTGATTTTACTCTGATTAAAAATTATCTCTATAAAAGGGGAAAGGATAACCAGCTTAGGCTATGTGCAATGGAGAACATGTACATTCCAATCCTGGAACAAGCACATGGAGGGATTAGTGGAGGTCATTTCTCAGGGAAAAAGACAACAAAAATTTTCCTTACCTTGGGCCAACATTACATATGGATGCAAACAAATATACAAAACGATGCGAGTCTTCTCAACGAACCAACGTACCAATAAAGCGGGATGAGATGCCCTTATGGCCAATGATGAGAGCTAGAGCTTTTACCAAGTGGGGAATAGACTTTGTCGGACCAATATCACCCCCTGCTTACAAAATGCATGCCCAATACATCATCGTAGCCACAAATTATCTCACCAAATGGGTAGAAGCTAATGCTACACAAAAGGCTGATGCCAGAACTACTGCACAATTTCTATACAAAAATGTCTTTGTTAGATATGGTCTAACTATAGAAATTGTCAGTGATCAAGGCACACATTTCATAAATGAGATAATCAAAAATTTTCTTGAAGACTTCATGATAGTTCATAAGAAGTCAGCTCCCTACCACCAACAGGCTAATGGCCAAGCAAAAGCTACAAATAAGACTCTATGCACAATCTTAACTAAGATAGTATCAGAGTCTAGAACGGATTGGGATTAGAAGCTACATTCAACATTATGGGCATATAGGACTGCTTACAAATAAGACTCTATGCACAATCTTAACTAAGATAGTATCAAAGTCTAGAACGGATTGGGATCAGAAGCTACATTCAACATTATGGGCATATAGGATTGCTTACAAAACTTTGATAGGAACAACACCGTAGAACATGGTGTTTGGACTTAATGCTATACTGCCTATGGAATTCTTAATCCCAACACTAAGAGTAGCAAAATGTCTAGAGTGGACAGGTCATGAAATGTCTTCACAAATAGTCGACCTTGAAAAAGCTAGATGAGCTTCACTTGAAATCAATAGCTTCTATCTACGCACAAAAAATAAGGCAAAATGAATTTTTTGATAAGCATGTACGCTCCAAAAAATTCAAAACAGGCCATTATGTATTGGTTTACACATTAAAACAACATGCAAAGAAACTTAAAAAACGAGGAACGGGACCCTTTGTGATCAAAGACTTATCACCAAGTGGGGCCCTCAAGCTTGCTACATTGGATGGGGAACGACTGCCGAATTGGATTAGGGGTTTTCGACTAAAATTTTTTCATCTACCACTAACCCCAAATATGCTCCAACAAATCCATCACTCAAAGAAACAAACGCATACAAAAGCGAAAATTGTTGTAGAAGCTCAAGCAGAGACGAAGGAAAGGATAGCAAAAAGGAAGCTTCTTGGACGGCAACAACAACATGGAACACCTCTGAATATAAATGCCATTCAAGTAACATATTTTAACAACAAGACCATACATGAGCCCGAAATCGATGTCAGAATAGGACACAATCAAGTGAAGGCCACAACGATGCTTGATTTGAGAGCTCAAGGGAACTTGATCTCCTACAACCTTTACAAGCAACTTCAACTTGACAACCAATTACAAGAGACAAAACACAAACTCCACAGTTATTCAGAACATTTGATTAAGGTACTAGGATGGACAATGCTCATAGTACAGGTCAACCAACATGTCTATCCGCATAAATTTTATGTGGTAGAAGATACGCACACACAACATGCCTTATTGCTAGGGCAACCTTGGCATGGAAGATATGATGTACAACTTGACTGGAGTCAAAACACTGTGAGTATGAAATCTGATTTAGAAAGACAGCAAGTTCCTTCGCTACAAAATCTGCAAACAAACAATCAGTATTGCAACCGGCGAACAAAGTAAAGTAGCCCTTACAAGCACCCATTGTCCAAGAATGGATTCCAAAGAGCAATTCAAGGCAGGAAGAGCAAGTTCTTAGGGCAAATACTCTTATCCACAATGAGAGTGTGATGAATCATAAGCCAAAGGAAAGAAGTCACCAAAGTGCACCCCACAACAAAACCCACAGATTCAGTACAATAAAGTATCAAGCAGATTTGGGTTAGGAAGGATCAAGGTTCCAAGGATGAGCAAAAAGAAATAGTAGATAGCTCTCCGATGACAATGATTACAAACAGGAAGATGAAACCGAACTCTTGTCAAAAACAGATATAGGTACCAAAGAAGTTACTCAGTGCTCAAAGCCATCATATCAGAATTTGGATTCGAAAGCAACAACCTCAGGAACTACCAATACACACCTTCCACAACAAACAACGGCAAGTTCCAGTCGACTAATACCCAAATTTAAGATTTGGAAACCTAAGCAAAGAACAATCACAAATACAAAGACAATGAGCAGCCTGGCTTCACAAACTCTATTGACCATCAAAGAAAGAGCAAGAATATTGGAGATCTTATTGTTTAGATGACCTCAACAGGAGCATACTTCCATACAAGATTCAACATCGACTGCCAATAAGCATTAGACTTAGACCTTCCTCTTGCACAACATTAATTTTTCCATGCATTACTTGAGTATGCATATAGGGCCACCTTACATGGCCAGCATTAGCACTTTTTTCAATCCCATACACATCACATGCCTGAGGATGCTACACTGTCGTCCAGGAGGAATTCGACTAGGAAGGGGGGGAGGCACTGGCACTTTCAATGAGGAACCGACGTGCTACAAGTGTAAAAAAGAGCACTGTATTCCTTAATTTTACAAGTTTTTGCATTTGATTGCGAGTATTTTGGTAAACCTAAGTAGATATTCCCTTAAATATTGTGTGATAACAGATGACAGAGGACAAACACCAAGATGAGCCTCTAGGTGTGTGTATATATGTAAAAATCGTAATTTTTATGCAAAAAAGTGAGAAAATGGAGCAATGAGATATTCATTCCACCTGGATCCCACACAAAAACACTTGGTATTCCCTGCCTTAAAAACTTAATCAAGCTTCCACCTGGTTCCCAAGGAAAACATATAGAGATTCCATATATCAATCTTGCATCAAGAAAAGCATCAAATACTTTGGCATAGACCGGCATGTGCAAATATATTCCCTTCTCCGTAGCTGAGAGGTCTCCACTGATCATTTGTGTCATCAATTCATGCTTCTTTGACAACTCAACCTTGGTTTGCATCAGCCCTTCAATCACTTCATAAGGCCCTTCACTTTCATCTTCAACCTCATTCGCAAATGCAACTAAACCAAACTCCTGGATTTCTTTGTCCATCAAAAGAAATGCAACATCAGCATCCTCATCACTGCTAGTAGTGCTATCACTGTCCTCATCTGTCACCGTGGAAGAGTCTTCATCACTAGACTCATCCTCATCTTCATAAAGCTCCTCTAATCGTTTCCTTGTGTCCATATTATAAAGCTTCTTGGTACCTGTCTTTCCATAGAGGCTAATCGTACCATGTCGCCAATCTTGAACAGCTCCCACTGCACGTAACCATGGTCTGCCCAATATAATAGGATATGCTCCCAACCCTGCTGGCATCACATGAAAATCAACCACTGCCTTTGCATCATATGCCTCCACTTCTAAGCTCTTTACAACACCCAAGCATTTTACTTTTTGATGGTTTTCCAATCTGATCCGAAAAACTGACACCCCAGCCACTGTGAGACCCATCTTCTCAACACATGAGTGTGTTATGACGCATATTTGGGCTCCGCCATCCACATAACCTTGTCCCAAATTTTTCCTTTTATGCCACACATCTACTATTGGACAAATGTCTGGTAGCTCATCCATTGCCAACACCTTTACTGAACCTCTCTCTGGCTCTTTCTCCATTGGGTTAACCATCCTCTTCCACAGTCGCTTTAGCTTAGGCACCATCTCTATAAGCTGCCCAAAAGTAACATCTGCCTTCCTGCTTCCTCCTTCAAGTCAAAGCTTAATTGCCCATCCCCTAGTGGAAAATCTGAAACATGAAACTTTCGACGAGCTCTCCTTTTCCTCTTGGCCTTGACATCCTCGCCTTCATGGCTCTTTCCTTTCTTCTTACTAGGACCTGAGGCACTTCTTCCTTCCTTATCCTCTGTCGTCCTCTTCCCAATAGGCATCACTAATGTATCCTCTAGCTTTGATGCCTTCTCTAAGGTAACCACACTTAACACTTTTGTCTTTCCCTTTTCCTTTTGGGTTAATCCATTGGTTCCTTCATCTCCCTTAATTTCGATGCCATAATCATGCGACCTAGTTAGCACCTGTTTTGGCAATGGATACATGTCTCCCCCCATCCTTGGTGGCTTATCACATTGCGGGCTGATGTGACCCAACTCTCCACAATTGTAACATGTGGGCGTCTGCCTCCAAAACCTACCATTGCTTTGTCCAACACCATTTCTAGGCCTTTCTTCACCTCCTGGCTGATTTGCAAACCTCCCTCGACCTCGATTATTTCCCACTTGACCTAGCATGTTTAGGTTGAGATTCTTCATTAAATCGACCACTTGCCTCATGTCTTGCCTTAGCCCATCATCTTGCATCGATTTAGTGACCACTGCTGGCATAACCTGAGTAGTAACAGGAACCACTGGTTCATGATGAACCCCTAACATACGACCTTGTAAAGAGTCCATATGCTGAAATTCAGACCTCATGGGCAAAGACTCCACCCCTAACTGGCTCATTTTCCTCAACTTCCACTCTTTGTTCCTTGCTACCTCTAGTGCATCTTCATATGTCCTAGGCTTCTTTAGCTCCACTCTCCAACATATATTCTCCCAAAGACCAGCCAAGAACTTTTCCTTCTTCATCATGTCAGGTGGGGATACCTGTGGTGCTAAGGCCTTGCACATTCGCTCCCATGCCAATGAAAACTTACGTATGTACGCATGTACTGGCTCACCTTCCTTTTGCACCACACTTTGTCAGGATCTTCTATCTTCACAAACTCCACTTCCAACCCATGTCGTAGATTGTCCCAACTCAACCTTACAGGTGGATCAGCCACACGCAACTCCTCTTCAAATGCTTTCGACCAAACTCGTGCATCACTCTTCAAAAAAATTTGGAGAAGGCGTAACATCTGCGCAGGGTCATGAATCTGGTTGCTAATGCAGGCAACCTCCATCTTTTCCAAAAAATCTTCCACATCTTCATCACTTCTTCCATGAAAATCCGGATAAGAGAAAGACATGGCTACCCAAATTATGATGCTTTGAGAACCCCTTTGAACACACGTGCAAGAACCCAAAACTTCTGACTGACTCAATTTCCACAAACTTCAATGCAGCTCAACTTTAGATAAGGACAAACACATGCACATCAAATGCACTCCACACAGAGACACACACACACACACACACCCAAAAAACTCAGCTCAAAAGAGGATCACTTTTGATAATTAGATACAAATGAGCTTGGGCCAACACCAATGGGGCAAACAGCTCACACAACATGGGTAAAATATGCCAGATACAATCACAAATTGGAGAAGAAGCTTCGCTCATAGGAGAAACTTACACATCCAAAACATCAGAAAAAGAGTGAGGAATTTGGCAAAATGGACAGTGCCATCGCGTCCGGAACGACCCAAAACCCCAGTCTACAATGTCAAAGTGCTCAAATCCGACCTCGGATGAGCAGTTTACGGCCAAAACAGGCTCCAAAAACCCCAAAAACACACCTGCGGCTGTTCCTCCTCCCTTCTCCACGTTTTTTCTGGTCTTCCCTCTGTTTTTTCAGTTCCCACACTTAGCTTTATTACTTGGGCACCCTTGGCCTTTTAGATGACCTCAAACGGACACCGAACAGGCCAAAAACTGACCTCGCAGTGCATAGTTGTCACCTTTTTGCATCATTCACACACCTGGCACTCAACTTTTTTCCAATAATGCATCTCGACACCACGTGAAGTGGCCCCAAAAAAAGGTCCTCATGATGACCTTTCTGCATCATTCTCACAAGAAAACACCCACGTTGTGTCCGTATTCATCCACGTGCAAATATTGACCCCGTTCGGCTTCCTGACGCCACTAGATGCCGTCTGACGCACCTGCTTACCTCATGTCACCGGCCCGTGGATAGCTTCCTCGAGAAGTTTCACGCGCTAAAAACTCCTCTTTATGATAGAAAAAACACACTGGTAATAGTAATAGTGAAAATCGATGCACTATGTACATGCTGCCCTACCTGTACACATGTGGGCCCCACGTAACCACCTGGCTCTGGAAAATGGGCAATTCTTTATTTGATGCACCATGCATGTGTATGTACATATGCACAATCCCTTGCTCCAAAAAACTCCTGACAACGACATGGGGACGAAAGAAAAATATGGGAGTGATTAATAACTGAATGGCTGCTTATGTTGAGGACAACGGGGTGCAGATATGAGAAAAGTTACGGAAAGCCAATTTGGCCGGTTTTTGAACTAAATGATAAACTTTTCGAAAACAGAGCAACCAGAGTCGAAATGAAGAAATTTGAGCCTATAGTAGGGTGTATGCAAGATCAGCTTTACCCAATTTTGGTAGTTTATGCAGCTTTAGAGTACAAAAAAAAAGGCTTTTTATGCACATGTTATTGCATTCTAAACAAACTGAAGAATTTACGTGTGTAAGGAATCTCTTGGTTTGACCTGTCACGCCCTATCACAGCATTGTGATCTTAGCATAGATTCTTATATAAGTCTCTTATCACTTATTTACTTTTGAAATAAACTAGCACATAAATCTTACATATGCTTAAAGAGAATATTTGGAATTATTGGAGTTTTTTTACTCATTTATTTAAATTATTAGTAATTATCTTTGTGAAAAAATTCAACAATTTTTATATCACTATTTCTACATAAGATATCTATAGATGCAAGGCTAATTTCTCAAGTTCCTACGGTGATAGATATAGTTATGTGGAATGTTGTGAGATGGAAAAAACCATACTTTAACAATTAAATTTTGATAGATCTTTCTTGGAAAATTTACATAGAATAATAATAAATGAAATTCAACTCTTCAACATAGAAAATAATAAAATAATTATTATTTTCTCATGGATTTGATATATATTATAGTTTGTGGTACAAGGAGCCCATAGAAAAAATATTGTGTGCAGTAAGGCTTCATAAGATTATCTTTTATCCATTTTACTTATGTGCAACCTTTGGATTATCCTTAGTGTACATCTTAGGGTCCAAATTTTATCAAAGATTAAAATATTTGTATTTTTAATTCTCCAAGGGTATATTATAACATCTTAGTCCTAATTGGCCATGCCAACATATGAGGTGTAGACAAATTTGTGGAACACCTTGAGTGTCACACCTTCCACCTAACTGCCAAAACTAGGTACACCTGATCTTGCACACACCCAGTACATTTCACAACAAGATAGGGGCACATGTCAAATTTGGTAAAAAGTGGTCCAGGGAGCCCCCATATAAGTTTCTTTGGGCCCACTTAGTAGCTCATTTTCACTATTACCAGTATGAGAGAGCTTGGGAAACCTAGAGCGCTCGGATCTTCTATGACTCTGTACGACGCACAAGACACACCAATCGGTTCCAATAGATATGAGAGGTAGACTCGTTATCATGAGCTTTTCTTGTTCTACACTCCCTTTGTCGCGAAAAACTGCAAAAAAGCCATATATACATCATGATCAAACTGTGAAAAACTATCCAATTTCATGAGTACACCTATAAAAGCCATATACACATCATGATCAACCTTTACAACAAGTCTGAGGCAAAATTTCCAAAATAGACATTATATGTGTATAATGTCTATTAGCCATGAATTGACAGGTTGTAATGGTTTTTAGAAATTCTAACTCTTTGAACACATCATCGTGAGCTCCCCGGCACACTTCAATTACAAACGGATGTGTTTTAACCTTCAAACACTCAAAAGAGCGGAATCATGTGTGTTGACACCTTTTGAAGCCTTTTGACACATTTCACAAGTTCAAATTCATTTCAGAGATCATGGACACCTTGCACAAGCCATACACAACCAGCCTATGGAATTTCAAGCCGTTTTGCATCAGTAGACTTTATACGCGTATAATGTCTAGACTCATGTGCAGAGGCCAAACCCCAACAATTTTCAGCACAAGATAGTGCACCATGTTGTATACAAATCATGCCTTAAATTTGGACAAGTTTGGGTTAGGTGATGACCACTTGGAGCACAAAATCAGAAAATCCCACCAAAGGAATCATTCATAGTCCCCATCCACAGAACCCATCTCCAAATAAAAATAGAGTTGATAAAGGGAGTCCCGACCAAAGGAAGCTACAGAGGAAGTCTAAAGCTAGAAAACTCACTGAAGACATTATACGCGTATAATGTCTTCCTATAGACAAATGGTGGTTATGGGCAAAAAATCCACTGCCAAGGTCTTAGCCCAAGTAATATTAGCCCAAAGCTCAAGTTCCATCAACTTCTGTGGCTCTATACACATCTTAACCCCAATATCAGAATCCAACGCCATATTTGGCTCCAAGATTAGAAGAAGAAGCCCAAATCAAATTCTTGTATCACAGGAGGGTATCCCATGCCAATGACCATTTACGCTTCAAGCTTGAGCCATTTTTAACAAAGTAGACATTATACGCGTATGATGTCTCACTGCATTGAAACTAAACCTGGAGACCAACTTTAATCCCTCTAAGCCCCACAACATAATCATGAGAGCACCTACCTCATTTCATCCCATTTGAGCCTCATATGTTCAAACTAAGCCAAAATCTAGTTTCAAGCCTGCGGGGAATTCTAGTGGTCACAGCTTGCCCAAATGACATCCAAATTGAAATCCAGGCATATATTCATGAAGTACATGATGAGAGTTGTGCACATGTGAAATATCATTCTGTTTTCAAAACATAGACATTATACGCTTATAATGTCTCACAGCATCAATCTGCACCCAAAAGCAATCATAACCATGTGCATTGCATCCTTAGGCCCTAATTAGCCTATTTTTCAATTTAAAAGTCATTTGGACAACTAGAAATAGAGAAAATATAGGATTAGCTAAATTTCGCACTTGAAGTGTCTGCAGGATCTAAGACCAGTAAATCACCAGCAAAGAAGAAAAGAATGTCTATAAAGGACATTATTGCGGCCAGTGATCCCTACACACTACCAAAGGAGACACTCAAGCCAGCTAAGGCCTGGGCAGATGAGGCCACATTAGAAAAGGAAGGAGTGGCAGTATACTAGGGCACGTTTAGAGACCCACAAGTCAACACAGTGGATATCCCAATGAATCCATGAGACATGTTAGAATTGGAAAATCAAGAAGAAACCCTCAACGAGCTAGAAAGAGAAGACCTCCATAACTTCTTCACAGTACCACCAGCCGGTGTGGATGTTCAGAGAGTCTATGAGTTAGTCAGCTCAATTCAAAAAGACGGCAAGGCAGTGATCACGGCCTTGGATGGCCAGAAGACAAAAACTTTGATCACACCTCAAATCATAGCAGATGCACTTGGGCTCCACAATAAGGGAAGCTCACCTCCGGAAAGAAGAGACGAAGTAAAGGTCTACACCCAAAAGAGCCTAATCAAACATTTGAATACCTGGTGGAACTGAGAGCTCCAAAGATATGCAAGCTCTACAACCAATACTTCCACGTTTGCAGCAAGAGACCCCAAAAATACACCACTCCTTCCCATGCAGTGGCAACAACTATAACCTGGGCATTGAAAAGCAGCATACACAAAGAAGTGAACTATGCCCAATATCTGCATGAGCAAGTGGTTGGCATGGGCATGGAAAAGCCTAAGTACATTGGAGGAGGGGAAACGTGACAAAGATTGCGTATGAAGCAATCGGCACTAGAGGAAAATGGCCAGTGCCAATAGCACAGAACGAGTGGTTCAGGCTAAAGCCAGAAGCAGAAGACGAACCAGTAAGTGCAGTGGCTCCACCAGTCACCACAAGGCTAAGAAGAAGGTCGGAAACAGTGCTTGAAGAAGAGCCTGTGGAACCACCAAAGAAGAGGAAAAGTAGCAATGGCCAAAGAAACAAGACCCAAGGAAACGCACAGCCAAAAAGCCACTCAAATCAAGAGGCTGATTGAGCAGTCCAAAGTGAAAAGATCTCTCGAAGGGTATTTTGAAGAGTACTAGGTGCCACACCCTGCAAAAGTTAAAGGAAGCTCCTCTAGACCTCAAGAGGACCAGTTTGATCACTACATTCGGGCGTATGCGGAGACCAAAAGGGTGCTTGAACAACAAAACTTAGAGCCTTTCACTATAGGGGAAGTTCAAGACATCAAGAGGAAGCTGAAGGAAACACCATAACCTCCAGTGAAGAAGGATCAAGAGGGTGAGAGGATGAAACTTGAAACACCACCTTCACCACCAAGCTCTCCCACCCCTCCTCCAAGTAGTCCAAAACCCTCTACACCCGAACCACAATCATCACCAAGAGCAACAGAAGAGGCCACACCTGCACCTAGGGATAAGGAGAAAGATGAAATAAATACATATGAAGACCTCATTCAAGCCGGATACACAATGGCAGAGGCTTCAATATTTGTTTATGGAACTCCTAATCTGCCATGGGCTGAAAAAGAAGGACATGGGAGACAAGAGTTCTCTACCAGCCAGTACAGAGTTGATAGAGCTGAAAAGCAAGGTAGATCAAGAATAGCAAAGAGTAGCTCCAGAAAGATACTCCCCACAACTTGGAGTGCCAGGGTTAGTTCACACCCCTCAAGTGCTTGTATGCAGACCATTAGTCAGCCTGTGGAGAGTACCACCAACAGGAGTAATGATCAGTATGAGATATTAGGTCCCATTTGTTGGCCCTATCAATAGGCCAATAGCTAGAAACCTAGTAGCAGCAAATGAAGATAGCATAAGAGCCGCCTATAAGATACTGGACAGAGTTAGAACACGGTCTCTTACCATTGTTGAAGAGAACAGTATGCTGCGTACGAGGGATGATAATTTGTAAATGGAACATGATCATCTTTCGAGCTTAGTACAAGATACCCACCTCAAAGCTGAAGATGCAGAAAAGAAACTCAAAACTCTCACTAAGACACTAAGGGAGGCTGAGAGGAAATGAGACACTCTCACACTAAAGATGGTAGAGGTTTCAAGAGCAGTCAAGGCTCTCAAAGAGGAAAAGAGAAGGTAGAAGATGAGCTAGAGGCGGCAAAAGATGAAGTATTGGAGCTAAAGGAAAAATTAGAGCTTCAAGATTTGACAATGAAAAGACTAAGGGCTACACCAAGGGCGGTGCGGGCAAGTGCATGAGTAGATACTCAAGTTATACAAGCATTGGAAGCACAAATTACCAACCTACAAAAGGAATTATGGTTGGAGCAAAGACAGCGAATGCATATGGCCGAAGGGTCTCTATCTGGGGAAGAAAGAATAAAAGTCGAACACACAGCTCTTCAAAAATAACATGAAGAACTCCAAAAGAATTTGGAAACACTGCAAGAGGTGATGGTTGACATGGATGAGGAAGCTACTCAACGAGATACACTAGCCCAACGACAGATCACAGAATCACAAAGAGAAATAACAGAATTAAGGACACAAGAATCAAAATTAGGGCCCAGTGGAGTAGGGACAAATGCCAGAGATGAGCCAATAGGAATTCCGGAGGGTGCCAAAGATGTGCAACACCAAGGAGAACAAATGGAGATAGAGGTAGAAGAAACACAACCATTGACCGCGAAAGAGGAGACATGCCTCCAGCTTTTGATAGAAAAGGCCACAGCAGAGGACCACAAGGCAGTCTTGGAATGGGAATCAAGAATGCTACATACTGTAGGAGTCCAAGGGCTGGCCGCAAATGTTCTTAGGGAGGAATGAATGCAACCCACGCTCACATATCCTCTCATGAAGTATGAAGTGATAATAATAAAGAAGAGAGTTGAAGCAGAAGCTTTGGAGCCAATATATGAGGGAGATGTCAAGAATATAGAAGCTGCAGCGAAAATAGTGGACTCTCAACCAAGATGGAGGAAAGCCTAGCTCATAAAGTATCCAGGATTTTTGAAATACTTGGTGGAGATCCCAAAAATCATTCGGGATGACCTCTTATTTTTCCCCGTCCCTCGTGTCCTCACTTGGGCAAATCATTTCAAAATCCTAAAGAAACATCCAAACTGGCTTAACTACCCGTCTATGCCACCACCCAAGGAAGGAGAGAGAATAAGTGTCTCTTATGTGGTGAAAATCCTGAAGGGCACCATTAAGATCTTCACTGGCTCTCCAGACTTGATGTGTGTAATGATAATTTTTTTTTTGCAAAACCTTGTTGGCTTGCATTGAAATGTTCACGCCTTCTAAAGCTACGGACTCGACACTCCTATCAATAGGAGACACTGTCATCGCAATGACATATGATTTGTCAAAACAGCCATCTCCAGAGGTCTTACATCTACTATATCAAAGAATCATGTTTTTTACCAGCTATCACGTGGAGGCTTTTGAAGAAGCTTTCTACACGGAATTCTTTACATTATTCGGCCCAATAGTCACATTGGGGAATATAAGGTACGAATCATACCTGAAGTTGCTAATGCCACCAGGCTTCCATTGACAGAAGGACAACTTTCATTGAAGTAGAAGAGCAAGACCCGTCATGTCAAGGACGACATGAACGTGGAAGGGGGGAGTGTTGACGACGGAATACTGAAGAAGTTTTGCCAATTTGTTGTATCATGATTTTTGAAGTGGAATGATATTTTTTGTAATATTTGAGCAGTCATTAGATTTTGTGAGAACAAGCCTCTAAGGAGGAGTGTATATAAGTCAAATTTTGTAACCCTAAGCCCAACTTTTGAATTAATAAATTGGAGTTTCACTATGCTCTGTGTCTAAGAGAGAGAGAGAGAGAGAGAGAGAGAGAGAGAGAGAGAGAGAGAGAGAGAGAGAGAGATTTCTTCTCCTTCCTGCGAGCTCTATGGAAGTTCCATTGCAAAAGCAACACCGTCAACGTGTTAGCAACAACGAGGGCTTCTGTTCAATGCCAAGAGTGTGCTATTGCAACGACTTCGCGAAGCAAGCTCCTACGAGCTTCCAGGTAAGTTTTCTTGCAAACCGGGTATCTGTTCGATGAGATCTTTGTATCTATGAGCTCACAGGGAGTAGAGCTGTGTGTTAGGAACATATGCAACAAAAAATGGTAACCTGTATTTTTTTGCCTGTCTTTATACGTGATTGTCATAAGAGGTAGATAGAGTCTGGATATCGAGTCATAGTCCATAGGATATTGATGTCGTGATAAGGAGAGTATATCTTGTGAGTTGCATGATATTTTGAATGCATTTGGCCTAGTTTTGGATAGCATGAGCATCATAGGTTGGATTGCTTTCACTAGTGAATAAGAACGCTTAGATTTGATTTCCTTGATTAGAGATTGTCTTAGAAGGTCAAGAAGGTGGTTGACACCCATCTTCTTGTTTCCATGCGCCTGCGGATTAAGCTTCACCCTCGGCCGACATAGACTTGTTGGTGCTGTTCTCGCTATGCTAGCGTCCGCTTGCGGCGTACCCACCAACACAGGGACTAACTCTAGATGCAAAACAAGGTGACTAATATGTGTCCATTGTACATGTGGGGAATTTATTTGATGTGTTATATTCTAAACATCTTGGCTTAGGCAACGAATACTTTTTTCCATTATAACCTAGGATGCTGGAGGTTTTTGGGTTACTTCAAGCAGTCGTGTTATTTTTGCATCCTTCTTTGCCAATTATGTCGTCAAAATACATTTTTTTCTTTTTCAACTTTAGGTCGGCACCTTCAACTATCAATGCCAACTCTTCCCATGTGAATGTGACACAGCTCTCTCTTATATCATGGGTGGCCACAGTCATCTCCTTCGAGGAAAATTCTACTGGAAGTTGTGGGACAAAGTGTACATATAACATTTTTGCCAAAGAAAGTGCACAATTTGCATTGTATAATGGATGGCCAAAAACCTCCAAGTAGAGACTCTTAGCATTTTCTCTAATTATTTGGTGTTGGCACTTCAAATCTTTCCATCGTCCTTTCTTAATCATCATGTCTTTGCATGGCCATATTGTTTTAATCATATCCTTTGTCACTTCTTTGTTGGTGTATTCCACTACGCATGGTTTGGATTTTCCCATTTTGATAGTCACGAATGAGCTGTGTGTGTCACTTCTTGTGTTGACATACCGTGCGCTAGAAATTTCATGCATTGACAAGCATTAACAGCCAGCTACTATTTATTTGCTAGCACTTTTGTGTATCACATGCCTGCTCTTCCTCAGCCATGCTATCTCATATTTGCAATTGCCACATAGATAAATATTAGATATTTTGAGTAAATATTTTCTCTCTCGATTCACTACTCTTGAATAGTGTTAACAATCAAGGCAATAATGGATATGTAGGGGATATGCTAATCAAACAATTGTTCCAAATATACTTCAAGTGATATGAACAATAATATCACAATTGACTAAAGACAAATATCCAAATATAGAACAACATCATAATCAATTATAGATTTGAATTCAAATAGAATACTCAGATGGAAAATCATTGACAGCAATCAACATCAATTTACAAAGGGTTCGAGCCAGATAAAAAGATGATGTAAGTTCAATGAAGTGTTTGTTGAATAGGATTAGGGTCTCTCTTTAAATGCTCTTTAAAGAATAATAAAATATCAAAGGCATTTCTTCTAGCCTCGCGCTCTCTTAATTTCATCCAAGTGTCCACCTTTTGCTGAATAGCTCTGAGAGCATCTTGGTCAGGGTGGCAAAATACTTCTTCTGGGAAGTACACTTTTCTAGCTGCACTCCAAAAGTCTTTTAATATATCGTATAGAAAACCTAAAGCATAAATATCTCTTGTTTTTGTGTATGCATCTAAGCACTGTGGATCATATATCTCTGGAGCAATCCATGGTTGCTTTGCAAGCTCACGTTCCCCTGCTTGGTTTGCCTCCAAAATTGCAAACAAATATTGAGCCACATTATGCACAAAATTGTTAGATACGCACTTGGGTGGGGTTCTAAGCATCATATCCCAATCAATAATGCTAATGAAAAAATTATTTGCCCGAGTAAAATCTAGCATTACCTTGTAGGGATGCAAATTGTAATGCACAATGCCAGCAAAGCGAGCGACCGCAACTCCATCAATTAGAGCGTATAAAATGGTTGGCATTTGCTCAATCACTACTTTGAGTTGTGCACTCTCTATCTCTGATAGCTATTGATTTGTAGGTGGAAAAATATTTCAGTCGTGCTGAAGCATGTGCATGCAACGCCTGAACATGCCTTGCAAGAACGGCAAACAACACATCATGTCTCCCAATGAGTCCCCATTGTAGTATGGGAAGATTGTGATCCAAGGGGGCCTCAGTGGTAAAGTCAATGCATCTTACAATAGAGGGGTGAAGTGTTTGCACGCCTTGGTCTATCAAGAAGCTATCAAAATTTTCTTTTGTCGCTCCCTTGAAGCATTTTCCAACATACATGATATGATGTGGAAAGAAGGAGATGCTTTTAATAGTGTATAATGTGCAGACACCAAATGAGCCTACTCCAATACTCACACCTTCTACCAGGACTTTGTGAGGTGTGCCTATCAGATGTTTGCATTGGCATTCAACGTTGTGTGTGATTGTGTCGCTGCCACTGGCATCTGATCGGCCACCCATGGCCCCTAGTGCATCTTGTACCATCTTGATTCGCTTGGGTAAAGTGGACTGGTCTTGGACTTTAACCCGCTTCATAAATATCTTTTTTTCCTCCCGTTGTTTATCCCACAACCCTACTTTTGCCATATTGCAAAAGGGAGAAAGATCTTCTTTCAAATCTCTGCAGCATATCTTCATATTGCCAAGCATTGTTATGATCTGTTGTGTGTGCGGGGGGGGGGGGGGGGTGTCGCGGGGGTCTAATTTTGTTATCCCTGTTGGCAACAACAACTCATACTGACATTTGGCATGTAATTTGCACTTTGTATTCTCTCAAATAGTGCTAATGAGATCTTTAATGAAGATGTCACTTTGATTTATTTGCTGATGCGGCCATCTGCACATGAGGATATTGCCAGTATGCATTCCTTTTGAATAGCAGGCATAATAATTTTCTTTTTCTTGGGCATCATTTTTGCTTTGGACAATAAAAAACAACATATTAAATACATTTGCAGGGCACACTAGAAGACCATAACCCTAAAAACTTCAAAAAACTGTGTAAGATTAGATTAATACGGGTCGATAACCATTTTCACTTCAAAAAGCTATGTTTGATCTAACAATATGGTTTAAAAATCCTAAACACTTAAGAAAACAACATTAGAAAAATTTACAGTCTGCTCGATTCTGTGGCTCGCTGCTGCTACACGCTCCCCCCCCCTTGTGCCATCGCTGCCCCTCACCCCCCCTCTCTCTCTCGCCCTCGCACTGCCCCCAGCCCCCCCCACGCTGCTCCCCCTCGCCCTCGCGCTGCCTCCCCCTGCCCCCTCTCGCGTTCGCGTTGTTTTCCTCACCCAGCCCAGCCCGCCACCACTGCCCCCTGCTGCTCGCCACCCTCACCCCTAGCTGCCCCCCCGCCCCCCCCCCCGCAGCCTTTGTACCCTCGCTCGCCTCTTTATCCTTCCCTCCATCCCCCCCCCCCTGTTTCCTCATTGTCCCCGAAGGTTTTCTGCACCTGGCTCTGCAACATTTTTTCTTCGGACAAGTGTTCGGCGTATTCGGTTGCAGTTTTTCTTCACCGTCTGCTTCTTCGACTCAGCAGTAGACACAGATGGAGGCTCCAGCTCCGCCACAGAGGGACTCGCCTAAAGCCCCCTCGCCCGACCCCGCTGAGCCCACCATTCGACTTGCTCTTTCGCCGACAGAGCAAGCGAGCCTTGCCGCAGAGGTAGAGCGCTTGCAGGCGACTTCTGTCATCTGCAAGGTTCTCGGCACCCGTCCTAGCAGAGGAGAGCTGCGAGACCTTCTCCAAGCCCGCCTTCTCGCAGAGGTGGGCAAGATTTTGGATGTCTACATCCTCGGACAGGGGTACTACCAGATCGAGTTCGAGACTTCCGAGATGGCCTCCAAGGTCATAGCTATGAGTCCACTGGCCATCCGAGCATCACGCACCCACTTTCGACAGTGGCGACATGGTTTCGACCCGACTTCGGATGTGCTAGTAGAGGAGGCAGACATCCCCATCTCAGTCTGCTTTCCAGGTTTACGGAGGGAGTACCTTCCACTTCTCTCCAGGATTGGCTCCGCCATCAGGACTATCCTGGAGACACCTCATACGACAGCTTCAGTAGTTGCCAAGGCGGCTGGCATCCCTTCAGTTCGAGTTTTGGTCAGAGACACCCACACGCTCCCGAAGGTCATCCTTCTGCCTCGGGTGAGTGGGGGTTGGTTTAGACAGAGTGTGGAGTACTCAGGTCTCCCGAACCAATGCTTCATTTGCAGACAGATGGGCCACCTAGTGAAGGCCTGTCCATGGAGGAGGCCTCGACCTGCACCTCAGCCTCAGCCCCAGCCTGCCAAGGCTGGGCTGCAGCCACAGCCAGCGGCACAGCGCAGAGATTCTGAGCCACCCTCCGAGCCTGGGGCTCCAGCAGAGGAGGGGTGGCAGCAGGCATGTGGCCGTTGACACCAGGGGCCACAGCGATAGCTTGGCACTCAGAGTGGCCCTCAGGTGCCTACTCAGCAGCAGTGGGTTCCCACGGGGAACCGCTTTGGTCCTCTTGAGCAAGAGGAGCCCCCTACGCCAGCCTCCACTTCCGCTTCACCCTCGCCAGCCACCCCACCTCCAGATTTCCCCTCTTCCTCCTCATCCCCTCCCCCGTCCTCTGCTCCCGCCCACTCCCCACCTCGCCCCCCTGTCTCTGTCGCCCCACCCCTCTTCTCTTCTCCTCCGCCCCCCCCTGCTCCTTCTCCCCCTCCTCCTGCTTCAGTACCACCGTCGACTCAGGAGACTGGTCCCTCGCCGGCGACTAGGAGATCTCTTGGCAGCGCCTTTGCCACGAGTTGCCTAGCAAGAGAGGGTCAGCCATTCTTGTGGCCCCCTTTGCAGATTCAGACATCTTCCCTTGCAGCTATCCCTCGTGGTCTGACGAGCATTGACCTCCCACGCCGCTGGGATTTCTTCGATTACGGATTCACTCGCTTTCTCGACGATTCCGTAGCAGACCACGAGGCAGCCTGCTTCAGGGTCCACGCTCTGTTCCTCGCCGCTAGGGGGACGGAGGCCTTGGACTCAGCAGTTGGTTTCTCCTTTCCCCTCTATGGTAGGACCGAGACAGAGTGGTACCTCGACTCAGTGGTGGGATGGTTGCATACACAGGTTCTCGAGTTCTCTCACCACATGGGAGAACTTGGAGTTACAGATTTGCTGCAGACTTTGTGGCCACTGGCCAAGTTTGCGGTGACACCCCCAGACTCAACAGGATGTAGGCACATTGTGGTGTACTTTTTTGCTGATACACAGTGTTTGCCTTGGTATGTATACATTCATGAGGACTCCTGTTCAGAGGAGGTTGCTTTACGCACGGCTCGCTCTGCTTGGGCTTGGGCCAAGCACTCACTACAGGCTCGCCTATCTAGAGGATGCTCAGATGCGGATTACTCCCCATCCAAGCCTGCCTCGAAGATAGCCCGTCTTGCTTCTGCGGCAACATCTGTTCTCTCTCGCTCCCCATGAGGATCGTCTCGTGGAACGTGCAGGGATTAGGTGGGCCCCAGTTTCAGCGACAGCGGGGCCGATTGCGTCAGGAGCTTCAGCGTTGCCTTGTGGGAGGAGAGATTGATCTCCTTATGCTTCAGGAGCACCATTTGTCTGAGAGCCGCATTCGGCGATGTGGTCAGATTTTGCGTGGACGTTATGATACCTTTTGGTCAGCTGCTTTTGGAACTGGAGGCATCCAGGGTGGGGTATGTATGACTATTGCGGACTCATTGCAGCAGGCCATTGTGGGCAGAGGGATTATTGTGCCAGGCAGGGCTCAGTGGATTACTTTGCAGGTTCAGGGTGGCCTTGTGGGCTTCCTGAACATCTATGCGCCCAATGTGGCGAGTGCTCGTGCAGAGTTTTGGTCACAGATTGTTGAGTCTTTGCCACAGGTTGACCATTGGTGTGTAGGAGGGGACTTCAACATGTTGGAGGACCCTTCTGACACGATCGGAGGCAGCCATGCTACTGTGCATGGAGTCGAGTTAGCAGCTTGGGAGAGGTTGTGTATGACTCTGAGGGTCTCGGATACATGGCAACATTCTGGCTTTGTGAGGCCTCCAGAGAGTCTTGCCTTCTCTAGATCGGACCGCAGACTGGGAGGAGTGAATCTATCGCGGATAGATGGCTTCTACACTAGTGACCACTTCAGTGACTCTGGGGGATCAGTGGGCATCCTGGCAGGGACATCCTTCTCGGACCATGCACCAGTGATCCTCACAGTGGCAGATAGGCAGAGGAGTGGGAGCACGATGCTTCTCATCCCAGAGCGGGTCTTGTTGGACTCAGCACTCAGAGAGAGGGTAGAGGCTCTTTGGACAGAGGGCATGGACAGCCAGGCTCTACCTGCAGACAGAGTGGCCTTAGGCCTAGCTCAACTTAGCCACTTCTTTCTCCAGGAGTCTCTGGCTCGACGGGCTGCAGCGAGAGAGGAGGAGCAGCGTCTCAGACGAGGCATTGCTTCACTACAGAGGATGCAGGAGCAGCATCCAGATAGTCCCTGGTTGGAGGAGCAGTTACAACAGGCTCGACAGGAGCTTGCTTGCACAGAGGAGAGGCGCCATGAGTTTGCCTTTCACCGACAGGCATCTCAGTGGACTCAAGTGGGTGACAGAGTGACAGGTGCCTTTTTTGAGGCAGTGGGACCTCGACACTCGCATGCCAAGGTCAATCAGCTGAGGAGACCCGATGGGTCAGTTGTTTGTGAGCGTGAGGATATGCGTGCAGTTGCTACTGACTTTTACCGTGAGCTACTGTCGGTTGAGCCCTAGTCAGAGAGACAGGATGCATGCAGGGAGCAGGTTTGGGCGCAGATGCCTTGTCTTGTGACTGAGGAGATGTGCCAGAGGCTAGAGATACCTCTTCAGCTTGAGGAGCTGCACACGGCTCTTAGGGCCCTCCCGCGTGGTAGCTGTCCAGGTGAGGATGGGCTAACTCCCAGCTTTTTCTTGGAGTACTGGGACCTGCTTGGCCCAGATCTGTGTAGTGCCTTTCAGTACATTCTACACACAGGAGTGATGCCGGATAGCATGAGTGAGGGCCTGATTTACCTCATCCCGAAGGAGGGTGGCTCCTTGGATGAGATTCGACAGTGGCACCCCATCACCATCCTCAACTCAGCCTACAAAATTCTTGCCAAGGCTCTAAGTTTGAGGATTCAGGTACTTTAGCCTTATACATGGGACTCAGACAGGTTTTGTCAAGGAACGCAGTATCCTTGAAAACATCTTCACTTTCTGGGAGGCTTCTGCCCTGACACGTCTCCATGGGGAGGACATTGTGATTCTTCTTCTCGATTTTGAGAAGACATACGACAGAGTTGACTGGGACTTTCTAAAGGGCACGCTTTGCAGGATGGGCTTCTCAGATGCTTGGATTAGAGGGGTGTCAGGTTTGTACAGACAGGCTCACAGTCAGGTGCTTTTGGCAGGAGGTAGAGGTGAGCGCTTCATGCTCACACGATCGGTCAGACAGGGTTGTCCTCTTGCCCCCTTTCTCTTTCTGTTCTATGCGAAGGCGATGAGCAGATTTTTGGTGTCACAGCAGGTTGGTTTGAGGGGCTTAGCACTCCCTATACGAGGAGATGAGCCTCTGGACGTTGAGTTTGCCGAGGACTCAGCCTTGTACTTAGAGGGCCAGGAGGCCAATTTACACAGAAGTGGGCAGGCTTTGGAGACCTTTTGCTGTGCATCGGGCACACTGATCAACTGGAGAAAGACAGTGGCTTTCTCGGTTGGCAATGCTCCTTGGATGCCAGGAGAGGGTTTCAGGTGGATTCCTCCAATGACTGCAGTTCGGTACTTCGGTTGTCAGGTTGGTTTGGATTTGTCCCCCGAGCAGCAAACTGATCCTCTTCTCCTATCCATCAGGAGAAAGCTGTTACATTGGAGCTCAGCACGACTTTCGCTGGCTGGTAGAGTAGTAGTTGCCAACCAAGTGTTGTTGGCGACTATGTGGTACATCACTTCTTACTGGATATTCTCGAGTTCTTGTATCAGCCAGGTAGAGAGGCTGATCAGGAACTTCCTTTGGTCAGGTCGCGACACTCAGATTTCCCGAGCCAAGGTGGCTTGGTCGGTCATCACACTTCCTTGTTCTCAGGGAGGGCTTGGGATCATTGATCCAGCACAGCAGAGCAGAGCTCTTTTTGGGAAGTTCGTCGTCAGAGGAATTCTTCCAAGCGAGGAGCCCTGGAAGGAGTTCTTGCTACAGAGGCTTTGTGCCAGGGTGCCTCAGTCAGGAGGCCCTTGGCAACCTTCGACCATATGGATCTTTACAGAGTTGCGCCGAGTTGGTTTGAGCAGGAGACTGGAGGACCGATTCGCTGTGAGTTTGCTTCGTTCTTGGGAGCTCTAACGGCGTGGCCTAGAGCAGAGATAGCTGACGTGCACGAAGGAGCGCCTACGGCAGCCCCTCTTCTGGAACCCCATGGTTAGCACTCAGAGAGGCCACTTGGTTGGGAGTAGGCCTCATGTTTCTTGGGGTCCCATGGCAGCAGTTCCAGCGCGCTCTCTAGGTGACTGGCTAGAGTTCACAGGTTTGTCAGAGGAGGTGCAGGCTATCCAGCGTCAGGGCATGAGAGGGGTTCAGAGCATGTGTCAGGACATCTCAGAGTTAGTTCCAGCTGAGTGGCTCACGCCTCTCGAGCCAGTAGCACCCCGGTGGATGGGAGCCTTCACACGTCTAGAGGTTCTCATTTCAGTCAGGGCTTGCTCAGAGACTGTCCCAGCCCTGTTCTTCGAGCCTCAGGGTGGGGGACGATTACAGTGAGTTGCAGTAGAGGCCCCGCAGGTAGCAGAGTGCTTTTTCCAGAGGATTCGAGTTGTGGGCATCTGTGGGAGGACTTGCGTCATAGACCCTGACCCAGCAGCTCTTGAGATAGGACACTGGAGGCTATGGGCTTGGGAGTGCTGTCCATTGGCACGAGTACAGTGGGATCCTGGTGAGTGGCTATGGAGGGACCCCGTCTCTTCTGCAGACCGCCCAGGAGTCCCTTTCTTTCAGTACTCTGTTCGGCTTGGACGTCATATACTTGCAACACAGAGAGAGGCCGCCCCACTGCAGCACGTCATTGGCAGGAGGAGGGCCTCACAGTCGAGTTCTTGGCAGCTTTTTGGCAGAGGCTGTGGGACTCCAGACAGCCGAGGCGCGTCACTTTGTTCCAGTGGTTGGTTGCACACAGAGCCACAGCAGTAGGGAGCTGGTGTGTGCATAGTGGTCTCTCGGCCGCATGTACAGCCTGTGACTAGTTGGTGGAGAGTCAGCGTCACTGTCTTTGGGAATGTCCCTCGGCCCAGCAGGTGTGGCTACGAGTTCTTCAGCTGATGCCTGCCCTCTCCATGGCTCGACAGTACACTTGGGGGGCAGTGGCTTGGTCCACCCTCACGGGCCCGGCACTTCAGATTGAGCTATCTTCCACCAGCAGGATGATAGTGATACAGGGGGGGCGACCTACACTCCAACCTGCTACAGATCTTACTCCACAAGAGTGGTGCAGTGAGAGAGAGGAGTGTTGGGAGCTGATCAGCAGCCTAGCTCTCTGGTTCATCTGGCGGGCCCGCTGTTTCCGCATCTTTGAGGCTCGCCCTGTGCCACCAGCAGAGACTGTTCGTGACTTTTGGCTAGAGCTGATCCATACTCTCAAAGGACAGCTTGAGGGACTACAGGGCAGCTCCGACTGCATGCGGGAGTGCCATGAGGCTTTCCTTCGACTCTAGCGCCCTGGGCCTTTCTACACCATGGTCCAGGGGGTGCTCAGATGGCACTACTGTCCACCTGTGTGGCTCTTCCCTCCTCCCATCTCTTGATTTAGCCCCATTGTATATATGTTGTCTTTTCATTGGGAGAGTCTCCCCACCATGCTTGTTGTAGCCCTCTCCTGCAGAGGTGGATGTAGCCCTATGGGCATTTTTCATTAACTAATAGAAGGATCTTTTTCTCGGGAAAAAAAAAAAGAAAACAACATTAGATTAGACAATACGAGTTAAAAACCCTAAACACTTGTAAAAATTATGTTAGACCATAAGACACATTTTGCACGTCAATGTTTCAAAAAACAAGGTTATAATACAAGACATGTGTGTTGGAATTAGGGTTGCAAAACAACACACACAGCTTGGATAAGACAAAGGAAGCTCAAGGTACACAAGAAAGAGTGTAGTACATGGTGTGAAATGGAACCCTGGGAGTGACGCGATGAACAAGAGCTGGCACATAGAGAATAGGGAGGGGCCATGCCATGTGAAGACATGATCAATCCACAAAGGGAAGTAAGCCCAAATATTTGCAAAAAGCTTTGAACTTCTCATGAGACAATGCCTTTGTAAAAAGGTTTGCAAGGTTGTCCTGTGTTGTCACATAAGCCAAGATGATCTCTCCTGCTAAGAGCCTCTCCCTGATATAGTGGTAATGCATCTCAATGTGCTTTGTGCGAGCATGAAAAACTGGGTTCCTTGCAACTACCAATGTGCCCTGACTGTCATTGTAGATAGTGTTGGCAGTATCCTTTCAAACACCCAGATCAGCCATAAGACGTCTGAGCCATACACACTCAATCATAGCTGCGAAGACTACCTTGTACTTAGCCTCAAAACTAGAAGTGGCCATAGTAGGTTGCTTCTTACTCAACCATAATATGCATGAACTGCCAAGCATGAAACAAAAACCACTTGTGGACACTTGTGTGTCAAAATAACCAGCCCAATCTGAGCCCAAAAAAGCATGCGAATCTAGTGGCGATGATCCCCCCTTGGGATAAAACAAGCCAAGATGTAAAGTTCCACTCAAGTAGCTAAAATTCCTCTTGACAACCTGCCAATGCCTAGACCTTGGGAGATGCATTAATCTGATGAACTCTGAGACTGCAAACTGAATATTTTACCTTGTGTTGCATACATAACTAAGGCATCCAACTTGGTAAATAGTGACATCGGCAGGATTATCAGCATCATAAAAACTCAATTTCAAACATGTTTCCATGGGAGTGGAAATAGGTTTGCAATCCTCAAGTCCAAACTTACATAGCAATGTCTCTATTTAACTTGTGTGACACAAGGCAATACTGCCATCACAATGTTTAAAGTTGTATACCCAAGTAATGATGCAACAACCCCAAATCTTTCATCTTGAAGGTAGCATTCAAATCAGCCTAAAATTCAGCAATATGTCTCTCATTTGGTCCAGTGATCAATAGATCATCCACATAGAGAACAACAATGAGAAGTACATCACCCTTACGCTTTACATACAATGTGCTTTGTGTTTGACTGTTACAAAAGCCTCGTTTGACCAAATGAGTGTCAACCTTCTCATACCAAGCACGAGGAGATTGCTTCAACCTATACAAACATTTGCACACTTTATCTTCCTGCCCTTTAATGACAAAACCGCGAGGCTCCGTTACATAAACTTCCTCAAATATGTCACCATTCAAGTAAGCAATAACAATGTCTAACTGATGTACATCCCAACCAAAATGAGGTGCCAATAAACATAGAAAATGCACAGTAGTCATACGACAAGTGGGAGCAAAAGTCTCTTCATAATCTATGCCTTTTTGTTGTGCATAACCCTTTGCAACAAGTTGAGCCTTATAGTGATCAATCTCACCATTTGGCTTGCGTTTCAACTTGTAAACCCAATTTGTACCAATGGCCTTTTTACCAAGAGGCAAAGCACATAAAGTCCATGTGTCATTTTATAGAAGTGCATCATATACTGATTGCATGGCAGCCATCCAATTTTTTGAATTTTTTGCTTCATCATAAGATAGAGGTTCCTCAACATCACATAAGTTAGACACAACCAAAGCATAACAATTTGATGCATAAGAAGCATGGCAAGAACGTGAACGAGTACGACTAGACAAAGGTGCATCCAATTTACTGGCACACAAAGTATGCACCATCCATTTTGGCATACCTCTAGCTTGCTCATTCTTAGCCCTCTCCTCATCAAGTACATCATGAACATCTGCATCAGTAATTGGCTGATATGTAACATTTTCAAAAAACCCCATAGGCTATACATTTGCCTCATTGGAATTTACGTTCGAAATTCCACCACTCAAAAGAGGCAAAAAAGTGTCACAAATGTCCTATGAGCTTACATTAGTGTCTTTAGTAGATGACAATAAGGTCTGAATAGAATCTTCCACAAACACAACATCCTGTGAGACCAAGATACGCTTTGTTTACGGGTGATATAGCATGTAACCTTTGCTTTTAGTACTATAATCCACAAAAATACATTTGACAACCTTATCATCCAATTTTCTAGTGTTGCGTTTGTGGCACCAAAGCATATGCCAAATAGACAAAAACACGCATGTGATCAATAGAAGGCTTTCTATCATGCCCACTTCATATGGAGCCATAGACTGCACGGCTTTTGTAGGACACATGTTAAGTACATAAGTGACACACATGATGGCCTCAAGCCAAAATGAATGCAGCAAAGCTTGACTTTTGACCGTACATCGTGCCATTCCGTAAGTGACCTGATTTTCCTCTCAGCAACACAATTTCGGTGAGGTGTATACGGCAGTGTACATTGCTATTCTACCCCACAACTAGCCAGAAATGCATTAAATTCATGAGACATGCACTCCCCCCTCGATCAGAATAGAGGGTTCCCATACTACATTTTGAGACATTTTCAGCCATATCCAAAAAATGTTTGAAGCACATAAATTCTTTGGACTTTGCTTTAAGCGGATATACCCATGTATGCCTGGAGTAATCATCAATGAAAGTCACGAAGTAAAGGTAATTAGCCTCTTTCTTGTTAGCCTCTTTTGTCTTCAATTTTGGACACTACTTGATCAAGTGATCATTAGTTGTTCAATAATGGCAACACATTTTCTTTTTGCCCTTTTCACTAGAATTCCCACACAAATTCTACCAGCTGAGGCATTAGGAGCAAGTGATTTACCACTCGCAAAAGAACCATGAGAAGTGGCTACATTGCTATTACCACCTTTTCTTCGAGAAACAATAAAGGCATGTTCAACACTATCTAGTCCTTTTTTTTTTGGAAATTGACTCTTGCAATAGCAATGTGCATAATGCATCAAACTTGACAACTATAGGATTTCCTTGGGTCATAAGTCTCTAAGTACTAGCAAAAGTTTGGTAAGAATCTAGCAAAGCATCAAGAATAGTCTCCACAAGGGAACTGTCAGAAATGACGTTGCCTACAGAAATAATTTGTTGATTGCTATCCTTGACACCATCAAGGAAAGTGTTCACTCATCTTCCTCATGCATAATCTTCGACTCCTGCTCTTTACGCAGTAATGCAATTTTAGCCTCATTACGGCTTGCATAAAGACCGGCCAAAATATCCCAAGCCTAATTTGCAAATTTTGCTGAACGAATATGAGGAGTGATAGTGCGCTTCGCAGAAAACACAATCAAAGCATGAGGTTGTGCATCTTTTACATCCCAAGGAGCTTGCACAGTCGTAGGCAAAACAGCTTTGGTAGCAACAATCCTACCACCAAAATGTGCAACATGCTCAACATCGCCTACATCCTCAAGATCAAGATGTACGTACATCAGTGCCATGCACAATATTCTAAAGGCCCTTTGACACAAGGACATGTTGCTTCACATAAGCCCACATAGGGTAATTGTCCCCATCCAATCTATCTTCAACATCAAACATCTTGAATACATCTGTGTTGTTGTCAGCCACCATGGCAAATGTCGAACCTGATGTGCAAACTGCCCAAAAAGAGGAGAAACAAAGCGAGAACAAGACATGCTATATAGCACAAACCGTAGAAGACTGTAAGGGACCTGTTATGCAAAAAATGGCACAAACAAATATATTGCACAAAATGACAAAATTACATATGCAACACTGCTTGTAGTGGAAACGGAGGCCGAAATGAGCTATCCCAAAGTATTTGTCGACCTATTGAAGCTCATTAAAGATCAGAGAAACCGAAGAAATTGAGAAGGCATGTGTTGGAGCTGCTGGAAACTAAGCCCGAGAGAACACAACCTGCTCTGATACGAATTGTTGGAATTAGGGTTGCAAAAAAACACACACAGCTTCTAGATACAGGAAGCTCAAGGTACACAAAAGAGAGTGTATTACATGGTGTGCAATGGAAGATGAGATAGCCCTAGAGTGATTGGCGTATATACAATGCCCGGGGAAAAAGACCTCCTAGTGAGGGAAAAAATGCCCCGGCGATCCTAAGTGTGTTCACACACATCACTACCACATGTATACGGTAACAATGTGCATTGTATTTTCACTTATGAGATGGAGAAAACAACTAAATTGATATTTTGAATCCTTAACCAAATTAGTATTATGAAGTAGAAAATTTATAAAAATTTGGTGCAGTTTTAACAAAGAATTCATAAATTTAATATAACTTCTCACATCCAAAAAAGATTTCGCATCGATATCGAGACAACACTTGAGATTTGTAATGTATCTATTGCCAACATCAATCAACAAAGTAATTTTCAAGGTTTTGAACTCACAAACATCTCATAATTTTAGCTCATTTAAAAATCTTTATAGCTAGTGTGTAAGTTCTAGGAAAAAAAACATTGCGATGAAATTTAACCAAAAGTGTGTATATAAATTTTCTAGTTGTGTCCATATAAGCTATTCGTAAACAAATAGGTAAACACTAGAGTATGAATTTTAGTGAAACATCAACTATTGTTTCGTGAAGGTGCCATTCATTGGGGTGGTCACTATTGAGGTTGTACAAAAGTGATATGTACTTATAATTTTTATGAGTACTTTGAATAATATTTTATAAGTTGGCAAAGCATTTCTTGATAAATTTATCATATTTCATGTATCATTTTAATAAAGCAAATTGATTGATAAAGAATTCAATAGATAGTTGTTACATTATTAAAATTTTCTTTTGAATTTATTTTTATAAAATGGCTATGATTAGATATGACATATTTTGACAAGAACACTCAAGAATAACAATTACAGACATTACAAAAATCTGTGTATGAAATATTCTTCACAACTGCGTTAACGACCAAGTATTTTGTATACTTAATACTTAAACATACAGTTTATACACATGCACATACAGATTATATGGCGTTCATAAAGTCGGGTTAACGACTTGACCACCACATTTATGCAAAAAAAATGCCCCTCATAAAAAGCCACACTCAATAGCCGCGTCACTGACCAAGTGACGCTTGAATCTAACGAGTAATAATAGTTTGCATATGAACATCATATGGCTGCGTTATTGATTGAGTCCCATTTGTGTCTTTTGCAAGGGGAAGGGAAGTTGACTCACCATAGAGGAGAGTAATGCAGTGTGCTAGTCTCTACCTAACCATGCTATCTTATACCTCCCCCTAGTGTACACAACTATCCGACCGTCGTGCCGGTGGCATTGCTTCCATGTCCTTACATTACCCCCCCCTTGGAGAATCGTTTTTGTCCTCGAAAACAAACGTAGGAAAATGTTTCTTAAGTGCGGAAACATTCTCCCATGTAGAACCTTCTTCAGGTGTATCTAGCCATTTTACCAACACCTGTCGTCTGACATGATCTCTGGTACGAAGCTCATGAGAATCCAAAATCTTTTCGGGTTCATGAGGGATGCTTGGTGGTTCTATAATGTCAACTAACACACCTATGTCAATGACATTATCATTCTATCCTAGTTGTTTTTGTAAACAGCTAACATGAAAAATAGGATGAACTCGTGAGTGTTCGGGAAGAGCTAACTTATATGCCACTTGACTTATACTTTTGAGAACGATAAATAATCCACAATATCATGGTGAAAGTTTAGAAACTTTTTTCATCTTCATACTTTCTGAATGATGTGGAACTTTGAGGAAAACCTTGTCTCCTTTTTGGAAAGTAGCAAGATGGCGATGCTCATCTTCTTAGAGGATGTGCTCGTGAGGATGAGTATTTGTACATACTGCAAGAAGCACACATGGACATAGCCAGAGGACATTTTTCAAGAGAGCTAACTCTAAGAAGGCGTTGCAATCAACCTATTGGTGGTCCACCTTATTCAAGGATGCATCACTTTTTGCAAAGGGATGCGATGAATCCCAACATTACAAGACCACACAACGAAAGGATCCTATGCCCTTACACTCTATTAAAGTGACCCAACCATTAGACTTTGTAGGCCCAATTATTTTGGCAACTTGTAACACACAATCCCAATATATTATTGTTGCAACTGACTATGTGACAAAGTGGGCAGAAGCTAAGGCGACACGCAAGGCTAATGTAATGTCAACCACTAAGTTTCTCTTTGAGAACATTATTACACGATTTGGTTGTCTCTTTGAAATTGTGAGTGATAATGGCACTCAATTCATAAATAAAGTGATAAAGGAACTCACAACAAACTTCACAATATCCCACCATAAGTCGACACCTTATTATCCACAAGCAAATGGCCAAGCTGAGAGTACTAACAAGACTTTAATTTCTATCTTGACCAAGACGATAGAGGCTCATCGCACAAATTGGGATTTGAAGCTAACATCAGCTCTATGGGCTTATCATACTGCGTACAAAGTGGCTATTAATTGTACACCATTCAAGATGGTATATGGCCAAGAAGTAGTTATGCACTGGGAATTTGTCATTCCTAGTCTTCCAGTAGCTTCACATGAAGGTTGGGATGGTAAACCTTTAGTTGAGCGTTTATATATCCTTAAGTGATTAGATGAAGAGAGGCAATTGGCTGTGCAAAATGCACTTGTGGACAAGCATAGGCGAAAGAAATGGTTTGATCGTCATTGAAAGAACAAGAATAACAAGGTTGGGGATAAAGTTCTTATGTATGGAGTGTGTAACGAGAAGAAAAAGCTGAAAATATGTTGAAAAAGGAGTATGCGAATCACCCCACAAGGTACCATTTGTGGAAACCATTGGATTCCTCAATGGAATAAATTTAAAAGATACTATGATCCTTTAGGCCAAGAGGGGCTACGTGCCATTCATAAAAGAAAGGCAGCCAAGACACAAGCAAAATTGAAAAAGATACAAGCTCAAGCTGAGGCTCAAGAGCGACAACAACGTATTAGGCACCAACAATGAGAGGCCAAACTTGGAGTTACACATGCATTTCAAGTTGAATTAGAGAACGATTTGGAAGATTCTCATCCACCTCTATGATGCCCCATTGAGTTAAATAGCACCTATGGGAAAGTGCTATATAACGCTTTAGTGGATACATGAGCTAAACATAATTTATTATCCTATGGAGTGTGGTGTCAGTTAGGAAAGCCGTCTTTATCCAAGAGTACCATCCAAATCAAGGGTATTAACGAAAAGAAAACTACTTTCTTTGGAATCTTGCACTCCTATTACTTATGACAGTGGGACGGTGACCCAAAGCTTTTTGGTTATGCTTGTTGGTACTATGGAGTGTAGCATAAACCTCGGGTGCACGTGGATGTATGCAACTAAATTTAATATTGATTAGGACCCATTGGGACGTTTCCTTTACCTGTAGCACAAACCTCAAGAACTTCAACTCCTCTATCCTAAAATAGAGAATGTGGTCCCCAGGAAGCAACATGTTTTGACAAAGGAAACGTACCACAATGGGTTCCTAAAGCTTCCTTAATGACCACTAATTTTGATCTTCAATGAGGTTCAAACAGAAGCCTCGCAAAAAAAAAAAATCACTCACCCCAAGAAATGCAAGAATATGTTGCGATGGATTCCTATTGGAAGCCCAAGGCCACTATGATGGAAACTGTTGAGAGCCGGTTATGGTGGGTGATGGCATGGGCAGGCCATGGCGAGCTGCAGGTCCAAAAACGAGAGAGAGAAATGAAATGTTATATCAACGTCTTCAAAAGGCCAAAATGACATATGAGACCAAAAGGTTACAATTGGTGAATCTGATACCATGTCTGAGTACGGAAATTACAAAGTTACAAAGAACTAACACTAACACTAAAACACTAAGGATAAAGGAAATAGGAGGGGGGGGGGGGGGGGGGGGGGGGGGGGGGGGGGGGGGTTTAGATGAAATCTCTCATCGGTCGTTGACGGATCTCATCGACCTCCTCCATAGTCAGTACTCTGGTTGGGCGTCTTGCATGTCGAGCTAGAGTGATCTGTATCTTCTGTTACATCCTTCTTCGGTAGTAGGAGACCCCCCGAGGTCGTGGGCCTCTAGATTTGCCAAGCTCAGTGGCTCGATCAAGCAGCGTACCTCTAGTATGAGTAGGCTCTGAGATCTATTGTAATGACTGCTCCGTTGGCTATCCTCTGGATGGTGTAAAGAAATCTGTGATTCGTCTCTGAGACTGTCTTTCCCCTAATGTCCTCAACAAGCTCTCCCTAAGTCTGCAGAGCTCTAGCACGAGCAATATGAGACATCTCTGATCCTTGTATCTCATGACTCTAGAAAAAGGTCCAAAACATTCTCTAAACAGGAAGTGGAAGTAGCCGCGTATCTCATAATATGTCGAGCAGTGACATGTGTAGTGCAGCTCCGTCTCCAGCTCTAAGTTACATAGGTGACATATCCTGGCCCCTGATGGAACCCCTCGAAATCGGTCACTCTCGATCTATAGCTGATGTAAGGATGTGCGTATCTGTCCAATAGCGCATCTTATCCCATGAGATAAGTGTGTATCCATGTATGCAGGCCTAGTCACAAAGTCGTCCTCCGTGAGTTGCAGAATATGCTCTCTGTAGAAGGCCATCTTCATGCCCAACTCTTGTGTCGGCTGTATCCATGCGCTCCTGGTATCTAACTGAATTAGATCCTGCATATGAGTCTAGTGATCTCTGTCCGTGTGAGAGACAAGGAAGCTGCATCCAGGGAGTATTGAAGTGGAGGTAATCTATCCATGTTAAGACCATGCGACTGAAACCATGCTGCCATCTGTCCATACCAACATGCTGTGTCACCTTGTAGAGCTAGTTGTTGAGATGACTCCAGGGCAAGTCGAGTGTATCTATCCCTGTGGAGATCCCATAGACCGTTTGTAAAGGATACTGATCTAGTCAATGCCTCAACCACAAGGGGGGGCGGCTAGCTCAACTTGGATAATCTCAAGTGGTATTGAGGCCTTAGCCCGAATCATTCGAGCTATCATAGAGACCAGAGGCCTCTCCATACATCTCCATCCATCTGTGTTGCCAGATCTCCCATGATGGTCTACTGAGGGTCCCCATACCTGAACTCCATAGAGCATAGTTGGAGTCACTAGAGTGTTAAAAAGCCAGAGTTTTGTTCGTTGTTCCTGAAACAGAACCTGTGAACACATCCTCTCCAATCCTCCCAAAGCTACATATGCTCTCGTCAGTCACTGAAGACTACCCCAAGACAAGTATATGCATCTGTGTACTCCACAGTCTCCTGGCCATACGTAAATGTGGGTGCTGACCTCCTGACCCACTATGGTGTGGTGTTGAACAACATAACCTTGGTTTTCCCCATATTGACAGACAATCCATTGTCACAAGAAAATGTATGCAGAGGTGCAATCGCAGAATGTCCTCAAAGAGGGAGAGCTTCAATCCTCTATCATTGAATAGCTTAACACAATTAAGGAACAAGTACGGGCCATCAAAGAAGGCGGGGAGCAACAAAAGAATGTCCTCGAAGAGGGAGAGCTTCAATCCTCTATCATTGAAGAGCTTAACACGATTAAGGAACAAGTACGGGCCATCAAAGAAGGCTGGGAGCAACAAAAAAAAAAGAAATGACGATCTTGGGGGTAGATGTCATCACAAAGACCCAACAAAAAGCAGAAAAGGCCGAAAAATGGATCGAGATTCTCAAGAAAGGAAATGGCAAGGAAAACACCAACCATCATCAACTTGACACTAGAAGAGGAGCAAAGGAATGTGTGTGGGCCTTACAGTAAGGATATGTGGCCTGAGAGACCAAGATAGTGTGGATAAAGAGGTAAAAGAACTCATGACTCTGGTGGGGGTCAACGAGCAGACGCATATGAGGGCTTGGAGAGTGGGCACTAAGAAAAGTGGGAGCAATGGAGAAACCTCTAAGGAAAGGGCATTCTCCGATTCCCCTCCATGGAAGCGAAGAAGCACTTCTTGAAGAAGAGACCGACTCTAAAGAAGATTGGCATCTTTCTTGGAGATGACCTCACCCTCTCGCAGATTGCTCATATGCAAGAAGTAATGCCAGAAATTAGAGCAGCAAGGGAAAAGGGGAAGATTGTGTTTTATAGGGATGGAAAGGTGGTGATAATGGAGTGACGCCCCGCATGACGGTGCGAGACCTATGGGACCACACTAAAGATGGAAACCTAGATTGTAATGGGTCACTCCGTCTTGATGTAGGGGTCTTTGAGGATAGCTTCACAGGGAGAGACACCATTTTCTACTCTGAGACGCATCAAGCACCTGGGCAATCCAGGCCACAGGTGAGCGGATATAGATGGGAGATAGCGGGCAGACAGGAGACTAGATCGGAGCATCGAGGACGGGGCTCAGGGGGAGTGGCAGTTCTATTCAAGGAGGAGTTGCAACCACTGATATATATAGCACACAAGGATGAATAGGCTAGGTACATGTGGGTGAGGCTCAGGGCAAAGACGGGCAGATACCTCTACATTGCTATTTGTTACTTTCCTCCTTGTACGTCAGTATATGCATCACCTAAAGGACAATCCCCCTTTGCTATTTTGGATAATGACATATGGAAGTTTTCTGAGGATGGTGACATTACCATACTAGGGGATTTCAATGCTAGGACTGCCCACCACTAGACAATATTTAATGATACTTCCAAAGAGATGCTTAGGAAGTTGGACGTCATAGAGAAGGGTCTATCCAGACTATCACAAGATGGGGAATACACGGAACATGGCAGATACTTGATAGATATGGGAACCGCACATAGATTGGACATTGTAAATGGCCTACAAAGATTTTCAACAGCTGGAGGTTTTACTTGCTTTCCACACCAACATGGTGCCATCACGGTGGATTATGTTATGGCCCAGCCAAGTCTCACTCCATTCTTTTAGGATTTCATGGTGGGTACTAGGCCAGTTGGAGTAGTAGTTGATCATGCTATCTTGTCTTTCACCCTGACCTTTCAGTTCATCACAACTCCATTAGGACAGGTCCCCACACACACTCGGTATATCTTCATGAGGGAGACGGATTCTGTGTATATAGATGAGATATATAGGCAGCTATGCAGCTAGGAGCTAGGATGGCCACTAGATGAACTCACTCAGATACTCATAGAGACGCTCCATGATGCAGTATCAGAGGCATACATTCACAGCCAGCCCACGCGGAGATGATCTGAGAGCATGCCCCAGAACAGTTGGTATGATGAGGAGTGTAGAGAGACGAGGATCATATTATAGACGGAAGTGCTCATGGGTATTAACACACATAGACAGTCACGGATTATCTTTCGCCGCCTAGTGCGACAAAAGAAAAGGGCATATCTATCTCAGCTAGAGCGGGATCTGTATCAGTTATTTATAAGTCGGGACTCAGAGCATTCACCACCACCAGCGGTCACCTCCACTGAGACATGGGGGGAATATGCCACATCTCTCTACACAGCATCAAGGCAACCACCTCTGCCGGACCCACTAGAGACATGGCCGGATACATGTTCTTTCTTTACTGCCGAGAGGGTAAGGAAAGCCATTGACAACATGAAGACAAGGAGAGCACATGATCATGATGGTTTGGTAGCAAAGCACTTCATCCATACCAGAGATATGCTTGCAGAGCTCCTGACTATGATCTTTAATCGAGCCATGTATGAAGGCTTTTCGGAGACTTGGAGTATGTCTACGATTGTGCCTATTTTCAAATCAGGAGATCCCATGATTCCCGCGAATTATCATACCATCATGGTTGGTCACACATTAGCTAGATTGTATGCATCCATTCTTGAGCAGGAGCTGAGTAGATGGGCAAAGCGAGAGGGCATAAGAGCACCAGGGCAAGTAGGTTTCAGGAGAGGTTTCTCCACTCTTGAACAGATTCTGACACTCAGAGCTATTATTGAGAAGGGTAGACATTATGGCAAGAGGATCTATTGTAGCTTTGTGGATTTCCGCATAGCTTTTGACACAGTGCTGAGAGCCACACTTATACGCAGACTACAGGACATGGGTGTGCCTACAGAGTTGATATGGGGTATTCTGGCTCTATAGAGGACAATGATGGGGCGGGTACGGACCACTAAGGGAATGTCTGACATGGTCCACGAGAGAGAGAGAGAGAGAGAGAGAGAGAGAGAGAGAGAGAGAGAGAGAGAGAGAGAGAGAGAGAGAGTTTGTTAAAAAAACTTACAATATATAGCAAAACTTGCCATGCAAACTAAAAAAGGAGCTCGAGTCCATCTGCATGCTATAGACAATGTTCCCACGGGCTTGGAAACCCAACAATCCTCCCCTCAAGCCCGAACTGGACAGACCACTCTCATGATACCTCAAGTTTTTGGTATACTCAGCAACCGTGAGTTTTAGGTTCTCTCACAACCAAGGATTTCTGGTGTATCCAAAACTTGGTGCTATGATAGTAAAACCCCCCCTTGAACAGATTAGGTGTAGATCAAAAAATTAGCTACTAATAAATGGAGTTTTTGGTTCACTTCCAAACCTTGGGTTTACCCAGTATCCTCATGAGAAGTAGAACAAAATAGGACTTGAACCAAAAACTGATAATTTGAGAGGTCTTACCACTCATGTGTGGCAGTGTCTATAGCCCATACAATTTATTTTGACTAAAAAACATGAAAGGAGTAGAACTAAAAAGCTTCATTGTCAACAGAATATATTGGAGATTTGGTGTCTCCCTCAATCATATGAATTTGGTTTTTACCCTTTTGAAAGCATCTATTTGAAGGATGATTTGTTTTACCACAGTGAACACAAGGATTCTTCTTGAAATAGTCTTTTGTCTGATGATTAATGCGCCCACAAATGGCACAAGATTTGGTACCAATGGATGGTCGAGATGAAGTTGAGGTAGAAGCACAATTAGCGACTGCATAGGCACTGGAAGAATAAGAAGAACTGATGGGGGATACTGCATTGGAGACTGCATATGTAATAGGAATAATATGAGAATTGGGACTGGGTACCCTTCGTTCTTCTTCTTGCAATAAATTGATAATACCATCCAAGGAGGGCAACGGATCTTTCTCCTTTAAAACAGTAACAATCTGATGGAAATTATCAGGTAAACTTTTTAACAAAACGACTATGGGATCTTCTTCTGGTATTGGGGCTTTGACATAAAACAAGTTGAGTTTTAATACCCTTCAACTCGTTAACTAAAGATGTAATATTTTCATCAGCACACATAGCAAGAGAGTACAACTCCATCTTTAGACTCATCATTAAATACTTAGCTTTAACACCAAAAACCTTCTCTAGTTGTATCCAGGCAGTGTTGGCAGATTGCATGTCATCCAGATAATGAATAAAACCATCTTCGAGAGATGTCAGAATAATACCGAATGCTTGTTCGTCCTTGCATTGTTGCTCAAAAGATAACGCTCTGGTAATTGCAACGGATGTGCCTGCTTAGTCGGTGGCTGATAGCGGCTTGACGATGCTCCATAAGTTCTTGCGCATCAGATATCCCTTCATTTTGATTTGCCAGGTGTGGAAGTTGGATCTGTTGAATTTATCCACCTTTGATGCCATGTTCGATATGCCAAATGATAGCTTGGTCGTATTTGCTATGCTTGCAAAGGCAAGTAATGACCGTCGACCTTGGTTAATAGAATTTTGAATTGCTTTTTAACACATCAATGGATCCGTAGCATAAAATAACCAAACCTTCAACACCACTTTGAAGAGTCGGAAGCAATTGAATTTCATTTAATAGCCCATTTGTAGTAGCTTAAGCTTGAAAATAAGCCTCCAAAATCACTTGCTAATCTACTATGAGCACCGAGAATCGAGCACGAAGAGTGTGAATAGGCACTTGATTAAAGACAAAAGGGGTGGACACTTGAAATTAAGTGTGAAACTAACCAAAAAGATGGCAAGTTTTGTAGCAGAGCACCGTCAATGGCGAGATTTGCTTGCAGCGGGCTGTAGAGGCCAAATTGGCAAGGCTTACAGGGTCGAGACGTTGTCAGCATGCCAGAGCGACCACTTTGAGGTAGGCTTTGCTCGTTTTGATGCAGGTCGACAATCGACTCCTCTATTGTGCAAGGGGATGCTCCCATGACGCTTATCGAGCACAAGCCTCGAGGCTCTGATACCAGTGTTGAGAGCCGGTTATGGTGGGTGATGGCGTGGGTAGGCCATGGCGAGCTGCAGGTGCAGAAACGAGAGAGAGAGAGAGAGAGAGAGAGAGAGAGAGAGAGAGAGAGAGAGAGAGAGAGAGAGAGAGAGAGAGAGTCGATACTCAGCAAGAGGAGAAATAGGCTATTGTTGATTGTATTCCTTTTTTAAAAAAAAACTTACAATATATAGGAAAACTTGCCATGCAAACTAAAAAAGGAGCTCGAGTTCATATGCATGCTCTAGGCGGTGTTCCCACGGGCTTGGAAACCCAACAGAAACGATCAAATATAGGTACCTAAATGTACCTTGTGTTCTCCCATGTCACCTACTAAAGATCCATGTAGGCCAAATCCTATAACTCCAAAACAATTTGAAGACCATGGAAAGGGAAAGATCACAGAATGCTAGACACCCGTTCCAGTACCAAAGAAAGAACGATTTGTTCCACCTAGCTCAGGAACATGGAAGTCAAATAAAGCTTCCAGCTCTTCATGTAGTTTATCTACGGAAATACAAGCTTCGACAAAACCTCCACCTACCATTGTACAAATCCACACAAACAAAAAAGACTCTATACCTCGAATTATGAGTTCATCACTTGAAGCAACTTCTCAAGTAAGATCATGGGAGAGTACATTACCACCCTTACAGCTTGATGAATAACCTAAGGTGGAAAAATCCCATTTGTCAAAATCTTTGCCCATAATTACAACTTGGAATAGTTTGTTTCAAAAGGTGACGACAACTTTCCAAAAGGTATGATCTACCCAAGGAAGGAGGGAGTACTTACTAACAATCATTATTCGATTGCTTCCCTCTTAACCTTCCTCCCATACCCCTTAACTTCCAAACCTTAGGGAATGTATATATATATAGTCCTATACTAAAGCAAACAAAATTCAAAAAAACAAAAAAGAGGATGAAAACAGTAATTGATCAAGAGCAACTAGCAACAAGAGTGCACGCTATCGAACCCAACACATAGTCCAAATGCGCCATGTCACATCAAGCAGAACAAGAAACAAGCCTCATGTTTTAGAGACCTAACCAAATCTATTTGTGCTCTCAAAGATGGCTAGTTCACCAAAGGCATGCAATTTTATTTTTTATGAAAGGTACCCTTTTTATTTTTCTGAAGTGTTTCATATATGCTACCCTGTACTTTCTTGTGAATGGGATTTGGTAGAGAGACTTGCGTGTGAATTGTTTTTTGAGGAGTTAGAATGGATAATACGTCTATGGACTAATAGTGATCGATACCCACCAGTAACAAATGTTTCTCCAGTGGCACATGCCTATTCTTTTGCACAAGATGACTATCCATGCATAGCGAGATTCTTGATTAACATATGTGCACACAAAGATGATGAAGAATCTGAGGAAGACTATGGCCTCACTGACAATGATTTTGTTTATCTAGAAGATGAGGATAGATTCCTAGCATTAGGGATGCCATCCGATCTATATAATATCCTCTTCTCTTGATTCCATAAGTGATAACAGATAGGTCGATTACGGGTCTAGATTTTGTTTCAGCTTGTTTTCCAGGAGTTTTGGTCTTTTCACACTGACATGCGTCCTAGAGGTATATTGCCTTGTTGCTTGATATTGTTGTGTAGGACTTATATGGATCTCCATATAAGTGGCTTGATATTTTTGTGTAGGACTTATATGGATCTCCATCCACATGGCTGAGGACATCTGCTTTGACAAAATGAGTAACTCCATACCTCCAGGTGTACTTCTTTCCATGATTCATGCCGATGGATATTTATAATTGCTGATTGAGGTTTTCCATGGTTTGATTAAGTGCATTTAGTTATGTTTTGTTATCTACCATTATAGCTACATAAATTTGTCTTTGCTTAGGTTAATGAACTAAAGTTTAGTCTTATGGATGAGGTTAGGAGGCCGTGACTTTAGGTTATCTCATTTACTTGACCACTAGTCCTAGTTGGTAAAATTATCTCGGTGTTTGAGACCTTAGGAGTGTTTTAGGCATAGAGAATCTTGCTCACTTCAACAACGAAAGACGTTAATGAGAATACAAATGACATGGAAGAAAAAAGAAAAAGTACCACAAAGGTAAAATCTTAAGTTGGAAGAGAAATCCCGGCTTGATTTGGTCCCTCACTCACATGTATTGTCTATGGTACTAGAGCCCTTGAGGTTCCTAGTGTGGGCGCTTCTCTTTGAAAAGCAAAAAGCCCCGTACATAATACAAAATAAGCACACATAGCAAATTAATTTTGAATAAAAAAGAAGAAAAAAGACATGAAAAGGACTTCCATTAAGCTTAAAGTGAAAAATTCAAGCTCTTGTTTGGAGTTAATGTAAGAGTTAGTTGGCTAATCAAAGCTGAAAGACTCAATTGGGGAATCTTGCATTTAGATAATCTTCCTAACTTCTCTACTACTAGAGTAGTTGTTTTAACCTTAGCCATACCTACCTAATTGATAGATTTATCCATAAGCCCAAAACTCTTGATTGATAAATTTTATCAAAATGCAGTTTATTCGTCCTTAATGGCAGTGTAGCATTTCATAATTCTTTGCAATTACTCATGTCCTCATTCCCTCATGCTTTGTTTCCATATAGTTCCACTTGTATACTCTCACTGTAAATTTGTTGTGTAGACAATCTATCCCAAATGCTCTACCACCTCGAAGAATGAGCTTCACCTCACTAGCTTCCGAGGATGGAATCTACATCAGGAAGGGGGCTTGTTAACCCATGATGCCGCCATTATTCTTTTGTGCATATGTTTAGTCATGGGCCGGACTTGTCAATCCAAGAGGTTTATAGTAAAAGGTTGGTGATTGTCGACGAAAGACGCACCAAACCCATTTAGCAATGATTGACAAAATATGGGTGCTCGTATGTGAAAAGGATGGCAAGCCCTAGATACGGTTTTAAACTAGGGTTTTCAAGGGATTCTGAACGCACAAACTTTACTCTGGCTTCACCGAGAGAAAGAGAGAGAGAGAGAGAGAGAGAGAGAGAGAGCACGACGACACGGAGAAGAACGTCTGTGACGTGGAAGCTTCTTCTTCTCTGTGCCCACACGGAGTCCCTCGGCAGCGGCACTATAGAAGGTGAATGACACACCGTTGTGTGGACGTAGAGCTTGTTTGCATATGTTAGGTTGTGTGCTTGTAGCCCTTCAACTCACACACAACAAATAGCAAGTCCCTAGAAGTAAACAGCCGTAGACTCCGAGTTTCCACCATTACAAGGTAGCGATGATTAATAGGCATAACACCAATGTGTGGGACACTCAAGTAAAAGATGTACTGCTAGATATTCAAGGGTATCACACGTCCTCGAATATTCAAGTCATGAACATGTATCAGGTAGATGTGGTCCTTAGTCAGGGTGGTTATATAGTTTAGGATCTTCATTGAAACATAGCTATATAGTTTGGTGTTCGAATCCAATGGTGTGCACATGTTGTTGTTGGGAGAGAAGGATGTTCCTTCCTTGCCATACAGATGAAGCTTTTTTCTCAAGATGAAATAGAAGAACTCTTTTTGTGTTAACGTGTCATTTGACAATTACTCAAAGCTGCATGCTTCTCTCTCTTCTCTACTTCTCTCTCTCTCTCTCTCTCTCTCTCTCTCTCTCTAGAACAAGAATATGTTGCTAAGAAGTTTAAAGATTTATTAATGGTATACAAAGATGTATTCCCAGATCATTTGCCAACTTAGTTCCCACTGACACGTGTTGTGCAACATGGCATAGACATGGTTGTAGGTATAGTAAGCCCGTATGTAAACCACCCTACAGAATGAGTCATTCTGAGACTGCTTATGCAAAAAGTCAACTTGTTGACTATCTCAGTAGAGGATTTATACAACCCAGTTCTTCAACATGGGCCTATCCTATCTTGTTGGTGAAGAAAAAAGATGGTAGTTTGCAGATGTGCATAGATTATCGTGGACTGAATGCGGTTACTATTGAGAACAAGTATCCATTGATGAGTTATTTGATAAGCTCACCCATGCTCGTATCTTTAAGAAGATAGACTTGCGGTCAAGATATCATCAACTACATATTAGACTCCTTGATATCCCAAAAAATGCATTCTCAACAAGGTTTGGACACTATGAGTTTTCGTTATGCCCTTTGGGTTGACCATTGTCCCTGCAACTTTCATGACGCTTATGGATAGTGCCTTGAAACCATATATTGGTCAAGTTTGTTATCATTTTTCTCGATGATATTCTAGTGTATAGTGCCTCTGAGAAAGATCACTTACAACATCTAAATCAGATGTTTGAATTGTTATGGGGAAATAAGTTATATGCCAAAGAATCAAACTTTGATTTTATCAAGGAGGAAATTCACTACTTAGGGCATGCTATTTCAATTGGCATGCTACATATGGATAAATTCAAAGTGGATGCCATTAAAAGGTAGCCTTCTCCCCAAAATCTAAAAGAGTTACAAATTTTCTTGAGATTTGTAGGCTTCTATCGAAGGTTTGTTAAAAACTATGCTCATATTTTTGTTTTGATGACGGACCAACTGAAAGCAAAGGGAAAACCTTTTCAGTGGGGAGAAGCTCAATAGAAAAGTTTTTGTACTCTCAAGGACTCATTAGCTACAAGTCCTATTTTAGATATTGTGCATCCTTTGAAACTATTATATTAGAAACGAATGCTAATAGTTAGGCTATTGGTGTAGTCCTTCTATAGGAGGGAAGGCCAATTGCACTTGAAAGCAAGAAGCTTGATTTTGCACAACATAATTATTCTCCTTACAAAAAAGAACTCTATGCAATAGTGTTTGCTTTGAAAATGTGAATATGGAGCTCAGTTTGAGACTGTATTTGACCGTGAAAGTATAAAATGGTTTGCACATCAAACAAATTTGAAGGGTCGAAAGACCAGGTGGACTGAGATTCTTCAAGAGTATGATGCAAAGCTCCAATATCGTAAAGGATGATACAATGTGGCAGCTAATGCTCTTAGTCATATGTCGAAGATCAATTCTCTTCTTTTCACTAAGCTTCAAAATTGAGTTTCTCAAATCTCTCAAGGGAAAATATGAGCATGACGATGCATATGCCAAAGTGTGGCGCCATGTGAACATGAGGGATCCTTCTCACTCAAATGATGGTAGAGTGTCTTTAACCTCCACACCCAGTTCTCCTCTTTTGAGTAATGAGCTGAAGAGATGGAAGAAATTTTCCATAGATGATGGGTACCTATTTCCTTCACAAGGGGAGAGTTTGTGTACCGACGGACGCGAACATTCGGTGCCAAACTCTTTATAAATGTCATGACAGTCCTAGTGTAGGGCACCCAACATAAAGAAAACTTATGCACTTGTACATCGACAGTTTTACTGGCTAGCTTTACACAACTATGTTCAAGATTATGTCTTGCATTGCCAAAAGTGTCAAGTAATTAAAGTGGAGCATCTGAAAGCAGGATGTCTCTTGCATCCATTGGAGTTTTCTAATAGTAAACTGAAAGTATCTCTATGAATTTCATTGTGGTTTTACCAACCACTATACGAGGTCATGATTTGGTATGGGTTGTCATAGATGAGCTGAATGAATTTTGCAAGCTTATTCCAACAAAATTCACAATTTAAACCCTAGATTTATCCAACTTATTTTTTTACAATCTATACAGGTTGTATGGGTTGCCAAGTAATAATGTGAGTGATGTGATCCAAGTAGAACAACCATTTTTGGAGGTTTGTGTTGAAATGATTGGGTACACAACTGGACATCAGTATTGAAAATCATCCTAAATGGAAGATCAAACTGAATGTGTTAACCAAGTGCCAGAGGATATGCTACAAGCATACATTAGCAAAAAACAATCAGACTGGGAAGATCATATCCCTATTATCGAGTTTGCTTACAATAGTGCTAAGCATGTGACAACGGTTTTAGTCCTTTCATGCTTATGTATGGCTTTCAACCTAGGTTACTAGTTATGGTGGGGTTGGCGACTAAGAAGCTTCAATAGGTCAAATATTTTCTCCCAGACCACATGGAAATGTTGAGACTGGCTCATCAAAGTATCCGGCAAGCACAGGATCATTATAAAAAGTATGCTGATGAGAAACACTGGAAAGTTACCTTCATGGAAGGGGATCAGGTATTTTTGCGCGTGCCAGATCTTTCAAAAAGTCTGAAGACTAGGTCAACACCTAAATTATCTTCAAGATATTGTGGTCCTTTTAAGATACACAAGTGAGTTGGTGATATGGACTTTTGTATTGCCTACAAACTTTCATTACCTGTGCACTCTCGTATTCATCTGGTGTTTCATGTAAGTCGTTTACGTAAATGCTTACACAAGGATGACAATATTATTCACCAACATATTTTGGTTAATTTCATCGAACCTCTATAGCCGCATGAACCTGAGTGTATTCTCGATATCATGATCTACGCATGCATCATCATGCCCGTCAACAAGCATTAGTCAAGGAGAAAGACAGACATGAAGAAGGTGCCACTTGGGAAAACATTAGTGTTCTTAAGAAGATATTTCCCACTTTTGTTTTTGAGCTTCTCCAAGGGGGGAGTAATGTCAGGCCAAGGGCCAGATGCCAGAGGCCAGTCTCAATGGCTCAAGGGTGGCTATATAAATGCAGTGGATGGGTGCAGAGTAGAGGTTTAAACTCCTTCAGGTCTCAAAATTTATGGCTCATTCAATACATTATGGACATTTTAGTAGTGAACAACTTTTATGGGCAATAGTCATTTTATGTCCAAGCGGACAATTGTAATCATTATTGAGCATTTTATTGATAATTATAAACAAATATGTGCAAAAAGAATATGCTCACTTTGCATGGAGAGAGATTATACCTAGTGCTCCATGTTGATTCTCTCTCTCTCTCTCTCTCTCCCCCCCCCCCCCCCCCCCCCCCCCCCCCCCCCCCCCCAACACACACACACACACACACACACACACACATTACACGATACCTAAGAACCTGGTTAATATGCTGGTAACTTGCTACTCATGCAGAAATCGGTTGGACATACACTATCAGGCAAAGGAAGCAGTGGAGGAACAATGTGAATGCCCCGGAGAGTCTTCGGAGAACATCTTATGCCATACTTGTAGAAATTGTTCTTCATATAGTTGTATTCAAATATTGTTTGTAATGGAACATTCTATTTGGTGCCAAGGAATAAAAGGACTCGATGTCTTCGCACGTGAATTGGGCCTAATGGGTTCATGGCACAACACAATTTTAAAAGAATCTCACATGCTAAGAATTATGTAAAAGGTATTACTGCTAAACATAGTCTCTGAGCCGAGGCATGAGCATGGCTGTCTTGAAAGCACCGAATTCGGGTAGAGCTACTGAGGGGCATATAAACGCAGCGCGAACCATAGCAGGCACCTCATCTGCACCATTGCCTAATCGAGCACACACACCAAGCCTGCACCATCGCCCATCGAGCACACACACCACACCTGCACCATCACCCTTTGCACATACGCAGACATCAGCGCCCAAAAGCTGGTCCGAACATAAGGGAGTGGAGGAGACTCCGCGCATTGACATTTCCTGCAGAGGCATCTCCTAATGCTGAGGGAGGCAATGACGAGTTCACAGGTAGATCTCCACCTTGATCTATTGAGCTTAACACACCATACTTAACATATGGTGCACTGTCTTAATGCGCAAAGCTGAGGTATTAAACTCAGGGTTAATAAGGATGAATTTATATGAATAAATTCTACATAAAGGTAGCATATTTAAACATCTGGCTCATGCTGACCTGCATAACATCAAAGAGAGCGTGCACTAATCCGCATGGAAAAAAGGCATAAAACGGTTTTCAAAGCATACAACAATGTACTAACCCTTACTCGAGAATTCTGTTCTTTAAAAGCGTAAACTGTACTGATCTTTTCTGGTGCATGAGCGTAAACTGTACCGATCTTTAAAAGCGGAAACTGTACTGATCTTTACTCTGTATATCATTTGCAATATAGCTTTCGTACTAGGCATGAGCTGATGTAGTACTGGATTATTGAATATATTCAAGCAAGATGAACTGCTTAATTGGGAAATAGGGAAACTAAGACTTTGGGAACCTGTAACAGGAGCATTGAAGAGATAATGCATGCGTGATAACTTACATAATGTCTGGGTACTAAGAACGCTTTTTCAGTTTTTTCAGTTTTTTCAGTCTTTTAAAAATAAACACCCACTTAGTCACACAGATGCATATAGATGAATGTTGTCTGGTAGTTGATAACACTCAGTTGTGCGAACCTGAGCATATGAATGTGTACATGATGTAGTTTTGGAAGAGAATTAATATGGAAGTGGTCGCTTGTCGAGAACAAATGGCATAATAACTGTGGTTTTTTTTGAGAGATTGCTGAATCACATGTATGGCTGGACTTAAAGAATCCTTTCATGAATTTACTCTCTGATCCGGAAACATATCGTAGTGAATGAGCAAGCTGGCTTTGCTGGTCTGAGCAAAAATATAGGAGTAACTTGGTGGTTACATAACTCAATCTGAATAAGGAAATGCTTTTTGTGATTGAAACTGGATTATGCTTAACCAATCATTTGCAGGTATTGATAAAGGTAGTTTTTTTTGAAAGACATGCATATTAAGGTGTTTTTGGAAGGCAACTGGTTGCTTGTCAAGATAAGTAACGGGTGCTATTTGAGAGCAGGTTTGAATCACATACAGGAAGATAATTGGAATGTTTGAAACCTTGATACGGTTATGGTTTTTTTTTTGAAAATTGTTTAGAAAAACAAACAGAACTCTGGCAATTTTTTTTTTTTAAAACAATGATTGCCAACGCTCATGAAATGATTGCTTGTCTGATATAGGAACCAAACAAAGTAAGGCTGATTGCACGAATTAGGGTGAATAGTAACCCAGAGAACATGAAGGCAATTAATAAAAAGCTACAAATGGCAAGATTGGAGCTTAAATTACCTACAGTAGAACCCTATAGGACTAGGGAATACTTACCTAGGAAAGCAAAAGAGGTTTTTGAACTGACCAATGTAAAAAATCAAAATTCAAGATAATAGTAGGAGGTTATTCTAGGGGTGTGACAGCAATAACAAGTGGCAGAGGTCACTTGGTACCTGTCTGCAAAGTCTGTGAACTACAATATTGTGGTGTAAACTCGATGTGAACCCGAGGTAAACTTGATGTGAACTAAGATCGCGAAACGCCAGATCTACGCAATATGATGCTACCATTCTACATGCTTATCAAAACGCGTATAACAGCGTAGTGGTAATGCATTGGTCTTGGGACGGGGAGGTTGTGAGGTTGAATCCTACCCAATTTATTTTTTCCTCTCAATGAATCGACGGCCCAGGATCAGCAATGATCTGGGACCGTAGATCCCCTCTAAAAATTGAGGGTGTCGAATAGAGACGTCCCCCCCCCCCCCCCGGACCCTGACGAAATAGAAACTTTCCACCAAATTTTTGGCTTTCTAAAAGAAACCCTTAGTGTTGTGTTGGGTTAGGGAGACTTTCATAGTTTTCAGTGCATGATGGAAACTTACCTTTCATTTCACAGCCTGACATGTCTTTACTTTTCTTGGATTCTATTGTTTTAGAATGCTAAAGTGAAGCTTCACCTTGCATACTTTTACACACACACACTCACAAGTTTTTTTTGCATTCTATTGTTTTAGAATGCTAAAGTGAAGCTTCACCTTGCATAATTCACATGGCTTTACATTTCTTGCATTTTATTGCTTGATTCCAATCAGTGTTAATGTTCGAGAAAGTCTCTTTTATTAAGCGGCTGCTGATCAAGTTTTCTCCTCACAAAGAAGAAAATCGGAAATACTAGCAGAAATTTTGAGATTTACAAAATTTTTGGACGACTTTCTCACCTATCTCATCGGTTTTTCTTCCATTTACCATGGGTTACAACTAGCTAGTCTCGATTTTCAATCAGCTCAAGACTTAGTTGAGGCAATCCTTTCCCAAACACTGATACCTGTTTAATTCAACCTAACAATTTTATCACTTTCTTATTGTTCTCCTACTCCTCTACTCGCTCTACTTTTATTTTATTCATTGCTTCTTGAGATGCTCTCCGAAATTCCTTCTCTCTCCTCTCAAGTGAATGATTCACTACCCTCACAAAAGGGGAATGCGGATTCGAACCCCCACCTAACCAAGATTAACCTTCCAGATGCTCCCGTAACCACTTTAGCGAGCAAGTAAACTTTCTCTTTAGGGCCAATCATATCTTTAGAAAAATACAACTTTGCTTTCGTATCTGCCCGTCGCCCCTGCTTGCTGCGTCGTCGGACACACGCCATACGCCTCTCTCTCTCTCTCTCTCCGCCTCCGTGCGCTCTGTCGCCCAACACCCACCTTACACTCCCCCCTCTCTCTCTCCTCCGCTACGCCAGTCTCGCTATTCTGCACATCTGCCAAGATTCGCCTCGTACTTTTTTTTTCACAAATCGTTGCACCTACTGTTTTTGAAAGCCGTCGCGACCCTTTTACTTGTTGATTTACGAATTGACGTGGGTCGGCAAAAACTTCTTTTGTATAGGCAGTCGCTACTTGGCACACTGTGCGCGTGTAAATACAATTCTCCTCTTCTTCTCTTCTCTGTGCTGCGCTCGTAATGGGTTCACTAGGAGGCTTAGCTGCCGATGCGCCGCCCATACTGTACGTCAATGGCAAGCGCCGCATCTTGCCTCTTGACATCGCCCATCAAACTCTTCTGGAGTACCTGAGGGGTAAATTTTGAAATACCTCGCAATTTTCAAAGCTTGCTGAGTAGCTCGGGTTATTCCTTCACGCCTTGAAGCATGGAACACGCTAATGTTGTGCACTTAAATGCTTCTATATTCAGGTTTGGGACTGACTGGAACAAAGCTAGGATGCGGTGAGGGTGGTTGCGGGGCCTGCACAGTCATGATCTCTCACTTTGATCCTCACCAGAAGAGTTTAATGTAAGTACACTTGTTTAGAATAAAACAGTTTATTAAATAACTATGTGTGTGCATGCGTGCATGCACACACACACACACACACACACATATATACACACATATATACATACATACATGTATGTGTGTGTGTATATATATATGCATATATATAGATATAGAAAGATTGTTGCCTTTGTCCCATGGCTCTCTTTCTATAAGGAAGGGGTGGCGGAGTGGTTTAAAGCGTAGCACTGGAAATGCTATGTAGACTCTTGTTTACCGAGGGTTCGAATCCCTCTCCTTCCTTGCCATGAATATCAAGAACATTCGGAAACAATACTAACAAGTACCGGCGACCCGCAGTGGAATTGGAATCCATCCCCTCCCGATCTATCACTGAATCCATCGAGTCTTTTTTCCTTGGATGTATCGAGTCTATCTCTACCGGTTGGGGATGGAATTGCATGTGTTTATGTCGAGTAAAGATACGTGAATGGAGAACAAAGAAAATGGGGAGGCTTAATGAAATCCCCATCCCCGTGATAGGCGTTCAGTAGGTCCAATTTTTACAACATCGCTTTCTATTAGTTGCTATCAAATCAAAGCGGTTGTTTTTTGCCCTTTATTAAACTAGTAGCACAGGGAACATTTTTGGGGTTGGGCTTTTATCAATTTAACCCCCCCATGATTTTGTTACCTTGATCTAAGTCATAAGAGGAATGACAAACATACCTTGCCTCCAGGAAAGGAATTACTTCCACCAAGGAAGGATCATTAACTTCCATTAAAGCTGCTTACACACCTACGGATGATCTGACTAACCCAGACTCCGCTACGACGTTTGCACATTTAGATGCTACAACTGCGCTTTCCAGAGGCTTAGCAGCAAAAGGTATCTATTCGGTCATCAATCTGTTAGATTCAACCTCAACTGTATTGTAGCCTTGAATTATAAGTAAGAAGCATTATAATATAAGAGGGCATAATAGGTTAAGCAGACTTTGCAACGTTACACTTCGAGATATCATGGCTATTCTCGAACAGGACGAGTTATCAAAAAATGACGGTTTAACAGTAGCTAGAGCTGCCATTTTTGGTTCTGGAGAGAGGAGGCTTATTTGGTACTAGACTATCTGCTTTCAATAACTCAATACCCAGCTCTTGCAACGCGGTACGAATTAACCAGGCGAACCGGCCGAAAGTCGATGAAACAATTTAAAAAGCACCAAATTTGGCTGGCGGATGCCTTAGCACTAACCCAAAGAACAGAGTACTGCAGGGGAGTATCATTTCGCTCCCTCTATGTAATATCTACCCCCATAAGCTAGACATGTTCATTGATTAGATAATATAGCACTATCAAGGCCTGTAGGCTTCAAAAAAGGAGTAGGGCATATCTCTGTTTTAAGGCCAATTAGCCTATTATGAAACTTTTGGCCTTGCTTCGCTTCTCTTTTAGTAATTTTGTGCTGTAACCATTGTGGTTTGGTTGTGTTGCTGCTAACGCGTCAAAGATCCCTTATTCTAGAGATGACGGGATTAGGCCTATTAGGTCCAAAGTTGAATGCCACTAGTGGTGCTGATGGAATAAACTTACTATTTAAGAAAAACAATATCAGCGTGAATTTTTATGCCCATATCAGCATCTTCCGTAGAGTCACATGCCTTCAAGATGCGTGCACATGTGATTGCATCAGGAGAGAGGCCCTCGCTTTGCATCCGTTGGAAATAGCCTAGAGATTTTTGGTCCTGCTCTTGTTGTGCATATCCCGAATCAATGCACTCCAAGAGACGACGTGAAGATATTGGATAGCCAGCTAAGAAATGACAAAAATGCATTGCCTTTCTACTGGCGTGCATGTATCACGCTCTTTCATTATCTTGGCTCTTATTTCACTATTATACTCTCAAGGTATACATTTGTAGCCATGTGGGGTGCAACAGTCTCTTTTGTAGAGCCTTCATAAACTAGAATCCAATGCAAGCATGTCTTCTCAGCTCACATGACAAGGTAAAGCTTGTTAATCCAAAATTAAGTTTAACATGAAAATAAGTACTTACTGCCTTACCTCATTGTTGAGATGCATCAAAAGCTGACATGAAAAGTCCTTGAATGGGCTCATTGCATTTTGGGCATGTAATGCTATTTATGGTACGATGTCGGACCAAGCACTTGAAGTAGTAATCGAAGTGTAGGCAAGGAATGACCAGAACATCCCGAGGCTTTCCATTGTAAGCAAAGCAAAACTTCTGCCTCTTCTTTTCAAGCTTTTGCCTCTCCTATTGATGTTGCCTCTCCACTACTCGTCATGCAATCGAATCTTTCTCCTCCCTCCCTTTGTCACAAACGGGAGCAGGAGCGCACACGAATAATCAACAAGCTGAAAATAAATAAAATTTTGACTAAAAGAGTTGAGGGAGAAGATTGACACACTATTTGGGACCAGAAGATGGGTTGGTCCCCCCCTTAAAGAGAATCTTTATTATGGAGACTCTTTTTTACAAGCACAAGAACCGGAGTGACCCCTCCGTTCTATATCTTCCGACTTGAAGGTCATTTTTTCCCCTCGCGGGAATTCCTGAGAGACAAGCTCTCAATTCGGTTCCTAGAGCGAAAAAGCTCTACAGACTGTTCCCGATTCCGTCCCCGGAATTCTTTGAGCATAGACCGAGGCCTTATTGAGTACCTGCAAAAGCACAAACACGAAACAACAATTCATATGGCGAATGCACAATTGATACTTGTTGCTCCGAGTATGCGAATGCGAACTCCTATGTACTGGCTTCGCTCGTTCGCTTGCAGATTCTCCGCCGGGTAGAGTCTTGCTACTAGCGTTGGTACATCTCTGCAATTGAGAGAGAGCGGGTTGCTTTTATAGGCTCTCGCACCCGGTAGGAATAGGGCAGCCAGGTAGCGCAAGTGATAGGAGAGGCCTTGCGGCTGAATTTGGCCAACGGAACGGGGGGCGGGGGGGGAGAGAGAGAGAGAGAGAGAGAGAGAGAGAGAGAGAGAGAGAGAGATTGATTATATTTCAGCCTGGCAGCCAGCGCTGGGTTTTTGTTAAACCTTGCTTTTTATTTTAAGTGGGCGGCCGGTCACTTTTATTAAAAAAATGTGAACCTCGACAAAACTCCATAAAACGTAGTGAGCTGAAAATTGATGCTATGCAATCACATTCCAGGCATCTTGGGATGCAGTTCTCAGCCACAGATGCAATGCAAACACAGATTCCTCGCGGGAAAACATCTGCTCTTCCCAAAAAATGCTTGAAAATATTCCTCTTTTCAAAAAAAGCTTCTTAAAACCCATCTTTATTCTTGTGCTTGCGTCTCTATGCGTATTCCTTTTTCCAATTCGGGTTTCTTGCCAGACCAATGGAATATTCCCTTTTCGATGCTCTCATTTTTCATCACGTGACGCATCAGGACTATCCGTTTCTTGGTCTCTCCTACCGAACCAACGGTACAACCTCTTTGCGATGCTTGATGTCACCCATCATATGACACATTAGAGTTGTCCGTTCCTGATGGCTTTTAATAATTCCCGTATATCTACACTTCCTAACCTTACGGTTGAAGTGCACACATTTAAACATTCTAATTTCAATATAAAGAATTTACTCGGAAAAATAAGAAAATAATTCATTTAGCAACATCTCTCTGGCTTCTAAATGATTGTCCTCAAGTGTAGTGCTTGTACATATCCTTTCAGAATCTACGGATAAGATGCTAATTCTTGCTTGGTCATCCACTGAGCGTCCAAGGTAGAATAATTCTTAAACTTTACCGAATACTTTCGTTAATCTTTCTGGACTTGAGTGGCTGCTCCCGATGATGAATGTTCTGCTCCGATTGGAGTATTTCTTCCGTTTCCTCAACCTTAGGAGGTTCCTCGGCAATAGGTTGTCTTGGAGGCGGTCCCACATATGGCCGGAGTAAACTAACATGGAAAGCATTGTGTATCTTTCAATTAGAGGGTAAGTCTAATCGGAACGTCACATCGTTCACTTGGCTTTCCCTTCATGAGTCGCTTGTTTCTTTAGTCTTGCCTTCTCAAACTTAAGCAAGATTAATTGACCGGCTGTTAAGTCCAGATTCCTTCTGTGCTTGTCCGTAGCTTTCTTATGTTTTTCCTGAGAGCGTAAGATTGCTCTCTTAACTTACTTGTAGACCGTGTCCAAATCTTAGACAAACTCATCTGTTGCAAAAATCTTACCTTAGTGACAAGGATCGGTGGAAGCAAAGGCTTACCATAAAGAATTCCAAAAGGTGCTTTCCCCGTAGACGAATGTACGGTATTGTTATATGCGTACTCGACAAGGGGCAAATACTTCTCCGAGTCGGATCGTCTTTCTGACACATAAGATTTCAGCATATCCAACATTGTGGAATTAGCGATCTCACTCTGCCCATCCGTTTTAGGATGATATGCAAAAGAAAAATTCAACTTTGTGCCAAGATTATCAAACAAGGCACGCCAAAAGTTTCTTGTCATGCGAGGATCTCGATCACTCACAATAGACTTGGGCATCCCATGATGCTTAAATATCTATGCTAGAAGAATCCTAGCCATATGATCCGCTTTGATTGTTTTCTTGACTGGAATAAGGTGAGCTTGTTTGCTAAATCTATCCACAATGGTCCAGATCGTATCATTTCCAGTATGATTCTTTGGGAGGTCCATAATAAAATCCATGGCAATACTCTCCCAGGGTTGATCAAGCACTGGCAAAGGTTGGAGTAACGCAGGCGTCTTATGTTGATCGTACTTTACCTTTCGGCAAACCAAGCATTTCCTGACATATTGATCAATGTCTGCTTTAAGGCTTGGCCAAAAGAAATACCTTTCCAATGCTTAAGTCGTAGGGAGAATTCTACGATGACCCGCATAAGGCGAAGCATTTGCTTCTTACATGATTTTCTTCCTCAATGGTGCTGCCACACAAATTGCTTGGTGGTGGTAGAGGTAACCATCCCGAATGGAATAGGGATATTCATTCTCTCCGTTTTGTAACTTCCTCCACATGGAGGAGAAGTCGGGGTCGTTCGGATACAAACCTGGAAGTGATTTTAGTTCTTGATCATACACAGAAGTAACTGCATCAACCCTAGGCTGTCTAGACAATGCGTCCGTAGCCACATTCTTACTCCCAGCCGTATGAACATGGACAAAAAGTTAGCCCATCTCGTCTGCTTCTCAGATAATTTCCGTTGCGTAAGGAAATATCACAAACTCTGATGATCGGTTTGATCACAAAATCCGCTCCTAGAAGATATGCTTCTAGGTAGACAAGGCGTGAATCATAGCCATAAGTTCCTTCTTGTAGATCGAGGTATGCAATTCTGCATCCTTAAGCCGTCTACTTTCATAAGCCAGTGCGTGGGCTTCTTGGTTAAGCGCTGCACCGATGCAATCACGTGAAGCATCGCAGTGAACCTAGAATGGTTTCCTTAAGTCTGACACTATCAAAATAGGTCCATGGTTTAATAGATACTTTAGCCTATCAAAGGCACCTTGTTGTCTTGATCCCCATTTGAAAGGGATCTTCTTTGTTAGGTCATGGAGTGGTCTTGCTACTTGAGCAAAGCCTGCGATAAACCTCCGATAATAGGAACACAATCCCAAAAAGCTACGTACATCAATATTGTAGTGGGAGTTGGCCAATCCTATACAACCGGGATCTTTGCGGGATCCATACTCGCTTTGTTGTGTTAGACTATATGGCCGAGATAGTGTATCTCAGTGAGAAAGATGTCATGCGGACATGGCAACTGCTAACCTTAGTTGTTGGTTTCTTTTCGATGATTTTTTAATTTAATTTTTTGGACCCTCTTTTTGAAGTTGCAAATGGCCGGACATTGTATGGCCAGTGTGAAACGGCCAACGGCCAAGACTTTCACCCGTAGATAGGAAGGCCTTGTCGCCACGAGTTGGTCGGGCTGAGTGGCTATTTTCGGACTCAGCTCTAGTCTTTAACAAAGCGGCCCAGTAAGGCTCAAAAATAGGCGTCCTGCACACAAACGCATAAGAACTACTAAAACACATCTCACAAACGCAAGTTAGCCAATTTAGAAAATTTTTTCCCTTTTTTTTTGTAAGTCCACAATTCTCGGCTATTTTCGACTAGCTGTAGCTTCCAAATGGTTCAGAATTTGCCTGGGGCCGTCTCAAATGAATTCGTCCGTCTTGTCGCACTCTTCGATAGTCGTGTGATGCGAAAAATCAATATCCTGCTCAGTTTGGCCGAAAATTTCCCTGCAAGTTGACAATTTCTTTAAAAACAACGTAAAACAGTATTTTCTCACTTTTTCCTTAATTCGGAAATTCGTACAATCGGCCACGTTAGCAAGCAATGCAAAACTCGGAATTCTGTTTTTCTCTGCCACGTCATCAACTGGTTACGCTGCCTTTTGTGTGTGAGGGTTCAACTTTATTTTAATGCCTCTGTCACTTGGGCCCCATTGGACGGGGTCCCATATTTCATAAATCTAATCAACCCAAATGATTTTCTCATATTCAACTGATCATTTAATGTGGGAGAATAGACGGGAACAAGGGTTAGAATATAGACATGTGCTTACTGTCACAAGGCGGGCACCACGTGCCAATAGAAAAGAACAGACTGAACAACTTTAACCACTTCAAATAACAATTGAACTGAAATGGAGAGAGAGACGACACGCGACACGGAGTGGCGGAATTCCACCCCAGAGAGTATTGGTCCCAAACCTTGGCGCCCCTTTCGGTATTTCTTTATATTGCATCAACACAGTACAAGCCGGTACTCCATACTCTGCACCTTCGTACTGAAGCATGCCAGAGAATGAGCCCTAGCCTCATATTTAAAGGCCCTTGGCCTGAAAAGCAGTTTTAGTAAAAAGCCTTTAAAACTCAAAAGCTTCTGGTCCAAAAAGTAGTTTACATGAAAAACTTTCAAACTCAAAAGCTTATGGTCCAAAAAGCAATGCCAAAAGCTGCCAGCGTAATTTACGGAAATCCGTACAGCGTGCCACGTCATCATGTCAGTGCAATTTTCGGAATTTGTCTGCTGCCTTAGGGTTAGGGTTAGGGTTTCTGGCAGAAATTAGGGTTTGCAGGTTTTAGGGTTAGGGTTTTCAGAATTAGGGTTTGCAGCAATTAGGGTTTCTGGTGGAAATTAGGGTTTGCAGGTTTTAGGGTTAGGGTTTCAGCAATTAGGGTTTCTGGCAGAAATTAGGGTTAGGGTTTTTCTGCACTCGGGCAACCACGTCATCACTCTGTGACACTTCCTCTGTTGCTTGTTCTTCTTAGGGTTTAGGCCCCTCGGCCGGTAGCTCCGTTCTTTAGTAGGTCGACACGTCAGCAATTTGTCACACTTACGGGTCTATCTCAAGACGGGGCCAATGGTAAAGGGGTCCGAATGAGAGATGATCTGTCAAAGAGCAAGGCTAGCCAATGGAGCTTAAATCCTATAGGGTTAGCTTCATCAAAGACCTCCAAAGGTTAGTTAAAAGTCCTTTGACCTTAGGTAAGCTAGGGTCGAGCTTGATGTGGGAACCTTGCCCAAGCTTGAGGTGCTTGTCGTGCTTGATGACTAAGGTGCTTGAGGTGCTTGTTGACTAAGGTGCTTGAGGTGCTTGCCCACTAGGGAGCTTGAAGTGCTTGTCAGAACACTACCCAAGCTTGAGGTGCTTTGTCGTGCTTGCTGACTATGTGTTCCAAAAGTCAACATACTCCGTACTCATGAGGGGCGATGAGAGAAAAAAACACACACACACACACACACACACACACACAAGGTAAGCCCAAGCCTCAAGAGGCAGCAAGGACACATATCAAGCCCCTACCCATGTTGCCCTCATGGTGTGCCTAAAGCCTATTGGTTGGCCTCCCAAGGGGTCCAATGATAAATTAGTTAATTTAATTTATTGTTTTTGCATTTATCAAGTTCTCTCTCTCAAAGGGGACAGGGGGACACTTGTCCCAAAGCTACCCTTGTTGCTTGATGTCTCTTGCATGTGATTGGCTAGGCTTGGAGGGGTCCAATGAGCTTTAAGCATGAGACAAGGGGGGGTCGGCCAAAGAAAGAAGGGGGGTTGCTTGGGGGGTATACTCTCCCACACACATTCGCGCACTCATTGTGTGAAGTGCAAAGTGCAAGAGCTCCATCTCCTTGTAGAGAAGCTGAGAGCCTACACCAACACTCTTGGCTATGGAATGCAAATCTAATCAAGAGCCATGCTTCATGGCTTAAGCTTGCCATCTTCTCCATCTTCATTACGATGCTATTATGTATGCTAGCAAGAAGAGTGATGATAAATGGGGAACTATTTCTTTCTCCTATGAATGTTTCTTCTTCCTCTTTCCTATCCTCATTCCCCACTAGCTCTCTCCACCTTCGAAGGTGTTTGAGGCCTTGGCATAGTTAATGCTTTTTGCAAAGTTTATGTTATGCTCGTGATGCAGGAAGCTTTCCATCTTCATTGCATCGCCTATGTCACAAGGAACACAAAGATTGTATTGTACCAAGTCTCTCTTGATGGAAGAATCTATAATACAAATGCCTATTGGAGGGGGGACTGGCTCCACATAAATCCGGTCCTCAACTCTCTTGCAAAAGTATTGTTCATGCCAAGTTAACCAAGTACTATGATTATGTTTCTACCGTCAATTAAGTTCACCCTCTATGCTTTCAAAGTAGTTTCACAAAAATGTTCTCTCTAATTCTCTTAATTCCTCTATTCTCAAAGTTCATAGGTCATTTCCATTACATTGCTATCAGAGCATTTGGTTTCTCTTTTCTTGCTTAAGAAGAGAGGTCCTTAAGTAGCCTATTAATGGTTGATTTTGTTAGTTATATTAGGATAAGTGGAATTGGGACCTATTATCTATTATTGGAATCTATGTGGGATATGGTGCACACCTCGGGAGCTTTGGTTTTAATAATGGGGTCTTTTTAGACTTGCCTACAACTTTACCATTATTGAGTCATAAGAAGTCCGAAAGGAGCTATCCCTCGGCAATTCTGCAATATTAGACCCACTCCACTACTCTCTATAATTAAACAATTCGAGCCGTGGGTGTAGATACTTAAGTGCTGATTTTCAAAGGCTAAGAGAAGTAGCAAATAAGGTTTTGAATTGCCAAAGAATACACTAAGTAAACACACAAATTCTGTTAACATGGCCGACAATAAGCAAGAAAGTAGAATGAACATTGATAACTTTGATTTTGCACATGAAGGTGCTAATGATGTGTCATGTGCACATCTAACCCTTTGTGTACGTAGACAAGCTACTTTATGACATGGGTTCAATTCAGTTCAATTAGCTTAGATTAGGAAGTGATCTGGCACTTTTGTGAGTCTGTTCACAGACCGTGCATGTCCAAACACTTAGAGTAGATATATATACTCTTTTTGCACACAGTATGATCATCAAATTTCAGTCAGAACCTATCGGGAGCATTTTTACAGTGCATAGACCTATTTTTCCTATTTTAGCCAATTCACTTATTATTATTTTTAAGTGACTTTTGTTGGGAACTAGGTAGGGCCAATTTAGAAAGCAAGTATATAAGTAAACCTAGCGCTAGCACTTTTGGGCAGAAGAGGCAGCAGGAACCGCGTGTTCAACAGGCACCTTCTCAGCAGGACCCCCACAGGACACCTAGCGTTTTTGGAACAGATGACCCCTAGCGTTTCTGCATCAACACAACTAGCGTTTTCAGCAGAACAAGCCCAACGTTTTGCATTGCAGCAGCCTAGCGACAGAAGACCACAGATCAGCCCTAGCGTTAGCAGATTTGCATCGGGTACCACGTGCCAATAGAAAAGAACAGACTGGACAGACTTTTAGCACTTTAATAACAACTGAACTGAAAGAGAGAGACGTCACGCGACACGGAGTGGCGGAATTCCACCCCAGAGAGTATTGGCCCCAAACCTTGGCGCCCCTTTCGGTATTTCTTTATATGCATCAACAAAGTACAAGCACTCCAGATTCTGTACCTTCTCCAAGAAGCATGCCAGAGAATGAGCCCTAACCTCATATTTAAAGGCCCTTGGCCTGAAAAGCAGTTACAGTGAAAAGCCTTCAAAACTCAAAAGCTTCTAGTCCAAAACGCAATGCCAAAAGCTGCCAGCATAATTTACGGAAATCCGTACAGCCTGCCACGATACAGCCAACGCGAAACGCGGAAATCCGTACAGCCTGCCACGTCGTCAGCTTTGCGTGTGAGTCCTGCTTCATTTTAATCCCTTTATGTCACTGGGCCCCCCATTGGACGGGGTCTCCATAAGTTGGTAGTCTGTTACTTGTTCTTCTTAGGGTTTAGGCCCCTCGGCTAGCATCTGCAAGTTGGCTCCATTCTTTAGGCTTTGACACGTGAACAGTTTGTGACAGTCAACCCACAGTCCTTCTCCTTGTTACTCCGAAAGGGAAGAGAGGAAACAAAGGAAGAAAAGGGCAAGAAAGAGGTCACCCTCTTCTTCACCTTCCTCCTCTTCGGACGAAAGCTATGGCTACTCTCCTAGAGAATACAAGAGGGGAAGACATCGCAAATCTTACCTTGCATGGCGAAGGTCACAAAAGCTCAAGAAGTTCAAAGCAGGAAAGAGTATCTCTTCGCTTCACGGAGTCCTCCAAGCGACGCCATGTAGCTATGCACTTTCAGAAATTGGCTCGTCAATGGTTGGCTAGCCTTCGTGGCAACGGCGAAGCCCCAAAGACATGGAAAACTGTACAAGTTTCCATCATGAAGCAATTCCTTGCAAGCGATGCAAAGGACAAAGTGCTTACCAAATGACGAAGTTTGAAGCTTCTCTCCCATGAGTCTATCCAGAAATATGTGGACAAGTTTTGGGATTTACATTTCAAGACTACTGTCTTTCAAAAGATAGACTTTGCCGAGCAAAAGCAACAATTCTGTGCTGGATTACCTGAAGAGGTGGCCGAGTACGTCAACTCTCAACGGCCTGGTTCTATCACCGAAGTAATCCACCACACCATGGTTGCTTCACGCACAATTTCCAACAAGGGGCTAGACGAACAAGCCCATAAAAAACAAAGATAAAAGTGTTGCAAAAGGGAAAACCAATGCCCAAAATTTTTTCCAAGGCAATTACAACAACAACAACAACAATCGGTCCAAGGAGAAGGGAGGTTACAAAGGTAAAACAAACACTCTCCTGGAGAGCTTGAAGCTTTATGCAAGGACGATAAATGTTTTAAGTGTGGGGAGCAAGGACATGGCTATCATTCTTGCCCCAAGAGAAATGCCCGCAATGAGACTCCTAGAGCTTCCATCATCGAAGCTCCAAAAGAGGATGCTCATTGCAAAGGATCATCTCTCTCCTATGCTTGGGGAGCATGATGCCTTCATCTTGTTTGACCCGGGCTCTACTCACAACTTCATATCAACGGAGTTGGCCACCAAGTTGGGCATTCAAGCTTTCGAGATGGGAGATACTGTTACTACGGATACATCTTTCAAGGGACAGCAAGCCTCGGTTACTCCCTTGATTGGGAAGTTGAGGCTTCATGTCCAAAGCAACGTCGACAAATAAGACTTTTTTCTCTCCTCTCCAACATGAGGATGCTATCCTAGGGGCACTATGGTTCAACCGCATGGCTGCCAACATGAAGTTTCCTGAAAGGAGAATCTACTTCACCTACAGGGAAAAGAACATGTATATAGATGCTAGTGAGTTTGGTCGTACTATACCACTTGTAAATCCTCCTGCTTTTGATAAATCAATGAAGAGCTCAGTTTCTGTGTACATGATTTTTGTCAAAGAGTCCCTAAAAGGTCCTAATGTTTCATCAAATGTAAATGGTAGGAATCAAGAAGAGTTAGACTTGTCTAATTTTCTAAAAGGATTCCAAGATGTGTTCATCGATGATATCCCTATTGTTAGGTGCAACGGAATGAATGTTTGAACTTTGCTCAAGATGAGTGCTCCGAACTGTGCTCAAGGTTCCTTTTTGTTCTTATGGAAGGGAGAGCCTTCCGTTCTTATTGAGAGAGTGCAATGATCACAAACAAAGTGAATGGACACTGTGTGTGCAAGTGTATGAGACCGAGAGATAGAGAGAGAAGAGAATACGACACCAGAGACATTGTATAACCCTCCTCCGAAGGCCCCACTCTCATTGGCGAGAGTGGTCTACGATTGATTGCACAAACTCGTACAAAGTGGATGCATGTGACTGATGCAAGTCTAGGCTAGATCGATGACGACGACGGGGATGACGAGACCGACCTAAGGGCTGAAATCTGACGCTTATGAACTGCTGTCCAAAAACGCTGCTGGCTGAAATCTGCTACTGCTGAAAACGCTAGGAAAAATGCTGGTATCTGCTGATCTTTGTCGCTGAAAATCTGCTGCTATGAGGGCTGAAAACTGATGGTCCTTAGGGCTGAAAACTGTTGGTCTTTAGCGCTGAAAATCGCCATGCAATGGTAGGGCGATATGGGCTCCAAAAACGCTAGGCTGCAATTCAGGAAAACGCTAGAGGCTGGGATCTCTGGTGATGTTTGCTTGGAGCGAAAAACGCCAAAGCTGAGGTTATGCCGGCAATGGATCCTTGGAGAAAAACGCTAGCATGGGGAGTCTTCTGCTTGGAGGGAAATCGCCACCAAGGGGGTTCTTGCTGAGAAGTTGCTTGTTGAGCTATGGAGCTCCTACTGCCTCTTCTGCCAATTATTGCTAGTCCAGGTTTGCTTATATACAAACTTACTCAATTTGCCCTACCTACTTTCCAACAAAAGTCACTTAAAAATAATAAGTGAAAAATGTCAAAAATAGGGAAAATAGGCTAGATGCATTGAAAAATTCCCTTGAAGGATTCTGATGGATTCTTATGGGAATGCTTATGATCATGTTGTGTTCAACCAGAGGATATGCATCTACACTAAGTGTCTGGGCATGCACGGTCTGCGAACAGACTCACAAAAGTGCCGATCACTTCTAAATCTAGACTGACTGGATTGAGTGAACCCTTGTCGTGCTGTAGCTTGTCCACGGACACATACGGTTGGATGTGTCACGTGACATCCCCTCCTTTTCGAAGTGAGGTACTGGTACCGAACTGTATGGCGTCGAGGGAGATCGCCAATAGCATTCGGAATCTTGGAAGGGACTCTTCGTCGGTCCACTCTGATGTGTGGGTCGTGCGGTACTTGAACTTCATAAAGGTCTGTAACGCTTGCTTCTTTGGGCCGCGCCGAAAGCGATACAAAGTCTTCTGGGACTCCTTCGATGCTTCAACTTCGTCGAGAGTCATGCTTCTTTCTTTTTCAAGAGAATCTCCATGGTTGAAAATTCGTGAAACCATATCCAACACAAAACCATGAACATACCTATTCCATGTAAAGTGACTCGAAAAAATCTTGTCTTCCTCAAAGACTGTGCATGCAAAGTAGATAAACAAAGAGACGGTATAACCGGCCCGTACAATGTAGAGGGCGCTACTATTTCAATTACCTGTTAACTTTACACAGAGCACTGAGAAGGGAAGAGAACACAGTTGCGTCCAGCGACTAGAATGTCACTGCGCACACGAGACCGACACCCTGTAGGCCCCAAAGACTGGCGCCCCTTTCGGTATTTCTTTATTCAAATTAAGGTAGACGATCCGACCACTTAGCACAAGCTTTCACAAAGCTGTCCAAACCTGGCGAGGGCTGAAAATGCAGGTTTTTGACCGGATTTCGACAGCATAACGGCGCAAAAACCCCTGTAGGTCAAAAACACCTGTCTAGGACGGATTCCCTCGATATCTGGAAGCTTTCTGGTGAGCTGTCACAGAAATTCAGTGGGCTGTAATTCTCTGTTTTTCACTGGCGGGAGCCCAAAAGCCTGTACACGCATCCCAAGGTTCTCACGAGGCTCCCCCGATGTTCCCTTGCAGTTTAGGTGCGAAACCCTAAACCTGCAGAAAAACACAGCAGGCTGTAATTCCCTGTTTCGGATCGTTTTTAGCGGAGCGAACACGCCTACGCGTGTCCCAAGGTCTCCCGCACGCAATGGGACAGTTCCCCTGTGAATTGGACGAGTTTTCACGCAAGAAAACTCTCCAAACTCGCAATCTTTCGTGATGGAACTGTGCGTACCTGTGTGGGATTAGCAATTAGCTATTCCGGTTCCTGTTCAGAAGGCTCTTGCCTTTGCCAACGCGCATAAACCCCCAGAACTGTACATAGGTCAAATGAGAAGCCCACTAGTGGGGCATAACATACTGTACGTAGGGGAGAAAGAGAGCAGTATGTAGCGTGCGGGGCATCACTCCCGTCACCATACTGTGCATAGAGGGCAAGGTAAGCATTCCATAGCTTCTGTACTTGCTACAATCCACCTGAGGCTGAAAATGGGGCCCCCTTTGTTGATATGCAGCTCGTTTTTGCCTCCCAGAGTGGCAGAATCGCTCACAGGCTGACACGTCGCCTAGTTTCCGAGTTTGGGCTTTCCCTACTAAAAATATCTCAATTGGTGCGTCAGTTGACTTGGCAGCAGAGCAATAAAATGTTCCCCTTGTCATTCCAGAGCTAATGACGCGAACACATTTTCCGGTCAAAAATAGCAGTTCCCTAAATTTTAGGAGATGCTTCCATGGCATCCCTATCGGTCTTCTGACCATCATTGAAGATTACCATTTGACCAACATCTACAATGTGGGTTAATTTACTGGCCCCTTTCAACTTATAAAGTTGCAGTGACTTGACGAGTGGCCCAAATTCTAGTTTGGCGCACACGAGCTTCCATACTCATCAGAATTCAGTGCTAACTAGCCCGGGCAGTCCTTGTCTGACCGACCTAGATCCCCGATGTGAGAAACCCATTTGGCTGCAGCCGTTTCACACTGGCCATGCAATGTCCACTTGCACCTTTTCAAGGGTTTTGGGACAAACAAGTAAAAATAAAATAAATATATCTAATACTTATTTACGGAAGGCAACAGGAAAAATACACCTCCTGGTGACACACCCCACCCTTGAAATACTGCAAGCGACCTCGCTTGCATGCCAATAATCCATGCAGATATCTCCTGATATCACATATATTCTATGATGGGAATCCAAGATATACATGCTTCCGGAAATGTAGCGTTGGACGATTAAACAATCCCACCAACCTGGCTACGACACATATATCAAGCATAGAAGTCTTCTAGTGTACTCTTGAGCACAAACTTCTCTAGCTAAATTCTGTATGGAAAGAGTAGATACAATTGCTTAACTACTCTCTTGAGCATCAGGAACCATGCTCTTGCCTTGCTCCAAAAAGGTTGCATCAAGTCACTGTGGGTTCCATTTGAAAGGCTTCAAGATACAATTGCAATAGCTGAGGTGAATCAAGCAATTCAGACTCTTCCAACCATTTGGCATCTAATGATGGATAGTTCTTGAACTTCACCAAATAGCGTCTTGCAACCTTTCTTCTAACTTTTCTTTCTTTATGTGCCAATATCTGTTCAGGAACAAGGATTTCATCCAATTCTTCCACTTCGGGTTGTTCCTCATCAAGCATATTCTCTGGCACATCACCAACAAAGGGCCTTAGAAGGCTGACATGAAAAGCATTATGTATTTTCCAGCCTTCTGGTAGCTTTAACCTGTAAGCTACATCGCTCATCTTTTCTGAAATCTGAAAAGGACCATAATATCGCATACTGAGCTTAGGAAACAAGCGTTCCTTGCCTTTCCTTTTCCTTAACCTAGCCTTTTCAAAGCGCAAAAGCACCCAATTACCAAGTGAAAATACAAGTACGACGGTGACGATCAGCAGCTTTCTTTTGCTTAGCCTGAGTCTTCTCAAGAGCAATCTTTATCTTCCTGTATGTTTCATCCATATCTTGCACATACTTGTCTGCCTCAAAAATCTTGTCCTTAGTCTGCAAAATGGGCGGGACTTTCTTCCCTCCTTCCACTATCTCAAATGGTGCCTTTCCTGTTGACGTATGCACAGTGTTATTGTAAGCATATTCAACCAATGGAAGATGGTGTTCCCAAGTTGCGTTGTGCTCTGACACATAACATTTGAGCAGGTCCAGGACAGTAGAATTTGCCTCTTCTGACTGTCCATCAGTTTGCAGATGAAACGAAGAAGAGAACTTTAGCGTAGTGCCCATGTTCTCAAACAATGCCTTCCAGAAAAGACTCGTCATACGTGGATCCCTGTCACTGACAATTGACTGAGGCATCCCATGATATTTAAAGATATTGCTCATGAATATCTTGACCATGTGTTCTGGCTTTATCTTCTTCCTAACAGGAATGAAATGGGCCTGCTTACTGAACCTACAAATGATAGTCCAAATCCCATCATTTCCTGTTTGCGTCCTTGAAAGATCAAAGATAAAGTCCATTGCTATACTTTCCCATGGCCTATATGGGATCGGCAATGGCTGCAACAATCCCGGTTGCTTTTGTCTGTCAAATTTGACTTTTTGGCATACTTAGCATGATCTTACAATTGTGTCAACATCTTGACGCAAAGCTGGCCAATAGAAGAATGCCTCAACCCCTTTCACTGTCGCATCAATTCCACGATGCCTAGCATAAGGTGGAGCATGACTTTCCATCAAAATCTTTGGCCGTAACTGTTTAGTAACGCATAACTTTCCATGCATCATGAGAAAGTCATTCTTAAGCATATAGTGCTCATGATGTTGCCCATCAACAAGCTGGTCATAGATCCTTGCAAAATCTGAATCTTCAGCATATTGTGTCTTCATTTCGTCTAGTTCACAATGGTACGGAATTGACACTGCTGAAATTTGGGGCTTTCGTGACAACACATCAGCCACCACGTTCCTTTTCCCTTGCACATGCACAATCTGAAAATGGAACATTGACAAGATGTTTGCCCATCGCATGTGCTTCTCAGACAACTTCGTCTGTGTGAGAAAATATCGCAAGGTTTGATGATCCGTTTGGACAACAAAATCAGCCCCTAGCAGATATTGTTTCCAACTAGTGAGAGCATGAATTACTGCCAGCAATTCTTTCTCATAGACTTGCAAGTTCCTTTCAGTCTTCAAAAGAATTCTGCTCTCATATGCGACTACTCGGCCATTCTGCATTAAAACTGCACCAAGACTATGGCCACACGCATCACATTGAACCACAAAAGGTTTAGAAAGATCTGGCAAAATAATTATTGGATCTGAAGTCAGCTTCTCTTTCAAGTGTTTGAACGCTAAAATTTCCTTGGCTGTCCACTTGAAAGTAACTCCTTTTCCTTGCAGTGCATGGAGTGGAGAAGCAATCTCAGCAAAATTTCGGATGAACCTCCTGTAGTAGGAACATAAGCCTAGAAAGCTTCGAATGTCATGTACGGACTTCAAGTCTGGCCATGACCTAATTGCTTCCACTTTAGCGGGATCCATGCGTACCCCATCCTTTGAAACAATGTGCCCAAGGAAGTGAATTTCTTGCAAAAAGAACTCACTTTTCTTCGCATTGATGAGTAGCCTATTCTTGCGTAGCTCATTGAAAACTGCGGTCAAGTGATCCCTATGCTCCTCTTCAGACTTTGAGTAGACAATCATGTCATCAAAGAAGGTACCCACGAAGTTTCTATGTGGTCTAAAAATTCTGTCCATCATTCTATTAAATGTGGCAGGAGCATTTGTGAGACCAAATGGCATGACAAGAAACTCATAGAGACCAAATGTTGTCCTGAACGCAGTCTTATGGACATCTTCTGGTCTAATGCGTATCTGATGATACCCGCTCTTTAGGTCTATTCTTGTAAACAATGACGCTCCCTCAGGTCTCTCAGGAGGTAACTCCCCTGGCAAAGAGTCCGAAAAACAATCACTGAAACCACTCAAAAAAGTTGACCTATCTTTATCTAAGGTAGACAAATTAGATACAACTTGAGGTACTTCTTTTGCAAAGATCAAGTACGCAGAAAGATGATTCTTTATTACAGATGAAATAGCAAAAGCAGAAACAACTGGAACAGACTCGCCTTTAAGCTTTACATCAAGGACATGAGTCTTTCCTCTATGTACAAGGGTAATCTTTTTGTTGTAAGTATCCACCATAGCATGCAACCTGTAACACCATGGGATACCCAATAACACATCACAGCCCTCAAGCGGCATAATATGAAATTCTTCCGCATCCACATAGCTCTGAATGTGCAGACGAAGCTTTCCCAGAATGGGAGTAACAGGCTCTCAATGTCCTGGGCATGCCAAACCTGCTTCGCTTGTCATACCCATCTCCTCTGCACGAATGCCCAACTTTGATGCCAATTCTGGTGATATGAAATTTGCACGGGCTCCTGGATCAAAGAAAACCAGCACTGTCTGGTCTCTAACTTTGCCCCAAGCTCTGCACAGCTCCGTGGCATCTGTGTTTGGCTGATCTCCAACCAAATCTGGAACAAGTCCTGCACTCGGCTTTGGCTTCTTCCCTTTATGGTCTGACTTGTCATCCTTATCCTGTGACTTCTTCTGTGGGCACTCATTTGCAAAGTGTCCTTCCTGTTCACAAATTTAGCATTTCTTGGCCTCCCTAAGAGCTTTCCTTTCTTGAAAAGTTTTGCCAGAAAAATGCCTTTTTTGTCCTTGTCCTCGTTCCGAAGGAGATTTAGACTGCTTCTTGGACGTATCAGCTTCTTCAGTGGAGGGCTTCTTTGCAGGAGACTTAGAAGGCTTTGCTGCAACATTGCCCTTGGCTGAAAACTGTTTGCCCTGGGCCCCTTTCTTGTGGCTATTAAATCCATCGGAATCTCCCTTCGATAGATTGTTGGCCACTCTTGCATTCTCTATCAATTGAAACATATTCATGACAGTAGGCTTTTCTGCAGTAGGCCCTGATTTTCTTGGGTAATCCGCAACAGTACTTCTCAATTTGTTCTGACAAAGGCACAAACCTGTAAGAGGTGACTGGCAACAGTGCGGCCCAAAACTGTTTATTGTACTCTTCCAGATCCGCACACTGTTTAGCATTCAACTCGTGCCATTCCGTCATTACATCCACTTCAAAAGTGTTTGTCAACCATGCAGGCGCAAAAAGTTGTTTGAATTGGACCCACGTTGTTGGGGCTTGACCTTGGTTCAACAATGCGGTCCACCATTGAAGCGCATTCCCTTTCAAGAAAGTGGCAGCCTTGCGTATCTTTGAAGATTCCGTGAAGTTGCCTCCAGCATAAGCTGCATCGAACTGCTGTATGAAGGTCAAAGCCTTTAATTGGTCCTCAGTTCCTCTGAAAGTTTCAAACTTCACTTCCTGCCCACCTTCCTTGTAATCCTTAGGCTGACTCAAAGGAGCCACATTATCATAAACAGGTGCCTGTAGCAGTGGTGCTCCATGAGTGTTCATTCCAGCACTCGCATCAACTGTTTTCCCTGTCATATCTGCATTTTGTCGTATGGCTGCGAAAAACCAGCCATACCAAATTGTGTTCCAGGCACTCGAAACTGGCCATAGGCACCCTGAAAACCTGGTTGGACACCCATGTTCGCGTACATAGGGTTACCCATGCCTGTTTGCATTGTCCCGAACACATTCCCTGGCATATAACCTGTGGAAGGTCCAGCCATAGCTTGAAACACTGAACCACCTCCAAAATAACCAGGATAAGTATTAGGTAATGGAAGGTCTGACGCATAGCCTGTTCATTGCTCCCTTGACCATTCACAAACGGTTGCTGTCCAGCTAAAGCAAGTTGCTTTGGATCATTGGACACCGCTAGTTGCTCAACCACATGGGCTTTCCCTCGAGCATCACGAGTCCTCTGCGCATTGGAAATCTCCTTTTCCTGCAACGGCTCAGTCATTCCCTGTGTAGGAGGCTTAAAACCCTGTGTCGGAGCCTGTAAGAATTCCTGCATCCTTGGGTTGTTAGCCAACTGCTGAAACATGTCCATGCAGTAACGCAGTTGAGTTCTAAACAACCTGTCCTCTTCTTGAAGAGTTGAAGGAATTTTCTCTGTGCCATGTGAGGAAGATCCCTCTTCAGGTATTTGGTCTCTCTTCTCTGCCATATCGACAAGCTCTGTGTTGCTTTCACCCACAACAATCCACGCTGCACTTTTTGAAGAAAAAGTGACTATCCCGTCGATGGAACCATATAACCGGCCCGTACAACGTAGAGGGCGCTACTATTTCAATTACCTGTTAACTTTACATAGAGCACTGAGAAGGGAAGAGAACACAGTTGCGTCCAGCGACTAGAATGTCACTGCGCACACGAGACTGACACCCTGTAGGCCCCAAAGACTGGCGCCCCTTTCGGTATTTCTTTATTCAAATTAAGGTAGACGATCCGACCACTTAGCACAAGCTTCACAAAGCTGTCCAAACCTGGCGAGGGCTGAAAACGCAGGTTTTCGACCGGATTTCGACAGCATAAGGGCGCAAAAACCCTTGTAGGTCAAAAACACCTGTCTAGGACGGATTCCCTCGATATCTGGAAGCTTTCTGGTGAGCTGTCACAGAAATTCAGCGGGCTGTAATTCTCTGTTTTTCACTGGCGGGAGCCCAAAAGCCTGTACACGTATCCCAAGGCTCTCACGAGGCTCCCCCGATGTTCCCTTGCAGTTTAGGTGCGAAACCCTAAACCTGCAGAAAAACACAGCGGGCTGTAATTCCCTGTTTCGGATCGTTTTTAGCGGAGCGAACACGCCTACGCGTGTCCCAAGGTCTCCCGCGCGCAATGGGACAGTTCCCCTGTGAATTGGACGGGTTTTCACGCAAGAAAACTCTCCAAACTCGCAATCTTTCGTGATGGAACTGTGCGTACCTGTGGGGGATTAGCAATTAGCTATTCCGGTTCCTGTTCAGAAGGCTCTTGCCTTGGCAAACGCGCATAAACCCCCAGAACTGTACATAGGTCAAATGAGAAGCCCACTAGTGGGGCATAACATACTGTACGTAGGGGAGAAAGAGAGCAGTATGTAGCGTGCGGGGCATCACTCCCGTCACCATACTGTGCATAGAGGGCAAGGTAAGCATTCCATAGCTTCTGTACCTGCTACAATCCACCTGAGGCTGAAAATGGCGCCCCCTTTGTTGATATGCAGCTCGTTTTTGCCTCCCAGAGTGGCAGAATCGCTCACAGGCTAACACGTCGCCCAGTTTCCGAGCTTGGGCTTTCCGTGCTAAAAATATCTCAATTGGTGCGTCAGTTGACTTGGCAGCAGAGCAATAAAATGTTCCCCTTGTCATTCCAGAGTTAATGACGCGAACACATTTTCCGGTCAAAAATAGCAGTTCCCTAAATTTTAGGAGATGCTTCCATGGCGTCCCTATCGGTCTCCTGACCATCATTGAAGACTACCATTTGACCAACATCTACAATGTGGGTTAATTTACTGGCCCCTTTCAACTTATAAAGTTGCAGTGACTTGACGAGTGGCCCAAATTCTAGTTTGGCGCACACGAGCTTCCATACTCATCAGAATTCAGTGCTAACTGGCCCGGGCAGTCCCTGTCTAACCGACCTAGATCCCCGATGTGAGAAACCCATTTGGCTGCAGCCGTTTCACACTGGCCATGCAATGTCCACTTGCACCTTTTCAAGGGTTTTGGGACAAACAAGTAAAAATAAAATAAATATATCTAATACTTATTTACGGAAGGCAACAGGAAAAATACACCTCCCGGTGATAGACGGAGTGCCAAAGCGTTCACCACACACACGCAAACAATGAGATCGAATCTCTCTCTTTTGATCTAGAGCAATCAACTGTGGCAATTCACAACGGAAATGCCCATGCTTGGTGCTCATACTTTCATGTGCTCTTTCTACAGCTGTGTCGTACCAAGGAAGAGACATGGAATGTGACGTCCTTGAATGCATACTTTTCAGCTTTTCATGAGAAATCCGCATACATCCGTGCTCATGCATGAGTGAAACGTGCTCAACGTACATTATGTCATGCCTAGGAAAAGGGATCACATAAAGACGCTGACAAAAATACAGGAAACGATCACGAATGAAACACTCGAACAATACATGCGTATGAATCATGCGAACACATAATACTTCCTGTGAGGGTTCTTTGGACCGAGGCTCGAGAGCCAAGATCGGTTCTTCCTGAGGGGGTTCTTTGGACCTAGGCTCGAGAGCCAAGATCAATCCTTCGTGATTGATCGAATCTGCAACGAGATTAGCTTCACTAAGAAAAGCATCAACTAACTCATCATCCTTGTGAACAATCACGTCATCTTCATGCTTGTGAGAAATCACATCTTGATCATGCAAAGCATCATGCTCATCATTATCATCCAAATCATCATGCTTATCATTGTCATTCAAATCATCATGCAAATCATTGTCATTCAAATTATCATGCAAATTCTGTGTGTCATGCTTGGGAGAAGAAGAGACTGAGAGAGTCTCCGTCTCCTGAATCTCTTGCATCTGTGCCTGCATTTGAGAAAAGAGTCGCAAGAACTCTTGCATGTGTCGGTCGCTCTGTTCTTGTCTTGCTTTGGATGCCTTTCTTTCTGCTTCTCTTTTTGCTTTGCTTTCTGCGTGTCTGCGATCCATTTCTACTTTTCTTTCTGCGTGTCTGTGAGCCATTTCTGCTTTTCTTTCTGCGTGTCTTGCTTCACGTTCTAACTTCCTTTCCATAAACAATTGCTCCAACTCCTCCATAGGAGTTAGTGCAATCCTTGGCGTAGATGGGGAAGGGGGAGAGTCGGAAAAACCTCCTGGTGGGGAAAATTCTTCTTCGCCTCTCTCATGCTCATCACCTCCAAGCAAAGTATCCATTCCACTTCGAGTGATGACCATCCACCGAAGTCTTGGGTTCTTGTGGTCTTGAGTTCTTAAGTTCACTAGGAACTTGGGTTCTTGGGGGTCTTGGTTCTTGGGGTTCTTGAGTTCTTGAGGTTCTTGCGGGTCTTAAGGGTCTTGCGGTTCTTCTTTCTCTTGCAATCTGTGTTAGAGAAGGATCTTCTCTTCACTCGAGTTCTGCTCTTTTCCGTGGGCGCACCCCTTGGCGGCCTTGAGCTCACACCAAGGTTGCTTTTTCCCACCTCACGTCGATTGGCCTGACGCTAAGTGCACGGTCCGCTCTCAATGAGTGAAAAGAGGCACAAGGGGAGGTTGAACAAGCCCTTCTTTCCTGGGATTCCTGTCACTCTTCAAAAACACGATTAGGAATCGACACGCCCAAGCAAACTTGGGTTTGTGCGACCTCAACAAGCAAAAAAAAAAAGTGTGGTTCTTGTGGTTCTTTCCTTGAGTGATACAGAACACTGCCAAAGCTTTGATACCAATGTTAGGTGCGGCGGAATGAATGTTTGAACTCTGCTCAAGATGAGTGCTCTGAACTGTGCTCAAGGTTCCTTTTTGTTCTTGTGGAAGGGAGAGCCTTCCGTTCTTATTGAGAGAGTGCAATGATCACAAACAAAGTGAATGGACACTGTGCGTGCAAGTGTATGAGACTGAGAGATAGAGAGAGAAGAGAATACGGCACGAGAGACGTTGTAAAACCCTCCTCCGAAGGCCCCACTCTCGTTGGCGAGAGTGGTCTACGATTGATTGCACAAACTCGTACAAAGTGGATGCATGTGATTGATGCAAGTCTAGGCTAGATCGACGACGACGACGGGGATGACGAGACCGACCTAAGGGCTGAAATCTGACGCTTATGAACTGCTGTCCGAAAACGCTGCTGGCTGAAATGTGCTACTGTTGAAAACGCTAGGAGAAACGCTGGTATCTGCTGATCTTTGTCGCTGAAAATCTGCCGCTATGAGGGCTGAAAACTGTTGGTCTTTAGGGCTGAAAATCGCCATGCAATGGAAAGGCGATATGGGCTCCAAAAACGCTAGGCTGCAATTCTGGAAAACGCTAGAGGCTGGGATCTTTGGCGATGTTTGCTTGGAGGGAAAAACGCCAAAGCTGAGGTTATGCCGGCGATGGATCCTTGGAGAAAAACGCTAGCATGGGGAGTCATTCTGCTTGGAGGGAAATCGCCACCAAGGGGGTTCTTGCTGAGAAGTTGCCTCTTGAGTATGGAGCTCCTACTGCCTCTTCTGCCAATTAGTGCTAGTCTAGGTTTTCTTATATACAAACTTACTCAATTTTCCCTACCTACTTTCCAACAAAAGTTACTCAAAAATAATAAGTGAACTAGTCTTGCTTGGTGGGCCTTTCTATATAACATCTATAGAATATAACATGACATATGTAAATTGACATTTAGCATCTAGAACTGAACGGAATAAGAGAATGAGTAATTCTCATGGATAGCTTGTCTATAATTATAATGTCTGCCTCTCTTACGTCCAAATATCGCTCATTGGTCTTATGAATAGAGAGGGGATACTGTTGATTCGTGGTTAGTATCTTGGATTGGTAATAGACTATAGATTCAATGTTGCTAAGTCTCGTTGTTGTCGCTAAGATGGAAAAGCGCCCAGCAGTAGTACAAAAGCGAGGGCAACAAGAGTGTCTATTTCATTTTTCTTATGACCTCGAAAATCACTATATATGTGAGGTATGCCGCTCTGCAGGAGGGACATATTTTTAGATTGTGAGCAAAGATATCACATTGCATGCTCCAATCTTTATACAATGCAATAATTTCAAACCATGACCTAGCATATGGACGATAAGCTAGCTTCAAGTTGGTTGCAGTTTTCTCCCTAGCTTATTAACGATTAGATTGTAATCTTCTAGGTCTTGAAAACTTCAAACTTATACCTAGTACGGGAGAAACAAGGACATGTATAATACGGAATCAATTATTTAGAGCTAAAGTAATAATGCACAAGGTGAATTCATTATTGTGATACACCACATGCATTCTACTTGTGTATTCACTATTGTAATACATCACATGCATTGGCTAGCAACCGTATGCCAAGAGTAGCGTGTGTAAGCAACATGTGCAAATGTTGATTGACATCGAGTGTATAGTTTTGAAATGAGATCCAAATAAATTGAAGAAAATGAGGTAATGCAGAAAATTCTAAAACAAGCAAATAGATAAATCATGAACGAAATGCAACAATAGATGAGGTGCTTTACTGACCTGCAATGTTGTACTGATGCTTTTCGATTGTCCAATCAACAGGACGCTATTTGAGTCAAGCTACAAAAAGCAATGTGAATAGTTAAACATATCATCGTGCAATGAAACGTCACAGATTGAAAGTGCAAAGTATACAGTGCACGTCATACATAGGTGTCATACAAAAGTATGGTGGAGAGCTGGCACTGTGGTCTCTCCAAAAAATTATAAGAAACGGAAGCGGTGCCCTGCCCCGTAGCGTTTATGTGTTGCGCCAAGCAAACGCATGCGCATGGAAATTGGATGCAAATAACGGACCTTACAGTGTTGTCGAGTTGGAGTTGCGCTTGTGTAATTGGAACGTACAGTGTTGTGAATATATGTCCTCCCTGCCATACACAAAACACTCAGATGTAACTTTATGTTCTATGTCCTTTGATCAATATTACTATCTGTGTGTGTGTGTGTGTGTGTGTGTGTGTGTGTGTTGTAAGCTGCTTCGGTCATCAATTATGTCTTCTTCCCTCCTTGTTGGCTAACCCGAGTTATGTATCGTGCTTCCTAACTACACATGATAATGGGCATCTTGAGGTTGGCATCCCCATAGCGGAAGGCACTATATTCAATCCGCTCGTCAATAATCAAAATACGCATCTGGTGAACTACTATCACATGATGCTCATGGGCATTAGTATGGGTGGCGTTCCACTCGATATCATTCACCAATGCCTTTTCCCTCGACATTGAGTTGTCTGCCACTAATCCCGTCACACTCTCTGCTAAAAGTGCAAGCAACTAACCATCATAAGCTTCGGTGTGTCGATCGATCTTGCCAAGCTTTTCTGCCCTCATATTCACTTCGATGATTACTCTTTCTATTTCTTCGGCCTCTCTTCCGTCTACATCACCAACAACCTGATAGCATCAAAAGGAAAATGTGTTGAACGGGTCTGCTAAGGCAATGAGTTTTGGTGATTCAACTCTAGATTAGGCCAATTGATCATCGATTGAAATCTGATATCTTTTGTTTCAGTATCACTAGAACAGACCAGTGCCATGGATTGATCGCACAAAATATTAATCTTTGAGAGTGCTCATCATGTCCAGCTTGTACTACCATACTCAGCTCGTTTCTGCAGGCGCAACTCGCTCCAACTATAGCTCATGCAGATTCAACAACCCTGTGCCCTCGGCCATCCTTCAATGTTCATGGAAATAATATTTTGCAGCAAGTCCCCATGCGTAATTCTAAAGATTCACACCAATTCTTTTCCGCGATGTTTGTCCGTGCATCAGCAAGCCGGGCAGAACCGTAAAGGAGTACTGGAGACCTTTCAAACGTGGTTATATTTGCAGACCATCAAGATGGAGGGTACTTCGGATGCTTGCAACGTTTTTTTTTGCAACGCTTGCTCTGAAGGAGGTGGCCATGGCGCTGATGCAATGGATGTAGAACTGCCCTACGTCGGAGCCCGTGAGCAGCATCGAGATGCAAATGCTGGGGCCACCGAAAGTTGGCTCGGCCTCATGAAGCGCCCATGGCTTGCAGGCAAAGAAGGCGGAGGTTTTATCGAGAGATGAAGTCTTCAGGCAGCTTTTCACCGAACCTTGAAACAGCTTAATGACAGTCGATTGAGGTCCAAGCTAATGGCCTAGATCAAGCCAAGCGGCCAACTGTGGGCTGAACTGCCTCATCGTCGTTAGTCCTGAATTGCGACTTCAGAATCAGAACGATGCAGCACAAGTAATAATAATAAAAAAGCAGCGCTTTCTTTGTAGGCTCCTGGCCATGCGATTAGAGTTGTGGGCAACGGCTTCGATCATGCCAAGTGGCCACTCGTGGGCTCAAAGATCCAGAAAAGGACCTTTGGCTCACCAAGTAAAAATGTCAAAAATAGGGAAAATAGGCTAGATGCACTAAAAAATTCCCCTGAAGGATTCTGATGGGAATGCTTATGATCATGTTGTGTGCAACCAGAGGATATGCATCTACACTCAGTGTCTAGGCATGCACGGTCTGCGAACAGACTCACAAAAGTGCCAGATCACTTCTAAATCTAGAGTGACTGGACTGACTGAACCCTTGTCGTGCTGTAGCTTGTCCACGGACACATAGGGTTAGATGTGTCACGTTACACCTATGGACTTACCTCCAAAACGACGGGATGATGACCATTGAATTGAGCTCCTACCAGGAAGCTCACCGCCTAACAAGGCTCCTCATCGAGTTTTCCAAGCTCAACAAGAGGAGATCATGAGGCAAGTATAAGAATTGATTGACAAAGAGATGGTGAGGCCTAGCTCCTCTCCCTTTTGTTCTCCAGTCCTTTTAGTGCAAAAGAAAGATGGTACATACCGTATGTGTATTTCCCGTGCCTCGAGTAGAAGATCTGTTTGATAAGCTACAAGGCTCTACCTACTTCAGTAGGATTGACCTTAAAAGTGGCTATCATGAAATAAGGATTGTTGTTGAAGATATCCTAAAGACCGCGTTTCGTACAGTGTTTTGTCTCTATGAATATCTAGTCATGCCTTTTGGCTTGACTAATGCACCAACCACGTTCAATCGTCTAATGGAAAAAATCTTTAGACCCTATCGCAAATTCACTATAGTGTTCTTTGATGATTTCATCATCTACTCCGAGTCCTTGGAGCCAAGTCCTTGGAGGAACACAAGCAACATCTCCAAGTGATTTTTCAAGCATTAAGGGAGAACAAGCTTTTTCTCAACCTAAAGAAAAGCGAATTTTTCCTTCAAGAGATTCAATACTTAGATCATATTATCTCTCAAGATGGTATCTGAATGGATCCATCAAAGTTGGAGGTAATAAAAGAATGGCCTAATCCAAGGAATCTACATGAGCTAAGAAGCTTTATTGGTATGTGTGCCATCTTGGAAAGATGTTGTAGGGTAACAAGGGATCCTCTACCCGCTAAGAAACATTGACTAATGACTAAGACTTTATCTCTTCTACCTCATAGTCGAGGACGACTATGATTTCAAAAGAGAGGTAACGTCATAAAATCTAACCAACCCAAATGATTTTCTCATATTAAACTGATCATTTAATGTGGGAGAATAGACGGTAACAAGGGTTAGAATATAGACATGTGCTTACGGGTCTATCTCAACACGGGGCCAATGGTAAAAGGATCCAAATGAGAGATGATCTATCAAAGAGCAAGGCTAGCCAATGGAGCTTAAAGACCTTAGGGTTAGTTTCATTGAAGACCTCCAAAGGTTAGTGTTAAAAGTCCTTTGACCTTAGGTAAGCTAGGGCCGAGCTTGAGGTGGGAAAAACTTGCCCAAGCTTGAGGTGCTTGTCGTGCTTGATGACTAAGGTGCTTGAGGTGCTTGTCGTGCTTGATGACTAAGGTGCTTGAGGTGCTTGTGGGAACACTACCCAAGCTTGAGGTGCTTTGTCGTGCTTGCTGACTAAGGTGCTTGTGTTCCAAAAGTAAACATACTTCCTACCCATGAGGGGGCGAGCCCTAAAGCTAGGGGGATGAGAGAACGAACACACACACACACACACACACACACACACACACACACACACACACAAGGTAAGCCCAAGCCTCAAGAGGCAGCAAGGACACATGTCAAGCCCCTACCCATGTTGCCCTCATGGTGTGCCTAAAGCCTATTGGTTGGCCTCCCAAGGGGTCCAATGATAAATCAGTTAATTTAATTAATTGTTTTTGCATTTCTCAAGTCCTTTCTCTCAAAGGGGAAAGGGGGACTCATGTCCCAAGGCTACCCTTGTTACTTGATATGCCTCTTGCATGTGATTGGCTAGGCCTGGAAGGGTCCAATGAGCTTCAAGCATGAGCTACAAGGGGGGGTTGACCAAAGCAAGAAGGAGGGGTTGCTTGGGGATTATACTCTCCCACACATACTCACACCCACTCTCATTGTGTGAAGTGCAAAGTGCAAGAGCTCCATCTCCTTCTCCAAGCTAGTAGAGAAGTTGAGAGCCTACACCAATACTCTTGGCTATGGAATGCAAATCCAACCAGGGTCCAAGAGCCATGCTTCAATGCTTAAGCTTGCCATCTTCTCCATCTTCATTACTATGCTATTATGTATGCTAGCAAGAAGAGTGATGATAAGTGAGGAACTATTTCTTTCTCCTATGAATGTTTCTTCTTTCTCTCCTATCCTCATTCCCCGCTATCTCTCTCCACCATCGAAGGTGTTTGAGGCCTTGGGACTGAGGCTTGGGATAGTTAAGTGCTTTTTGCAAAGTTTATGTTATGCTTGTGATGCATGAAGCTTTCCATCTTCATTGCATCACCTATGTCACAATGAACATAAAGATTGTATTGTACCAAGTCTCTCTTGATGGGAGAATCTATAATACAAATGCCTATTGGAGGGGGGACCGGCTCTACATAAATCTGGTCCTTAACTGTTGTCACGTTCTCTAAAAACTCTCTCTTGCAAAAGTATTATTCATGCTAAGTTAACTAAGTACTATGATTATGTTGCTACCGTCAATTAAGTTCACCCTCTATGCTTTCAAAGTAGTCTCACAAAAATGTTCTCTCTAATTCTCTTAATTTCGCCTTTCTTAAAGCTCATAGGCCATTCCTATTACACCATAAGCTGGTGGGTACTTCTCCCGCTTCTTCTTCTTCTACTGCTTCTGCTTCTTAGGGTTTAGGCCCCTCAGCCGTGATCTGAAAACTTGACACGTCAGCAGTTTGTGACAACTGGAGAGCAGTAAGGCGAAGTACTTGGTCGTACTCGACCTTTTTCCAGAAGCTCGTTGACTTGCTTCAAAATTTCCTCTTGCTGAGCAAGACTAACCTGGTAAGGGGGTTGGTTTGGGGGAGAGCTACTCAGTATGAGATCAATGCGATGATCTTCCGGACGTTCCGGAGGTAGCTTGTCCGGCAGAGTATCGATGAAACAATCTTTATACTTTTCAAGAAATTGAAAACGTTTAATTTTCAAAGTAGAGAGTGAAGCCTCATTAGTTTTGTCTCTTTCTCGTGCGAAAATCAAGTAAGCAAAAACACACTTCTTTAATTTCCTTTGTTTTGGAGATATGGCTTATAATAGGGAATAGCCAATCCCTTGCATCAGCAAAATTTTTGATGTTCTTGCCCTCATGCTCAAAGGCGAGGGCCTTTTCTACATAATCTGGGATTGGTCGCATATGGTAGTGCCATGGCATACCTAAGATGATATCACATCCCTCGATGGGTGCAATCAAAAAGCATTCGCAATCCTTGTACTCGCTGATCCGAAGATTGAGATGTCCTTGTACGGGAGTTGCATTGGTGGTCAACAATGTCGATCCGGAGGTGACTGGAGTTCCAAGCTGAGACGGTGTGAGGCCCAAGCGTTCTGCAGTGTCTAGTGAGTTGTCCGTCAATCCAAGGTCGTAGAGGATCAACACCCGTTGGTTATTCACGGATCCCCAGCCTTTAAGGAGTTGACGCTTTCCTTTTTTGGTTTTTGTATTCCCTTTCATATCAGGAATGGAATTCAAGCTCGGTGGAGTGGGTTCCTTCTTCGACTGTTCTTGTTCCTACCGTTGCTGCCGAACAGGGCAGTCGGGCTTCATGTGTCCTTTCTCACCACAGTAGAAGCACCTTCCTTGTTCTTTGAAGGTCTGTACTTGGTTCGGCGTGAGATACTTGAGTCATCTTTGACTCTAGACAACTTCTTTGCTCTCATTGAACATGGCGATAGTGCGCTCTCACGAAACCTCTGCCTAAATGTCTCTTTTGATTTAGGCGGGGTTTAATAAATATCATCTTCCCCGAGGTCAGCTAATTGGTCCATCCTCAGAACCAGCTCCTGCTGAGAACCTGCTCAGTGCTGCAGCATCTGCTCGCGCTCAGGAAGAACCCAATCCTCTTATCGTGTGTCTTACTGCCCTTGTGTAGGTTCACTGAACAGTTCCTCGCGATGGAAACTCTAGGAACTAAGAAGGGTGTTGCGAGTACTGTGATTCTGCGATACTGAAGTTACTGATGGCTGAAGACGGAAGGTATGGTAGGCTGAAATCTGAAGGTACTGTGGGCTATAATCTGTAGGTACTGCAAGCGGAAATCGCAGGCACTTCTATGCTGAAAACGCAGGTACTTGTATTCTGCTGGCTGTCTCGACGGAGCCCACGCAATGAGAGGCTCAAAAGAAACTCCAAGCAGTAAGTAGCGCAATTCTGCAAAAAGCCCTTCTCCAGTTGAAAATTGTCGATGTGAAAATTGATGTGTGTTTAGGGTTTCGGGCAGCAGGCTGTCGCCCGATTAGGGTTTTTGTGTTATGCACTCTGTTTTACAAGCCCTGCAAGTTGCCTTTCGTGCCAGCATTGGTGACCTATTCCTTCATGTTGCTGCTCGCTGCTGTGTAACAACGCGAGCTGCTCGTGGCTCTGTCCACTAATTTACCTTTGGTAGAAGTGGGCTCTGAAGTCTGGTGTAAAGCATGCTCATCTGGCTGCTGAGTCCTTGCTCTAAAGAAGTCAGTGATCTCCCTCTGTGAATGTCTCCCACTACTTGGTCACCTCAAGAGACTTTCCCTGTGTTAGCGCAACTCTAACAAAAACAACCCGAGTCATCTCTGAACCTGAGATCTCATGACTCTAGCCAACGGTCCAAATCCCTCTCTGAATAGACAATGAAAGCAGCCTCGTATCTCATAGTATACCGGACAATGACAAATGTGATGTAATTCTTTCTTTGGCTCTATATGACACAACTGGCATCTCCTGGCTTCTGCTGGTACTCTCCTAAATCTGCCAGTCTTAAATCTCTAGCTGATGCGATGATGTGCGGTGTGCGCTTCTGACCTATAGCACATCGTATCCCATAGGATAAATGAGTGTCTGTATAAGCCGGTTTGATCACATATCCATCCTCTGTTAGTTGGAGGAGATGCTCTTTATAGAAATCCATCTTTGTGCACAACTCTTGTACTGGCTGTATCCATGTGCTTTTGGTATCTAGTTGAATCAAATCCTGACATAGAAGTTTAGTGGTCTCTGTCCGTGTGAGAGAAAGGGAGGGTGCATCCAAGGAGCACTGGAATGGAGGCAGTCTATCCATGCTGAAGCCTTGTGATTGAAACCATGATGTCATCTACCCATACCAACATGCTGTGTCCCCTTGTAGTGCTAGTTGTCGAGATGACTCAAGGACTAGCCGTCCTTGGGAAGGTGACGCCGACAACCTGTAGGCCCCAAAACCTAGTGCCCCTTTCGGCATTTCTTTATTCCTTTAGAGGGTAAAGTTACAAAACTAGAGTCCTATGGATCTTCACCTGTATCCAACTAGATCACACTTGTGTTGGGAAAATTTCGGCAGCATAACGGCCCCAAAACTCGCCCCGAACAAATCCCCCTTTTGGAACTCGCTTTCATAGACATAAACCCTCTGTTTTCAGCCCAAAAACAGCAATTACAGCTTGCTGTATTTATTGGGTTTTACCCTGTTTTCAACCCTAAACAGTCTCGGAACTGTCCTAACAGTGGGGCGTTGTTCCCAATGCTTCTGGCATCCATACGGCTGCAAAACAATCCAAAAACAACACATAACCAGAGCTGAAAATGCACCTACAAGGTGAGGTTATCACCCTCACTGGTGCTTGCTTTTGGAGTAGCAGTTAGCTACTCTTTTTCTTGCTCAAAGAGGCTCTTGCCTTGGCACAAAAACATAAGACCACACAACTGTATGTAGGTCAAATGAAGAGCCCTCTTGTGGGGCATCACATAACTGCACGGAGACAGAGAGCAGTGTAGAGTGTGCAAGACATCACTTCTTGCACTACACTGTACATGAGAGGGAAAGCTTGCACACGATAGCTTTGGTACTTGCAACAATCCACCATACGGCTGAAAAATGCAGCTTCTCTCTCTCTCAAGGTGGAAAATGCCCAAAAATGTGTCAAGTGGCACTCATGCATGGTTTTCCCGTTTTGGGCTTCACGCTTAAGAATCTCTCAACTGATGCATCAGTTGACTTTGCAGTAAAATAATAAAATGTTCCTCTTGTCATTCTGGAGCTAATGACGCGAATAGATTTCATGGCCCAAAATAGGAGTTCCCTAAATTTTAGGAGATGCTTCCATAGGACTCCCACTGGTCATTTGACCATCTTTCATTGTTGGGACCACGTCCAAAAATGCAATGTAGCCCAGTTCTCAGGTGATTTTCTCTTGGTGACCCCACCTTGGCACTGTGCCTTTATTGAGTTAATTTCCTTGTATCCACCAACTTGTTAAGTGCGGCAAGGGGACCTAAATGACTTTGAATTGAGCCTAGACTCCCTTTTATTACTTGGATTCCAGTGCCGACCAACTTCCCGTCTACGGCGGGTGAAACTATCGTTTCACATTGGCCATACAATGTCCATTCGTTTGCAACTTCAAAAAGAGGGTCTCAAAAATTAAATAAAAATCATCGGAAAGAAACGAACAACTAAGGTTAGTAATTGCCATGTCGTGACAGGAGAGCTAGCTCAGCTCGAATAATCTCATGTGGCATTGAGGCCTTAGCCCGTATCATTCGAGAGATCATAGAGACTAGAGGCCTCTCCATACATCTCCATCTATCAGTGCTACCAGATCTGCCATGGTGGTCCACTGAGGGCCCCCAAATCTGAACCCCATAGATCATAGCTAAAGCCACTAGAGTGTCAAAAAGCCACAACTTTGTTCGAGGTTCTTGAAACTGAACTTGCAAACACATCTTCTCTAAACCTCTCAAGGCTGCATAAGCTCTTGTTAATCTAGTCTTTGCTGCTCTCCTCAATGACAATGCCGGTCCACTGAACACTACCCCAAGATAGGTGTATGCATCTGTATACTCCACCGTCTCCTGGCCATATGTAAAAGTAGGTGCTTACCTCCTAACCCACTGTGGTGTGGTGTTAAACACCATAACCTTGGTTTTCCCCAGGATAACAGACAATCCACTATCGTGGGCAAATGTGTACAAAGCATCTAAATGACGTTGCATCCCCTCCGAGGAGTCGGAAATCAGCACAATATCATCAGCATATAACAATAGTGGCATCCATGTCCTTGCCAACTGTGCTCCTCTATCACCATATTCGTCAGCAATGTAGAGAGAGAGAGAGAGAGAGAGAGAGAGAGAGAGAGAGAGAGAGAGAGAGAGAGAGAGAGAGAGAGAGAGAGAGAGAGAGAGAGAGAGAGAGAGAGATGAAATGAAATGTTATATTTAGACGTCTTCAAAAGGCCAAAATGACCTATGAGACAAAACTGATACAATCCTTGTGGATCTAATCCAATCTGGGTACAAAAATAAAATGAAGTAAAACAAAAGACTAAAATCGTCATACTAAAATCATCATCATCATCATCCATGCCCGAGGATGCCCGATATCGGGTATTGTCCAAGAAAGTATTGCATCTGTCGTTGAAGAGCTTCGTCCATGTCCACCTCTGTAAATAGTCATATTGGGCGTCTCCCATGTCGTGCTAGAATAGTCCTGATTCTTTGATGGAGCTTCTGTCGATGTCGTGGTCGTCCCCGTAGACGTGGGCGTCTAGCTCTCCCGAGCTCAGTGGCTCTATCCACTAATATACCTTTGATATATATATATATATATATATATATATATATATATATATATATATATATATATATATATATATATATAGAGAGAGAGAGAGAGAGAGAGAGAGAGAGAGAGAGAGAGAGATGAAATTATATTAACGTCTTCAGAAGGCCAAAATGACCTATGAAATCAGAGCGTTACAATGTGGTGAATCTGATACAAAGTCAGAGTAACAAAATGAAATGACAAAATGATAAACCGATAAAATAAAAGTACAATGGGATCCTAAACTGGTAAGCGTGAACTAAGCAGCTAGCTGGGGGTAGCTAAATCACAAGTCACAAGAGATCCAGCATCTGTCGTTGGCGGATCTCATCAATCTCCTCCATGGACAGCAGTCTGACCGGGCGTCGTGCATGCCGGGCCAAAGTGGTCCGAATCCTCTGATGTAGCCTCCGTCGATGCTGTGTAGTCCTCTGCAGTCGTGGGCGTCTCGATCTCCCTAGCTTAGTCGCTCGATCGATCAGTGTACCTCTGGTGTGAGGTGACAAGATCTGCTGTGGTAGTAGCTCCTTTGGGTGTCCAGTGTCTGCTCTAAAGAAGTCTGTGATGTGTCTCTGAGACTGGCTAGCCTCTCCTCTCATCAGCCCTCTCTGAACAAGCAGTGGAAGCAGCCTCGTATCTCGTAGTAGACGGGGCAGTGGCATGTGTAGTGCAACTTTGTCTCAGGCTCCATGTCACACAGGGTGCATGTCCTGGCCTTTGCTGGCACTCCGCTGTATCTCCCAGTCTCGATCTGCAACTGCTGTGAAGATGTGCGTATCTTACCAATAGCACACCGTATCCCATGAGACAAGTGGGTGTCCATGTATCTAGGCCTCGTCACAAAACCGCATAAGCTGGAGAAGATGCTCTCTGTAGAAAGCTATCTTCGTGCCCAGCTCCTGTGCTGGCTGTACCCATGTCCTCTTGGTGTCTAGCTGAATCAGGTCTTGGCAGATGAGCTCGGTGGTCTCCGACTGTGTAAGAGTCAGAGAGGGTGCATCCAGTGAGTACTGGAAGGGGGGCAATCTGTCTATACTGAATCCATGTGCCTGGAACCATGACGTCATCTCCCCATACCAACATGTTGTGTCTCCCTGCGTGGCTAACTGTCGAGAGGACTCAAGTGCAAAGTGGGCGTATCTGTCTTTGGGAAGTTCACACAAGCGGTGTAGGAAGGAAAAAGATCTGGTGAGCGCCTCAACTACTAGTGGCGGGGCAGCTAGCTCTGCTCGGATAATGGCACGTGGTATTGAAGCCTTGGCTCTAATGAGCCGTGAGATCATGGAGACCAGAGGCTTCTCCATGTCCCCCCATCCATCAGTACGACCTGTTCTCCCGTGATGATCCAATGAAGGCCCCCATATCTCAGCTCCATAGAGTGATACAGAAGCCACCAAAATGTCAAAGAGCCAGAGCTTCGTCCGAGGCTTCTGAAACTGAACCTATGAACACATCCTCTTTAGTCTCCCCAATGCTGAATGGGCTCTGGTCAATCTAGTCTCTGCTACTCTCCTAAAAAAAAATGCTGGTCCACTAAAAACCACTCCAAGGTAAGTGTAAGCATCTGTATATTGCACTCTCTCCTGGCCATATGTGAATGCGGGCATTGACCTCCTGATCCACTGTGGGGTGATATTAAATACCATGACCTTGGTTTTACCAAGGTTGACAGACAAGCCACTCTCATGGGCAAACCTATGCAAAACATCCAAGTGATGTTGCATCCCCTCTGGAGAGTCGGAGATCAACACAATATCATCAGCATATAACAATAGCGGAATCCATGTCCCTGCCAGCGGTGCACCTCTATCACCATCTCTCTCAATGTAGTCAGAAACCTCATCCACATACATACCAAATAGAGTAGGAGAGAGCGGGCTTCCCTGCTTCACCCCAATAGTGGAGTGAACCGGTGTAGATAGACCCTCTGAGGTGCGTACATGCCCTAGTACTGATCTGTATAGTGCCATGATCCCCCAAATGAGCTCTATGGGTACTCCCATCTCCTGTAATTTGCGCATCAATCTAGCTCTGGGTACTCTGTCAAATGCTTTGCGGAAGTCCACAAAGCTACAATAGATCCGTCTCCCACGGGATCTGCCTTCCTCGATGATGGCCCTGAGTGTCAAAATCTGGTCAAGAGTAGAAAAACCTCTCCTGAATCCTGCCTGCCCAACAACACGCGTTCCCTCCCTCTCTGCCCATCTACTCAGCTGCTGCTCAAGAGTGGATGCGTACAACCATGCCAATGTGTGTCCAATCATGATAGTGCGATAATTTCCAGGCTCCATAGAGTCTCCTGACTTGAGGATAGGTACGATCGTAGATAGGCTCCAAGTATCAGGCAAGCCCTCACACGTGGCACGGTTAAACATAACTGCTAGAAGCTCTGCTAGTAGATCTCTGGCATGCATGAAATGCTCAGCCACTAAGCCATCAATATGCTCTCCCAGTCCTCATCTTGTCAATGGCCTTCTTCACCATCTTAGCGGTGAAAAAAGCACATGTGTGTGGGCATGGATCGGGGGGTCGGGAAGGGGCTACTGTCCAGAAATTGTGTACAAAGATGATGTGTATTGACCCCAGGTCTCTGTAGAGGTAATGGTAGGGGGGGAGATTGCTCATGAAAGAGCCTCCATACCTCACGCGAGTCCTGACTCAAGAATTGTTGGTATAGATCCTACTCTAGTCGAGCCAAAAATGCCCTCTTCTTTTGCCGCACTAGGCGTCGGAAGTCAATCTTTGACTGTCTGTGTGTGATGTTCCCCAAAAGCACTTCCCTTTGAAGTCTAGCTCTAGTCTGATGGCATTCCTCAGCATACCAGTTGTTCTGAGGCATGTTGCCAGAACGACCTCTCTGCTCAGGCTTTGTGTGTGGTTATGCCTCTGCTGCATTATGTAATGTCTGTGTCAGTATGGTAGTAAGCTCCTCCAGAGGTCGTCCTGGCTCCTTAGTGGATAGGCGTCTGTAAATCCTGTCTATGTATATAGAATCCGTCTCCCGCGTGAAGGTGTAGCGAGTAGGGGCTACTACCTGTGGAATGTGTGCTACATTGAACTGGAAAGAGATGGTCAACGACACAATAGCATGATCCACTGCCACCCCCACAAGTCTGGGCCCAACTATGAGATCCTGGATACTAGAGACGAGGCTCGGCTGTGCCATGACATAATCTACTGTGCTGGCTCCATGTCTGTGTGGAAAGCACGTGAAGCCTCCCGCAGCGGGAAATCTATGTAGGCCATTCAAGATGGCCAATCCATGTGCAGTTCCCATGTTTATCAAGTGCCATCCATACTCAGTATGTCACGTGACACATCCCAACCCTATGTGTCCGTGGACAAGCTACACCACAGCAGGGTTCAGTCAGTCCGATCAAGTTAGATTAGCAGTGATCTGGCACTTTTGTGAGTCTATTCGTAGACCGTGCATGCCCAGTCACTTAGCATAGATGCATATCCTCCGGCTGCACACAGCATGATCATCGGAATTCCCATCAGCTAGGGGAATTTTCGAGTGCATTTAGCCTATTTTCCTATTTATTGGGATTTTTACTTATTATTTTTAAGTGACTTTCCTACAAAAGTAGGTAGGGCAATTTTGCTAAGTTAAAATATAAGCAAACCAAAGTTCACACTTTCTGGCAGAAGAGGCAGTAGGAGCTTCCCGCTCAACAGGCAACTTCTCAGCAAAACCCCCCCGCAGTAGACCCTCGCCATCCTCACCCATACCTTGGCGTTAGTCCCCAGCAGATCAGCCCATCCTTGGAGTTTCCCCCTTCAAGCAAGCCTATGAACCAGCGTTTTCCCCTTCTACATCCATCGCCATAAGGCCCTCTCCTTTGGCGTTTTCCCAAGTCAGACATCCCCCTCCATGCTCCCTCATGCCTGGCGTTTTTGCTCTTCACTAGCAGCAGCCCCCAGATTTACTAACGCCAGCATTCAGTTGCATATCTGCAGCGGTTTCAACACCTAAACACTGCAAGGAATTTAGCCCCTCAGATCTGCAACAAACCAGCGATTTCAGCCCTAATCTCATTGCTGTCCAACGTTTTTCCAGCCAAAGAATCCCCCCCCCCCAAAAACGCAGCCTTGAACCCTGTTTTTCCAGCGTTTTTGTTCAGCCCTAAATTCCTCGTCAAAACAGGGAATTTCAGCCATGTGAATCAGCCCTAAGACCACTCACCCCCTCAGCAGTAGACCCTCGCCATCCACTCCTTCCCTTTGGCGTTTCCTCCCAACAAGCCATCGCCTACAAGTCCTCTTGCCTGGCGTTTTCCAACCTCAGCAGATACATCCCAGCCAGCGTTTTTCAGCCTTGACAAAAACGCTAGCATCACTTGCAGATTCAGCGTTTTTCAGCCTTGTCAGAAACGCCAGCTCAGCAGTAGCAACGCAGAATTCAGCAGTTGGATTCTCGCAGTTTTCAGCCTATGACACAGTAGCAGATCAGCCCCTAGACGGTTGCAGATGCTCCCCCATTTTCAGCCATAAAAACGCAGCCAAAACAGTCATTTTCAACCCCGAAAACAGTCCACAAATTCAGCCAAAGAAGATCTCAGATTTCAGCCATCAAGTCGTCGTCGTCATCACCGTCGTCGTCATCGGCACAGTCCCATTGCATCAGTCCATTGCATTCGCATTGTACACCTTTGTGCAATCAAAGTAGACCACTCTCGCCGACGAGAGTGGGGCCTTCGGAGGAGGGTTTTACAACCTCTCGGTGTCGTATCTCTTCTCTCTCCTTCTCTTAGTCTCATGCACTTGCACGCACAATATCCTCTCATTTTGTTCGTGATCATAGCACTCTCCATAAGACAGAAAGCTAGATCTTTCTCTTAGAACTAAAAGGAACCTTGAGCAAATAAAGTTCACTAATCTTGAGAAAATACAACATTCAATCCGCTGCACCTTACATTGGTATCAGAGCTTTGGAAGTGTTCTGCATTACTCAAGGAAAGAACCACAAGAACCATAAGAATTTTTTTGCTTGTTGCGATCGCACGAACCCAAGTTTACTTGGGCGTGGCGATTCCTAATCGTGTTTTGTTGAAGAGTGACAGGAATCCCAAGAAAGAAGGGCTTGTCCAGCGTCCCCTTGTTTCTCTTTTCACTCATTGAGAGCGGACCATGCACTTAGCGGCCAGCCAATCGACGTGAGGTGGGAAAAAGCAACCTTGGTGTGAGCGCAAGGCCGCCAAGCGGTGCGCCCGCAGAAAGGAGTAGAACTCGGATGAAGAGAAGATCCTTCTCCAACGCGATTTGCAAGCGAAAGAAAACCTCAAGAATCCCAAGAACCCAAGACCCTCAAGACTCAAGAACCTCAAGAACCCAAGATTCTCACGAATCAAGGACCTCAAGAACCTCAAGACCCTCAAGAACCCAAGTTCCTCGCGAGCTTAAGACCCCAAGATCCTAGTGCATGGTCGTCACCCGAAGCGGCATGGATACTTCGCATTCAGGTGATGAGCATGAGAGAGGCGACGAAGGATTCTCCACACCAGGAGATTTTTCCAACCCTCCCCCTTCGCCATCTATGCCACGAGTTGTCCTCACTCCTATGGAGATGATGGTCAAGTCGATGTTGCACATGATGGCACAACAACAAGAAACGAATCGAGTTGCCTTGGCACAACTCGCAAGCAAAGCAGATGAACAAGCAGCAAAGGACCGTGCACAAGAAGCCAAGGACCGCGAGCGCGATGAACGAAACGACAAACTTGCTGCACAACAAGAAGAAAATCGACTTGCTCAGGAATGTGAGCGCCTTGCTCAGGAACGTGAGCGCATTGCGGTTGCAGCAAAACAAGAAGAAGAATGACTTGCTCTCGAACGCGAGCGCGCTGAACGAAAAGAACGCAAAGCAGAAAAGGAGGCCGAGCGTGAAGCTCAAAGGGAGCTTCGCAATCAAGAATTTATAGCCCAAATCCTAGCCTCGAAGACCGAACCACCCAAAGATCGTGGGAGTTCGTCAAGTGGCGCAAGCCACGGTGCGGATTTACACAATCCAGTCACAGAGAAGTTGACTTTCAGTAAGTATGACGGTAAGATGGATGCTACTGTTATTCATTCTTGGTTGCATCAATTTAATGCTTATTTTGTGACAACTAAGAAAACAGGCAATAGCAAAGTTTTGACGGCAGCTATGTACCTTGCCGGTGATGCCATAAATTGGTACCAGGCATGGCAAGAGGAACAGCTAGCCGCGCACCTAGAGGCAGCCGACGATTTCATGCCCCTCTCTTTTAGTTGGGTTGATTTCCAAGACAAGCTCAAGGCGTGGTTTATGCCACCTCAGTACCTTGCACGATTGAAGGACGATTGGCTAGCTCTCAAGCAAAACGATATGCCGGTTATGTCTTTCTCTAATCGGGTTTTGCAGCTCGGCACTCAATTACGCAAATCGGATGCGAAGCGCAAGGAGGCATTTCTTTACGGATTGGACGAGTATATTAAGTATGATGTCAAGGTACTCGATCCAATTGATCTCAACAAAGCGGTAGCAATTGCTCTCGCCCACGATATGAAGCACAACAAAGGAAAGCCTAAGGAGAACAAGACTTCCACAAGTACCTCGCAGACTTCTCAAAACCCTCAGAACGGTAAGAACGGTAAGAATGATAACTCTTCTAACCAATCTTCCAACAGTCTCTCATCAAAGAATTCTTACAATGAATCTAAGGGTAAGGCTAACAGAACTGCTAAACCTAAGCTTACTCCAGATGAAAAGGTAGCACAAGGAATTGTAGGAGGATACATCACTTCGGAAGAACAAAGCACGTATTCTGAGGAAGGTCGTTGTTTTCATTGTCACATTAAGGGTCACATAAAACGAACATGTCCTAAGCTTGAATCGAATAAATCTAAAGAACCCACAGGACCCACTACATCTGTCAATGCAATGAATGATAACACGATTGTGCCCATTGTTTCTCAAGACCGTTCCATTGATGATTCTCTCATTAAATGTTATGGTCGTACGTCGGGGCACCGTTTTGTCATATTGTTTGACCCAAGTAGTATGCATGATGTGATCAGCCCCTCTCTTGTTGAGAGAGCCCGCCTCGAAGTTAGTCCGAGATCTCCTATTGAGGTCTCTGGCTTTTGTCCTGGTATGGACGCTCTCATCACGAAGGAGTGCCTTGATGTGTTGTTTGCAATTCAACAGACTGCCTTCACTAGAAGATTTGTTGTTTCTCCTCTCTCAGGATGTGATATGATTTTAGGCATAAAATGGTTTCGTGAAATAAACCCTCTCGTTGATTGGGAGGCTAGCACTTTAACTATCAATGCCAAAAGTGATTCTCCTACAGTCTTTCATGGAGAGGACATTGTTCCTTCTCCATCTCTCATTGCTAATATGCAGGACAAGGTTGAACGTATTCGAGATAAGGAGACTTTCTCAGTCTCTTTTTCTCCAGAGGATGACACACAGGAATTGCATGATTATGAGAAGTATGATGATTTGATGGATAATGATTTGCAGGATGATTTGGATGAAAAAGACAAGCATGATGACTTGCATGAAGATGATGTGATTGGTCACAAGGATGGTGTGTTAGTTGACGCTTTTTCTAGCGCAGCTAACCTCATTGTAGATTCGATCAATCACCAAGAATCGATCTTGGCTTCCGAGTCGAGGTCCACAGATCCCCCACCAGAAGATTCGATAGATCCCAAAGAACCGATCTTGGCTCTTGAACCTTGGTCCAAAGAACCATTACAGGAAGTATTATGTGTTCGCATGATTGATACGCACGCATTGTTCGAGTGTTTCATTCGTGAAGGTTTCCTGTATTTTAGTCAGCATCGTTATGTGATCCCTTTTACTAGGCATAACATATTGTATGTTGAGCACGTTTCTCTCATTGATGAGCACGAATGTATGCGGATTGTTCATGAAAAGTTGAAAAGTTTGTATGTCAGGAAGTCACATTCCATGTCTCTTCCTTGGCATGACACAGTTTCCGAACGAGCTGAGTGTATGAGCACCAAGCATGGGCATTTCCATTGTGATTTGCCATAGTTGATTGTTTTTAATCAAATAGAAAAGATTCGATCGCATTGTTTGCACGTGTTTGATGAACGGGTTGTCACTCCGTCTCTATGTTCATCAACATTGCATACACAGTCTTTAGAGAAGACAAGATTTTTTTCCTTCACTTTACATGGAATGGGTATATTCATGGTTTTGTGTTGGAGATGGGTTCATGAATTTTCAGCCATGGAGATTCTTGAAGAAGAAAGAAGCAGGACTCTAGACGAAGTTGAAGCATCAAAGGAGCCACAGAAGACTTTGAGTCGCTTTCGGTGCGGCCCAAAGAAGCAAGCGTTGCAAACCTTTATGAAGTTCAAGTACCGCTCGACCCACACAGCAGAGTGGGCAGGCGAAGAGTCCCTTCCAGGAATCCGGATGCTATTGGCGATCTCCCTCGACGCCATACAGTTCGGTACCAGTACCTCACTTTGAAAAGGAGGGGATGTCACGTGACACATCCCAACCCTATGTGTCCGTGGACAAGCTACACCACAGCAGGGTTCAGTCAGTCCGATCAAGTTAGATTAGCAGTGATCTGGCACTTTGTGAGTCTATTCGTAGACCGTGCATGCCTAGTTACTTAGCATAGATGTATATCCTCCGGTTGCACACAGCATGATCATCGGAATTCCCATCAAAATCCATTCGCATCAGTTAGGGGAATTTTCCAGTCCTATTTTCCTATTTATTGGGATTTTCACTTATTATTTTTAAGTGACTTTCCTACAAAGGTAGGTAGGGCAATTTTGCTAAGTTAATATATAAGCAAACCAAAGTTCACACTTTCTGGCAGAAGAGGCAGTAGGAGCTTCCCGCTCAACAGGCAACTTCTCAGCAGAGCCCCCCGCAGTAGACCCTCGCCATCCTCACCCATACCTTGGTGTTAGTCCCCAGCAGATCAGCCCATCCTTGGAGTTTTCCCCCTTCAAGCAAGCCTATGAACCAGCGTTTTCCCCTTCTACAGCCATCGCCATAAGGCCCTCTCCTTTGGCGTTTTCCCAAGTCAGACATCCCCCTCCATGCTCCCTCATGCCTGGCGTTTTTGCTCTTCACTAGCAGCAGCCCCCAGATTTACTAACGCCAGCATTCAGTTGCATATCTGCAGCGGTTTCAACACCTAAACACTGCAAGGAATTTAGCCCCTCAGATCTGCAACAAACCAGCGATTTCAGCCCTAATCTCATTGCTGTCCAGTGTTTTTCCAGCCAAAGAATCCCCCCCCCAAAAACGCAGCCTTGAACCCTGTTTTTCCAGCGTTTTTGTTCAGCCCTAAATTCCTCGTCAAAACAGGGAATTTCAGCCATGTGAATCAGCCCTAAGACCACTCACCCCCTCAGCAGTAGACCCTCGCCATCCACTCCTTTCCTTTGGCGTTTCCTCCCAACAAGCCATCGCCTACAAGTCCTCTTGCCTGGCGTTTTCCAACCTCAGCAGATGAAACCGGCCTGTTCAATCCAAAAAGGGCGGTAGACTTTACTTCAAACCTTGATTTAGCTTTCACCCATTATTAGTCGTCTATTTTACCTGTACTTTCAAGACACAACAAAGGGGAGAGGGATACAGGCTGCTAGATTGCACCTGTATGAGTAGACAGACACCAGATTGGCCCCTAACTTAGGCGCCCCTTTCGGTATTTCTTTATTGTTCAAAAGAGGGAATAAACGCTGTGGTTCCTACAAGCTGCCCCGCACAAACTCGGCTGAATTTCCACTGTTCCAGCTTGATTTCGGCAGCATAACTGTACTAGAACCCTTCACGGTCAGTATTCCCACGCATTGACCGACTTTCCCGACGCATACGGGCACTTTGCAAAACCTGGCGAGAATCTGCAGCACGCTGAATTCTCTGTTTTCAGCCCTGAAAATGCTCCAGATCGCCTGTACAGCGGTCCCCTTGCGTCCCCGAACCTCCTGGGGGTATTAGGGTCCGTTTAGGGCCAAAACCCTAAACCTGCAAAAATACACAGCAGGCTGTAATTCACTGTTTCGGGCTCCGTTCTGCGTGCCGGTCGCATCCCTAGCAAGTCCTCGAGCTCCCGCACCTGTAGGGCTACTTGCCCTTTGAATCGGACGAGATTTCTGGCGTGAAACCTCTCCGAATTCACCTGTACCTGCGGGGGGATTAGCCGCTAGCTAATCCAGTACCTGTGCAAGAGGCTCTTGCCTCGGCAATCGCGCATGAACCCACACAACTGTACATTGGTCAAATGAAGAGCCCACTAGAGGGGCATAACATACTGCCAAAGGGGAGAGAGAGGGCAGTGCGTAGCGTGCAGGGCATCACTCCTGGCACCGCACTGTGCATAAGAGGGAAAGCAAGCACTCCATAGCTCTTAACCTGTGACAGACACTTGCAAAATGAGCCTCCCAGCTATAAATCACGTTTTTGCCTTCTCTATAAGTAGTAAACTGGCCTCAGAGTGCCAAGTGTCACTCATTTGTGCATTTTCCCGCTTTAGACCCTCGGGTCTAAAAATATCTCACCTGCAGCCTCTGTTGACTTGGCCACAGAGTAACAAAATGATCCCCATGTCAAACTGCACGTAATGACGCGAAGACATTTTCAGGTCCCAAAATAGCAGTTCCCTAAATTTTAGGAGATGCTGCCATTGTATCTTTCTAGGTCATCCGACCCTCTTTGTACACTGCGGCCACATCCAGAACTGAAATGTAGCCTCTGTAGCAAAGGATTCCACTTTGGCTAGTCAATGACCCCACTTGGCTAACCATAGTCCTTGTCCAACCTTAGTGCTCTCTTGCCCTCAGGCCTGGACTCCCTCTGGACAGTTCCACACTAGCTATGCAATGCAGGGCAGTTAGATTTCCCGAGGGGTGTTTCCAAAAAGTGAAAGTAAATAGATAATAAGAAAGAAATCAACAAAAAGGATAGATAGTAGTCACACGCTGGTGACATACCCCCCTCTTGAAATCTCAAACGTCCTCGTTTGCATCTATGTCGTCCATGCTTACTGTCAACACTGATGTATTCAACACATGTCGACACATATACGACACATACATGCTCATTGTCAACCCTGGTGTATTCAACACCTCGTCGACTCATGTATTGCCTGCGTGTGAACCCTGTCCCAATGACATAGTGGTAGCTTCGCACTCTGCCATTGCTTTGAGTCACTAACTTTCCAATGACAAAATGGTAGCTGCACATTTTGCCACTGTCTTATAGTACACGTTGGATCCCGTAACACTTTCGAGCATACCCAAACCGACAGTTTAAGAATGCAGTTACACATGTACTCTTTAATAGAAGCAATCACTGTATCCTTGACAGACTGACAAGAAATACTCACTTCTATAGCACTAACCAAACTTTTGGACATTCCATAAGAGCAATTGCCAAACTGACAATCTGTACAGCTCTAACATTCATGTAACAGGTATTTCATTTGAGCTCACTTTAAATACCATGTACATCATTTGTTTCAGAAGCCATTGTCACACTGACAATCCATGTAGCTTTGAAACTCAAGGGGTCAAGGTAGGTTGCAAATCGAAGGCTTCCAGGTAAAGTGATAACACAGTTGGTGACTCTGCAAGTTCACCTTCTTCCATCCACTTAGCATCCATTGGTGGATAGTTTCTGAACTTTACCAAGTAACGCCTAGCAACCTTGCCTTTCACTTTCCTTTCTTTGTGTGCCAAAATCTGTTCAGGGACCAAGATCTCGTCAAGTTCCTCGACTTCCGGCTGATCTTCAGCTGGAATAGCTTCTGGCACATCACCCACATAGGGTCTGAGAAGACTCACATGAAACGCATTGTGAATCTTCCAACTGTCAGGCAATTTCAGCCTATATGCAACATCACTGATTATGTCGCACACTTGAAAAGGCCCATAGTAACGCATGCTGAGCTTTGGAAACAGTCTTTCCTTGCCCTTCATCTTCTTTAACCTTGCCTTTTCAAACCGTAGAAGCACCCAATCACCAAGTGAATATACCACTTCACGACGGTGACGATCAGCTGCTTTCTTTTGCTTTGCCTGAGTCCTTTCTAAGGCCACTTTGACCTTCTTGTACATTTCATCCATGTCTTGAACATACTTATCTGCTTCAAATATCTTGTCCTTTGTATGCAGTATGGGAGGAACTTTCTTGCCACCTTCAACTATCTCAAAGGGTGCCTTGCCAGTTGATGAATGCACTGTATTATTGTATGCATACTCCACCAATGGCAAATACTGCTCCCACTTTCCTTTATGCTCTGACACATAGCACTTGAGCAGATCTAGGACAGTAGAATTTGCCTCTTCCGACTGCCCATCTGTTTGAGGATGAAATGACGAAGAGAATTTGAGCGTGGTGCCCATATTCTCAAACAAACCTCTCCAGAACAAACTTGTCATGCGTGGATCACGGTCGCTAACAATCGACTGTGGCATGCCATGATACTTGAAAATATTGCTCATAAACAAGCGTGCCATCTGATCTGGCTTTATCTTCTTCCTGACAGGAATAAAATGAGCCTGTTTGCTGAATCTGCAAATAATGGTCCAAATACCATCATTTCCTGTCTGCGTTCTTGGAAGATCAAAGATAAAATCCATAGCAATACTTTCCCATGGTTTATCTGGAATAGGTAGTGGTTGCAATAACCCTGGTGCCTTTTGCCTGTCAAACTTGACCTTTTGGCATATTAGGCATTCTCGCACAAAGGCATCCACATCCCTTCTCAATGTAGGCCAATAGAAGAATGTCTCAACCGCTTTCACTGTAGCATCGATACCACGATGCCCTGCATACGGTGGGACATGACTCTCTTCCATAACTTTGCGTCGCAATGGCTTTGTGACACACAATCTGCATCTCCTAAAAATTAGGGAACTGCTATTTTGGGCCGTGAAATGTGTTCGCGTCATTACCTTTGATATGACCAAGGGAACATTTTAGTACTCTGCTGCAAAGTCAACTGATGCACCAGTTGAGAGATTTTTAAGCAGGAAACCCAATGCGGGGAAATTGCATGTATGAGTGCCAAGTGGCACTTTGTGGTCAATTTACCAAGTTTGGGAGAACAGAACCCGTAACTGACTTTTGAGAGCAGTTTTGGAGGCTGTTAACTTGGATTTTCAGCCATTTCTCTCCATTTTTGAGCTTCCCATGACTTTGCCTAGGTCCAAGGAGCTCATTTTCAGCATTGGAAGGCATCAGATACGTGTTTATAGGGCTGTTTTGCTGCGTTTTCAGCGATACGCAGGTTTTGGCAGCCATGGAAATCTTCTCCTTTTTGCATCTATTTGTTCACAGATGCATTACAGGTCAAGGGCAGCAGAGGGGGCGCTCGATTTATGCCGGGAGGATGCTTCATTGAGAGCCTGTCACAGGTTAAGAGCTATGGAGTGCTTGCTTTCCCTCTTATGCACAGTGCGGTGCCAGGAGTGATGCCCTGCACGCTACGCACTGCCCTCTCTCTCCCCTTTGGCAGTATGTTATGCCCCTCTAGTGGGCTTTTCATTTGACCAATGTACAGTTGTGTGGGTTCATGCGCGATTGCCGAGGCAAGAGCCTCTTGCACAGGTACTGGATTAGCTAGCGGCTAATCCCCCCGCAGGTACAGGTGAATTCGGAGAGGTTTCACGCCAGAAATCTCGTCCGATTCAAAGGGCAAGTAGCCCTACAGGTGCGGGAGCTCGAGGACTTGCTAGGGATGCGACCGGCACGCAGAACGGAGCCCGAAACAGTGAATTACAGCCTGCTGTGTATTTTTGCAGGTTTAGGGTTTTGGCCCTAAACGGACCCTAATACCCCCAGGAGGTTCGGGGACGCAAGGGGACCGCTGTAAAGGCGATCTGGCGCATTTTCAGGGCTGAAAACAGAGAATTCAGCGTGCTGCAGATTCTCGCCAGGTTTTGCAAAGTGCCCGTAGGCGTCGGGAAAGTCAGTCAATGCGTGGGAATACTGACCGTGAAGGGTTCTAGTACAGTTATGCTGCCGAAATCAGGCTGGAACAGTGGAAATTCAGCCGAGTTTGTGCGGGGCAGCTTGTAGGGAACCACAGCGTTTATTCCCTCTTTTGAACAATAAAGAAATACCGAAAGGGGCGCCTAAGTTAGGGGCCAATCTGGTGTCCGTCTACTCATACAGGTGCAATCTAGCAGCCTGTATCCCTCTCCCCTTTGTTGTGTCTTGAAAGTACAGGTAAAATAGACGACTAATAATGGGTGAAAGCTAAATCAAGGTTTAAAGTAAAGTCTACCGCCCTTTTTGGATTGAACAGGCCGGTTTCATGGCTTTCACCCAGACGACCCGGGTTCACATCCCGGCAATGGAACCATGAAACCGGCCTGTTCAATCCAAAAAGGGCGGTAGACTTTACTTCAAACCTTGATTTAGCTTTCACCCATTATTAGTCGTCTATTTTACCTGTACTTTCAAGACACAACAAAGGGGAGAGGGATACAGGCTGCTAGATTGCACCTGTATGAGTAGACAGACACCAGATTGGCCCCTAACTTAGGCGCCCCTTTCGGTATTTCTTTATTGTTCAAAAGAGGGAATAAACGCTGTGGTTCCTACAAGCTGCCCCGCACAAACTCGGCTGAATTTCCACTGTTCCAGCCTGATTTCGGCAGCATAACTGTACTAGAACCCTTCACGGTCAGTATTCCCACGCATTGACCGACTTTCCCGACGCATACGGGCACTTTGCAAAACCTGGCGAGAATCTGCAGCACGCTGAATTCTCTGTTTTCAGCCCTGAAAATGCTCCAGATCGCCTGTACAGCGGTCCCCTTGCGTCCCCGAACCTCCTGGGGGTATTAGGGTCCGTTTAGGGCCAAAACCCTAAACCTGCAAAAATACACAGCAGGCTGTAATTCACTGTTTCGGGCTCCGTTTCGCGTGCCGGTCGCATCCCTAGCAAGTCCTCGAGCTCCCGCACCTGTAGGGCTACTTGCCCTTTGAATCGGACGAGATTTCTGGCGTGAAACCTCTCCGAATTCACCTGTACCTGCGGGGGGATTAGCCGCTAGCTAATCCAGTACCTGTGCAAGAGGCTCTTGCCTCGGCAATCGCGCATGAACCCACACAACTGTACATTGGTCAAATGAAGAGCCCACTAGAGGGGCATAACATACTGCCAAAGGGGAGAGAGAGGGCAGTGCGTAGCGTGCAGGGCATCACTCCTGGCACCGCACTGTGCATAAGAGGGAAAGCAAGCACTCCATAGCTCTTAACCTGTGACAGACACTTGCAAAATGAGCCTCCCAGCTATAAATCACGTTTTTGCCTTCTCTATAAGTAGTAAACTGGCCTCAGAGTGCCAAGTGTCACTCATTTGTGCATTTTCCCGCTTTAGACCCTCGGGTCTAAAAATATCTCACCTGCAGCCTCTGTTGACTTGGCCACAGAGTAACAAAATGATCCCCATGTCAAACTGCACGTAATGACGCGAAGACATTTTCAGGTCCCAAAATAGCAGTTCCCTAAATTTTAGGAGATGCTGCCATTGTATCTTTCTAGGTCATCCGACCCTCTTTGTACACTGCGGCCACATCCAGAACTGAAATGTAGCCTCTGTAGCAAAGGATTCCACTTTGGCTAGTCAATGACCCCACTTGGCTAACCATAGTCCTTGTCCAACCTTAGTGCTCTCTTGCCCTCAGGCCTGGACTCCCTCTGGACAGTTCCACACTAGCTATGCAATGCAGGGCAGTTAGATTTCCCGAGGGGTGTTTCCAAAAAGTGAAAGTAAATAGATAATAAGAAAGAAATCAACAAAAAGGATAGATAGTAGTCACACGCTGGTGACAGCAGATACATCCCAGCCAGCGTTTTTCAGCCTTGACAAAAACGCTAGCATCACTTGCAGATTCAGCGTTTTTCAGCCTTGTCAGAAACGCCAGCTCAGCAGTAGCAACGTAGAATTCAGCAGTTGGATTCTCGCAGTTTTCAGCCTGACACAGTAGCAGATCAGCCCCTAGACGGTTGCAGATGTTCCCCCATTTTCAGCCATAGAAACGCAGCCAAAACAGTCATTTTCAGCCCCGAAAACAGTCCACAAATTCAGCCAAAGGAGATCTCAGATTTCAGCCATCAAGTCGTCGTCGTCATCGGCATAGTCCCATTGCATCAGTCCATTGCATTCGCATTGTACACCTTTGCGCAATCAAAGTAGACCACTCTCGCCGACGAGAGTGGGGCCTTCGGAGGAGGGTTTTACAACCTCTCGGTGTCGTATCTCTTCTCTCTCCTTCTCTCAATCTCATGCACTTGCACGCACAATATCCTCTCATTTTGTTCGTGATCATAGCACTCTCCATAAGACGGAAAGCTCTCTCTTTCCCTAAGAACTAAAAGGAACCTTGAGCAAATAAAGTTCACTAATTTTGAGAAAATACAACATTCATTCCGCTGCACCTTACACAGTATGTTCTATCCTGTGATATCCTGGATAGGCCCATCTCTGCAACATCCAACTCTCTTAGCATCTCATCTGAAGTATCACAAAATACCGTCTGATGATGGGCAGTCCTAGCATTGAAGTCCCCTAGAATGATAATGTCACCATCTCTAGAGAATTCCCATATGTCATTCTCCAAAATAGAGAAGGGGGACTGTCCTCTGGGTGGTGCATATACTGAGGTACTCGGGGGAAAGTAGCAAATGGCAATGTAAAGATATCTACCAGTCTCTGCTCTCAATCTCACCCACATGTACCTAGCTTGTTCATCCCTACAAGCTATATGTATCAATGGTTGCAACTCCTCCCTGAATAACATTGCCACTCCTCCTGAGCCCCGCCCTTTGTGCTCTGATCATGTCTCCTGTCTACAAATTGTCTCCCATCTGTATCCACTAATGTGAGGCATAGACTGCCTAGGGGCGTGATGGGTCTCAGAGTAGAAGATGTGGATCGCGTAGAGATTGCGGCCGTTTTTTTTTTTCCCGTGTGCTGTTCTGCAGAAAAAGAGAGAGAGAGAAAACATTGGCTGATTTATTGCCTTATTTATCAGATAGCTGCCCACTTATTAAGTGGGCGGCCGGCGTATTTTAAAAATAGTCTGAATCTGCCCAAAAACTCAATAAAACCTTATAAGTTAAAAACAGTGCTTTCACAGCACTTCCCAGGCGTCCCTGGATGTAATCACATGCACTGTTGCAATGCAGACATAGACTTCCTCGCGGGAAAGCATCTGCTTTCCAGAAAAGCAATCCTGCTTTCTCAGAAAGCATTTGTTTTTTCTCAAGGTTTGCTCTGAACATTCAAGTGCTTGCTTTTCCTTGTGCACAATTCTAACACAGTTCGGAATTTCCAATTTGGTTTGGATATTCCCTTTCCGATGCACCCGTCACCCACCTTGTGACGCATCAGGAACACCTAGTCCTTTCCTACCGAACTTATGATACAATCTCCTTCGCGATGCTCTATGTCACCCATCCCATGACGCATCAGAGATGTTCGTTCCCGGATGGTCGGATACTTCTTCCCGATGCTCCGTGTCACCCATCCGATGTGACGCATCAGAAGTACCCATTTCTGGTGGCCTTACAGATATCCCCTTTTACAGTGCTCTCGTCATTACTTTGAATGATGCACTAGGAATATTCTGTACTCGGATGTCTCTAGTGAGAAATTCCAATAATTCATTTATAATTATTTTTCCTGGTGTTCCAAGCGAGAAAACCCTCTCACTTTTAAATCCAATAATTCATTTAGAATTATCTTTCCGTCAGATAAAGCCAATTTAGCAACAGAGAGAGAGAGAAGGAATGAAATGAAATGTAATATTAACGTCTTCAAAAGGCGAAAATGACCTATGAGATCAAAATGTTACATGTGGTGAATCTAATACCAGGTCTGGGTACAAAAAGTACAAAGAACTGAAAAGAAAATAGTGGGTAGGGGGGTTGGGGTGGGGTGAAAACTGATACAAAGGGGACACAAAGGGGGGGTGAGCTGTTACAATGGAGTTCTTTGACAGTAGAGGCATCATATACATATATATTAGTATCCAAAAGGACGGCTCCTATGTCATGTGAGTATGGTATGGATCCTCTGTCGCAATCTGCGTTGATGTCAAGAGGCCCCCCTCATCCTTTGGCGACTAGACCTCCCCAACTCTATCGCCCGATCAAGCAGTATGCCTTTGGTGGCTTTGGTGTTGTTCTGTGGGGGCTGCTCGAACTCCTTTGAAAGAAATCTGTTGCTTTCGTTGGATCTCTCATTATGCCCCTCTTCAAGAGGTCTTCTCCGTGTTTGCGAATCTCCAGTAAGTATAATCCGAGGCATCTCTGATCCTGGTATCTCATGACTCTAGAAAGTGGTCCAAAACCCTCTCTGAATAGATAGTGAAAGCGGCCTCGTATCTCATAGTATACTGGGCAGTGAAATATGTAACGTAGCTCTGTCTCGGGCTCTATCTAGCACACGTGACAAATCCTGGACTCAGCGGGCACTCCTTTAAATCTGCCTGTCGCGATCTCTAGCTGATGTGAGGATGTGCGTATCTGACCAATAGCACATCGTGTCCGGTGGGATAGTTGAGTATCCATGTATCTTGGTCTGATCACAAACCATTCTCTGTAAGCCGGAGAAGATGCTCTCTATAGAAAGCCATCTTTGTACCCAACTAATGTGTAGGCTGTATCCATGTCCTCTTCGTATCTAACTGAATCAAGTCCTGTCTGATTAGCCTAGTAATCTTTGCCCTAGTGAGGGAGATGGAGGGTGCATCCAGAGAGTACTGAAATGGGGGTAGCCGATCCATACTAAAGCCATGTAACTGAAACCAAGATGCCATCTCTGCATACCAACATGATCTATCTCCCCGCAATGCCAACTGTTGCGAAGACTTTTAGTGCTAAATGATAGTGTGGGGTACGGAGGCCTTGGCTCTGATCAATTGAGAGATCATAGATACCAAGGGCCTCTCCATACGTCTCCAACCATCCTGGCCTACAGAAGTCCCCATATCTGCACCCGATACAACATAGCTGAGGCTACTAAAGTATCAAAGAGCCATAACTTTGTCCGAGGTTCTTGGAACTGAACCTGCGAACACATCCTCTCGAAGCCTCCCAAGGCTGCATAAGCTCTAGTCAGTCTAGTCTGTGCTGCTCTCCCCAAAGAAAACCTCGACCCAGTGAAGACAACCCCAAGGTAAGTGTATGCATCTGTATACTCTACAATCTCCTGACCATATGTGAAAGTCGGTGCTGATCTCTTGATCCACTGTGCATAGTCACACAAAACGGTGTTTCGCAGGGGGGAAACGGGAATGGAGTTTCCCCACCGCTTCGGACCGGCCGAAACGGCGTTTCGCAATGTCATTTTTTTAAAAGGTGCAATTTGGGGTAGTGAAGACCAATTTGTGTTAGAGCTAGACAAGGGATTTCAAGAGTATGTGGCTAAGTACATGCAAAGGTGATGTAGCGATGGCAAGAAGAATAGAAGATGATTTGCTGGCCTTTCGGAATCAAAGTAGTCATTTTAGTCGAGCCACTACAAAGCTTCGGGACACACAGCTCCAGCCTGTCTCATGGTGGGAGAAGTATGGGGATTGTGCACCTACTTTGGTAAATACACTTCCTTAATCTCCCACAATACATTCTAGGCTTTGCCATTTAAGCTTTGCAAAACCAAGTGTTAAATGCAGCCTTTCCCTTTATTGTCTATGTTCGAACATTAAGTTTGAAACTTTTGAATTAGGTCTTCTCATTTTTCAATCCTCAATACACCTATGGCCCCTTCTAGGCTACTTGTTTTATGAAATACATTGTTTACAACTTGAAAAAAAAGGTGCCCTTTCTCAACGTCGGGCGAAACTCCGAAACACTGGTTTTTTCGTTTTCGTTTCTCCCGTTTCCGTTTCGGGTGGTGGTTATGCCACTGTGGTGTGGTGTTAAACGCCATAACCTTGGTTTTACCAAGGTTTACAGACAATCCACTATCCTTTGCAAAACTGTGTAATGCATCCAACTGTCGCTGCATACCCTTTAGTGAGTCAGAGATCAACACAATATCATCAGCATATAACAACAATGGGATCCACGTCCCTGCGAGCTGGGCACCTCTATCACCCTCTCTGTCAATGTAATCAGACACCTCATCAACATACAGACCAAATAGAGTAGGAGACTATGGGCAACCCTGTTTCACCCCAATGGTGGAGTGAACTAAATCAGATATCCCTTCCAGGGTGCGTATATGTCCCATCACTGATTTGTATAGAGCCATAATCCCCCAAATCAACACTATGGGCACCCCCATCTCCTGCAGTCTGCGCCTCAATCGAGCTCTCGGTACCATGTCAAATGCTTTGCGGAAATCTACAAAGCTACAATAAATCCGTCTCCCATGTGACTTGCCCTCCTCAATGATGGCTCTGAGTGTCAGAATATGATAAAGAGTGGAGAAACCCCTCCTTAAACCAGCCTGGCCCTTTGCCCGTACAACCTCACCCTCTGCCCAATTACTCAAGTGCTGCTCAAGAATGGATGCATACAACCGTGCCAATGTGTGCCCAACCATAATAGTGCGGTAATTCCCAGGCTCTGTAGGATCACTTGCCTTGAAGATAGGCACAATAGTAGACAGCCTCCAAGTCTTAGGTAACCCCTCACACATGGCACGATTGAACAACATTGCAAGAACCTCTACCAGCATATCTTTAGCATGTATAAAGTTCTCTGCTACTAGACCATCATGATCATATGCCTTGTTGGTCCTCATCCTGTCAATGGCTCTCTTTACCATCTCAGTGGTAAAGAAGGTGCTTGTAGGTGGGCATGGCTCTGTAGGATCTGGAAGGGGGTCCTATCGAGGAACTGTATATAATGATGTCGCATACTGGCCCCACACATCAAGAGAAGTAATTATTGGGGGAGGGGAGTGCTCATGAAAGAATTGCCATGCCTCTCCTGGACGTCTGGATCTACCAAGCTTCGTGGCTCGATCAAGCAATGTACCTCTAGTATGAGATGAGTAGGCTCTGAGATTTGCTGTAATGACTGGTCCATTGGCTCTCCTCTGGCTGGTGTAAAGAAATCTGTGATTCGTCTCTGAGACTGTCTTTCCTCTGATGTTCTCAGCAAGCTCTCCCTGAGTTTGCGCAGCTCTAGCAGGAAGAATCCGAGACACCTATGATCCTTGTATCTCATGACTCTAGAAAAAGGTCCAAACCCTTCTTTGAACAAGCAGTGGAAGCGGCCGCGTATCTCATAGTATGCCGGGTAGTGACGTGTAGTGCAGCTCTGTCTCTCGCTCTAAGTTGCATAGGTGACATATCCTAGCTCCTGCCGGCACCCTCGAAATTGGCGAGTCTCGATTTGGAGCTGATATGAGGATGTGCGTATTTGTCCAATAGCGCATCTTATCCCATGAGATAAGTGTGTGTCCATGTATGTAGGCCTAGTCACAAAGCTGTTCTCCGTGAGTTGGAGAAGATGCTCTCTGTAGAAGGCCATCTTCGTGCCTAACTCCTGTGTCGGCTGTATCCATGTGCTCCTGGTATTTAGCTGAATCAGATCCTGACGTATGAGTCTGGTGATCTCTGTCCGTGTGAGAGACAGGGAGGGTGCATCCAGGGAGTATTGAAGCGGAGGTAATCTATCCATCTTGGGACCATGCGACTGAAACCATGCTGTCATCTGTCCATACCAACATGCTGTATCGCCTTGTAGAGCTAGTTGTCGAGATGACTCCAAGGCAAGCCGAGCGTATCTGTCCCTGGGGAGATCCCATAGACCGTGCATAAAAGCAAGGTGGAAAGGTACGTAAGGTACGGTACGTGTTCGGTACGTACTGTATGTAGTACTGAATGGATTGAGTGGTAAGGTACGTAAAATTCGTAAGGTTTTTTTTGAAAACGTCAAAAACCTACAATACGGTCCGTACTTGATAATAAATTCATAAGTATCACTTCTAGGATATTAGCTCACTGTTCTACTATCCAAGGTTGTCATAAATAGACAATCCAAGGCGAGTCATCCGCACTAGCCAGTAGTGCCGATGCCAGTAAGGTGCCTCAACACACGCGTCACCGTAATTGTCTTCTGTTTTCCACAATATTTGCAGGCCCAAGTACGTGTTCCTGATCCTGCTTGCCCTCGTGTATTTACCACCGCAATGACAGTGGTGTGTGCGCTCCAGACTGGGTTGGGTTTGCTAGGCATGGTGTACCTACAGATTGGTGAACAAAAACATTGATGCTATCGCGAGAAACACACAAGGTATGCGCGAGGGAGACGGGAGAGACTCGCGAGGACGAGCACTTACCTTTACCGCGCATAAGGTTGCTCTGCAGGTGAGTTTGCAGAGCTCTGTTTGCAATAAACAGGCGCCCAAACTCTCTCTGTAGTACTCTGTAGTCAATAGTTTGCAATAAACAAACGCCCAAACTCACTCTGTCTCAATAACCAGGCGGCCAAACCCCCAAAACAGAGGCGAAATTAAATCTGAAAACGCGAAGGGGAAATTCTTTTTTTTTTTGGTTGTTGTACAGTACGGATCCGTACGGTACCATACCGTACTGTACGGACGTACGGTACCATACGGATCCGTACGTACGTACGGATCCTACCTTGCATAAAAGAAACTGATCTCGTCAATGCCTTCACCACGGGGGGGGGGGCGCGGCTAGCTCGGCTCAGATAATCTCATGTGGTATTGAGGCCTTAGCCCGAATCATCCGAGTGATCATAGAGACGAGAGGCCTCTCCATACATCTCCATGCATCTGTGTTGCCAGATCTCCCATGGTGGTCTACTGAGGGTCCCCATACCTGAACTCCATAGAGCATAGCTGGAGTCACAAGAGTGTCAAAAAGCCAAAGCTTTGTTCGTGGTTCATGAAACTGAACCTGCGAATATATCCTCTCCAGTCCTCCCAACGTTGCGTATGCTCTCGTCAGTCTAGTCTTTGATGCTCTCCTTAGTGAAAACACCGGTCCACCGAAGACTACCCCAAGATAATTATATGCATCCGTGTACTCCACAATCTCCTGGCCATACATAAATGTGGGTGCCGACCTCGTGATCCACTGTGGTGTGGTGTTGAACACCATAACCTTGGTTTTTCCGAGATTGACTGACAATCCATTGTCACGAGCAAATGTATGTAGAGCATCCAAGTGACGCTGCATCCCCTTTGGAGAGTCAGAAATCAGCACAATATCATCAACATATAGTAACAGCGGAATCCATGTCCCTGCTAGCTGAGCCCCCTATCCCTGATCGGAGAGAGAGAGAGAGAGAGAGAGAGAGAGAGAGAGAGAGAGAGAGAGAGAGAGAGAGAGAGAGAGAGAGAGAGAGAGAGAGAGAGAGAGAGAGAGAGAGAGAGAAATGAAATGTTATATTAACGTCTTCAAAAGGCCAGAATGACCTATGAGACCAAACTGATACAAAAGTGGTGAATTTGTTACAATGTCTGGGTACCTTAGTACTAAAGTACTAAGTGTGAAAATAAATGTGAAAAACTAAATACAAAGTGTTAAATAAACTTCTTAGGAGCATTCTGGGTGTCTGGCTAGAATGCTTCTAATCCTTTGTTGCAAGGTTGTTTCCGTACGTACGTACGGTCTGGTTCCGTACCGTACGGTACGTCCGTACGCACCGTACGTTACCCCCCCCCCCCCCCGACAGAGGGTACGAGCTTTTACCAAGTACGCAGGTCTAAAGACTTGGATTGCAGATTTGGTTAATAATATACCAGAATGGAACCAATTCAAGAAGTGGACCTGGTGTAAAAGGACAAAGTTTTGGGGGCAGAGGTATATCAACGGCGCTTCTGTCGAAACCGCAAGACAGGAAAGCTGGAAGCTCTGGGAACACTCACATCAATGTGTCTCCCTTGATCCTTATATCGAGAGGAAGTATGAGGACACGCGTGGTTACCTCTACAGGCAGAGCATTGGGAAGAACCCCGGTGGGATGGAGGAGAAAGTCTTGTTACTAGCAAGAGTGGATGGCTTAAGGCTTAAGGATAAGATTGAACGGGCACAGTCGAGGACTTGCCCGTTATGCGGAATGGAAGAAGGCTCAAGGTCACTTACGCACTTGTTGGTACAGTGCCCTGAGCTGGACAATCTCAGAAGCTCAATACGACCCTGTTTGGAACATGCTAGACGGCTGTTAAACAATCCGAGCGGTGAAGATACCGAAGTGTTACTCCTGGGAGGGGAGATTAGCGGAAAGCGATTGCCAGGATGGGTTGTCCCCCGTGGGGCCCATAATGGTCGTCGTGGACCGCAGCTGAGGAGTGCCTATGCGGATAACGTTGCAGCATTCCTCTGCGGGGCCGTACCGCGATACTACAATGCTCTGGCCCGTGAGGGTGTTGAAAGCTCGTAGGGCTTGTAGTTATTGCGTACGGTGCGGTCCCGCCTAACATGGTCCTGGGGCTTTCCGAGCGGGCCTTGGTGACCATGGTTGGCCGGATCGGGATGCCTCCTTTGAGCCGACGCCCACCTTGGGTATGGCAGTCCTACCGGACATCCGCTGGACGGGGGCCTTTTTCTACCAGGCGAAAATCCTGGAGTACCTGGGCAAGATTCAATACGGTCTGTGAGTTACAAGGGTTTGTCCCTCTCTCTCAGCCTTGGTCCTTAAATGCATCATTGAACTCGTTTGGTGATTTCCCGACGTTACCCTCGGGTGGCGTGACTAACAAGGGAACATGGACTGACTAACATGGCATGAAAAGACTTTTTACTCCCCCGAGGGGGAAACTTGCTTCCATTCCCCGTTGACATGCCACGATACGGCATGGAAGCGCTTTTCCCTTTGTCGGTAAGTCCGCAAGGTAATTTGTCTTTGACTCGTTTGCGCGCACGCGAAGCAAAGGCAGCTCCTTGCTGGCTTACCGGCTCTAGCCCAAAAAAGTAAAAAGTAAAAAGTTACCCCCCCCCCCCCCCCCCCCCCCAAAAAAAAAAAAAAAAAAAGAAAAAAAAACCTCTGAAAAAAAATCTTGGAATTTTTTTTTTCACCGACAGTGGCTATTCCCTGTGGTCGGACTGGTTGGGCGAGGCCTTTAATACGTCCACCTATCCTATACTGGTTATTATCACAACAGAGAACCAGAGAGTTGAACAGAGTCTCTGCACAGAGACCAAGGAAGGATTTGCCGCCATCGATAAGGTTCTTTCTCCCTCCCTCCCTCCCTTCCTCCCTTTGTGTTTGGAGTCTGCAAGGAGGCACTCTAGAGTCTTGACCTAGCGAAAGATTGTAAGTTTTGGATTCAACTTTGAAGTGTGCGTTAATTGTGTTATGTAGCGGTTACTTAACTTGTGGGGTGATTTTAAGTGTTTTTTGAAAGTTGTGGCTATGTTTAAGTATTGTGCAGTGTTTTTAAACTAGATAGGTTGTATATAAATTTGAAATTCTTTGTATTTTTAGCTTTTAAAAAAATATATTACGAATTTTACGTACCTTATGGCCCAATCCATACGGTACAATGTACAGTACGTACCGAACACGTACCGAATACTACGTACCTTACAACCTTGCTTTGTTGTAGTCTCCTCCGATGAAGTGTGCTTCTGCACCTCGGTCGTGGTTGTCTCGATTTCCTAAGCTCAATCGCTCTGTCAATTAGGGTGCCTTTGGTATGAATGTGGGTACTCCTTTGTGCTGGCTGCTGGCCTCTTGCTTCTCCTTCCACTCCTGCTTCTCTCGATCCGAAGAAATCTGTGATCTGCCTCTGAGGCTGTAGTGCTCTTTGTCTTCTCATTAGATTATCCCTGTGCCGATGTAGTTTCAGTAGGTACAAGCCTAAGCATCTTTGATCTTGGTATTGCATGATTCTATCTAGAGGTCCAAAGCCTTCTCTAAAGAGGCAATGAAAACGCCCGCGTATCTCATAGTATACTGTGCAGTGGCATATATAGTGTAATTCTGTCTCCGGCTCCATTCCGCATAACTTGCAAATTCTGCTCTCAAGTGGGATTCCCCTAAATCTGCCAAATTCAATTTCCAACTGGTGTGAGGATGTACGAATCTAACCAATAGCACATCTCAAACCATGAGACAGGTGGGTATCCATGTAACTCGGGCGAATCACATCCATCTTCAGATAGTTGTAGGAAGTTTTCTTTGTAGTCGGCCATCTTCGTGCCCACTTCTTGTGTAGGGTCTACCCATGTCCTCTTAGTATCCAACTGTATAAAATCCTGTCGGATGATTTTATTAATCTCCGTTTGTGTAATTGCCAGTGATGGAGCCTCAAGAGAGTATTGGAAGGGGGGTAATCTTTTCATACTGAACCTGTGTCTCTGAAACCACGAGGACAGTTGCGCATACCAGCATGATGTATCCCCTTTCATTGCTAATTGTTGAGAGGATTCGAGGGCCAATCTAGTATATCGGCAATTATTTGTATCCCACAAACCATGTATAAAGGACACTGATCTGGTAAGAGCTTCAATTTCTATCGGAGGGGCCGCTAGTTCCGCTCGGGTAATCGCGTGTGGTACGGAGGCCTTGGCTCTAATCATTCGGGAAATCATAGATACCAAAGGTCTCTCCATTGACTTCCAATTATCCTGATCTACAGATGGTCCCCAAATCTGGACCCCATAAAGCATAGCCGAAGCCACCACAGTATCAAAGAGCCAAAGTTTTGTTCGTGGTTCCTGAAACTGCACTTGTGAACACATCCTCTCCAACCCTCCCAAGGCCGCAGAGGCTCTGGACAATCTAGCATCCGCTGCTTTCTTAAGAGTAAACTTCGGTCCTGTAAATACCACACCAAGGTATGTGTATGCATCTGTGTCCTCTACTGTATCCTGGCCATATGCAAATGTAGGTGCACATCTCCTAACCCACTGCGGTGTGGTGTTAAACACCATAACTTTGGTTTTACCCAAATTTACCGACAGTCCGTTGTCCTCCGCGAATTTATGTAATGCATCTAACTGCCTCTGCATTCCATCTGGTGATTTTGCTATCAATACAATATCATTTGCATACAACAACAAAGGGATCCATGACCCTGCAAGTTGAGCACCTCTGTCACCCTCTCTATCAATGTAATCTGATACCTCATCTATATACATACCAAGTAAAGTAGGGGACAGTGGGCATCCTTGCTTTACTCCATCGGTGGAATGAACAATGTCGGAATCCCCTTCTGGAGTACGTACATAACCAGTTACTGAACCGTATAAGGCCATGATCCCCCAGATAATCTCTTTGGGGACCCCTAACTCTTGCATTTTGCGCATCAATCTAGTCCTTGGTACTGTATCAAAAGCTTTCCGAAAATCCACAAAGCAACAATACATCTTTTTCCCGCTTGCTCTTCCTTCCTCAATAATGGCTCTGAGCGTAAGAATATGATCTAAAGTAGAATAACCTCTCCTAAATCCAGCTTGTCCTGTTGCCCTTATACCCTCATTCTCTGCCCATCTACTCAATTTTTGTTCAAGAATGGATGCGTACAGTCGGGTCAAAGTGTGACCTACCATAATGGTACGGTAGTTCCCGGGTATCATAGGATCCCCTGACTTGAAAATAGGTACGATAGTAGATAATTTCCAAGATTCAGGTAATCCTTCACACATGACCCGATTAAACAGACAAGCAAGGACTTCTGAAAGTAGATCCCTGGCATGGATCAGATGTTTTGCTACGAAACCATCATGATCATATGCTCTTCTTGTCTTCATCTTATCAATGGCTTTTTCCACCATTTCCGTAGTAAAGAAAGTACTAGTAGTAGGGCATGGCTCTAGCGGATCTGGTAATGGAAGCTGTCCAGATACCATATATAATGATGTTACATATTGACCCCAAATCTCAGGAGAAGTAATCGTGGAAGGCGGCGAGTACTCGTGAAATAAGCGCCAGGCCTCATGTGAGTCCTGACTCAAGAAGAACTGATATAAATCTTTCTCCAGTTTGGCTGAAAATGCCCTTTTCTTGCGACGTACTATACGCCGAAGAGCATTCCGAGATTGCTTATATGTGATGATCCCAATTTTCTGGACCTGGGTTCTCGTCTCTCTGCATTCCTCGTCATACCAACTGTTTTGAGGCATGTTCCCAGATCCTCTCTTCTGATCAGGTTGAGTATGTGGGTATGCCTCTTGTGATGCTCCATGTAGTATCTCTGTTAACTGAGAAGTAATCTCCTCTACAGTATATACTGGCTTGGCTGCCCACATCCTATTATAGATCTTTTCCACATAGATTGAAACAGTCTCTGGCGTGGAAGTATATCTTGTGTGTGTCTTCTTCCTTTGTACTTGAGATGCATTGTATTGGAAGGAGATTGATAAGGTCAAGAGAGCATGATCCACTGCAATCCCAACCGTTATGGGTCCCACCTTAAAGTCCTCGATACTAGAAAAGCGAAGTCATGACATAATCCACTGTACTGGCCCCATGCCTGTGCGGGAAGCATGTGAATCCTCCAGATAACGGGAAATTCTCTAGACCATTAAATATGGACAAACCATGTATAGTTGCCATCTCGATCCCATATTCAGTGTGTTCTTTATCATGTGAGTTTCTAGTAAGCCCCCTCTGTGATAAATCCACTTCTATGAGCATTTCCTCAGAAGTATCATAGAATATTGCTTGAGAGTTGGCCGTTCTGGCATTAAAGTCTCCTAAGAGAACGATGTCTCCATCTCTAGAGAACTCCCACATGTCATTATTCAGTATGGAGAAAGGGGACTGTCCTTTAGGTGAGGAGTAGACTGAGGTACTTGGAGGGAAGTAGCATATAGCGATATATAGAAATCTACTTGTCTCGGCTCTCATTCTCACCCACATATACCTTGCTTGCTCATCTTTCCTGATAATCTGTAGTTGTGGTTTGAGCTCCTCTCTATATCAGACTGCTACTCCTCCTGAACCCCGGCTACCCTGTAGAGATCTCTTGTCTGGTCGACCAACTGTATCCCATAAATAACCCTTCACATGTGGCATACGCTGTCCCGGTATCTGGTGTGTCTCTGAGTAGAAAACTATGTCTCTGTCCCTAAAGCTGTCTTCAAAGGCACCTACATCTAGCCTATATGATCCATTACAATTCCACGCCGCTATCCGGAGCGTCGCGCCATAGGTCTCGCACCGTCATGCTGAGCGCTTTTCCAGAACCACTACTTTCCCTCCTCTAGAAAAGGCGATTTTCCCCTTTTCTCTTGCTGCCCTGATCTCTGGCATCAACTCTTGCATGTGTGCCACTTGTGCCAATGTAAGGTCATCTCCCAAGAAAATACTGGTTTTCTTAAGAGTTGGCCTCTTCTTTAGAAATTCTTTCCTTATTTCTATATTCGGGAAGTGGAGAATAAGTGCCCTATCCTTTACGTTTCCCTTCTCATCGATTCCTTTCTTGCCCACTCTCCATGCACTTGTGTGAGTAGGCTCTGTGATGCCCATGCGTTGTAGCAGTTCCTTCACTTCATCTACATTCTCTTTGTCTTTGACTCCTGTGACCCGCACATGCAGAGCCCGATTCTTCCTTTTCTGCTCTTCCTCAATGGTCATATTAATAATGGTAGAAGTAGGTGTGGTCTCGAGCATCTCGGCCTTCCCTTTCTTCGCATCCTCAATCCATTTCTCTGCTTCATCAACCTTTTCTTGTGTCTTAAAAAGACGTTCCGCCCATGAATATGCCGTTTTCGATTTCTGTTCATCTCCTTCCCGTAGAGCTTTCATCTGATCCTTCATGTCCTTGAGCTCCTTCAACATCGAAGGTTGGTCGTCTCCCTTCTCCTTAGTTGCAGATTTGCAAGCCGCAAGTTCTCCTTTTAGCTCCTCGATTATTGCATCTTTTTCTCCCATGTGCTTTTCCATATTTGTTCTCCATGCTTCAAAACTTGCTACTACCTCATCGAGTTTCTTTTGCATAACGCATTCTGTTACATTTACTTCGGCCTTGATTAGGTTTCGTAATTCCGTTTTCAAGATCTAAATCTCCTCATTCTGTATCCCCCGGATCTCTCTCCTTAGTTCTCTCATCATGTCTCCATACATGGAGTTCTTGTAGCTCTCAGTGCTGGTGTGCATTTCCTTCTTGATGTCATCTCTCATATAGTTTAGCTCTGATTTGAGCATCACCTGGACCTTCTCCATCATTAGTTCATCATGTATGCTGGAAGTTTTCCCCACTCGTAAGGATCTCGATGATAGTACAGTATCTCTGTTTCTCCGTTTAAATGTAGTTGTTGTTTTTTTTGGGGTGGTGTAGCTATCTACACCCGGCCCTTCCCCTTCGGTAGGCGGATCCATCGAACCCGAGCCACAACTGTGGGGTAGGGTACTAGGGTACTAGGGTGAGGAACTGAGAATAGGGCAAACTTAAAAAATTTACCTTAAGGCTTAAAAATCTCTCTAAATTTGAACGTAAGAGCTTTGACTTCCTACGCGTAGATGAAGGGGGGGGGTGCCGGGGCGCGTAGGCTGCGACTTGCTACGTGTAGGGCTGCTGGGACTTGCTATGTGTAGGACTCAACAGCAGCGCGTGCAGGTCTCAGGGAAGCGCGAGCAGGAGTCGGCAGAGGCAGCGTGAGCAGGAGCATGAGGGCAACGCGTTTCCGAGCAACAGGGCAACGCGAGCATCAGCAGCGCACGAGCATCACCAGCGCGAGCATCACTAGGGCATGCACCCTTTCACCCACTCACAGAGAGAGAGAGAGAGAGAGAGAGAGAGAGAGAGAGAGAGAGAGAGAGAGAGAGAGAGAGAGAGAGAGAGAGAGAGAGAGAGAGAGAGATATGAAATGATATATTAACGTCTTCAAAAGGCCAAAATGACCTATGAGACCATCAGATACAAAGTGGTGAAATTAATACAATGTCTGAAGTACAAGTACAAAAAGTACTGGATGTAAAAAATGAAAACTGAAAATGAAGTGTGAAGTGTGAAATGTGTGTGTGAGAGAGAGAGAGAGAGAGAGAGAGAGAGAGAGAGAGAGAGAGAGAGAGATGAAATGTTATATTAATGTCTTCAAAAGGCCAAAGTGACCTATGAGACCAGAAAGTTACAATGTGGTGGATCTGATACAAAGTCAGCGTAACAAGATGACAAAATGACAAAATGACAAAATAAAATATTATGGAATCCTAGGCTGCTGGGTTTAGAGAGAGAGAGAGAGAGAGAGAGAGAGAGAGAGAGAGAGAGAGAGAGAGAGATGAAATGAAATGAAATGTTATATTAACGTCTTCAAAAGGCCAGAGTGACCTATGAGACCAAACTGATACAAAAGTGGTGAATTTGTTACAATGTCTGGGTACCTTAGTACTAAAGTACTAAGTGTGAAAAGTGTGAAAATAAATGCGAAAACCTAAATACAAAGTATTAGATAAACTTCTTAGGAGCATTCTTGGTGTCTGGCTAGAATGCTTCTAATCCTTTGTTGTAGTCTCCTCCGGTGAAGTGTGCTTCTGCATTTCGGTCGTGGTCGTCTCGATTTTCTAAGCTAAATCGCCCTGTCAATGAGGGTGCCTTTGGTATGAATGTGGTTTGTGCTCGCTGCTGGCCTCTTGCTTCTCCTTCCATTCTTGCTTCTCTCGATCCGAAGAAATCTGTGATCTGCCTCTGAGGCTGTAGTGCTCTTTGTCTTCTCATTAGATTATCCCTGTGCCGATGTAGTTCTAGTAGGTACAGGCCTAAGCATCTTTGATCCTGGTATTGCATGACTCTATCTAGAGGTCCAAAGCCTTCTTTAAATAGGCAATGGAAACGCCCACGTATCTCATAGTATACGGTGCAATGGCATATGTAGTGTAATTCTGTCTCCGGCTCCATTCCGCATAACTTGCAAATTCTGCTCTCAGGTGGGATTCCCCTAAATCTGCCAAATTCAATTTCCAGTTGGTGTGAGGATGTACAAATCTGACCAATAGCACATCTCAAACCACGAGACAGGTGGGTATCCATGTAGCTCGGGCCAATTACAAAACCATCTTCAGATAGCTGTAGGAAGTTTTCTTTGTAGTCGGCCATCTTCGTGCCCAATTCTTGTGTAGGGTCTACCCATGTCCTCTTAGTGTCCAACTGTATAAGATCCTAGCGGATGATTTTATTAATCTCTGTTCGTGTGATTGCCAGTGATGGAGTCTCAAGAGAGTATTGGAAGGGGGGTAATCTTTCCATATTGAACTCGTGTCTCTGAAACCACGAGGACAGTTGCGCATACCAGCATGATGTATCTCCTTTCATTGCTAATTGTTGAGAGGATTCGAGGGCCAATCTAGTATATCGGCAATTATTTGTATCCCACAAACCATGTATAAAGGACACTGATCGGGTAAGAGCTTCAATTTCTATCGGAGGGGCAGCTAGTTCCGCTTGGGTAATCGCGTGTGGTACGGAGGCCTTGGCTCTAATCATTCGGGAAATCATAGATACCAAAGGTCTCTCCATTGACTTCCAATTATCTTGATCCACAGATGGTCCCCAAATCTGGATCCCATAAAGCATAGCCGAAGCCACCACAGTATCAAAGAGCCAAAGTTTTGTTCGTGGTTCCTGAAACTGCACTTGTCAACACATCCTCTCCAACCCTCCCAAGGCCGTAGAGACTCTGGACAATCTAGCATCCGCTGCTTTCTTAAGAGTAAACTTCGGTCCTGTAAATACCACACCAAGGTATGTGTATGCATCTGTGTCCTCTACTGTATCCTGGCCATATGCAGATGTAGGTGCCGATCTCCTAACCCACTGCGGTGTGGTGTTAAACACCATAACTTTGGTTTTACCCAAATTTACCGACAGTCCGCTGTCCTCCGCGAATTTATGTAATGCATCTAACTGCCTCTGCATTCCATCTGGTGATTTTGCTATCAATACAATATCATTTGCATACAACAACAAAGGGATCCATGACCCTGCAAGTTGAGCAGCTCTGTCACCCTCTCTATCAATGTAATCTGATACCTCATCTATATACATACCAAGTAAAGTAGGGGACAGTGGGCATCCTTGCTTTATTCCATCGGTGGAATGAACAATGTCGGAATCCCCTTCTGGAGTACGTACATAACCAGTTACTGACCCGTATAAGGCCATGATCCCCCAGATAATCTCTTTGGGGACCCCTAACTCTTGCATTTTACGCATCAATCTGGCCCTTGGTACTGTATCAAAAGCTTTCCGAAATTCCACAAAGCAACAATACATCCTTTTCCCGCTTGCTCTTCCTTCCTCAATAATGGCTCTGAGCGTAAGAATATGATCTAAAGTGGAATAACCTCTCCTAAATCCAGCTTGTCCTGTTGCCCTTATGCCCTCATTCTCTGCCCATCTACTCAATTTTTGTTCAAGAATGGATGCGTACAGTCGGGTCAAAGTGTGACCTACCATAATGGTACGGTAGTTCGCGGGTATCATAGGATCCCCTGACTTGAAAATAGGTACGATAGTAGATAATTTCCAAGATTCAGGTAATCCTTCACACATGACCTGATTAAATAGACGAGCAAGGACTTCTGAAAGTAGATCCCTTGCATGGATCAGATGTTCTGCTACTAAACCCTCATGATCATATGCTCGTCTTGTCTTCATCTTGTCAATGGCTCTTTTCACCATTGCTGTAGTAAAGAAAGTACTAGTAGCAGGGCATGGCTCTAGCGTATCTGGTAATGGAGGCTGTTCAGATCATAGTAATAGGGAATGGCCGTTTTCAGGTCTCCGTTCCTCGTTCCCATTCCAAGTTGCTGTTCCGAATCCCCGTTCCGTGTTTCAAACGTGAGTACCCGTAATAGGGAATGGCATTTTGTTCCATGTTCCCGTTCCGCGTTCCCGTTCCGGTTTCCCGTTCCTGGTAACTATGGTCCAGATACCATATATAATGATGTTACATATTGACCCCAAATCTCAGGAGAAGTAATTGTCGGAGGCGATGAGTGCTCGTGAAATAAACGCCAGGCCTCATGTGAGTCCTGACTCAAGAAGAGCTGATATAAATCCTTCTCTAGTTTGGCTAAAATTGCCCTTTTCTTGCGACGTACTATACGTCGAAGAGCAATCCGAGACTGCTTATATGCGATGATCCCAACTGTAAGCTCTTTCTAGATCTGGGTTCTCGTCTCTCTGCATTCCTCGTCGTACCAACTGTTTTGAGGCATGTTCCCAGAGCCTCTCTTCTGATCAGGCTGAGTATGTGGGTATGCCCATTGTGCTGCTCCATGTAGTATCTCTGTTAGCTGAGAAGTAATCTCCTCTACAGTATATACTGGCTCGGCTGCCCACATCCTATTATAGATCTTTTCCACATAGACTGAATCAGTCTCTGGAGTGAAAGTATATCTTGTGTGTGTCTTCTTCCTTTGTACTTGAGAGGCATTGTATTGGAAGGAGATTGATAAGGTCAAGAGAGCATGATCCACTGCAATCCCAACCGGTCTGGGTCCCACCTTAAAGTCCTCGATACTAGAAATAAAGCTTGGTGAAGTCATGACACGATCCCTTGTACTGGCCCCATTCTTGTGCGGGAAGCATGTGAATCCCCCAGATAAAGGGAAATTCTCTAGACCATTAAGTATGGCCAAACCATGTGTAGTTGCCATCTCCATGAGATGTCTCCCATATTCAGTGTGTTCTTTATCGTATGAGTTTCTAGTAAGCCCCTCCTGTGATAAATCCACTTCTCTGAGCATTTCCTCAGAAGTATCATAGAATACTGCTTGAGAGTTGGCCGTTCTGGCATTAAAGTCTCCTAAGAGAACGATGTCTCCATCCCTAGAGAACTCCCATACGTCATTATTCAATATGGAGAAAGGGGACTGTCCTTTAGGTGAGGAGTAGAGATGTACTTGGAGGGAAGTAGCATATAGCGATATATAGAAATCTACCTGTCTCGACTCTCATTCTCACCCACATATACCTTGCTTGTTCATCTTTCTTGATAATCTGTAGTAGTGGTTTCAGCTCCTCTTTAAATAAGACTGCTACTCCTCCTGAACCCCGGCTACCTCGTAGAGATCTCGTCTGGTCGACCAGCTGGTTCCCATAAATACCCCTTCACGCCGCTATCCGGAGCGTTGCCCCATAGGTCTCACACCGTCATGATGAGCGCTTTTCCAGAATCACTACTTTCCCTCCTCTATAAAAGGCGATTTTCCCTTTTCTCTTGTTGCCCTGATCTCTGGCATCAACTCTTGCATGTGTGCCACTTGTGCCAATGTAAGGTCATCTCCCAGGAAAATACTGGTTTTCTTAAGAGTTGGCCTCTTCTTTAGAAATTCTTTCCTTATTTCTATATTCGGGAAGCGGAGAATAAGTGCCCTATCCTTTACGTTTCCCTTCTCATCGATTCCTTTCTTGCCCACTCTCCATGCACTTGTGTGAGTAGGCTCTGTGATGCCCATGCGTTGTAGCAGTTCCTTCACTTCATCTACATTCTCTTTGTCTTTGACTCCTGTGACCCGCACATGCAGAGCCCGATTCTTCCTTTTCTGCTCTTCCTCAATGGTCATATTAATAATGGTAGAAGTAGGTGTGGTCTCGAGCATCTTGGCCTTCCCTTTCTTCGCATCCTCAATCCATTTCTCTGCTTCATCAACCTTTTCTTGTGTCTTAAAAAGACGTTCCGCCCATGAATATGCCGTTTTCGATTTCTGTTCATCTCCTTCCCGTAGAGCTTTCATTTGATCCTTCATGTCCTTGAGCTCCTTCAACATCGAAGGTTGGTCGTCTCCCTTCTCCTTAGTTGCAGATTTGCAAGCCGCAAGTTCTCCTTTTAGCTCCTTGATTATTGCATCTTTTTCCCCATGTGCTTTTCCATATTTGTTCTCCATGCTTCAAAACTTGCTACTGCCTCATCGAGTTTCTTTTGCATAACGCATTCTGTTACATTTACTTTGGCCTTGATTAGGTTTCGTAATTCCGTTTTCACGATCTGAATTTCCTCATTCTCTATCCCCCGGATCTCTCTCCTTAGTTCTCTCATCATGTCTCCATACATGGAGTTCCTGTAGCTCTCAGCGTTCGCGTGCATTTCCTTCCTGATGTCATCCCTCATATAGTTTAGCTCTGATTTGAGCCATAGTTACCCGGAACGCGGAACGGGAACGGCAACGGGATCCCCGCGGAACGGGGGAACGGCTAGGGGTCCGGAACGGGAACGTCGCGGAACGGGAGGTATAAAAAACACCCAAATAGTGCAATTTTTAGCTCCTTGTGTTTAAATACAAGGAGTATTAGAGTGCTTTGACTCTAATACTCACAAAAAACTCGTTTTGAAGACCATTCAACCTTGCTATGACTAGATGATGTGAGAGAGAGAGAGAGAGAGAGAGAGAGAGAGAGAGGGAGAGGGAGAGATTTGAGAGAGTGGGAGGGAGAGGAAGAGAGCTTGAAGGCTTGAAGCCTTGAGCCTTGAGAGAGTGAGTCTTGAGAGGGAGAGATCTTGAGAGTGAGAGGGAGAGCTTGAGCCTTGAGGATTAGCTTGTGAAGAGAAAGGGGAAGGGGGGTGCATTTTATGAGTCCTTGAGGCCTTGCACACTTTCAAAAGAAGCCCAAACATTTACTTCAATTTTTTCAATTTTTGCCAAATTTGTTTGTAGCCGTTGGCCGTTCCAGGGGCATTCCGGAATGGTCTGGGGGTGTTTCGGAACGTTCCGGAACGGCCGTTCCGGTTTGCATTGGCCACCCGGAATGTCAGACATTCCAGGACGTTCTGGAACGTTTGGGAAGAGAACTGCCCCCCGGAACGCCAGAACGGGGGCGTTCCCTGGTAACTATGATTTGAGCATCACGTGGACCTTCTCCATCATTAGCTCATCATGTATCCTGGAGGTTTTCCCAACTCGTAAGGATCCTGGTGATAGTACAGTATCTTTGTTTCTCCGTTTGAAAGTAGCCGTTGTTTTTTTTGTGGTGGTGTAGCTATGTACACCCGGCCCTTCCCCTTCGGTAGGCGGATCCATTGAACCCGGGCCACAAATGTGGGGTAGGGTACTAGGGTGGGGGACTGAGAATAGGGCAAGACTTAAAATTTAACCTAAACTTAAAGAGGCTTTATCTGAGGCGCGAGTAGGACAAGACTTTCTACGCGTAGAAGAGGTTGCAGAGCGGTTCACGCTCCCTACCCAGCCTCGTGCGCTCTGCCCTAGCCTTGTGTGCCTTGGCTTCTGCCCTGCGTTGCCTATGCTGCCCGGGCCTCACCAGCCCTACGAGCCTCACTGCTCACGCTGCTTGCCTTACATGCTTCACTTGCTGCCCCTGCAGAGTTTGGTACCCTGCGGCCTACAGCAGACCTCGTGCGACGCGTAGGAGACCAGCTCGCATAGGAGGACCTGCTCGCGCGACGCGTAGGAGGACCAGCTCGCGTAGGGGGGAGAGAGAGAGAGAGAGAGAGAGAGAGAGAGAGAGAGAGAGAGAGAGAGAGAGAGAGAGAGAGAGAGAGAGAGTTTTGTTTGTGTATGGGTGTGCCCACATGCATGATGCATGCAAATACATATTTGCACGCATCAAAAGGCCACACAAACACGTTATACAATCATACTTATGGCAAGCCTGTGATCATGCCTGTAATTTTTTCAGCACAAAGGTGATTCAACCTTTGCTAATGCTTTATATATTGACAGTCATCGGGCCGTGAATGCGTGCCTTACTCCTGTATACTCAGTTGAAGGGATGCATGTTATAACAATTGAAGGCATTGGAAATAGTCAGCGTGGATTGCACCCGATTCAGGTATTTTTGTTTGTCCTCAAAACTCAATTTGAGACTTTGACAAACCTTATGGTGCGTGGATTACAAGCCTATGGTTTTGTATTGCTAGCTAATTGTGGATATTTGTGGTTATTTCAGGAGTCTCTTGCAACCCAACATGGTTCACAATGTGGGTTTTGCACACCTGGATTTGTAATGAGTATGTATGCACTATTGAGATCTCGAAAAGGACCCCCCACAGAAGAGGAGATTGAAGAAAATTTGTCTGGAAACTTGTGTCGATGCACTGGATACAGGCCTATTCTGGATGCTTTTCGTGTGTTTGCAAAGACAGACGATTCTGTGTACAGCAATGAGGCTTGCAATGGGACTGTAGCAAAGAAAAGCGTTAAAGTTGAAAAGGGGACAAGAATCTGCCCATCAACAGGACGTCCCTGCGATTGTAATGGAAATTCTCAAGGACAGTTTTCTAGCACCGAAAACCCTGAATCTCAAGGGCACCTTTGTGATAGTAATGGAAAAGCCCAAGGGCAGTCTTTGGGTACTGACATAAAAAATGCATCCAAGACCGACTCAGAGCTTATATTTCCACCAGAGCTGTTTTCTAGAACACCACAATATTTGTCTCTTTATGGGAGAGATGGGATTCTGTGGTTCCGGCCAGCAAATTTAAAGGATCTTTTGGGTTTGAAACATGCGCATCCAGATGCAAAGCTTATTGTTGGAAATACAGAGGTTGGCATAGAAACAAGGTTCAAGAAGGTTGTTTATCCTGTTCTTATCTCAACAACACATGTGGCTGAGTTCAATGCTATAAATGTTAGGGATGATGGGGTAGAGATTGGGTCATCTGTGACTCTTTCGAGGTTATTGGATGTAATGCGGGAGTGCATGCGGGAGAGGCCAGCTCATGAAACGTCAGCCTGTGCTGCTTTCATTGAACAGCTTAGATGGTTTGCTGGGGCCCAGATAAGAAATGTAGCATCAGTTGGTGGAAACATATGCACAGCAAGTCCAATTTCAGACTTGAATCCACTTTGGATTGCAAGCAAGTCACTGTTCAAGCTCATTGATAACAAGGGATCGATGAAGGAAGTAAAGGCTGCAGATTTTTTTGTGGCTTATAGGAAGGTTGCAATGGATAGGAACGAATTGTTGTACTCTGTCTTTCTACCATGGACAAGGAAGTTTGAGTATGTCAAGGAGTTCAAGCAGGCTCATAGAAGAGATGACGACATTGCTCTTGTAAATGCAGGCATGAGGGTTTTCTTTACCGAGAGAGATGGGACCCTAGTTGTAAAGGAGAGCACATTTGTCTTTGGTGGTGTGGGACCTGTGCCCTTGTCGGCAAAGAAGACGGAAGCTTTCTTGCAAGATAAGGAATGGAAAGAGGAGACACTGCAAAATGTACGTGCCACTCTGAGGGAAGACATTGTGATAGCAGAGAATGCGCCTGGGGGTATGGCAGAGTTCCGGTCTTCCTTGGTGGCTAGCTTTTTCTTCAAGTTTTTCTTACTATCTAGTTATAAACTTGAGCAGCAAGGAAAGCTAGTGCATAATTTTCCTGCTACCTACAAATCGGCTGTTGCAGATTATCACAAGCCTCCCTCCCGTGGCAGTCAGTCGTATCAACCTTCTGAAACAAGTACTGCTGTGGGGCAACCCACCATGCACCTATCAGCAAGAATGCAGGTCTTCATAAGAATCATTTTCTTTAATCAAGCATGTGCTATCATGGTAATTTGTAAATATGCCGCGTTTGCTTGGTGTAGGTAACAGGGGAGGCAGAGTACACAGATGATATTCTGATGCCACCCTCTGGTCTGCACGCAGCTCTTGTGTTGAGTACAAAACCACATGCTCACATTATGTCCATTGATGCATCAGAGACAGAGATGATCGCAGGCTTTGAAGGCTTCTTTACAGCGAAAGACATACCTGGTGGAAATGATATTGGGGCCATTATAGCTGATGAGGAGCTTTTTGCAACAAATGTGGTTACTTGTGTTGGGCAGGTTATTGCAATCGTTTCAAGCAATGAGAGACATAGTTTGATTTCGTGTTTTCCTGCCTTTTGGATACTAGAATGATGGCGTCTTCCATTTACCAAAGGTTGTTAATATCAAGTGTCCTGTGCAGGCGATTGGTATTGTTGTGGCAGACACACTCGAGAATGCAAAGGCTGCTGCACAAAAAGTGAAAATTGAGTATGAAGAACTACCTGCAGTTTTAAGCATTGAGGATGCTCTTAAAGTGGGTTCCTTTCACCCCGGGACTGAGCGTCTTATTCAGAGAGGTGATGTGGAGGCGTGTTTTGCAAGTGATGATTGCGATCACATTTTTGAAGGAACAGTACGAATGGGTGGACAGGAACATTTCTATTTAGAACCTAACACCTCACTGGTATGGACCTCTGATGGGGGCAATGAAATATTCATGGCTTCTTCTACCCAGGTATGTGTTCCACATATCTGCATCTTTAAGTAGTGCTGAATTGAAAGTGCTAGCTTGCATGTTTGGACACATACATGCCACACACTCAAGGAAAAAGAACTAACAGTACAGTAAGCCTGTGAACTGAAGCTTTGTTAAAAATTGCAGTCTCCTCAAAAGCACCAAAAGTATGTAGCACATGTCCTTGGCATTCCCATGAGTAAAGTCGTCTGTAAGACGAAGAGAATTGGAGGTGGCTTTGGTGGTAAAGAAACAAAATCAGCTTTTGTTGCTGCAGCAGCAGCTGTACCAGCTTATCTTCTAAGAAAGCCTGTCAAATTAACTCTTGATAGAGACATTGACATGCTTATCACTGGCCAAAGGCACCCCTTTCTTGGTAAATACAAGGTTAGTTGTTTTGTGATGTAAAACCTAATTGCTTTATAAAGTTTTGGTCTAATTATGCAATCTTTACTTTTGGAATAGGTTGGATATACAAAAGAAGGGAAGGTCCTAGCTTTGGATCTTGCAATTTACAATAACGGGGGCAACTCACTTGATTTATCCCACTCTGTTTTAGACAGAGCAGTTTTCCACTCAGATAATGTATATGCCATACCAAATTTTCGTGTTTTTGGGAGAGTATGTTTCACAAATTTGGCAAGCAATACTGCTTTTCGAGGGTTTGGTGGCCCCCAAGGGATGATAATTGCAGAGAATTGGATAGAAAGAATCGCACGGTCCTTGAACACACCTCCTGAAAAGATAAGGGTGAGTGCCACATCGTCTTGCTTGAAAATGTGTAATATGCTTGTAGAGGTTGTTCTTAAATTGGTGTTAAGATGCTTATTAGATTTTATAGAAAATGATTTATGCATAGTTGTGAAGGATATATACACTATGCTCATGTTTCATCTCAGAAAGAGAGGTTGTTCAGATACTTAATGAATTCTATGAAATAAATAGAGATTGTTCATATTCTTGGCATCCATCTTTACCTGCAAGCTTACCATGAAATTAGTGTTAGTGTAGAATACACTGTACTAGATGTCGCAGGATGCTGGTATTTGTGCGCCAATATTTATTTTCATATCTTTTTCTACTTTCAGGAGCTAAATTTTCAGGAGGAAGGGTATGAACTGCATTATGGTCAACGTGTCGAGCATAACACATTGCACCGTGTATGGGATGGTGTGAAAGAGTCATGTGAATTTGAAAAGAGGAGAAGTCTAGTTGAAATTTTCAACGAGCAACACAAATGGAGGAAGCGAGGTGTAGCTATGGTTCCAACCAAGTTTGGTATATCTTTCACGGCAAAGTTTATGAATCAGGTGTGGCACCTGCTTTTAGTTTCTGCTAGCTTGGTTGAATTCATCGATTATAGTGGTCATTTCACATGATTGGAGCTTAGTCTCCATGACGAGATGCTGTACGAACTTTTGGTTCTTATAGACCATTTTAGTCTACTGCAGACATTAAAGCGCGTTTTTTCTTTCTGCATTCCATAATTATCTGCATTCTTAGGTTTCCTATACTTGAGCAATTATTGTTAGAGGTCTTTTTATTAAATGTCTATTGATTTTGCTCAATTTTCTTTTTTCAAAAAATGATTGTTTAGTATGAAGCTTTTGTAAGTTTTTTGGTACACATAATCAGAAAAGCAGATGTTATTTCATTCTTAAAACGTTAAAGTAGCCTCTCAAAGGGAAGGTCTGAGCACCAATCTTTTGGTGGAGAACATGGAGTTCCTAGTACCCTATGTGTTAAGTAAGATGGCTTAATTGTGGAGGGGCACATAAAAGGTCATTCAACAGAAAATAGGAAAGTTCCTTATTAAACACATTGGCTTTGGAAGCTTGTGACTAAATAACATTTTGTTTAGCGGTTCCATCCATCGTAGTTTTTGTTTCATTCCAGGTGTCTTTTCTATCTGTATCAATTACTGCAATCTCTCCTTTTGAGGGCCTTTTTTTGTTTGCTTATTTTCTCTTTGAATTTGTGATGAGTACGCAGGCTGGAGCTTTGGTTCAGGTTTACACAGACGGGACTGTCTTAGTGACACATGGAGGAGTTGAGATGGGACAAGGCTTGCACACAAAAGTTGCGCAGATTGCTGCAGCGTCTTTTGGTATTCCGATGAGTTCTGTGTTCATCTCAGAGACAAGCACAGACAAGGTGCTTTAGGACAAAGCTTTTCTTGTCTAGCTTTTATTTTGTTCATTTTTAGTGTAATGTTTGACCAGAAACAGTGCGTTCCTCTGGACCTAACATTTTGTTCCACGTAGGTTCCAAACGCCTCTCCAACTGCAGCTTCAGCAAGCTCAGATATGTATGGTCAAGCCGTCTTAGATGCATGCGAACAGATTAAATCCCGCATGCAGCCTGTGAAAGAGGAGAATTCCTCCTTATCGTTTTCAAAGGTAAACGTGATGATTTACATTTATACACATTAAGTTGTTGAACAGGGTTTCATAATTTATTAGGACCATGGTTTGCTGGCGGGCACACACATTTTTTGGTGCTTGCGTGGTTTTGACACCATGCTCATCTTTTGATGCCTTCGTATTTGGGCCCTGAAGTTTTTACTTCATGAGAATCTGGCATGCGGCATGCCAATTTTCATACCTTTACCTAAATATCGGATGTTTCAAGATGATATGCTTTGCACACAGACCTTTGAGCTTTTAACATTACTGGGACTTTTATAGCAATATATGCCTAAGTGTGTCTAGGTGTGGTGTGTGTGCATTAATACCTAGTTCTACACACATCATTAGGTGAAATTGACAGCAGTGGGTATGTTAGTGGAATTCAATATCATTAGTAGATACCACACACTCTCTCAAGGTGAATTTGAGATTTATCTAGATATATGAAATCTTGCATTGGAAAGGAAAATGTTTACCAAAACATCTTAGGTACCTACTATGCACACTTCTATTACCTGACGTGTGTGATCATGCATGTATGTTCTTTATTGAGTTTGTATGCATATGGGGTTTGCCTGCTTTCTCTTATATGTATGCAGCAAATAGGTCGGGATAAAATCTACATGTGGTTTATAAAGAACCTAATGGTATACAAAACGAGATTTATAATACTTCACGCTATGGCTATACAATTTGCATAATAGAAGCTGGCTTGATTGTGTACTATTGAATTTTGCATGTTTTGTGCCTCAAATTCATTTTGTATTCAATTCTCTCCATAATTTTGCAGCTAGCTAATGCTTGTCACTTGGAGCGAATCGATCTCTCGGCTCATGGTTTCTATGCAACTCCTGATATAAACTTTGATTGGGTCACGGGCAGAGGAAGCCCGTTCAGTTATTTTACATTTGGAGCTGCCTTTGCTGAAGTTGAGATTGACACTTTGACGGGAGATTTTCAAATTCAAAGAGTTGACATTGTCATGGACCTTGGGACATCACTTAACCCTGCTATCGACATTGGCCAGGTCTGTTCTCTCTATTTGTGCCTATTGGAGTGGCATTGGCTTTGTCATTAAAAGAAGAAAACTAGAACAAATTATTTCAAAACAGACCCTTAAGGCCTACAAACATCTCCTTCTTAAAAAACATCTCCCCTCAATCTGTCACGAGGCATCTGCAAGCCTGGGCTCCGATACGATGTGAGAAATGCGGCGGAAATGGGTAGAGATAAATGCATGGATAGTAGAAGGGGAAGAGGGAAGGTGAGAGAGAAAATGCAAGAGTGACAACTCAATGATGTGGCACCTGGTACATATCATGATGTCAGTGGGATTGTCCTGCAAGATTTCCGGGGAACTGTATGGACGGCAGCAGATAATACAGCAGCAGCCCATGTGAGCTTTTTGGCCAGTTGGTTAACAAAAGTAGACAGGATACTTTTGACACAGTCGTTTAATATAGTTGCTTTTTGTATCAGTTTGGAAGTCCGTGATTTTAGAGTAGACGCTCTGAGCAAATTGTACACTTGTCTTGAATATAATAAAATAAAAAGTACTGCCAGAGGCAGCCACTCGGGGGACTAGTAGTCGCCGAGAGGAGCTCTGCCTCTCCTATGTCTCCTGGATAATTCAATGGTGAAGGGTGCCAGACTGCCAGTTCCTTTGCAGTTGTTTGCAAGTCTATATCAATGTTTTTGCAATTGGTACTGACCTGTTACAAAATCTGCCGGGTAATTTCCTGAGGATGCCAAGTTCCAACGCCTCCCATTGGGCGGCCAGATCCTCAGGAAACTGCACAATACATGGCGGCTTAGTACATCAATGGGAGCTACAAATGCGAGATGGCGCTCCCTTGTTGGATCCCTTCTCCTCACAGTTTGGGCGTCTGCTGAGCTGCCAATTGTCTTTTTTCACCTTATTCCAGCCTATGCCAAGTGGCTGGCTGGGGTAACTTGAAGTGGAAACTTCCTTGCGGCTTCTTGCCCGACTGGTCAAAGACGGAAATTGCCTAGGAGCGAGTCAGAAAATCACATGCCCTTTGTGGATACACCTATGTGATTTTATTGAAGTAATGGCAGCCGTCTCTATTAAGACACATGCTCCACTGAAAATATGGTAGGGCACCACATGCCAACAGAGAATACAGCTGGAACAAACTTTAGGATTTAAACACTTGAACTGAAAAGAGGACCTTTGTAATGGGACGACATCACGATCCAACTGAAAGAACATATTGAGACAGACGTTTAGCACTTCAAACAACTCAATAGAAAGAAAGAGAGAATCCACACGAGACACGGAGTGGCAGAGCTCCACTCCCAAACTCCAATGGCCCAAATGATTGCTCCCCTTTCTGTATTTCTTTATATTGCTTCCACACAGTACAACGCTGTGGCTCTGCTCTGCATCTCCCACGGGTAGACTGCCAAAGAGTGAGCCTACATCACATATTTAAAGGCTGTTGGTTTGTACAAAAGCAGTTACATGAAAAGTAGCAAGTCCAAAAGCATTGGGTCAAAAAGCAAGCACCCAGAGGGCTGTCTGTACGGTGCTGTTACATCATCATTTGTCAGCGCAAAACGCGGAAACTTTCGTACAGCGTACCATGTCATCAACTTTGACGCAAGTGAACGTGTCTTGCTTTATTTTAAGGTTTTAGGCCCCTCTGCCGGTTCTTGTAAGTCGTTGGGGGTTAGGATTATTAATCCTAACCCATTAGTAATTTGTGTAAGTTGGTGAGGAATTCTTCTTCTTCTTCTACTAGGGTTTAGGCCCCTCGGCCGAGATCTGCAGGTTGGCGAGGGTTAGGCGTAGGGAGTCCTAACCCTTTGGGTCTTCAGTGGCTTGACACGTCAGCAGTTTGTGACATCCCCTCTTCTTGAATGAAGAGTAATCGTCCGTGATCATATCTGCGAAACAACTCAAGTTAGATTAAAAATATCCGACGGTCAATTCCGAGGGTCATTCGGTTTTCTCATTCCATATCTGAGATCTTGATATTCTGGCGTAGTAAAATTAGCCATTGCACCTAGACCACACTAATCTGTAACGGGGCGTCTTGATGCACTAAAAAAACATACCCAGGCAATCTCACCCAATTAAGAATATTTAGTGGTTGACACATCACGATGCAACATAGATGCTTACATATGCATGTTTATAGGACAAAAAGACAAGCAGTGTTGCTGAGCACTCCTTCAAGACAAACGGTCTTTGGCATGAAGGTATTCAACGACTGCCTTCTCACTCTCCTCGCAAATGACCTAAAAAAGGTCTGGGCCATGAGCTTAGAGAGCTGATACAACCAAACGCTCCCCAGACCAGCCTGCGTCGCTTGGAGGCTCCAAATACAACTAAATGCTCCCTAGAGTACCATCCTGATTCGTTCAGAGGTTTACAGCTTACAACTAAATGCTCCCCAAACCACCCCTCTCAGGAAAGCCCGAGCCTAAGATATTTAGAGGTTCCAAACAGATCATTTTCATTTCAAACAATTTTTTAAACAGTATTATCAAACAAACAAAGCTCAAAGAGTACTTAATGCAAATCAAATGTAAAATCATTCAGGGTTGGTTTCGAGAAAAAGATCCCTCCATTAGTTAATAAAACTGCCCATAGGGCTACAATCACCTCTACTAGAGAGGTCTATATCAACAGCAAGGGGAGACTCTCCAAAGAAAAAACAGAATATGTACAATGGGGGACTAAATCACGAAATAGGAGGAGGAAAGAGCCACGCAGGCGGACGGTAGTGCCATCTGGGTGCACCCAGGACCATGGTGAAGAATGGACGTGGGTGCCAGAGTCGCAAAAAAGCCTCTCTGCGCTCCCGCAAGCGGTCGGAACTGCCGTGAAGTCTCTCGAGCTGGCCCCTGAGAGTTTGGCCCAACTCTAGCCAAACATCATGAACAGTCTCTTGTGGTGGAACATGGGCGAGCCTCGAAGATGCGGAAGCAGCGGGCCTGCCAAATGAACCACAGTGTCAGGCCACAGATGAGCTCCCAACACACCTCTCTCTCACTGCACCACTCCTGGGGGATAAGCTCTGTGGCAAGCTGAAGTGTAGGTCGACCCCCCCTAGATCACTATCATCCTGTTGGTGGAAGCCAACTCAAACTGGAGCGCAGGGCTCGTAAGAGTGGACCAGGCTGCAACACCCCAAGTGTGCTGTCGAGCTGTGGAAAGAGCAGGCATCAACTGAAGAACCCGAATCCAAACCTGCTGTGCCATGGGGCAGTCCCACAGACAATGTCACCGACTCTCCAAAGGATGACCACAAGCTGCACAGGTTATCGAAAAGCCACTGTGTACTAGCCAACTGCCAACTGTTGTAGCTCTGTGTGCAATGAGCCATTGGAACAAAGTGACTCTCCTCGACTGTCTGGAGTCCCCAACCGCTCCCAAGACCTGATAGGAACTCAGTTGTGAGACCCTCCTCCTACCAATAAAGTGCTGCAGTAGGACAAGCCTCTCTCCGTCTTGCCAGTATGAGACGTCCCAATCGAACAGTGTACTGAAAGAAAGGGATCCCAAGGTGGTCGGCTTAAGATGAGGGGTCTCTCCAAAACGTTGGGTCAGGATCTGTGACATAGGTCTTCCCACAGATGCCCACTACTCGTATCCTCTAAAAAAAGCACTCTGCAACTTGTGAAGCCTCTACTGGGACTCTGTGAAGTTGATCCTCTCCCTGGATCTCAAAGAACATGGGGGCTACTGACTCTGAGCAAGCACGAACTGCGATGAGGACCTCTAGTCGTGTGAAGGCCCCCATCCATGCTGTTGTCTTTAGAGGGGTGAGCCACTCAGCTGGCAGAGCCTCTGAATGTCCTAGCACATGCTCTGCACCCCTCTCATGCCCCGTAGCTGGGTGCTCTGTACCTCCTTTGGCAAACGTGAGAACTGAAGCCAGTCACCGAGAGTGCGGGCTGGACCCTTTGCCAAGGGACCCCAAGAAACATGAGGCCTACTACCAACCAAGTGGCCTCTTTGAGTGCTAAACATGGGGTTCCAAACAAGGGACTGTCTCAAGCGCTCCTCCGTGCAAGTGTACCCGCTCCGAAGAGCGAAGAAGGCTCGCCGCAAATCGAGACTCCATTCTCCTGCTCAGGCCAACTCTGCACATCTCTGTAAAGATCCACATGATAGAAGGGCTCCAAGGGCCTCCTGCATGAGGCACTCCAGCTCTAAGCCGCTGAAGCAACAACTCCTTCCAGGGCTCCTCCCTTGGAAGCAGTCCTCTAACAACAAACTTCCTAAGGAGGTCAATGATCCCCAGCCCCCCCTGAGAACCGTCGGCAAACTCAGTTCTAGAAGCTCATCTGCCTTGATAGGGAGCTCAAGACCACGCAAGCCAACCTGATGAGAAGTCAAAAATCTGCTCATCGCCTCAACATCGAACAGAAAGAGGAAGGGGGCAAGAGGGTAGCCCTATCTGACCGAACGTGTGAGCAAGAAACGCTCCCCTCTTCCCCCTGCCAAAAGCACCTGATTGTGCGCACGCCTGTAGAGAGTTGGCACACCTCTGATCCAAGCATTTGTGAAACCCATCCTGCGTAGAGTGTCCTCCCCCTGCCAAAAGAACCCGACTGTGCGCACGCCTCTGATCCTAGCATCTGTGAAGCCCATCTTGCGTAGAGTGCCCTCCAAGAAGTCCCAGTCAACTCTATTGTAGGCCTTCTCAAAATCGAGGAGTATCACCAAATCCTCTCCTCGGAGGAAGTAAAATGATAAAAAACGATCCTTTGGAATCTGCTCGCTGCTCGCTACCTATTTGCCATCGTTGCGCCCCCCCCCCCCCCCCCCCCCCCCCCCCCCCCAAACCCCCAATCCCTGTGCGCTTCCTCAGCTCTGCGCAGTGTTGCCCAGCTTGCTGCTGTAGCCCTCACGAGCTCTCCCTCCATCCCCCCCCCCCGTTTGCTGCCCGCTGCCCCCACACCCACTGCTAGCCCCCCCTTGCTGCCCCTAGCTCATGCACCCCCCTCCCCCCCTGGTTCTGCTTGACGGGTTCGTTCAATTGTGCTCATACGCTTTTGGCGCGCTCGCTCTAGCAGGGCTTGGTCTCGCCTTCATTTTGCTCTTGCAATCCTGTGTAGCAGCAGTCACAGATGGAGGATCCTGCTCCGCTAGAGAGGGACTCGACGGAAGCCCCCTCGCCTGACCCCGCGGAACCCACCATCGAACTTGCTCTTTCGCCGACAGAGCAAGCGAGCTTAGAGGCAGAGGTGGTGCGCCTTCAGGCCACCTATGCTGTCTGCAAGATTCTCGGCACTAGACCCCACAGAGGAGAGGTGCGTGATCTCCTCCAGGCCCGCCTTCTTGCAGAGGTGGGCAAGATCCTCGATGTTGAGCTCCTCGGACGTGGCTACTATCAAATAGAGTTTGAGACCTCCGAGATGGCGTCCAAGGTCATTGTGATGAGTCCCCTGGCCATCCGAGCAGTTCGAGCTCATTTTCGATAGTGGCGCCATGGTTTTGACCCAGCTACCAATGTTTTAGTTGAGGAGGCAGACCTTCCCATCTTAGTCTGCTTCCCCGGCCAGGAGAGAGTACCTCCGGCTCCAATCCAGGATTGGCTTAGAGATTGGGACTGTCATGGAGACACCTCGCACGACATCCTCTGTAGCTGCCAAGGCAGGTGGCATGCCCACAATACGCGTTCTGGTTCGGGACACCCACACCCTCCCGAAGGTCATTCTACTACCTCGGGTGAGTGGTGGTTGGCTCCGCTAGAATGTGGAGTATTTAGGCCTCCTGAATGAGTGCTTCATTTGTTGACAGATCGGTCATCTCACGAAGGCTTGTCCATGTAGGAGGCCCCGACCTTCACGTCAGACTCAGCCCTAGCCTCCTAAGGCTCGCCAGCATCAGCAGATAGAGACAGAGGGTGCTCAGACAGGTTTATCCTTTGAGCTTGGAGCCGAGGTAGAGAAGGGCTGGCAGCAGGTCTGTGGTTGGCGTCGACAAGGGCCACCACGTTAGCCTGGCCATCCGGATAGTCGCCATGCTCTAGTCCAGCAACAGTGGGTTCCCACAGGGAACCGTTTCGATCCTCTTCAGCAGGACGAGGCTCTAGCTCCACCCTCCACCTCAGCCTCACCACTGACAACCCTGCCTTCTGAGTCTCCCCCCCCCCCCCCCCCCCCCCCCCCCCCCCTTCCATCCCCACCCACTTGCCCTGTTGCTTCCCCATCCCCTCCCGCTCCCACCCCATAGCCGGCCCATGGGGAAGAACCTTCCTCGGCTGCTAGGAGATCTCTTGGCAGTGCATTTGCCACTAGTCGCCTGGCGAGAGAGGGACAACCTTTCTTGCGGACCCCCCTTCTGGTGTAGACGTCTCCCTTTGCAGTAGTTTCTCGTGGACTGATGAGCGTCGATATCCGTCGTAGGTGGGAATTATTTGCCTACGACTTCACATGATTTCTCGGCGACCCTTCATCAGACTTTCAGGCGGCTTGTTTCAGAGTTCATGTATTGTCCCTTGCAGCCAGAGGGATAGAGACCTTGGACACAGCGGTTGGCTTCTCTTTTCCCTTATGTGGCAGGGGCCAGTCTAAGTGGACTCTGGACTCAGTGATGGATTGGTTGCAGGCCCAAGCCCTTGAGTTCTCTCACCAAACGGGAGACTTGGGGGTTACAGATCTGGTACAGACATTGTGGCCATTGGCCAAGTTCTCAGTGACACCTCCAGACACGGGAGGATGTAGACACATTGTGGTACACTTCTTTGCTGACACGCAGAGACGCAACCATCTTGTATTAACACTGCCCCAATACTATTGCCACACGCATCACATTGGATCACAAATGACTTCTTGAGATCTTGTAAAACAATTACTGGATCCGAAGTCATCTTTTCCTTTAAGAGATTAAAAGCTGAAATCTCTTTCTATGTCCATTTGAAAGTCACCTCTTTCTTTTGCAAGAAACTTAAGGAGAGGTATTACAACACTTGAGGGTACAATCCTACCAAGTTCTGCAGTCATCTGAGAAGGTACATAAATCACGATCCATCACAAAAAATATGCAGAAAACTGAAACAAAACTGCACGGAAAGGTCCTCCTTAAGCATAGAAACACTCATCCAAGGTCAAAACATCAAAAAACAACCATTTAAGACCTCAAATCAATGCATTTAGCTCACAAACAATACGTCGTGAATTACAATAGAATCAAGAATGATCACACTTAGATTGTAGAGCAAGAGACAAGGAACACAATGTGCTATTTGGAATTGAATTCTGATTACCAGACAAGGAGATAAGCGGATTACAAGTTAGCAACCTCGCCAAAGTTCCGGATGAAATACGAACATAATCCCAAGTTAGCAACCTCGGCAAAGTTCCGGATGAAATACAAACATAATCCCAAGAAGCTACGAACATCGTGCACATTCTTCAAGTATGGCCATGTCTTGATTGCTTTAACCTTGGTAACATCCATTCGCACACCATCCTTCCACACTATATGGCCTAGTAGTGGATCTCTTTCAAGAAGAATTCACTTTTCTTAGGGTTGACGAGCAACCTGTGACTACATAGCTCCTTGAACACAATGGTCAAGTGACACCTATGCTCCTCTTCATCCTTTGAATAGACTATCATGTCATTAAAGAATATGCCAACAAAATTTTGATGTGGGCGGAAAATCTGATCCATCATCCTATTAAACGTAGCAGAAACATTTGTAAGACCAAATGGCGTCACTAGAAACTCATAAAGACAAATGTCGTTCTAAACGTAGTCTTGTGCATATCCTCTGGCTTGATACGAATCTGATGGTATCCACTTTGAAGGTCTATCCAGCTGAAAATTGCAGCACCCTCTAAACGGTCAAGAATATCATCAACCCTTGGAATAGGAATTCTTATTCTTATTCCAAGGGTTGATGGTATTCTTATTCAACCCGTTACGCATGGTAATCAATACACATGCGCCAAGAGCCATCCTTCTTCCGTACTAGAAGCACTGGGGAGCAAAAGGGTGAAGAACTAGGTTGAATCAGCCCTTTTTCTTACAGCTCCTCTACTTGGCTCATAATCTCTTTCTGCTGGGCCGCACTAACCCTGTAGGGAGGCCTATTTGGTGGGCTACAACCTGGCACCAAATCTATCGCATGATCCTCAGGCCTCTCTGGTGGCAATTGAGACGGTAATGAATCAGAAAATCAATCACTAAACACTCGCAAAAATGCTGACCTTTCTTTATCTAACACATATTTGACTAACAATTGTCTGAAACATCACGTGCAAAAATCAAATATGCAGAAAGATGATTCTTAGTTATAGAAGTGATAGTCGAAGCTGGTACAACAGGGTCAGACTCCCCTCTAAGCTTCACACCTAGGATGTGAATTTTGCCCCTATGCTACAGGGTGACCTTTTGATTGAAGCATTCAACACTTCATGTACATGGAACATCCATGGGATTCCCAACAATGCATCGCACCCTTCTAGTGGCATGCTATAAAATTCTTATGTGTCCACATATCAATGGATATGCAGACGTAGCTTTCCAATGATGGGAGTAACACACTCTAAGTGACCAGGACATGCCATACCTGCTTCTGTTGTGTATCTTATCTCTTCAGCTTTGATGCCCAACTTGATAGCCAACTCTGGTGACACCTTAGCACCCGGATCAAAGAAAATGACTGGTGTCTGATCCCTAACTTTACCCCACGCTGTGCATAACTCACTCGCATCCGAGTTCGGTCTATCATCCACCATGTCTGGCGCTAAACCTGCGTGGGTTTGGGCCTCTTCCCTTTCTTGTCCTCTGAGTCAGCTGGCCTCTTTCTTTGGTGGACAATCTGCAACAAATTGTCACAAATAAAGTATTTTTTCTCAGCCATTAAAGCCTTCTTCTCTTCGAACGGTATGCGCACAAATAAAGCATTTAGTCTCAGCCATTAAAGCCTTCTTCTCTTCGAACAACTTGCGCACAAAAGGCTTCCTTTTTTGTTTCTTTGTCTGCCCTCCAGACGTCTCGGCTGAGTCCTTAACTTTCTCTGCCTTTTTTGACCCCTGGGACGCTTCAGGAGACGCTTTCACAAAGGGCTTCTTTCCTGAATTTTTCTTGGGCTAGGCCCCTTTCACGTTGCCCTGGAATCCATTGTCCTCTCCCTTCAACAAGGCATGACCAGTGTTAGCAACTTCCACAAGCTTAGTAAGGGTGGCCACTCTGTTCTTTGTACATTAGTTTCTAAGCCCTTTAGGCAGCCCACAACAATACTTCTCAATCTGCTTTGTCAATGGCACAAACCTGTAGGAAGTTTCTGAGAGCAATGCTTTACCGAACTTCCGATTGTACTCATCTAAGCTTTTGCAAGAAGTCGCATTGAGTTGGTGCCAATCCATCATGATATCGGTGTAGAGTCTTGCTTTAGTTTAGGCCCCATTGGATGGGGGTACCATAAGTTGTTGGGGGTTAGGATTTTAATCCTAACCCTTCTTTAATAATTAGGCCACTTGACGAGAAACTGTAAGTTGGTGAGAACTTCGTCGTCTTCTGCTTCTGCTAGGGTTTAGGCCTCATCGGCTGGGATCTGCAGGTTGTCTAGGGCTAGGCTCGCCGCTCAGGGTGCCCTAACCCGTTAGGTCTTCAGTGGCTTGACACGTCAGCAGTTTGTGACAGCTCTCGAGAGAACACGTCAGCCACCACCAAATTCTTCTTTTCCCTCGCTTGTACAATCTAAAAGTGGAATTGCGACAAAATGTTTGCCCATCTCTTTTCTCTTATCCGAAAGCTCTTTCTTTTGCTTATCTGAAAGCTCTTTCTAGAACAAAAAGTATCTCAAACTCTTGATGATCTATAAACATTGTGAAATCTCCTCCTAGTAGGAAATGTCTGCATTGAGTCAAAGGGTGTATCACTACTAAAAACTCCTTTGCGTGATCTGTGCAACCCTCTTTGGTCTAGAGAACATTCTACTCTCATATGCTATGACATGCCCCTCTTGCATTAAGACCGCTCCCGGATTGCTACCACAAGCATCACAGTAAACCTCAAAAATGTTTCCGCAATCCGGTACAATCAAAACAGGACCAGTCGTCAACTTCTCTTTGATTCTCTTGAACATTGCAATTTTTGAGGGTCCCCAAGCCTCTTTCTGAGTTAGAGTATGCAATGGAGAAGCAATCTCCGCAAACTTTCATATAAACTTCTTGTAGTAAGAGCATAAACCCAAAAAGCATACAACTTCGTGTACATTCTTTAAGTTTGGCCAATTTTGTATGGTTTCTATCTTGGCGAGGTCCATCTAAACACCCTTTGCCGAGACGACGTGCGTCAAAAAGTGTATCGCTAGCAAGAAAAAAACTCGGTTTTTTTTCCCATTGGCGTGTTAGAGTTCAGATCCTTGCCCGGTGGTGGTTATAGTATCTCCCAAGGCCCAGTTTAGGGAGTGAGGGCTGTTTTGTGGTTGTGCCCGTCCATATCCGAGGTAGATGTACCTTTTCTTGGTGATGCACTCCACAGTACTGCCCACCCGGTAGGCCGCATGAGGCGGGACCAGGGTTAAAGTCTCTGGTGTGTTGCAGGTCGCTCTCAATAAGTTTACACATTTATTAGCATTTTGGCCATTTATTAGGATCATGGGGTTTTTATGCCGGGTAGGGCAATTTTGTTATTGCCCTATATATGCAGGCCCCCACCTTGTACTTTTGGCATGTTGTATGAGTGGTAGAGCTTCCAGCGTCTGGGCACACCCTCTCCCTAGCATTTGTGTGTGCGGCCTCTCTCTCTCTCTCTCTCTCTCTCTCTCTCTCTCTCTCTCTCTCTCTCGTGTTTTTTTTGTGCCCCCCCCCCCCCCCCCCCCCCCCCCCCCCCCTGCACGTGCGTTTTTGCCTGCAATCTCATTCCCTCTCTAGTGCTCCACTTCTCCTCCGCTTTGAGCCCCTACGTGCATATATGCACTTGTAGATTGATACCCGTGCCCATTCGGTGGGCTGTAGATGATAGGAGTTCGTTTACAAGATCTGTTGCGACAAATCGGAGATCCAGTAGGGTTGCTCGCGGTTGCAGACGAGATCATCACCCGAATCACCCTTTTCAGCTGCACCTTTGACATGGCCATCAATCTATGTCGCCGTAGTGCCTCAAAAACCTGAAAGAGATGGTTTCTATGATCTGCTTCACTCTTATGATAATGCTGTCAAAAAAGGTGCCCACAAATGACTTGTGCTCTCTAAAAATCCTGTCCATCATCCTATTGAATGTTGCATGAGCATCTGTGAGACCAAAAGGAATCATCGAATACTTGTACAATCAAAAGGTAGTCCTGAATGTGTTTGTGGTGGATGGCTTGGGCGTGATGTGTTCATGGTCTCGCCTATCGAATCGTTTGGAGTAGGATGTGTTTCGAGTACATGGAAATAGGATGTCTTTCATGTTCGGGGATAAAGGAAACAAGATGTTTTCACTGCTCGTGAAAGTGGAGTCTTTTTTTGGGAGGTGTTTATGAGCCTTGGTTTATCAGCCGGTGTAGACATCAATGGCAGATTTGAAGAATGGTCAACAATTGCATTGTCTGAGGTGTATCTGGTAGCTAGCTAGTGCCTAGGTGTCCATGATCGCTTTTGTTTCGACTATTTCATCAACTTTAGTCCATTATGAGCTACAGAGGGTGTTAAAAGTTGTGCGTAACAGCGCATCTCATGTGAACATGTTCAGTTTATAGCCTACTTATTAAGTTTGTCATTTCATGTATTTGACATAATTTATTTGGGTTGGGTTGGGCAACTTTCTACGGGAAGTGTATAAGATCCCTTGGCTATCACTTTGTATCCATCTGGTCAAAGTAAATTGGAGCAATCTCAAGCTTGGCTTCTCTCTCTCTCTCTCTCTCTCTCTCTCTCTCTCTCTCTCTCTCTCTCTCTCTCTCTCTCTCTCTCTCTCTCTCTCTGTGCGCTTGCACCTGCGCGCCTGCCTCTGCCTTGCACCTGCGCACGTGCTTGCAGCCCCCGCGCTGGCTCGCTGCCCTGCACCCCCCTCGCCTGCTCGCGCGCAGTGCCCTGCTCCCGCTCCCGCCCTCTCCCCCCCCCCCCCCCCTTGCGCTGCCCCGCCCCCCCTCGTGCTGCCTCTGCAACCCCCCCCCCCCCCCCCCCCTCCTCTCTCACGCTCCACTTGCAGCCCCGCCCCCTGCTCACGCGCCTCTTCCCGCTCCACGCCCCCCCGACGCACTGCCCTCTTCTACGTGTAGGATGTCCCCCCCTCTCTTTCTACGTGTAGGATGTCCCCCCCCCCCGCCCCCCCCCTCCTTCTTCTACGCGTAAGATGCCTCCCCCCCCCCCCCCCCCCCCCCCCCCCCCCCCTTTCTTCTACGCGTAGGAAGAATTTTTTTATTTTTATTTTTTAAAATTTAAAGATCCACCGCCTTGTAACTTTCCGTTCTCAAAGGTCACTATGGCCTTTTGAAGAAGTTATTATAACATTTCATCTCATTTCATTTCATTTCATTTCTCTCTCTCGTTGTTCCCCCCCTCCCAAACAGCACTGCTCCTGCTGCTGCTCCACTGCAGCACCACTCGCCTGTAGCTGCGGCTTCAGAGGTCGACCCACACACCATTACGCACACACCTAATCGAGCATTCCGAAGAGCCCGACAGGAAATTGAAAACAAACAGAGAGCGTAATATTCGGAATTTTACAGGGAATTACAAGACCTCAAAAACTGCAGACCTCGTTTCTGGCGGCGACCAAGCATGAGGAAGCAGAATGATAAACCCGATCCTGTAGAGGATGCAGTTAAAAAATGCAAAGAAGAAATGAAAGAAACTATTAACAAGATCAACCGCAACCTGCTAGGCACAATAAAAATGCTCGAAGATCGTGTGTTTGCCCAAGAAAGCAAGATCACTGCAATGGGAGATCGTGTGATGGCCCAAGACGAAGAGATTGCGTCACTCAAGAAGGCGGTCGCAGAGGCACAATCACGAAACACACTTGAAGAGGGAGAATTGCAACCCTCAGTAATAGAAGAACCAAACTCAATCAAAGAGCAAGTGCGAGCCATCAAAGAGGGGGAAGAGCAGCACAAAGAGATGACGACTTCCTGGGTGGACGTTATTACAAAGACTCAGCAGAAGGCAGATGAAGCCTAGAAATGGATTGAGGTGGCCAGGAAAGGGAAAAGCAAGGAAACAACGTCAACACCCACCATTATCAACTTGACCCTAGAAGAGGAGCAAAGATGCCGTGTGCGCTCTCTACATGTGAGAATTTGCGGTCTTACAGACAAAGATAATGTAGACGAAGAGGTAAAAGAACTCATGGCTTTGATGGGGGTTCAGGAGCCGATGCACTTAAGAGCTTGGAGAGTGCAACAAGAAAAATGGGAGCAATGGGGAAACCTCGAAAGAAAGGGCACTCATCCTCCATTTTCCCTCCATGGAAGCAAAGAAAGACTTTCTGAAGAAAAGACCAGCTCTTAAAAAACGGGTATCTTTCTCAGAGATGACCTTACCCTCTCACAGATCGCTCATATGCAGGAGGTAATGCAAGAGATTAGAGCAGCAAGGGAAAAAGGCAAGATTGCCTTTTACCGAGATGGAAGAGTGGTGATATTGAAGTGACACTCGACATGACGGTGTGAGGCCTATGGGACTGCACTCAAAGTTGCTACCTGGAATTGTAATGGATCTATGCGTCTTGATGTAGGTGCTTTTGAGGAGAGTTTTTCCGGGAGAGACATCATCTTCTACTCTGAGACGCATCAGGCCCCTGTGCATTCTATGCCTCACATTAGTGGATACAGATGGGAGACAGCTTGTAGACGGGAGACATGATCGGAGCACAGAGGGCGGGGCTTGGGAGGAGTGGCAGTGTTATTCAGGGAGGAGCTGCAGCCATTGATACATATAGCTCACAGGGATGAGCAAGCTAGGTACATGTGGGTGAGATTGAGAGCAGAGACAGGCAGATATCTTTACATTGCTATTTGCTACTTCCCCCGAGTACGTCAGTATATGCACCACCTAAAGGACAATCCCCCTTTTCTATCTTGGATGATGACATATGGGAATTCTCTAGGGATGGTGACATTATCTAGGGGACTTCAATGCTAGGACTGCCCATCATCAGACAGTGTTTTATGATACCTCAGAGGAGATGCTGAGAGAGTTAGATGTGGCGGAGACAAGCCTATTTAGACGATCGCAGGATGGGGAATATACTGAATATGGATGGCACTTGATAGACATAGGGACTGCACATGGATTGGCCATCTTGAATGGCCTACAGAGATTTCCTGCTGCGGGAGGTTTCACATGCTTTCCACACAGACACGGAGCCAACACAATGGATTATGTCATGGCACAGCCGAGCCTCATCTCTAGTATCCAGGATCTCACTGTTGGGCCCAGACCTGTTGGGGTGGCAGTGGATCATGCTCTTGTGTCATTGACCATCTCTTTCCAGTTCAGTGTAGCACACAGGCCACGGTCAGCTGCCCCTACTTGCTACACCTTCACGCAGGAGACAGACTCTGTATACATAGATGGGATATATAGACGCTTATGCACTGAGGAGCCAGGACGATCTCTGGAGGAGCTTACCACTATACTGACACAGACTTTACATGATGCAGCAGCAGAGGCATACCCACACACTCAGCCTGAGCAGAGACGCCGTTCTGGGAGCATGCCCCAGAACAACTGGTATGATGCGGAATGCTGCGAGACTAGAGCTAGACTTCAGAGGGAGGTGCTTTTAGGAGACATCACTCACAGGCAGTCACAGATTGACTTCCGATGCCTAGTGCGGCGGAAGAAAAGGGCATTTTTGGCTCGACTAGAGCAGGATCTTTACCAACTATTCTTGAGTCAGGACTCACGTGAGGCGTGGCGGCTCTTTCATGAGCAGTCCCCCCCACCTGCCATCACCTCTACAGAGACTTGGGGCCAGTACGCATCATCTTTGTACACAGTTTCTGGACAGCCGCCCCTCCCCGACCCCCCCGATCCCACACATGTGCTTTTTTCACCGCTGAGATGGTGAGGAAGGCAGGAGTTATGTTTAATCGTGCCATGTGTGAGGGCTTACCTGATACTTGGAGCCTTTCTACGATTGTACCCATCTTCAAGTCAGGAGACCCTGTGGGAATTATCGCACTATCATGATTGGACACACATTGGCACGATTGTACGCATCCTTTCTTGAGCAGCAGCTGAGTAGATGGGCAGAGAGAGAAGGCATGCGTGCAGCTGGGCAGGCAGGTTTCAGGAGAGGCTTTTCTACTCTTGACCATATCTTGACACTTAGAGCCATCATTGAGGAGGGCAGATCACATGGGAGACGGATCTATTGTAGCTTTGTGGACTTCCACAAAGCATTTGACATAGTACCCAGAGCTAGATTGATGCGCAGATTACAGGAGATGGGAGTACCGACAGAGCTCATTTGGGGGATCATGGCATTGTACAAGTCAGTAGTGGGGCATGTACGCACCCCAGAGGGCTTGTCCGCACCGGTTCACTCCACTATTGGTGTGAAGCAAGGCTGCCCGCTCTCTCCTACTCTATTTGGTATGTATGTGGATGAGGTTGCTGACTACATTGAGAGAGATGGTGATAGAGGTGCACAGCTGGCAGGGACATGGATTCCACTATTGCTCTATGCTGATGATATTGTGTTGATCTCCGACTCTCCAGAGGGGATGCAACGTCACTTGGATGCTCTGCATAGATTTTCCCACGAAAGTGGTTTGTCTGTCAACCTTGGTAAAACCAAGGTCATGGTATTTAATACCACCCCACAGTGGATCAGGAGGTCAGCGCCCGCATTCACATACGGCCAGGAGACGGTGGAGTACAAAGATGCTTACACTTACCTTGGAGTGGTTTTTAGTGGACCAGCATTTTCACTGAGGAGAGAGCAGAGACTAGACTGACCAGAGCCCATGCAGCATTGGGCAGATTGGAGAGGATGTGTTCACAGGTTCAATTTCAGGAGCCTCGGACGAAGCTCTGGCTATTTGACACTTTAGTGACGTCTGCATTGCTCTATGGAGCTGAGATATGGTGGCCTTCATTGGATCATCACAGGAGGACAGGTCGCACTGATGGGTGGAGAAGCCTTTGGTCTCTATGATCTCCTTGGCTCATTAGAGCCAAGGCTTCAGTACCACGTGCCATTATCCGAGCAGAGCTTGCTGCCCCCCCACTAGTAGTAGAGGCGCTTACCAGATCTGTCTCCTTCATACACCGCATGTGGGAGCTTCCCAGAGATAGATATGCCCGCCTTGCACTTGAGTCCTCTCGACAGTTAGCCATGCAGGGAGATACAGCATGCTGGTATGGTGAAATGACATCATGGTTTCAGGCGCATGGGTTCAGCATAGACAGATTGCCCCCCTTCCAATACTCATTAGAGGCACCCTCTCTGACTCTTACACAGTCCGAGATCACCAAGCTCATCCGACAGGACCTGACTCAGCTAGACATCAGGAAGACATGGATACAACCAGCGCAGGAGCTGGGCACGAAGATGGCTTTCTACAGAGAGCATCTTCTCCAGCTTACAGAGGACGGTTTTGTGGCGAGGCCCAGATACATGGACACTCACTTGTCTCATGGGATACGATGTGCTATTGGCCAGATACGCACATCTTCACACCAGCTGCGGATCGAGACTGGGAGATACAATGGAGTACCAACAGAGGCCAGGACATGCCCCCTGTGTGGCATGGAGCCAGAGACAGAGTTGCACTACACATGCCGCTGCCCCGTCTACTACGAGATACGAGGCCGCTTCCACTGCTTGTTCAGAGAGGGCTTTGGACCACTCTCTAGAGTCATGCAGTACGAGGATCAGAGATGCTTGGGTTTGTTTCTACTCGAGCTGCGTCGACACAGAGAGAGCTTGATGAGAGGAGAGGCTAGCCAGTCTCAGAGACACATCACTGTCTTCTTTAGAGCAGACACTGGACACCCGGAGGAGCCACTACCACAGCAGAGCCCGTCGCCTCACACCAGAGGCACACTGATTGACCGGCGACCGAGCTGGTGAGATCCAGACACCCACGACTGCGAAGGACTACACAGTATCGATGAAGGCTGAATCAGAGGCTTCGGACCACTTTGGCCCGACATGCACGACACCCGGTTAGACTACTGACCATGGAGGAGATTGATGAGATCTGCCAGCGACCGATTCTGGATCTCTTGTGATTTACCTACCCCAGCTAGCTACTCTGCCCCGTTCACACCTAGCAGTCCAGGATTCCATAGTATATTTGTTTTGTCATTTTGTCATTTTGTTACTCTGACTTTGTATCAGATCCACCACATTGTAACTTTTTGGTCTCATAGGTCACTTTGGCCTTTTGAAGACGTTAATATAACATTTCATTTCTGCCATGTTTGCTGCCGCGAGTGTCTCTCACATCTACGATTCTGCATTGTGCTATTTTAACACCCATGTCTTTGAGGTACCTCTCGTGACTCTTTGTGACATCTATGGCTCAAGCTTGGTCACACCATGGATGGCCAATACGATTATACGACCAGCTCCAAAACAGCTCTGACATCCTGCAGCGATGCCACGGGGCCCTTCACCAGTCATTGGCGTTGGGTGAGCAGGGCCTTCTTCACAATGGAGAGGGTCTCTGTTTGCTGGCACAGAGTCCATCTTTCTGGCTATTCCTTCCCATTGTATTCCTCCCTTCGAGCAAGGATGTTTCTAGTTTCTAGGCGTGTTTTCAACAACTGAAAGCCATTTCTTGTTTGAGGTAAAAAATGAAAAGATATCAGGGTCTCCCACTGCCAACTGGCTGATTCCTTAAGTGGTTCATTGTCAGGTAATGTGTGTCTTAACGGAAAGGAGGTCCTGCACCACACATTATTATTCAACCCAACTAGACAAGTTTTGAACCTCTTAATTGCTTACAAGTAATCATTTTGTATTGCTTCCCTTGCTAATTGATGTTTAGATTGAAGGAGCGTTTATACAAGGACTTGGATGGGTAGCTCTAGAGGAGGTGAAGTGGGGTGATAAAGAGCATCTGTGGGTCAAGCCTGGGCACCTCTTCACGCAGGGCCCGGGAACTTACAAATTGCCAACAGCAAATGACATACCGGGGGAGTTTCATGTGTCTCTTTTAAAGGTAAATCATTTTCATAATTGAATTAGACAAAAAAAAAAGGAAAAGAATGCTTATTTTTAAATTTGTTTGTGTAATTTCTTAGGATGCTCCAAATATCAGGGCCATCCACTCTTCGAAGGCGGTGGGAGAGCCCCCGCTGTTTCTGGCATCCTCAGTGTTCTTTGCTATAAAAGATGCTATTATGTCCGCAAGAGCAGAGCATGGGCTGCATGGATTTTTTGTGCTGGATAGCCCAGCGACACCCGAAAGAATCAGAATGGCTTGTGCTGATGAGTTCACTAAGGCATTTGCAGCAGCTGATTTCAGACCGAAACTAAGTGTGTGAAATACTGGGGTTGAAGAAATATTGACCCTTTCTGTGCATAAGTATTACTTACACATGCGTCCTCGTGGTGGACGATTTTATGCAAAAGAGAGTAAAGCAGTGCTGTGTACATATTTGTCATACGGCGTGACCTCACACTTGATGTAAGTGGAGGTACTGCCATCTATACAGGAACTTGTAACATTAGTGAAGCTACACACACAAACATTAACTTAATTCTTACGACCTATAATTGGTCTCTAATCTCTGAAATGTACAAATTACGTTAATTAAGCTTTCAAGGATGGTGTTTTTGTTTTGCTGCCACTCCAAAGCTTTCCATGTCATTATGGCATCGCGTCACGAACACGTGCTTCTTACAAAATGCTCAGCTCTTGGGCCACCAGATGGGTTACGACAAGCGCGATTTGCCCTTGAAGTGGCTGCTGAATTTGTTAGTGATGGTCACATTGCGAGTGCAGGCTCGGTGTTCGCTAGTCTCATGGCAAGAGTGGTTTGGCGGTTCCTAATGACACTTCAAAATGGGGAAGATGGAGCATCTGTTTTCTTTCTTGATAGAGGGGTCGCATCTTGTGGTGCATGCGTGGTAGGATCTACTGTTTCTCGAAGAGGGACTGTGGTTTCAGTTGAATGCTATCAAGCAAGCCTAATATTAGCCTTGCATCAAACGTTGTTGGTTGATCCTTGTTGTATAAACCTGTACCAAACACAAGGAGATGGAATGCTTGCCCATTTTTAAAGCCGCAATCAGAGTTGGATTCCCCCCCTGTAAATAGAATTTCACCTTCCGTCCTTTTGGTAATAAGGGTGCGACCTTCTGCATAGCTTTACCCACCTTGCCCCCACTAGCACATGGTGCAACCCAGCTCTTCCACATTGTCATGTTAGATTGGATGTAGTTGCGTGAAATGACTTTGGCTATGAGGTTTTTTTGTTTGCACAAAAAACAAATCCGTCTATTATTTTTTTGAACCTGCCCATTGGACCGCAACTCCCCCTATCAAGAGGGGTGTACAGTACAAGAACAAAAGGGAGGAGACTCCCATGATGAACACGTAAGTATAAAATGGCTAGAACACAAAATGGGAGGAGGGAAAAGCCGCACGGTTGACCGATAATACCTTGGCTGCTTGTTTCCAATAGACTTTCTAGAATAGCTTGGGTTTTTGCAGAACACATTGAAAGTTACTAGAGCACAAAGCAAGTAGATTTTCATGCTCCCCTTGGCATTCAACTCTCCTCTCACTAGATGGCATTCATTAGAACATCATCAGACCCTTTGCTGCTCAGCAAAGGAAGTAAGGTATATTCTCCCTTATCATTGATTGCATGCACTGCAACTTATGCTGTGAAAGCTAGGAATTTGTTGTCTTCAAATTACGATCAACTGCTAGCACCATCTCCCAATTCTCAGACATATATTTGGATGCTTTACATATGATGTCTTTTGCATTTTTATTGAGAACTATTAGTACACCGGTATTCATGTCTGGAGAGACTTCATGTGAGGGCAAGCATGGCTTATGGATTATCCACCAACCTCCCTTATATAGCCATCTAAGTGTGAGGACAAGGGAGCAGGCAAGGGGCTACAAGCCGACGGCTTGGAAAAGGGGTCTTATATAGTTATAGATGAGTTATAAGGGAGGTTGGGTGGATAATCCATAGGCCATAACCCTTGTCCACACACTTCACATTGCATAATGTCCATATACACTTGAGTAAAAACTATTGGAAATATAAAAGCCAAACATGTTTGAACAACAATACAATGCTTGATAAAATTGCCAAAGGCAACCAACCTTGCTTGATATTTTAGTTTGCAATTTAATTCTGCCAATGATAAAATTAGGAAGATTGTCTCTTTAAGAGAGAAAATTTTGATCTAAAACACTTGTATTTAAAGACATTCATTGTGGGCAACAAGGAGCTATCATAAAATGAGATGCATGTATTAAGGGCTTACAAGTATCTCTATTGATTGTGAACTCTTTCCAAAATTCTTGCAACATTTTAATGTCTATATTTATTTTATAAACAATGGAAAGAAGATCACTTGTGCCTATAGATATGTTTGTGCGGTTAGCTAGACCCTCATGTCTCATTATTACCATTTACACAATTACATGACAATTTATTAGATATGAAAACTCTATTGGTACATTTTGTTATAGTTCTAAAGACCCTATTAGGTATTTTGGCAAAAATCCCGCATTATGGGAATCTCCAAATTGACCAAATTAATGTAATTTGGGATTTTTTCACTTAAAGAGGGAAAAAATGAGATAAGCTTGTTGATCTATGGTTGGTGAAAATCTTATAGGATTGTGGTATCGATAAATACTAGAAGTCAAGAGTATGCTCAACACATGAATTTGGAGAAACAATATTGATTAAAAAAGACAAAGAACGATACAACTAAAGACATTGTTTACAAAATTGAGTATTACAGTCACAATAGAAGCTGAACATAATCTATTGCAAATCTGATATCATATCCAAACATTGATCACGAGTGAGGCTTGCCTTGGCTTTTAGAGTATGCCTTTCCGAGATCTTAATTCTACAAACGGTCCTTCTTTGTTGGGTCTCAAGGACCAAACAATTGCATCTATAGTTTCTCACACTTGTGGATCCTAATAGTTGACAACCCAAAAACCTTTCCAACAATTAGTGTAAGCTTGAGCATCTATCATCGCACTCTTTCTCGTGCAAGGTGCCCAATATTGAATCAATTTTTTTTTCTCTAGTTTGTGATGGGAATGGGATCGTGCTAGCTAAGGTGGATGATAGACAAACATTATGCACACAAGTGAGTATGTGTAGGCTAGATTGTTACTCGAGCGAATTAGGCTGCAAGATAGATTAACTTGGACTCATAAACACGATCTTGAGTAGTTGGCTAACTCATCATAAGCCAACTAACTCATCATAAGCTGACAATGGACAAGAGAAATGTAATGTAAAACCTTGGAATGATTGTTTATTCATAAAAGGAGCTTTAAGTAGCTCTACAGCTTCACACCTTTACATGTGGGATAATACCACCTCTTCTCTCATTCACTCACACTCTAGTGACTCTAGGACAAAGGCCATAGCTTACAATCCTCCCGTGGGGGTTTGGACTAGGACAATACATTGAAGATCTATATCCACTAAGGATGACACATGGTATCCACACAGATGCCAATACATATCCACAAACGATGATAGATCCACAAAAGCTGATAGATCCACAAAAGATGACAAAAGAAGTCCTCCCCTTAAAGTAGAGAGGCTACAATCTTCATCTTTGATTCTTGAAACACGTCTATCCTCCCCCCTTTTTCTTCATTTCATTCTTGAAGTCTTCTATCCGCACCATGTTGGTGTACCAATGATGTCGGTGTCGCCAGAGCTTTCTCTTGAGCTTTATTGAAAACAAGTACTATGCTAAAAAGCACTAATGCAAAAACTACTAAAGCACATGCGAATGCAATTGCTTCCAATTTCCTTCTCCTTGAGATGAAATTCCCAAATTTCCCCATGGTGCCTTGGAGAGGTCTTTGCACTTGGAGACTCTCCAAGCCCAGTCTCTTGACTCCGTACAAGTGCACAATGACATTATTCTCCTTAATGATAGATGTAGTGACATACATTGCAAGAAATTGTGCCTCGTTGCAAGATGTTTTATTTTAATGCATACTTTAAAATTTCCCTTCAATGTGAAGTACCTCTTCACTTGTTTGAAGTCACCCTTTTGGTTGCTTTATCTCGATGCCTTCCACTTTGGAGCTCTTGAGAGCTATGCACAAGAAACTACCTTTGAAGCCTTTTGCTTATAGACTTTTGCTTGTGGGAGAGAGCCCTTGTAAAGCTCTTTGAAGCAGTGGAGCCATGGGTTGGAGCTTGTGAGAACTTCCCCTTACAAGGGCTTGATGATTTTTCTCTTCTACTGGCATGGGATTGCATTGTGGGAATGGCTCCTCCAAGTGGGGAGATCTCTACAGGCTGTCGAAGGTTTGGTTGCCTTGCGATTATCTGCAGTGGGACAGTGCTCTTAGCTGGTGCTTAGAAAGAGAAAGGGGAGATTGGTGATGTTGTGGGAAAACTCCTTTAGGGCGTGGTAGTAGGCTAGTCGGAGCTGAAAGGCATGTGAAATGACGAAGTTCGGTCGGGTAGCAGGGCTCGGTTGGACTCGGTTGGTTTTCGACCATTTGGGGCCAGCTCAACAAAAATCGCAAGCAATTGATGGGCTCAAGTCCAGTCGGACCCGACATTCTTTATGAATTGCAATTGAGTGCGCTTTTCACGTCCGTCTAGCTTGCCATGCTTCCAAAATTAGATTGAGCGAATTGAGCCCAAGACCCACAAACATACACACTATTAATAGCACCCTAGACCACTTGGTCCACGAGCTCTCATTCTGTAAGTAGCTCGCTGAAAATAGGCAATATGAGCCCGGTGTTGCAGGGTCACACACAGAGACACACACTTATTTTGGGATGTGGTTAGGGAGTCTAATTGCATGCGCAAATGGTGACCAAATCCAGACCTTGGGGGCTCTATGGAGAGCTGGCGAAGATGATGTTTGCCACACGTAAGCAATGTAATGAGATCAAGCTTGGGGATTGAATAATTAATAGATTGAAAATGCTCAACTAGTGAGCTTATTGGAGAGATTGAATGCACGTATTTCTTGCCTAATCAAGCTCATAATGAGGGTAGTGGCTCAATGGGCTAGTGCCATGACATATCCCACAATTACAAGTTAATTAGGCAATGAGTTGGTGCTAACCAAAAATTGCAAATGCAAGGAAGTATAATAACGATCACAATTAGCAAGAGAGGAAGTGCTAATGTGACCTAGCATATTGAAATGATTAAGAGATGCTAATTACTAACACACAAATGCATAACAAGAAACTTAGATAGCACACCATAGCTCTGATACCACTTGATGGGAATGGGATTGTGCTAGCTAAGGTGGATGATAGACAAACAATATGCACACAAGCGAGTGTGTGTAGGCTAGATTGTTAAGCGAATTAGGTTCCAAGATAGATGAACTTGGACCCGTAAACATGATCTTTGAGTAGTTGGCTAACCCATCACAAGCTCACAATAGACAAGAGACATGTAATGCAAAACCATGGAATGATTTCTTATTCATGAAAGGAGCTTTAAGTAGCTCTACAACTTCACACCTTTACATATGGGATAATACCACCTTTTCTCTCATTCACTCACACTCTAGTGACTCTAGGACAAAGCCCATACTTCACAGTTTGGTGATGTAAGATCATTATCAATGTCACGGGATAAAGACTTTGCAAGCCACACTGGATAGATTTTTGTGTCACTTGGAACTAATATAACAAAGTGAAACTCTTCCCCTGGTCTATCTCGTCGAGGACCACAAAAATGATCATTCAACTCTTCAAGGTCAAGGAATATTTCTACTTCTTGTTGTATTCATTGTAGTGCTTTGTAGGAGACAAGATTCTTAAGTTTTGGGCCAAAAATTTTCATACAAGACTCTCTCTAATATGATTGCTTTTCCCAATCTCATCAATTACCTTACTCTAGTAATCTATCATGGATTTGTAATACTGTGGCACACTTGAACCATTTCCTAAATTTTGCTAGAACCTTATATAATACTTCTGCCTTGGAATCACTTCTTCATGAGCCTTGACATACTCCACCATTGGTACCAAAGGTGGATCTCCATGTGGTAACATTGGTTTGCCTTTTGTGTCTATTTTTCAAAGACTAATACTTCCATTCCAACTTGACACACCTACATGTGCCTTATATTGCTTCATTGGTGTCTCATCTTGCATAAAAAACCTAAATTGAAGTGATTTGAAATGGTTAACAAGTATGTCTTGTCCATCACAAATATAACCATGACAATATTGCAAAAATCGGGGACCTTTGTAAGCAAAAATGGAACTATAGATGACGATGAGCTATTTCGTAATGTATCCATAAAATGTGACAAAGTATACGTTTGGGTAACTCTTAACTTCTTTGAAAACCTATTGAACATGGCGTCTATGTCCTCATGTATGCCCAAACATCAAAAATCCTACTTGGATGGTTTTGACAACCCCCCTTGCAATAAGCATTGACAAATAGGAACAAAAATAGCCATTTTTGTTTTCCCCTACACAATTATCTAGTTGTAGTAGCAAGTTCTATGGCAGCTTGCGAAATGTTGACCCTAATTCCTCTTGTGTAGTTTTTGATGGTTGCACAATGGGATCTTTTCCATCACACAACCTGTGGTAGTCCAAAGCATCCCTTGAGTTCAAAGCATGTAGTAGTGAAACACTGATCCTTGGAAGTCCATTTGTTACTATATCACCAAGAGGATGCTTATCTATCCTCTCTAGGTTATGTAAACAGTTAGCAATTGATCCAATTGTAATATTTGGATCAATTGCCCATAAACCAATCAAGAAAAAGTGTCCATAACAACCTTCTCCATGTCCATGGGTTGTCATACCCATCAATGCTACCTGTAAATTGTATCCTCAGTCGACACCCTTAGGAACAATACGTAATCGAGGAATGGTAGTCTTCTTTTGATCCATCTTATCATGGATTATAAATAGGTAATTTTGTGGTTGAGTTTTGGAATATGTGCGCCATGTATAATATAGGCTACTACAACTCTTTTGTTGTGACATGTAAAATTCTCTCTTTGAAAAGAAGAGCTCTGTTTTCAAGAGAAGGTTTAGCTTCTAACCTTGCTTTGATTGAACTACAAATGTTGCACTTAGAGAACTCACTCATCTTTGTTAAAGTGACATGTGGGTACTCTTTGTTCCAAAAGAAGATTGGGACACCTTCTTTTCATAGCCCATTTGGTTAAGTGTCTTGTTGATTTCATTTAATATATCTATTTGTTTGTACATTGATGGAATTGATAATTGAATCTCTCTTGAGTCATCTAGAAGTGTTCTACTTCTATGTGGAATCTTTTCAGAGTTGTTATCCACACAAACTCATTTAGCAATGCTCTTGCTAAACTAGTATGTTGAAGTCCTCTTCTCAATGTAGATGTGTTCCCATGCACATATTGGTGCACACACCTTTTTAAAATTATCCTTGTAGCGGTAAAATGATGTCTTTGGTATTCTATGTACCTCATACCATGCTCTACAACAAACAATAGGGCCATTTAGCCTGAATTGTTATCACATCTTCTCATCTTTTTGATAGAAACATAATTAGTGTGTGCATTCTGGGAGTGTCGCCAAAATTCTTTGTGTAACCTTGTCACCATATCACGATCTACAAACTGACATCATTTTTGTCCGAAACAATCAATGCATGAAACCCTTTGAATTGACTCGGTTGATAGATAAAAAGTAGAAGTTGTTGCTACTCTGGCCTTTTGAGTGTTGTTGATGACAGTGTATCATCTCTTCCTTGACAAAGAGACAACATTAATCCCATTCAGATTTTTTCCAACATTATCATCATTAGATACATCCTCACGTCTAGCATACATGCCATCAACAGGAAAAAAGCGTTGTAATGAGCTTGTATTCAACATTGTTGTCTGCTGGATGGGCCACTTTAGCAAAGTGATGCTACCCACTTCAACCATATTCTCAGTGATTGCATTTTCCCTTTAAATACCCACACCCATCAAATCATTACCATGTTCTTGAAATTTGACACAATCTTGTGGAAATACATATAAGATGGTCAATTTATTCACAATCCACATAATTGTGCCATCCTTTAAAATGACCCTTTGATTTCGCCAAGATTCTTGAATCAATGTTTCAAGTTCTAGGCTTGTTATAGGTATTACATTTGTAACTAGAGGATCATAATGATGCCCTTGTTTATCACCAATGTAGCTTTTGTTTTGGTCAATTAAATTATCATTTATTATGAAAGTCCGCAAAAGAAGCTTAATCCATTGAACGTCACTTCATAATGAGACATAGAGAGATGTAGCATCTATTGTAGAAAAAGGAGAACCACATCCTTCAAGCATTCCTTTACTTGTATAGATACATTTCCTTGCCCTATCTTTGTACCCTCACAAGTGGAATCTGGATATGTTCTACATACAAAACCAATACCAACAATTTAATTATCAAGTATCATATGCACTTTCTTTCGAGATTCAAAATCCATCATGTAAGTGAAAAAGATGACCTTATCAAGTTCATAGTCATAAATAAATTCCCTTCGAACAAAAAGTTATATTTTCCATTTTACAAAATACATGAGGGTTATGAGTAGTATAACTCCACCAACTCTCAATGTGATGAGCCCAATGAGTGGTTAAGCTTGTTTCTCTGTTCTCTAATTTGTGGGCCTTGCTTCTATCCATGCATCAATGGGACTTAGCTTGGGTGGCAAAACCTCAAGTCGAAATGCCCCATGGTACAACGTGTAAAAGTTCTAGATAGGTTGGAAAAGTGGTGGATCTTGTGATTAAAACACCCTTGGTGCACCAATAGATGAAAAGCTAGCTGATGGAATCAATGTTGATCAAGTTGGACCAACTACTGGATCTTAAAACCAAAATCCCTTGCTATATTAGAGCATAGCTAGATAGGTGATGGACCTAACATAATTTTAATGCCCATTGTCATCAATGTACTGCTATAGTACCTTGATTTTCAATGTCCAAGTAACCCTTGATTCTTTCAATGGCAGCAAGATTGGACGACTAGTGAATCTTGAAACCAAAACCCTCTAGCTATATTAGAGCATAGCTTGGACAAGTGGTGGGCCTAGTTTTAATGCCCAGTGTCAAAGGTGAACTATTGAACTATTGTAGGACCTTGCTTCCCAATGTCCAAGTAGCCCTTTCCTATTTCAATGGAAGCAAGGTTGGACAAGCGGTCTATCTTGAAATCAGAACCCCCCTATTATATTAGAGTGTTCCTTGGACAAGTGGTGGACCTAGTTTGAATGCCCAATGCCCAAGGTGAACTACTATAGGACCTTGATTCCCAATGCCCAAGTATCCCTTTCCTATTTTGATGGAAGAAAGGTTGGACAAGTGGTGGACCACATGGTGCTTCTTGAAACCCGAACCCCTTGCTATTAAAGTGCAGCTTTGACAAGTAGTGAACCTAGTTTTTTGAAAAAATGCCCAAGGTGAGCTGCTTTAGGACCTTGATTATCAATGTCCAAGTAGCCATTTCTTATTTCAATGGAAGCAACATTGGATAAGTGGTGGATCTTGAAAAAAATACCCCCTGATATATTGGAGTGCAGCTTGGACAAGTTGTGGGACCTAGTTTTAATGGCCAATACCCAAGGTAGAGAACTAGAGGACCTGCTTCCCAATGTCCAAGTACCCTTGCTTCTTTAAATTACAGCAAGGTTGGACAAGTGGTGGATCTTGAAACCAAAACCCCTACCATATCAGAGTATAGCTTGAACAAGCATGGATCTTAATGGCCAATGCCCAACATGAAATATTGTAGGACCTTGATTTCCACCAATGTCCAAGTACTTGCTTCTTACAACGGAAGCAAGGTTGGGGAGCAAGTGGTGGATCTTGAAACCAATAGACCCTTGCTATATTAGAGTGTATCTTGGACAAAGTGTTGGACCTAGTTTTAATGGCCAATGACTAAGGCAAACTAATGGAGGACCAAGTTGGTTTAATTCTTTCAACGGAAACAATGCTAGACAAGTGTTTGGACAACTAGTGGATATTGAAAACAAAATCCCCTTGGTATATTAGAATGTAGCATAGATAAGTGGTGGACCTAGTTTTAATGGCTAATGCCCAAGGTGAACTACTAGGGGACAAAGTTGTTTCTCAATGTTGAAGTAGCCCTGGTTTCTTTGAATGAGGGTAGGGTTGGACAAGTGATTGGACAAAGTGGTGGATCTTCAAAATTGAAGCTATATTAGAGCATAGCTTTAAAATGTGGCGGACGTAGAGTTAATGGCCAATGTCCAAGGTGTACCCAATCCTTGATTCTTAAACATGCTAAAACAGTTAAGCATATGTTAGAGAATTGGCGGACCTTGTGGTTAAACCATTCATGTTCAACAATAGACTAGAAGCTAGGAATTGAGTATCAATGGCTAATGCCTTGCTTGGAGAGTCCTCCCCCCCCCTCCCCCCTCTCCAAAAAAACAAAGAGAAAGAAAAATACCACGGAATTGGTGGACTTTGAGAAAAATCCCCATCGAAAGACCGTCCCGTCTTAAGTTTGGACATGTGGTGGAACAAAGTTCTAAATGATTGAATGGATCAATAGTTGATATTAAAAAAATAATTCTTCTTGCTATAAAAATGCATCGATATCATGCATGTTCAAACCATACAACTGCAATGAGTCTATTTTCAATGGCTTCAACCCGAGGAGTTCACTAAAGTAAATGTAACATAGAACGTTCTATCAACCAAAGGGATTTTAGTTTATTGTGGAGTTACAAAAGCATGTGTACATAAGGCCTATAAGGGATACTTATAATCCTCCATCGGGTAGTTTCAAATAGTGAACGTTTTTAAAATATGCATGCAGTATATGTTTAAAAGTGGTTTTTAGGTCATTTATAAACACGTGACAAAAAATTAGTATGTTCATAATTTTTTACATTCTCTCTCTAAACTCTTCCACTGCGTCTTTTGTATGCCAATTTTGAGTTCATCAATGAAATAATTATGGAAAAGTTATGTATGTATGAAATATAGTCTAGCTAATGTATAACAACTTCGTCTCTTTGAGTGTTGAAGGATTTGTTCATTTTGGGATTCGTTTGATGCTCTAAAGTTTAGTGAAAGCAAAAAAATCCTTGTATTTTCTTCTCTCTAGACTTTGAAAATTACGGGCTAATTTTGGAGAAAAGGAAATCAAAACTCAAAAAGTTTCAGCTCTCGATGGTTGTAGGTTTTTTCTAGATGAACCTTTTAAGTTTTCACAAGCCTCTCCAAATTCTTGTTAAAATTTGAGTTACGAGCTCTAGGGCCGTTTGCCTACGCTTTTTATTTTTATGGTGATCATGTTTTTTGTCTACTAAAATATGTTTTGCACTTTTGAAAGTCTTGGCTGAAAAATGGAAATCACAAAAACTATTAATATCAATATTATTATAAAAGGGACATTGTAGCTTATGTGGCATTCTAGTAAGTAAACACTACACAGAAAGAAACGTATGCATACACAAATCACAAAAACACAGAGAAATCACACTGACATCGCACATGCATGTATAGGAATTGACATCGCACATGTCTCTCACAATGCAGGTAGCATGCCATCATCGTGAACAAGATACGAAGTTGCCATCGCAAACAACACTGCGGACATGAGGTCATCATCGTTCTGTGGAAAGGCAAACTACATCTCACACCTTACAGATACATGCTGATGAGTGCAATTTGGAAGAAGAAACACCCTTTTGAAAGGTCCATCTATGTGTGTGTGTGTGTGTGTGTGTGTGTACTTAAAGGTTCTCTGTTACTCTTTCTTATGTACATAAATATAGAGTTTGTGAGTCAAACTTTTGAATGTTGTTTGCATCCCTAACTCACTCACATGTACAAATATACACAAACACACATAATATCCCAAATTGTCTCCCTCTTTGTCTTGCATATACATAAAAATAGTCAAATCTATCATTCTTGTTCTCAATCTTTCTTGAAAATCAGAAAGATACGCAATCATGATCTATCACTCTTTCTCTGCTTATCCTCTTTTGTTTTGACGAATCAATCAAATCTGTCATTCTTGCTCTCTATCCCTCTTGAAAATAAAAAAAACACACAGTCATTATTTATCACTCTAGCTATCTTTGTCCTCTTCCCTCTTGTATAGTTTCATGAAATTGCAGATGTGTGCTATCTCATTGTAATAGTCATGAATAATATTGATACACATTTACATCTGACCCACATAGTAGACATACATATATACATCAATATCAAAGATAACTAGAACATTATACTACTTGTAAACTTGAATAGATGGATGAATTACTTGTGTGATCCCTCAAGATCAATTTTTGTTTGCAAGTGATGGAGCCCTCTAGAGTTTTCTTTCCTCTAATCCATTTTTAAATTTGATTGTATATTTGTTTTTCAACAAAAGTAATGTAGTTTGATGATATGCGTAATGAACATAAACGATTGATCCCATGACAAGTAAAAAAAAGGTACGTGGATCGAAAGATGATACGCTATTGGGATGCAAAGAAATGATTCACTAGGCTAGTGATTTCTTCCCTTTTAATAGCTTAGGCTCGGCATGTGGTACATGCATGATGTTCACATTTCTCTATGGAATATAGGTTGGACAAGTGGTGATCCTTTAGGCCTTAAGGACCTCCAACAACACCTTGTACACTCAACCCTTCTTGGTATATAGGTTTAAACATGTGGTGGACTTGAAATCTATACAAACTAGTATCAATTTACGTTGGTTATTTTGAATATGGATGGGATAATCCATATTCAAGCGACATAATTTAAATTTAGGTGGTATTGTTCGAATTTAGGTGCAAAAATGTGATTCAAGATGAGCCAATTCAGAGAGATGCAAATACACAAAGGGGGAGAGAGAGAGATGCAAATACACAAACAGAGAGCTTGAGAGCTTGAGAGAGAGAGAGAGAGAGAGAGAGAGAGAGAGAGAGAGAGAGAGAGAGAGAGAGAGAGTCGTGTTGCTATGAGTTTTGGACGGGGGTTGGGGCCGTCCATAATTTGAGCCGTCCCCTTTTTGTGGATCAAATAAAAACACAATAGCCGACTGCCACGTTAGCACACATGCTTGAGCACCAAATATGACACACAATGTGTAACTAGCCTCTGCTTAGCCTTGAGCCGGTTGAAGGGAGGAGGAGAAGGAGAAATTCTGCTTGGAAAATTCAAGAAAATAGACTTAAATTGTAAAAAAAACCGATTATTTTGAAACATTTAATTCCTCTTTGAATCTACCCTGAGGGAATTTCTTATGTTTGTGAAATTTATTTTTTGTGAACATTGAGACGAGGCTAAACTGCTTAAGGCATGGACTCTTGTGCAAGTTCCTACCATGAGGTGTCTCCTCAAAGCATGTGCAAGAGAATCTGTTATGTTTTAAAATAACTATGTGTCGTGAAATTTGAGATGTGTATCGTCTCTAAGTTGACATTGATGGAGACCTGATGTTGGAGACCTGATGTGTGTATAAATCATCATTGCATGTCTTCACTCCTCACTCCTGCGGAGGTCACCTAATAAAAATGTAACCCATCACGTGATTTCAACAGAAGGGTATTTAAAGTTCTTGAAACTTACAAAAATATATATACAAAAGGGAATTATTTTTTCAAATTTGACAAAAACTTACAGATTTTAGAAGAAAAGGGTACATTATATTCTTAAAAAAATTCATAGATAAGGGGTTTTACAAACATGTCTTGAACGCACGTGATATGGTAGTTTTACACATAGTGAACCCCCCGAGTCCCCACTTCTCTCATTAACTCCCTCTTCTTCACGATACTGATAGTCTTTTTCTCTTTTCCCTTAGGGGAATCCCATTGCCTTACACAAGGCACTTGCCTTTTCTACATAGATTTATTTGCCTCCAGAAGGCATTCCTATTTCTCCTCCATAGATCTCTAGCCTAGACACCAAGAATTTGCAGGTTTCCTTGGAAGGAATGAGGACGTTGAATTTTGATCAGCTACAGGGAACTTATATGCATGTAGTCCAAAAAGACCAATCTCTAGGATCTAATCCATTCTCCTCAGCAAATCCAAGCAATTGAGAGTCAAGTTACTATACAAATGTGGAGGTTTGGTTTACTATAAAAAAATGCATTAAGGGCTCCTCCTGAAGGTTTCCTGCTTCAAGAATCATTTTGGCATAGCTAGTTACCTTTCAAAGAGTATTTGAAGATTAGCATCCAAAAACAAAATTCAAAGAAAGAAGGGGGCACTTGTATTTCTTTGAGTTTTTAAGGTAAAATTTGAAGCACTTGCCGATATATTTTCCAATTGAAGAAATAAGGACACAAATATATCTTTTTTGGTTTTCAAGTTAAAATTTGAAGCAATTGTTGGGAATTTTGCCGGTTTTCTTCAATGCAAGCTTGGAATCTAGCCATGATTTTTTCTAAGGGTTGTTGATAGACTTATTGAGGGATGACCATGGGGTAGCACTATGAGAATACACCCATGGAGGTCATGGGGCATCAAGCAAGAAGAATGATCCAAGTAGAGTTGAGGTGCAACAAATGTTCAACAATAGCCTTGGCAAAGATGTTGCAAATAGGGGGTTGGTGCTACTTATTTTTCTCAAGTACAAGGGACAAGCCTTTGTATTGGTGAGGTGATGTTGGCCCTACGAGTAGATCCAAGGGATAGAGGCTAGAGAACCCTGGTAAAGATGCTACAATAGGATTTGGACACCACGATGGAGGTGCTGTAGTAGAATTTGGGCTCCATTTGTTGTAGAATTTGCATGCAACTATGCGAGCGAGAGAGAGAGAGAGAGAGAGAGAGAGAGAGAGAGAGAGAGAGAGAGAGAGAGAGAGAGAGAGAGAGAGAGAGAGAGAGAGAGAGAGAGAGAGAGATTAGGACTCAACATTAGAAATGGGAAATTGATGCTCGTTCTTGTTGCTGCAGTGCTAGATGCGTACATCAATACAAAGTGAAAGGCATGCAAGTAGACACTCCCTCTGAGCTGGTGTGTTTCTGCCTCATGCACTTGCACAGAATGCATCATGACAAATCAAGAGGGCGTTGTGTCCAAAACCCTCAATCCTACATTTTTTGTGATGTTAATAAATTGTTATTGTATATTATGGACTTGTTATATATATTCATGTATTCTCGAGTCTTAAATTGTGATCTCTATTCTTTGTACTCTTAGTTTCTTGAGAGGAGGAAGATGAAGAAGCTGCAAAATTATTACCTTGTGTCTTCTTATCTAGGGTTTTGTATGCATCAACTTTTGCAAAAGGCTGATCTTCCCTATGCTCTTCATCCTTTCATATGCTTAGAGGCTTGAGCAACAAGCAAGAGAAATTAAAGGGTTGGGTTGAAGAGACAAGCTTTACCTATGTCGTTCCCCTTATATTCTTTGGAAGCACTACAAATACTTAAATGTATTTCCCCTTTGCTTTAAGAGTACAACACTCCCTCAAGATTTGAACCTTGTCTATGTACAAACATCAAGCTAATGTGGATGTTCGGGAATGTCTTGTCGTTAGGGACATTTCTCAATCCCTTCAAACTTGATGGTTGTACTTAATTTTCTATATTGTGCTTTTTGGTTCTCTTTCTACTTATTTAAAAGGTTAGTATCACTAGAGTTTCCATTTTCTTTTCACACCAAAATATTTTCTTTCCATTAATAATACCCCCCTCAAGTGCACCTATTGTCCTCCATCATAGGCTCAAGGGATTAGAGACGAGACACAAGTGAACAATGGACATCAAACCTTTGATTTTCACACATGCATTGGATGGCTTTGATATGAAGTGATCAGAGTCTTTGATAAGAACCTGTACACAGTCTTTTGGTCCATGGATCTATTATGGTCAAAGAGTGAAAGAGAGAGAAACCTTAAACCCTATGTCCTTGCACCCTATCATCCTAAACCCTAATACCCTAAGTGCTAAACCCTAAACCCTAGGCCCTATATACTATACCCTAAACTCTAAACCCTAAATCCTATCATAGGTGGTATGTCATAAATCCTTAAGGCCCAAATCCTAAACCCTTAACCCTAAACCATAAACCATAAACTTTAAGGCCCAAAGCTCTAAACCCTAAATCCTTTAACCCTAATACACTATCATAGGTGATATGTCATCAACCATATACTCCAAATCCTAAACCCTAGATCCTTTATCCTAAACCCTATATGCAAAACCCTAAACCATAAAACTTGAGGCCCAAATCTTAAATCCTAAACCCTAATATCCTAAGCCTTAATCCCAAATTTAGGGCCCTAAACTCTAAACCTTAAACTCTAAGACCATTGACCCCAATATTTATCCTTGTTATCTTCAGTATAAATATTTCATTGCAGTTGAGCTCATGTGCACTCTAGTGAAGCGTCTCATTATCCTAGGTGCTTTTATTAAGTCTTACCATATCCCGAGCAAGATTTTTTGAGCAACCCAATACCAAAGAAACTTTTTAAATGGTTCGGACGACCAATTTGTGCTATGTATTGCATTTTATGTTGTGATGGGTGACATGTTTTTTGCATTCTTGTTAATAGGTCCATGCAATGATCAATGAGCTCAAAACTGCTGCATCTATGTTGAAGACACCAAAGTGCAAATCAACAATGCTCATGCACTTAGAATTTTTTTATAAGAAAAGCATTACATTGTTTATTTAAATGAGAGATTCCTACAATTTGTATTACATGGAGTATTAAGAAAAAGTAAGCATTTGCATGCCAAAGTGAGTCACACTCGTCAATTTCCATGGATAAGATGCTTCAAAGAAGAGGATTTTAAGGCCTTTGAAAGCTTTCAAAATCAATATCAAGGACTGTATATTCCATAAGGGGAGCTTATCAAGTAAGAGTACAAAAATGACATAGCATTGACAAGTGGTGAGGGGTCCTCTAGAGACGTGGAAAAAAAAGCTCCTTTGAAAGCTGCTAGCAGCACCAGATGTTGCTACGTGGTGCTACAAGAAGAAACTCCATAGGGGTTTAATTTTATAAGGGGAAACTCTGCATGTGGTGCTACAAGAAGGACTAGCTCGATGGACTCTATGCTCAAGAGCTTAGCTGTGGATGCAAATTCAAGCAAGTGAAAGATATTTTTCTTCATCATATTCCACTATTCTCTATGCTAAGAGATTAGTCATGTAGTAAACATATACAAAGTACTATTTCTCTTGAAAAATATTTCTTTCACACTCATCTACCTCTTACCCTATAGTTCTTTCTCTCCGTTGGGGTCTTTAGGGATTGGGAAGGAGGGTCACACCATGGAATCTTGAAGAACACCATCTTCTTGATTCGAAGAAAGCTACACAAGAGCACAAGTTGTGTTGTAATCAAATCTCTCTTTGAGAGAGAACTATAATACAAAGACCTATTGGAGGGGGGACCGGCTCCAAGAAAAACCAATCCTAATCAAGTTGTCAATCTTAATTGTGGCATTACCTTTGAATTATGTGCATCGTGTTAATTTTCTAAAGCGTAAATCTCCAATAAAATCATCCCAGCACAACCACTAGTCTCCTCTAAAGAATTCTCTCAAGGAAAACTCTCTCCTTTTATGAGTTCAATTCCATTGAATCTAAAATAAGTACTAGATTCTCTAACATGCCCCCTCTATGCTGCATTTGACTCCCCTCTGCTCACCCTCACCCCACAATCCATCGCTTGTTCCCACACTATAAATCACCTATTACCCCCATCGCCCTCTCCCACATTTCCCATCACCTCTTGCACCATAGCAGAGAGAGAGAGAGAGAGAGAGAGAGAGAGAGAGAGAGAGAGAGAGAGAGAGAGAGAGAGAGAGAGAGAGAGAGAGAGAGAGAGAGAGAGAGAGTTATTGTCCACGGAGGTCAGATATGATCCGCGACCAAAAGCAAACATACAACAGTTCCATCTAAGCAAAGGATGATGATACATATCAGTTAAGGACTGAGGGTCCATTGGGAGGGTAAAAAGAAAGGGAAATGGGGAAAACGAAAAACCTGGGGGGGCTCAACAATGGTGGAGAGGGCTAATTTGGGGTTTCAAAACTCTTGGATGATGGATTTACCACCTCGGTAGACTACCCATTTACCTTGTTTGCATGCTTCATGTACCTTCTTGAGCACACTTGATTTGGCTTTGAGTGGGTTTTAGGTCAATTCTTCGGTGATCCAAAACGTTGTTCCCTTGAGGCGACAGGATTGGCGTAGTAGCTTTTTCCATTCTTCTTTGTCCTTGAAGGTGAGAATACAATGCTTGGGTGGCACATGTCTGTGTGTGTCATTGATCCGAGAAATGGTTTCAGCCTCGATGTTCATAGGTTGAAGAATGTCATTGAGTTTGGCAATTGCCTCTTTGAGAGTGTCCTCGCTTGTGCATCATGGTGCGTGAAGTACTCCAATCCTGACCTTAAGGCCAAGGGATTCTTGTAGTTTTCATTCTTGTATAACTTCTTGTATCTTGGTGTCAATCTTCTTGTGTGTCGATTCATGGGTTTCCTTCATTACTTTGACGGTCTCGGTAAGGGACGCTACACCTTGGGCTTTTGCAAGAGGGGCTTGGCTCTCTATCTTCGTCTCCTCTAACTTAAGCAAGCGTCGTTTGAGTCACTCATTCTTTCCAATAAGTTCCCGAATCTGAGCTTTCAAGAGTAGTAATCCTTGCTTCTTGGCGACCTGTAGGATCCTTTCTTGGTGTACCAAATATCCGTATTCCTATAGTGCAATGCTTTTACAATGTCTCCCTTCTTTTGCATTGCTTCTCACAAGATTTTGAGTAATGCCCAAAGGTCAATCCTCTTTAGTACTTATAAATATGTCATTTTGTGATGAGATAGTACCAAGAGATGTGGATAATCCAAGGAAAATTGATTTGGATAATCATCCAAATTGCGACCCCAAACCAAATTTGGACAATCGCCCAAATCTCACATAACAAATATTCAGAGACCAATCTAGTATATAAGACCTTAATGGCTACATGTGGCAATTGATAACCTTGGCACAATTGGATGTGGTATTCCTTCCACACATTTCTATATTTTTCTCTCTCATTTTAAGCTATGAATTCTAGCCACTTGTGAGTTTGCAGTTGTATTGCATGCATGGACTCACCAGAGTTTCTTTTCTGGAGCTGCATAACCTAGGAAAGCATCCTTTCTTGCTTGGTAGACTAATTAGTATGCTCATTAGACACTTTTTTTTATTTCTCATAGGGACTTTTCTGCTAAATGTGTATTTGAAGCATTATCCTCTAGTTGTGTTCTCGGTGCCTTGTCGATATCAATCTTTCCCTTTATCTGCTTGTATGTTCTATTTCCTATGATCAAACATCTTGAACTTGATCACCAACCATGTATTGAAGTATAGGTGTCCTTGCTAAAGATAGAGCTACATATGGCATTTTTGAATATAAACCTAGGTTCTACACCTTTTGGGACTTTTACCTCTACAATTTATAAAAGGCTAACTCAAATGTATATTAAATGCCATGATCATTTGGTTTATGCCTTATTTTCCATTTGAATCCTATAGATGGGGTTTGAGATTAGCTTTAAAGGGGGCGATTGGACAACAAACTTAGGTGAGGTTCAAAACTCTAAATAGGCTATGCTAGATCTAGGCATGGAAAGGCCAGCACATATAGTCATGCAAGGACTATGAATCTCCCAACATGCAATGGAGAAAGAAGAAGCAGCTGAAGAGGACAAAGCATTTTGAAGACTTTTTACCTTCCCTAGTTTAAGGGAAGTCTTTGTCATCCTATGTGGATATTGTGTCATCCTTAGTGAATATGTCATCTTGTGTGGATATTGTGTCATCCTTAGTAAATATGTCATCATGTGTGCATACTATTTGTCATCTTACGTGAATACTTGTCACAATGCTACACCCCTTGCTTGAAATGAACTAAGCCTTTCATTGGCTAGGACCAATAGGCTTCAAGCTAGTGTATCAAGCTTGGTCGACACCCCCCCCCCCCCCCCCCCCCCCCCCCTCTCTCTCTCTCTCTCACACACACACACACACACACACACACACTTGTATCTCATGAAACACACACACACACACACACACACACTTTTTTGCAATGCAAATCAAGTCTCCATCTCAAGGGATAGAAATGGAGAAGCCTACACCAATAATTCTAGACCATGGAATGCAAATCCAAGCAAGGGAAAAGATTCAAGCATGCTTATCAAAGACTTTGATCAAAGACATGGAGTGTGAGAACTTCATGTTCACATGTTACACCATAGTCCAAATGGAATTGTCTAGTTGGTTTTAATACATCCAAAGGCACTCAAGATCATCATCATCTTTTGCAAAAAAAAATTCTTAAATGTGAATGTACTTCATCAGCCATACCCAAGTTACCTCCTTTTAGCCCTTTGAATTGGTGACATTCCCTTTTTGTGGAATCTTGAGGGAAACCCCAAATTCAGTGTCGCATGATTGAACGTGCATCCCCAACGCTCAAAAATAAATTCACTAAGATAACCGACTCCTACTGCCCTTGCATAAATCAAAATCCTACATCCCATGCATGAATAAAATCTCCACTTACCGCTTCAGAGCTTCTATATCATCCCCATGCTTTTGTAAGGTTTCCTTTTATATATATGTGATTTCTCTCTCATCAAGTTCTTTATGCATCACATTTAGCTTCCACAAGCACTAATATGAGTTCCATGGATTACAAAGGTGGTGCATGATAGGTTTGAACTCAGAGCAAGGTCCCTATCTTAGTGTGCACTTTGCTTAAAGTGATGCAAATTGGATCCTATCAACCAATTATTTTTTATTTTTTATTTGACATACATAATTTAAGGCATCAAGGCCTCTGATCAGTGTATAAAATGGTAATGGTAAATTCTGACAAAATGTCAACCTCTTGAAGGGCTCTATGATCATTCCACCACCATTTTTGAGCTATTTTCTCCTAAATAGTGAGCAACCACATGGTTTTCTAGAGATGGTTTTCAAGAAAGAAACAAAGGTTGTTCACAAAAAGTAAGGTGTGACTCACCAAGATGTGCATAAAGCCTATATATTGGCATGCTATGCTATAATATCCTCTTTTTCCAAGACCTGCTGTGTGTGTTTTCTTTTCCACAACGCCCACCAAGAATTTCCAAGAGTATCCATGTTTTCTACCTAGAGTCTTGCAAGAGTACAATTCAGAAAATCTTTTCTATAAATTGAAAGCTGAAGATTCTCTTGTGGTTTTATTTACAAAGAATTTTATATGTTGGCTACTTAGATCAGTGATTTAGTGTGGTAAAGACATTGTAACTTACATGACCTACTACATGTTTCATGAAATAAGAACAACAAAAGTAAAAGTCCAAAACAAATTCCAGTGAAAAGAGCACATGGAAGGGCACAAGTTTAGTGGGAAAATGTTGTCTTTAAGAAACTTTTGGTTTATACCATTGTGAAGTTATGTGTTGCATACTGAGTTTGTTGCGTAACCTTAGTATGATGGGGGAGGTGGGGAATAGATTGGAGAAGGTGTAGAGTAGGGAGGATCATAGACAACAGGGGGAGAGAGCTATAGGCCGGAGAAGGCTCCTCATAGGTGGGTGGTGGGGGAGACTTGTAAATGGGAGAAGGATCCACGACATATGTTGGGGGAGGTGGAGACTTGTAGATGGGTGAGGGATCATAGTAAGTGGGGGGTGGTGGAAACTTGTAAATAGGAGAGGGCTCGTAGTATGTGGGAGGTGGTGGAGACTTGTAGATGGCGAGGGATCATAGTATTTGGGGGGAGGGGAGATTTGTAGATGGGAGAGGGGTCATAGTAGTAAGGTGGTTTGTAAATGGGCTTGGGCTTGTAAGTGGGCTTGGGTTGGTAGTAAGGCTTTGGCTTGTAGTACACACGCTCTGGCTTGTAGTAGGGCTTTGGTTTGTAGTAGTAGGGCTTAGGCTTGTAGTAGGGCTTGGGCTTGTAGTACACGGGCTTTGGCTTGTAGTACACGGGCTTCGGCTTGTAGTAGGCCTTGGGTTTGTAGTAGTAAGAGGGCTTGGGCTTGGGCTTGTAGTAGTAGGGCTTGGGCTTGTAGTACACGGGCTTTGGCTTGTAGTAGGCCTTGGGTTTGTAGTAGTAAGAGGGCTTGGGCTTGTAGTAGTAGGGCTTTCGCTTGACGTAGTAGTAGGAAGGTTTAGGTTTGGGCTTGTAGTAGTAGTAGGGCTTGGGGTCATAATGAGTAGGAGGGGAGGAAGAGGGATCCTTGTAGTGGGGCTTTGTGTACTCCTCATCCTTGGCGGGCTCGGAGGAGTAGGAGCCGTCCTTGGGTTGTAGCTGGCTTGGACGCTAAAGAAGACAGAGGCAACAAGGGCCAGTAGGAGAAGGACAGGATTCCGTAGCGCCATCTTGAGAACGTAAGCGATCAGCAGCTGCCCCCGACCAGCGCTGATCGATGACTGCGAATGGATGTATTTGCTCTCTATCTTTTATAGTGGCCCGGAGCGGGTAATTAGGTGTAGGGCAGAGTGGTGAGGACAGCGTGTTAGAGCAGCTAGCAGGCTCCCATAATGCGAGCATGATGGTGGTGGTAGTGGTGGGCGTGAGGTGATGAGAGAGAAACGGCCTAGCTCTTCGCTCGTCTTTCATGGAAAACTCAAATGTCAACGTCCACTCGACAAGGTCTCTTGGGATAGTTTCCTACGATGTTAAAATTCTCTTCTTCTTCCTCTCTCTCGATAGATCTTAATCAAGTTCAAGACAAGTTCTTAATTTAATCGGGATTATTCCTACGAGGTCAAAACTGCTCCTCTTATCCTCCCCCCTCCTCTCTCTCAAGAGGTTGATTTATGTTACTTGAAAAGCCTCTCAGAATGCCCAAATGGTGGCCATTCTAAAAGAAAGTGCATGACTCAAATACAAAGCAGGCATGAGGACAACGGTTGGCAAACCATATACAATGAGCCACATGGGCAAGTCTGCAAAATTGAATAGAATTAAGAAAAGCCACAAGAAAGAACATGGTCTACAGACAATAAAATATTTCATGGCTATCTAAGAAAGAGAGAGATTGACACTCTCTTTGAAATCCTACAAAAACTACTCTCTGCACCTGTGCTAAAAAATAATTCCAAGGTAACCAAAATGTCACAAAACGAGAAAGGAACCTGCTGACAAAATGAGTTAATTTCAACCCACCAACTAGTTCTCTCTACAACACTGGAGCTAAGGAGGTACAAATTAGAGATAACAACCAAATAAGAAGATGATGGAGAAGAAGCAGCTGGCATCACCACCATGATGAGGAAGCATCACGAGAGACAAATTGGAGGTATGAAGGTGGTCTCGATCGACCACTTGCTGAAAGTGGATCCTATAATCCAAAGCTAGGGAGGGTAACTCTAAGGAGGGAGTAGAGGGCGCTGGACAATCCAAGTATAGCTTGAAGGCATGCATATTCCAACCCCCCCATCACAAAATAACAAAATATGATTAACAAATATAAAACCCCAAGACAAATACAAGAAGAAATCAAAAATCAAACTAAAAAAATTCAGGATGACAAGGAAATACTCACACATCCACTCAAAGTACCGACATAACATAAGACAAGGTACACATAAGCGCAACTCCATTCACCCATAGTACACACACAAAGACACACCCACCCACACGTATACCTGAAAGCATGGAAATACGCATAAAGAACAAGCAAGAGAAAACTACCCAAAGAAAAACTAAACTAATGCAACTTCCTAGTGTCATAGGTCTTTTGGAAACAGAAAGAAGGACATTTTATCTCATTTCATTTTCTCTCTCTCTCTCTCTCTCTCTCTCTCTCTCTCTCTCTCTCTCTCTCTCTCTCTCTCTCTCTCTCTCTCTCTCTCTCTCTCTCTCTCCGCCCGCTAACCCAAGGGTTTGTGTACTGCCTGTCGCCCCCTGGGCAAGGGCAGCCTTGTGGGGGGCGTTAACATACAGCACTGCCCCTCTACTCAAGCTAAAAACCATCCCCTTTGCTCACTCTTTTTCTTGTCAACTCGGCCTCTTCTTGCTCACGGTTCTTCTCTCCAAGCCACCGACTGCAGATGTACTAGCTTCTCAACTTCTCCCCCTTGTTGCTCACGCTTCTGACCCTGATCGAGTGTGAGTACGCTAGCCAACTCCGCCTTTGCGTGCTATTGCCTGACTGTGTTGTTGTGCCACTCCACTTCCATGATGGGAAAAATAGATGAGGAATGTAAGTTAAGCTTCTTTAAAGTCTATATGTATATTGGGCAGTGGCCAAGGTTTGATGCTAAATGAATGCGAGATGTGACTTTAAGGGGTCATAACGTGTGTTTTTAATGCTAAAAGTGGGTATGCTTGAGGTGACTAATATGGAAGTTTATGTATTAAAACTGTAGTTTTCAAGGTGCTCTACGGTCCTGTCTTTACTGCTCATTAATTGGAGCTACGTTGAGGAAGTTATGCCAGTTTGAAGTTAGGTTTGATTGCAGATCTGTCTCCGATTGGTGAACTGTAGATGAGGGATCAGGGATGAAGTGAATGCATGGGCCTAAAGTGCTTATCTTGTGGAGCACGTCAATTTTTTCAGATTGGCAATCACAGCTCTGTTGCCAAGATATTAGCAGTTTAGGTTTCACCGAGGGCCCGTTTCGTACCAGTGTGGGCGCCTCAAACATTGTGCCAACTGGGAGGTTTTGAGTATCAACCGGGTTCTGGAATGCGGTGCACATAATAGGGCAATAAGCGGTCAAGTAGCATTTTGCCCAAAATGTCATCTCATGCAATGCATTGATAACACGGTATGCTTCCAGAGTTGTGCACAACACTATGGTGGCCAATATGTAAGCCTAATGTGATGATCATTGATGCTTTGGATGGGATGTATGCCAAATGTGTTGTGGTTGTTGATGCTTGGGTCGGTACATTATTAAATGTGGTGCCCTTATGAAAGAAGAATAAGTTACTGGACGGTTTGTTTTATTATTTGGAAATTCTTCACTTGGAGAGCATTGATTGTGGAGTATCCGACCTAGCTATGACACAGGGATGCTTTTCACTAAATGCAAAGGGAAGGCCTTTCGCCAAATGCAATCACCTATACTTACATCTTGAAGGCAAGCGGAACCATGCAAGACATTAAATGGGCAACAAAATTCACGATTATATTTTCAGTCAAGGGCTGCTACAAGTAAATGACGAGTGAGGCAATGCCTTGGTCAATGTCAAGCGCTACTACAAGTAAATGAGGAGCGAGGCAATGCCTTGGTCAATGTGTATGCCAACTGAGGGAAATTGAGGGCCACCCAAAGGCAACCAAAGGAGGCCGCCCGATGTATGTGGGTGGGTTGGGGGGGGGGGGGGGGGGGGGGGGGGGGGGGGGGGGGGGGGGGGGGGGGAAGTAATGTGTGTGAATGGGGGTGAAAAATAAAGAGGAAGGGATGGTGGGTAGTGCAAGCAGCAAGCAGAGGTGCAGGGGAGGACAAAGAAGCTCATGATGAGCTAGGTGCAACTCGGACGAGCTCGACCAAGAAGGGAAAGGTGATCATCTTCCCCTTGCGGCCCCTTTTCGGCACTGCTTTTGACAATTTTCGCCATTCTCCTCCCAGGCCAGATACCTCGTCAGCAGGTTGTTCACTTGCCTTAGCAATGACGGTGCCATCATTGCTAAGGGCTTAAAAAAAATATAGGGAGATAAGGGCAATAGGAGAATAGGGAACAAAGGGAGGAGAACGAAGAAGGAGATTCAAAGTGTAAGGGGGATAATAGAAATTAGGGCTCGGAGGAAGAAGCGAAAGGCGAAGCCGATCTCTCGGTTTAGGATGCAAGGCAAAGAAGGAGCTCGTCTCTCTCTCTCTCTCTCTCTCTCCCCCCCTCTCTCTCTCTTTTTCTCTCTCTTGCGGCCTCTCTCTCTCCCAACGTTATCATGCATGAATGGCATGAAGTAGGGTAACAAGGCTCAAAGGATCTCTTTGGCGAGTAGAAAAAGGATAATAAGGGCACCGCAAGGGAGACAATTGAACCAATATCTCTTACTCTCTTGGGCAGATTTTGGGAGGATTAAGTTGTCACCAACTCGAGAATTGTCAAGCAGTGCTGTTAACGGCATATTTTGTAATCAAATTCCAATGTGGGTTAACCATTACTAGCTTGAGGCTTTTACTTTGTCAACTTTAAGTAATTTAAGTGTTATTCGAGCTGTTTATTGGGTGTAGTGCATCTGGTCTATTATTTTTTTCCCATAGCGAGCAACCTGGTGCTGACCTGACTCACCTCGTGAACCCCATTATCCCCAAAATCTTTGAGCGAACATGCGGTGAAGTCAAGAGGGTAAATAGAGAAGGAAAGAGGTGTTTTATGGCATGAGGAGTAGTAAGGCAACAAGGAGAGAGGATAACCTCTCTCTATCATATTTGGGAGATACAAGGGCATCAAGCAAGGAATTCTGCCATATACTTTCTTCCTAATTAGCTTCAAAAAGCTCTAATGGTAGGCATAAGAGAAAGACTTGCAATCTTGGTTGAATTAGGGAGCATTAAACTCTCTTAAGTCTATGAGCGTCGTTGACGGCAAACACTTGTAAGCGAATTCTACTTTGGCTAATCTTTAGCAGATTAAAGCATTCAAGTTGTCAATTTTAAGCTTTCAAGGCATCGTCAGAGTCTTTTGCTTTGTGTTGTGCATCTTGTCTCTCTTATTTCCCACAACGAGCTGCCCGCGGCCGGTGCTGATTCAGCTCACCTCGCGAACCCATTATCTTCGACAGCATGTGGAACCCAACCCCACTTGGGCCTATTTTTAGGTCTCTTGTGTTGCTATAAGCCATTCACAAAGATGTGTTTCTTCGTCACAATATCCCAGATCCGAGCCCCATACAATGAGCTGAATTCCAGTCACTTTGAAGGTTTGAGAAATCAACGACAAGCCCATTTAGACTGTTTTCAGTTTGAAAATGTAGTAAAGAAAGCATTCTGTCTTCCTTTGGCACCCCAATCCCACGCAAGCGCTTCCTCGCAGTGGCTGCTACACCAAGAAAGGATCCTGCAGGGCGCCAAGAAGTAAGAATTACTACTCTTGAAGCTTAGATTCAAGAATTTATTGGAGAGAATGAGCAACTCAGACAACGCTTGCTTAAGTTAGAGGGGACGAAGATAGAGATTGAAGCCCCACTCCTAAAAGCCCAAGGTGTTTAAGCGTCCCTTACCGAGACCGTCAAAGCAGTGAAGGAAGCCCATGAAGAGACACACAAGAAGATCGACACCAAGATACAAGAATCTATAAAAGAATGAAAACTACAAGAATCCCTTGGCCTTAAGGTCATGATTGGAGGACTTCACGCACCATGGTGCACAAGCGAGGACACCGTCGAAGAGGCAATCAACAAGCTCAATGACATTCTTCAACCTATCAACAGACCGTTTCCTGGATCAATGACACACACAGGCATGCGCCACTCAAGCATTTTATTCTCACCTTCAAGGACAAAGACGAATGGAAAAAGCTACTACACTAATCCCGCCTCCTCAAGGGAACAACGTTTTGGATCACCGAAGAATTGACCACAAACCAACTCAAAGCCAAAGCAAGTGAGCTCAAGAAGGTACATGAAGCATGCAAACAAGGTAAATGGGCAGTCTACTGAGGTGGTAAAGCCATCATCCAAGAGTTGCAAAACCCCAAATTAGCTCTCTCCACAGTTGAGCTCCCCTAGGTTTTTTGTTTTCCCAATTTCCCTTTTGTTTTACTCTCCCAATGGACCCTCAGTCCTTAACTGATATGTATCGTTATCTTCTTCTTAGAAGGAACCATTCTATGTTTGCTTTTGGTCCCATGGGTCATATCTGACCTCCACGGATGATAATTCAATCTCTCTCTCTCTCTCTCTCTCTCTCTCTCTCTCTTGCACGCACGCACACACACACACACACACACACACACACACACACACACACACACACACACACACACACACACACACACACACACACACACACACACACACACACACACACACACACACACACACACACATACTTGCACCCTTCATTAATTTGGTGATGACCTCAACTATGAGAAACCAAGACAATCCTTCCTCACCTAAAATATTTCACACTGGCATGGGAGATGAGATCAAAGGACCCAATCAGTTTAGGGTGTTGATAGTAATCATGTGCTGTAGATCCTATCACAAAAGTAAACTCACGTAGAAAAGAAAAACTCGGGTACTCGAGTTTATTGTTATACCCAAGAGTGCACTTTTGTACTTGAATTTAATTTTCCCTCACTCCGATACATTCGCACATGAAAACTAGAGGAAGACGTCTACATTCTGTTGGAATTAGGGATGCAGAGAAATACACACAGCTTGGAGAAGATGAAGGAAGCTCAAGGCACACAATAGAGAGTGTGTTACTTAGTGTGCAATGGAAAGATAGATAGCCCTAGAGTGATGGGCGTATATACAATGCACGGGGGAAAAAACCTCCTAAAGAGGGAAAAAATGCCCAGGCGGTCCTAGTGTGTTCACACACATCACTACCACATGTATATGGTAACAAATCCCCCCTGGAGTGATGCGGTGAACGAGAGCTAGCACATGAGTAAAGGGAAGTGCCATGCCCTGAGGACAGGATCAGTCCAAAAAGGGGAGTAAGCCCAAAGCTTTGCGGAAAGCTTCAAGCTTCTCATGAGACAATGCCTTTGTGAAAAGATCTGCAAGGTTGTCTTGTGTTGGCACATAAGCCAAGCTGATCTCTCCTGCTGAGAGCCTCTCCCTGACATAGTGGTAATGCACCTCAATGTGCTTTGTGCAAGCATGAAAAACTGGGTTCCTCGCAACTACCAATGCGCTCTGACTGTCAGTGTAGATAGTGTTGGCAGTGTCCTGTCCAACACCCAAATCAGCCATAAGGCGTCTGAGCCATACACACTCAACCGTAGCTGTGAAGACTGCCCTGTACTCAGCCTCACAACTCGAAGTGGCCACAGTAGGTTGCTTCTTGCTCAACCATGATATACATGAACTACCAAGCATGAAACAAAAACCACTTGTGGACACTCCCGTGTCAAAACAACCAGCCCAATCTGAGTCCGAAAAAGCATGTAAGTCTGGCGGCAATGATCCCCCCTTGGGATAAAACAAGCCAAGATGTAAAGTGCCACTAAGGTAGCGGAAAATCCTCTTGACAGCCTGCCAATGCTTAGACCCTGGGCTATGCATAAATCTGCTGACCTGTGAGACTGCAAACTGAATATCCGGCCTCGTGTTGCATACATAAATGAGGCAGCCAACAGCAGTTTGGTAAAGAGTGACATCAGCAGGATCGCCAGCATCATGTAGACTCAACTTCAAACCTGTTTCCATGGGAGTGGCAATAGATTTGCAATCCTCAAGTCCAAACTTACATAGCAATGTCTCTATGTAACTTTTCTGACACAAGGCAATACCACCATCACACTGGTTAAACTGTATACCCAAGTAATGATGCAACAGCCCCAAATCTTTCATCTTGAAAGTAGCATTCAAATCACTCTTAAATTCAGCAATATGTCTCTCGTTTGGTCCAGTGATCAGCAAATCATCAACATAAAGAACCACAATGAGAAATACATCACCCTCACGCTTTACATACAATGTGCTTTCTCTTGGACTGTTACGAAAGCCTTGTTTGACCAAATGAGTGTCAGCTTTCTCATACCAAGCACGAGGAGATTGCTTCAACCCATACAAAGCCTTGTTACATTTGCACACTTTGTCCTCTTGTCCTTTTATGACAAAACCGCGAGGCTGCGTTACATAAACTTCCTCAAATATATCACCATTCAAGAAAGCAGTAACAATGTCTGATTGATGTACATCCCAACCAAAATGAGCTGCCAATGCACATAAAAAACATACAGTAGTCATATGACAAGCGGGAGCAAAAGTTTCTTCATAATCTATGCGTTTTTGCTGTGCATAACCCTTTGCAACAAGTCGAGCCTTATGGCGATCGATCTCACCATCCGGCTTGCGTTTCAACTTGTATACCCACTTCGTACCAATGGCCTTTTTGCCAGGAGGCAAATCACATAAAGTCCATGTGTCATTTTCTACAAGTGCATCATATTCTGATTGCATGGCAGCCATCCAATTTTCTGAATTCTGTGCTTCATCAAAAGACAGAGGTTCCTCAACATCATGTAAACTAGACACAACCAAAGCATAACAATCTGATGCATAAGATGCATGGCGAGAGCCTGAACGAGTACGACTAGACAAAGGTGCATCCAATTTACTGTCACGCAAAGTGTGCACCAGCCATTTTGGCATACCTCTAGCCTGCTCATTTTCAGCCCTTTCCTCATCAAGTACATCATGTACATCAGCATCAGTAATAGGCTGATCTAAAACATTTTCAGAAACCCCCATAGGCTGTACATTTGCCTCATTGGAACTTACATTCGTATTTCCACCACTGAAAAGAGGCAACAAAGTGTCATAAATGTCCTGTGAGCTTACATTACTGTCTCTAGTACATGACAGCAAGGGCTGAACAGAATCTTCCACAAACACTACATCCCGAGAAACCAGAATACGTTTTGTTTGCGGATGATACAACCTGTAACCTTTGCTTTCAGCACTATAACCAACAAAAATACATTTGACAGCCTTATCATCCAATTTTCTGCGCTGCACTTGTGGCACCAAAGCATATGCCAAACAGCCAAAAACACGCATGTGCTCAATAGAAGGCTTTCTATCATGCCATGCTTCATATGGAGTAATAGACTGCAAAGCTTTCGTAGGACACCTGTTAAGTACATAAGTGGCACACATGATGGCCTCAAGCCAAAAAGAATGCGGCAAAGCTTGACTTTTGACCATACATCGTGCCATTTCCGTCAGTGACCTGTTTTTCCTCTCAACAACACCATTTTGCTGAGGTGTATAAGGCACTGTACATTGGTGTTTTATCCCACGACTAGCCAGAAATGCATTAAATTCATGAGACATATACTCCCCCCCTCGATCGGAACGGAGGGTGCCCGTAGTACATTTCGAGACATTTTCAGCCATAGCCAGAAATTGTTTGAAGCACATAAAAACTTCGGACTTCGCTTTAAGCGGAAATACCCATGCATGCCTGGAGTAATCATCAATGAAAGTCACGAAGTACAGGTAATTGCCCAAGGACGGAGTTTGCATGGGCCCACAAACATCACTATGCACAAGATGCAACCTGCATGTGGCCCGAACTGAACCATCCTTTGGAAATTTAGAACGCTGTATCTTACCCAAAATACAGCCTTCACAAACATGTTTGACAGGTGCTTCAAGAGGCGGCAAAGAAGCAACCGTATCAGATTTCTGCAAACGCAACAAACTGGCAAAATTCAGATGACCAAAATGTGAATGCCAAAGTTTTGCATCTGAAATAGCCCTTGAATCTGCAACAGCATTTGCAAAATTTTGTCCACACTTGTCATACAAAGTGAGCTTATACAGCCCACGGCATAGAAGCCCAGATGCAACAATTTCATCACCAAAATTGAGATCATGAATTGTACATCTGTCATCCACAAATTTGACTACAAGTCCAAGTCTAGCAAGTGCGGATACAGATAAGAGATTCTTCTTGATCCCAGGTACATAAAGTGCATCAACAAGTGTGAAAGAACTTCCATAAGCAGCAGTAAGCACAATCTTTCCAACTCCCTGAACTGGATAAGAGGCATTGTTGGCACAAGTGACTGAATTCCCATGAGGGACAGACTCGAGAGAGGTAAACAATTCACGATGTGAGGTAATGTGCTTTGTAGCACCACTGTCGAAATACCACACATGTGAATCTGCAGCAACTGACAAGCATGCATCATGGACAGAAGGATTGTAAGTGCACTCTGCGCTAAAAGCCCATTCTGCATCAACATCAGCAACACAGTCTCCTTTCACAGAAGACTCAACAGTGGATGCATTTGTAGTGGAACCAGCATTTGCAGTGGAACCACCCTCTTTCTTCTTAGCCTCTTTGGCCTTCAACTTAGGACACGGCTTGATCAATTGATCATTGGCTTTACAATAATGGCAGCGCATCTTCTTTTTGCCCTTATCACCATAATTGCCAGACGAAGTACTGCCAGCAGAAGCATTAGGAACATAATTTTTGCCACTCGTAGGAGAACCATAAGAAGTGGCTGCATTGCTGTTACCACCCTTTCTTTGAGAAGCAATAAAAGCCTGTTCAACTGCACGCTGCCAAGTCCTGTTTTTTTTGGAAAGTGACTCTTGCAATAGCAATGTGCATAATGCATCAAACTTGACAACCTCAGGATTTCCTTGGGTCATCAGTCTCCAAGTACTAGCAAAAGTCTGGTAGGAATTTGGTAAGGCATCAAGAACAGTCTGCACAAGGGAACTGTCTGAAATGACTTCACCTGCAGAAATAAGTTGCTCATTGATATCCTTGACACTAGCAAGGAAAGTGTCCATATCATCTTCCTCATGCATAATCTTCGACTCCAGCTCTTTACGCAGCAAAGAAATTTTAGCCTCATTGCGGCTTGCATAAAGACCTGCTAAAATATCCCAAGCCTGTTTTGCAGATTTTGCTGAACGGATGTGAGGAACAATGGTGCGCTTCATAGACAATGCAATCAATGCATGAGCCTGCGCATCCTTAACATCCCAACGAGCTTGTTCTGCCGTAGGAAAAACAACTCTAACAGCTGCAATCCTTGTAGCAAGACCTGCAACATCCTCAACATCGCCTACATCCTCAGAACCAGGACGTACATCAATGCCCTGCACAATGTTCCAGACACCCTTTGACACAAGAACATGTTGCATCATATAAGCCCACATAGGGTAGTTGTCCCCATCCAACCTGTCCTCAGCAGCACACATCTTGAACACATCTGTGTTGTTGTTGTCAGCCATGGTAAATGCTGTACTTCGTGAAAACTGCCCGAAAATAGGAGAAACGGAGCGGGAACAACCTGTGCTATATAGCACAAACCGTACAAGACTATAAGGCACCTGTTATACAGAAAACGGCACTGACAGAAATTCTGTATAAAATGACGAAATAGCCTGTGCAGTACTGCCTGTAGTGGAAACGGAGGCCGAAATGAGCCCAAATCAAAATTCTGAGTAGACCAGGCTCTTCGAGATCTCTCAAAATTTTGTCGACCTGCGAACGCTCGCCAAAGCTCACTGAAATCGGAGAAAGTGAGCAGGCGTGTGCTGGAGCAGCTGGCGACTAAGCCCGGGAGGACGTGACCTGCTCTGATACCAATTGTTGGAATTAGGGTTGCAGAGAAACACACACAGCTTGGAGAAGACGAAGGAAGCTCAAGACACACAATAGAGAGTGTGTTACTTAGTGTGCAATGGAAAGATAGATAGCCCTAGAGTGATGGGCGTATATACAATGCACGGGGAAAAAAACTCCTAAAGAGGGAAAAAATGCCCCGGCGGTCCTAGTGTGTTCACACACATCACTACCACATGTATATGGTAACACATTCCACAAATGTGCACGGGAAATGTGGTTAAATCCCATGACTCTCATCCCTTGGGTTGTGGGTTCAATCCTTTGAGGTGGGACCCAAGGGGGACAAAGTAGAATTTGGTACTTGATTTTATATTTTTCCTGAGTTTATGTTACTCAAGCACTATGATGCTCAATCATTACACCATAGATCCCATGTCCTCCCATGCTTGTGTGGATATAGGTGAGGCTCACCCACTATCACAAATTCCTATATTAGAAGGCTTTGTTGCAAGGCTCGGGTTGACAAAGAGCCACCATTAAAAATAAATCATTCACCTATCCTTCAGTGTGCATAGCCTTTCTCAATATGTATACTTGGTTGTTCTCCCCCAACCATAGCAAAGGATGCAACTAGTATGTATGAACCACATTAAACAAAGGAAAAATCAAGATTCCCTCTATAGATTCTCACTCTCTCTCTCGCTCAATTGGAGGTGGGAATACAAAGGGATCCTCTCTCTCTCTCTCTCTCTCTCTCTCTCTCTCTCTCTCTCTCTCTCTCTCTCTCTCTCTCTCTCTCTCTCTCTCTCTCTCTCTCTCTCTCAGCTATGGTGCAAGAGGTGATGGGACATTTGGGAGAGGGCAATGGTGGTAGCAGGTGATTTACATTGTGGGAATAGGTGATGGATTGCGGGGTGAGGGTGAGCAAAGGGAAGTCGGACGCAAAGTAGAGGGGGCATGTTAGAGAATCTGGTACTTATTTTAGATGTAATGGAATGGTACTCATGAAAGGAGAGAGTTTCCCTTGAGAGAATTCTCAGAGGAGACTAGAGCTTGTGCGGGGCTGATTTCATTGCAGATTAACACATTAGAAGAATTAACACAATGCACATAATTCAAAGATAATACCACAATGAAGATTGAAAACCTGATTAGGATTGGTTTGTCTTGGAGACGTCCCCCTCTAATAGATCTTTGTATTATAGTTCTCTCTCAAAGGGAGCTTTGATTATAACACAACATGTGCTCTTGTTTAGCTTTCTTCGACGGAGAGAAAGAACTATAGAGTAAGAGGTAGATGAGTGTGAAAGAAATAATTTTCAAGAAAAATAGTACTTTGTGTATGTTTACTCCATGAGTACGCTCTTAGCATAGCGGATAGTGTAATATGTTGAAGAAAAAGATCTTTTACTTGCTTGAATTTGCATCCATAGCTACGCCCTTGAGCATAGAATCCATCGAGCTAGTTCTTCTTGTAGCACCACATGCAGAGTTTCCCCTTATAACATTAAACCCTTATGAATTTTCTTCTTGTAGCACCATGTAGCAACACCGTGGTGCTACTAGTAGCTTCAAAGGAGCTTTTTTTTTTCACGTCTCTAGAGGACCCCTCACCACTTGACTATGCTATGTCATTTTTGTACTCTTACTTCCTAAGCTCCCCTTATGGAATATGTAGTCCTTCGTATTGATTTTGAAACCCTTCAAAGGCCTTAAAATCCTCTTCTTTGAATAATCTTATCCATGGCAATTGACGCACATGACACGGTTTTGGCATCTGATATGAAGACAAGTGTGACTCACTTTGGCATGCAAATGCTTAATTTTTCTTAATATTCCATGTAATACAAATTGTAGGAATCTCTCATTTAAATAAACAATGTAATGCCTTTTTTTTTTTGAAAACATTCTAAGTGCATGAGCATTGTTGATTTGCACTTTGGTGTCTTCAAACATTGAGACAACAGTTTTGAACTCATTGATCATTGCATGTGCCTACTAACAAGAATGAAAAAAACATGTCACCCATCACAACATAGAATGCAATACATAGCACAAATTGGTCATCCGAACCATTTAAAAAGTTTCTTTGGTTCTAGGTTGCTCAAAAAATCTTGTTGATGATATGGTAAGACTCGATAGAAACACCAAGGATAATGAGACGCTTCACTAGAGTGCACATGAGCTCAACTGCAATGGAATCTTTATGCTGAAGATAACAGGATTCCCCTGAGCATCAAGATATTTGAGATTTGGGTGGCCATCCAATTCTCATGGGACTATGTTTTGATAGAAGAACCAAGATTAACAAAACAGTTTGCTAGAGTTCACATGTGCTCAAGTGCAATGAATTCTTTCTGCTATCATATTTGATATCCGCAAAAAAATTCATCACCTATCAAGTTCCATGAGATTTGGCTAGTCATCCAAAGATCATACATATGCCTTAGTATGTGCTACCAACATTCCTCCCTTACAGGATGTCAATGCATACAAACTATCAAACACTGGCAAGGTACTATATAAACATAGTTTAAGATTACCTAGCTACTAGTTGATTCCTTAGAGGTTTTCCAATCGTCCATTTCTTATGCATAATTCTATTTGATAGATAAATTACATCAATATGCATATTTATGTTCAAGATAACAACCTTTCCTTGAGCATGAATACAATTGATATTTGAATGGCCGTTCAAGTCTCATGGAAGTATTTTTTGATAGAAATATTGAGCTTAATGGAGCACCACACTAGAGTTGTCATAAAATCTAATATCTAACCAACCCAAATGATGTTCTCATATTAAAATGATCATTTAATGTGGGAGAATGAACGGGAACAAGGGTTAGGATATAGAAATGTGCTTATAGATCTATCTCAACACGGGGCCAATGGTAAAGGGGCCCAAATGAGAGATGGTCTGTCAAATAGCAAGGCTAACCAATGGAGCTTAAAGACCTTAGGGTTAGCTTCATTGAAGACCTCCAATAGTTAGTGTTAAAAGTCCTTTGACCTTAGGTAGGCTAGGGCTATGCTTGAGGTGGGAACCCGGCCCAAGCTTAAGGTGCTTGAGGTGCTTGCCGTGCTTGATGACTAAGGTGCTTGAGGTGCTTGTCATGCTTGTTGACTACGGAGCCTGAGATGCTTGTGCGAACACCACCCAAGCTTGAGGTGCTTTGTAGTGCTTGCTGGCTAAGGTGCTTGAGGGTAAGTAGGCGTGAAAAATTCAACATCAATACCTACAAGGGGGGGGCTAGCCCTACAAGAGGGGGGATGAGAGAAATCACACACACTTACACAAGGCATGCTTAATTTAAAAATGCAAAAGGGACACTTGTCAAGTTCCTCCTCATGTTGCCCTCATGGTGTGCCTAAAGCCTATTGGTTGGCCTCCCAAGGGGTCCAATGATAAATTAGGTAATTTAATTTATTTTTGAGCATCTATCAAGTCCTCTCTCTCAAAGGTGAAAGGGGGACGCTTTTGTCCCAAGACTAGTATGCCCGCTTGGTATGACTCTTGCTTGTTATCGGCTAGGCCTCAAGGTCCAATGATCTTCAAGCATGAGCTAGAAGAAGGGGTTGACCAAAATCGATAGGGGGCATGCTTGAGGACCCCCCCCCCCCCCCCCCCCCCCCCCCCCCCCCCCCCCCCCCCCCCCCCCACACACACACACACACACACACACACACTATCTCTCTCTCTCTCTCTCTCTCTCTCTCTCTCTCCCCCCGTCTCATTGTGTGAAGTGCAAAGTGCAAGAGGTCCCTCTCCTTCTCCAAGCAAGTAGAGAGGTTGAGAGACTACACCAACACTCTTGGCTATGGAATGCAAATCCGACCAAGAGCCATGCTTCAATGCTTAAGCTTGCCATCTTCTCCATCTTCATTACTATGCTATTATGTATGCTAGCAAGAAGAGTGATGATAAGTGAGGAACTAGTTCTTTCTCCTATGAAATGTTTCTTCTTCCTCTTCCCTACCCTCATTCTCTGGTAGCTCTCTCCACCTTGGAAGGTGTTTGAGGTCTTGGGATTGAGGCTTGCGATAGATAATGCTTTCCACAAAGTTTATGTTATGCTCGTGATGCATGAAGCTTTACATCTTCATTGCATCACGTAGGTCACAAGAACACAAAGATTGTATTGTAACAAGTCTCTCTTGATGGGAGAAACTATAATACAAATGCCTATTGGAGGGGGGACCGCCAGATCCACATAAATCCGGTCCTCAACTGTTGTCATGTTCTCTAAACTCTCTCTCTTGCAAAAGTATTTTCCATGCCATGTTAGCAAAATGATATGTTTATGTTGATACCATCAATTATGTTCACCCGCTATGCTCACAAAGTAATTTCACAAAAGTATTCTCTCTAATTTCCTCTACTCTCAAGTTAATAGGCCAATTTCATTACATTGGTATCAAAGCATTTGGTTTCTCTTTTCTTGCTTAAGAAGAGAGGTCCTTAAGTAGCCTATAAGTGGTTGATTTGTTTAATTATATTAGGGTAAGTGGGACTGGGATCTATTATTGGTTTTGTTGAGACCACTATGTGGGATATGGTGCACACCTCGAGATATTTGAACTTAATAATGGGGTCTTTTTAGACTTGCCTATGGCTTTACCATTATTGAACCATAAGAAGTCTGAACGGAGCTAGCCCTCGGCAATTATGCAATATTAGACCCACTCCACTACTCTCTGTAATTAACCACTTTGAGTTATGGGTGTAGATACTTAAGAGACAATTTGCAAATGCTAAGAGGAGTAGCAACTAAGGTTTTGAATTGCCAAAGGATACACGAAGTACACATGCAAATTTTGTTAACATGGCTGACAATAACCAAGAGAGTAGAGTGAACAAGTATAGCTTTGATTTTTCACATGAAGGTGCTAATGATGATGCCCCCATGTTTGTCAATTATCTCGTTTATAGGTTGCAGAAAGCTATGGGAAACCCTGCTTTGCAAGCTGCAATTACTCAACAACTTCGCGCCTATGGGATTTCCCTTTCTCTCCAAGAGGAGAGAGAGCTTAGGGGGCCTCTTGAAGAGACCCCCAAAAGAAGACTCTCTCCCATATGAGAAGAGGAATCCAAAGAGCAAGAAAGCAATGAAATTTTAAGTTCCTGTAAAGACGTGGCTCCAATAATGACGACCATCTTGACAATCGCCAACTCCTCCTCCCAAGAGGAAAATGTCAACACACAGTCCTTCTCCTCGTCACTCCAAAAGGGAAGAGAGGAAACAAAGGAAGAAAAGGGCAAGAAAGAGGTCACCCTCTTTCTCCTTTTTCTTCACCTTCCTCCTCTTCCGATGAAAGTTATGGCTATTCTCCTATAGAATACAAGAGGGGAGGACATCGCAAATCAAACCCTGTATGGAGAAGGTCACAAAAGCTAAAGAAGTTCAACGAGAGAGGAAAGAGTATCTCTTTTCTCACCTTTGCTACTACCAACAAAGTGTTGGACTTCATCCATCATATTGATGTAGCCTTTGGAGATGAGGGCTTTACGAATTCCTCCAAGCTACACCATGTAGCTATGCACTTCCAAAAATCGGCTTGTCAATGGTGGGCTAGACTTCGTGGAAATGGAAAATCCCCAAAGACATGGAAAACTTTACGAGTTTCCATCAAGAAGAAATTCCTTGCAAGCGATGCAAAGGACAGAATGCTCACCAAATGGTGCTGTTTGAAGATTCTCTCTCATGAATCTATCCACAAATATGTAGACAAGTTTTGGGATTTACATCTCAAGGCTACTGTCTTCCAAAAGATATACTTCACCAAGAAAAAGAAACAATTTTGTGTGGGATTACCTGAAGAGATGGCCAAATACATCAACTCTCAACGGCCTAGTTCTATCACCAAAGTAATCCATGACACCATGATTTCTTCACGCATGAATTTCCAACAAGGGGCTAGACGGAATGTCAAGCCCATGGAAAACAAAGACAAAAATGATGCAAAGAGGAAAATCAATGCTCAAAATTCTTCCCAAGGCACTTCCAACAACAACAACAACAACAATCGGTCCCAGGAGAAGGGAGTTTACAAAGGAAAAAAAAAAATCTCTCCTAAAGAGCTTGAAATTTTTTGAAAGGACCATAAGTGTTTTAAGTGTGGGGAGCAAGGACATGGCTATCGTTCTTGCCCCAATAAAAATGCTTGCAATGAGACCGTAGGGCTTCCACCATCAAAGCTTCAAAAGAGGATGGTCATTGCAAAGGATCATCTCTCTCCTATGCTTGGGGAAAGGTAAGGGAGCATGATGCCTTCATCTTGTTTTACCCTGGCTCTACTCACAACTTCATATCAACGGAGTTGGCCAGCAAGTTGGGGATCCAAACTTTCAAGATGGGAGATATTGTAGGGATTGACACAACTTTCAAGGGATAGCAAGCCTTTGTTACTCCCTTGATTGGGAAGTTGATGCTTCATGTACAAAGCTTCTACCCCCTTCGCCCTCTCCCAAATTTCCCATCACCTCTTGCACCATAGCTATGAGAGAGAGAGAGAGAGAGAGAGAGAGAGAGAGAGAGAGAGAGAGAGAGAGAGAGAGAGAGAGAGAGAGAGAGAGAGAGAGAGAGAGAGAGAGAGAGAGAGAGAGAGAGAGATGATTTTTTTGGAACACTGAGACAAGGCCAAACTGCTTAAGGCATGGACTCTTGCACAAGTTCCTACCGTGAGGTCTCTCCTCAAAGCATGTGCAAGAGAATCTGTTATGTTTTGAAATACCTATGTTTCATGAAATTCTAGGTGTGTATCACCTCGAAGTTGACATTGATAGAGACGTGATGTGCATATAAATCATCATCGCATGTCTTCACTCCCCACTTCTTTGAGTAACTCCCGATACTGATAGTCTTTTTTTGTTTTCCCTTAAGGGGAAGGGCCCATTGCCTTACACAAGGCACTCAAGAATGGACTTTCCTAGATATATTTTTGCCTCCAATAGGCACACCTATTGCTCCTACATAGATATCTAGACTAGACACCAAGAATCCACAGGTTCCCTTGGAAGGAATGAGGACGTTGAATTTTGATTAGCTACAAGGAACTTATATGCATGTAGTCCAGCAAGACTTCAATCTATAGAATCTAATCCATTCTCCTCAATAAATCCAATCAATTGAGAGTCAAGCTACTATCCAAATGCGGAGGTTTTGGTTTACTTTAAAAAAATTCAGTAAGGGTTCCTCCCAAGGTTTCCTGGATATGGACTTCTTGCTTCAAGACTCATTTTGGTATAACTGGTTACCTTTCAAATAGTATTTGAAGATTGGCACCCAAAAACAAAATTCAAAGAAACAAGGGGGCACTTATATTTCTTTGAATTTTCGAGGTAAAATTTGAAGCACTTGCCGGTATATTTTCCAATTGAAGAAATCAGGAGACACGTATATCTTTTTCTATTTTCAAGTTAGAATATGAATCAAATGTTGAGAATTTTGATGGTTTTCTTCAATGCAAGCTTGGAATCTAGCCAAGATTTTTTCTAAGGGTTCTAATACATGATGAGAGACTTATTGAGGGATGACCATGGGGTAGCACTAGGACAATACACCCATGCAGGTCATGGGGCATGAAGCAAGAAGAATGATCCAATTAGAGTTGAGGTGCATCAACTTTTCAACAATAGCCTTGGAAAAGATGTTGCAATAGGGATTGGTGCTACTTATTTTGCTTAAGTACAAGGGACAAGCCATTTTACTAGTGAGGTGATGCGGGCTAGAGAGAGAGAGAGAGAGAGAGAGAGAGAGAGAGAGAGAGAGAGAGAGAGAGAGAGAGAGAGAGAGAGAGAGAGAGAGAGAGGAGAGTTTAGGACTCAACATTAGAAATGGGAAATTGATGCTCGTTCTTGGTGCATTGCTAGATGCGTGCATCCATACAAAACCAAAGGGATAAAAGTAGACACTCCCCTACCAAGTAGGTGTAGGCCACCAGAGCTGGTGTGTTTCTACCTTATGCACTGGCACAAAACACGTCATGACAAACCAAGAGGGCATTGTGTCCAAAACCATCAATCCTACATTAGTTGTGATGTTAATAAATTATCCCAATATATTATGGACTTGTTATATATATTCATGTATTCTTGAGCCTAAAATTGTGATCTCTATTCTTTCTACTCTTAGTCGTGTGAGAAGAGGAAGGATGAAGAAGTTGCAAAATTATTATCGTGTGTCTTCTTATCTAGGGTTTTGTATGCATCAACTTTTTCAAAAGGATGATCTCTATTATGCTCTTCATCCTTTCATATTCTTAGAGGCTTGAGCAACAAGCCATTAGGAAGGGAATGGGGTATAGGAGGGCCTCTTTATTTGGCATTTTAAGGAAATGCTTAAAGCTTAAGTCAAGTTTGACCAAGCCTAAAAGAGAGGGCAAAAAGGGCTATGCCGAGATTTTTAAAAATACCATTTGTATATTTTGTATTTTGAAAATAGGCTACTTTAACACAAAAGAGAGGTGGGTAACTGAATTTTAAAATGTCTTTTCCTATCTCTCTCCTCTCTCTCTAACATATTAAACACTGTCTTTCACTTAGTTCTCATTAAAAGAAGCACTTTTCAGCCCCCCTGCCCAAAAAGCAGATTTTGCATATTCTCTCTCTAAACGTGAGTCAACTCTTTCTCTTTCCCCCCCTTTTCTCTCTTGTCACTTCCACCTCCCAATCATCAAAAGGACATTCTATGCTGGCTACATTTGGCAGAAAGTGCAGATCCTCCAAGGCTGCAGATCTACTCTCTCTCTCACTCTCTTCCTCTCTCTCTCTCTCTCTCTCTCTCTCTCTTCCCCTCCCATTCCAGCTTCAGGTGAGAGAAATGGAGAACTCCCTCTCTCTCTCTCTCTCTCTCTCTCTCTCTCTCTCTCTCTCTCTCTCTCTCTCTCTCTCTCTCTCTCTCTCTCTCTCTCTCCCCTCCCATTCCAGCTTCAGGTGAGAGAAATGGAGAACTCGATTACATCTATGTGCTGCTGCATTTATCTTTCTAAATCCCTCATGATCAATATTTTGAACTCAAAAGAGATTGAGCTACACTCCCTTTCTTTCGTTCCTCCACAACATAATCCTTCTCTACTATCTCTGAGTACCTTCCACTTTTTCCCTCCATAGCCAAATTTTCTTGCTTGCAGCAGTCACCATTACACATTCTCTCACTATTTTTCTTGATTAGCTAACAAACATGTCATTCAATCTCCTTCCACTGCAAGACATTACTAACAGGCCAAAACGATATCGATTAAAACGCTGATTTGGAGCAGGAGTATACTACTGTGCGACTTGGCACATCGAATCCCAATGCTGTAGATCAGCTACTAAGAATTGGGTGCAAGGCAATCAACTTCTGGGTTGATGCCCACATTTATCCAGGTGATCCAACAACTAATGCCCCACTACCCTTTCGTAATGTCACTGAGCTTCTGTGTTTTATTGGAGATGGAAGAGGCGGACTATTTGGCTACTGCTGGAGATTGTATTCAGCTTTTGTCAATGAAAGGGAAGAAAGTAAACATCTCTTGGCTACCTATTCATCACTACAAGAGAAGTCTACGAAAGATCTACAACAAGTTAGAGAGGAATCCAACAAGAAGATGAAGCAACTGAACGATGAGATGGAGAATCTCAATGAAAGAGTACAACAAAAAAAAAGAGCAGGAGCATCGATTAGACAATTATGTTCAACTACAACACACTTTACGCAATATGCGTCGGTGAATCGATCATCTCACATACATTCCCCTCGGCTACCACATTCGTAAGCGCAAGAGACAAGCGATGTCCTTGCTATCCTCAAGTGGTGGAACTTGAAATAAACGTGTCCGTCAAACTCAGTAAGAATACTGATGCAAGATTCTGATTTCCTATATGTTCTACAGGTTTCTCTAACAGTAATTCAATATGCAAAAACTTGGCTCGAATGATGATGGGAATTGATCCCGATGCTCAAACAATCGGACGTGCTCTGCTCTAGTATATCATCAAGCCAAAGGAATTGGTTGAGCTACTAGATGATCCATCCAATGCTGGAATTGCTAATGTTTTGCGGCAGAAGTATTTTAGTGAGCTAAAGAACATTGTGTCGCCTCAAGAGATGATGGAGGTGTGTGACAACGCAGGAATACGTTTCAAGGCCTATGAAGCTTTGTATAAAAGTGTCACACTCGGTCATCAGACAAAAGGTTTGTTTTGGTTTCTGCCAACACCTTACAGTGTCAGTGTTGCAAAAAAGTGCGCCAATAATGATGTGCAAGCTTGTTGCGTGGATTTCAGTATGTGAATGATGACATGCCATTAGATGACAACAAAGTATTCCGCTACAACGAGTTCAACAATGTGTATGTTGACTTGTTGAAGATCCAAGAGTCAATGATAAGATTTTATGGGTTGACACAAGAAGAGTGTGATGGGAAAGTGATATTTGTTATGAAGCTTGATGAGTGCCAAGTTGTTAAAGGTCAACGGCTCGAAAGGGTAAGTGTTACGTTGATGAGCAGGGCCTTGGTGGGTGTTGATGTGGAGCTAAATGCCAATGAGAAGGGAAACACTTGTTTATGTGTTCAGTCACAGAAAAATATTTGGTGGGTTGCAACTTTTCATCTCCCACATGAGACACATGAGACTCTCAAATGGTATTTCAATCACACATCAATCGTTGATGTCATTCGACAACAACAAGAAGGATAGAGATTGCATGTTTGAGGTCTTGGAACGTTCCAAGTTGAGTGGCATTTGGCAGGAGACTTGAAAACACTCAAGTGTATATTAGGGTGCAAGCAAGGTGCAATGACCCTCTCTCCATGCATTTATTGCTACCACAGTAAAATCTCAATGGGAATCGATGGCAAGGGTGTAAAGGCCAGCAAGTTGAAAGGTGGTAAGGGTAATGGAGGCAAAGTTACAGTCAACTCTACAAAAGGTGTACCCACTACACAAGCAGTGGTTAAAGCACTACAACAATGGTTTCAAGGTATCCTCAGTTGTGACCAGCAAGTGCCTCCTAATTGAAACATGGATGATCCAAATTGGGATCCTATTCTTTCAATACCACTGATAAATGTGCATGTGTGCACCCTTCATGCCCGTCTACAAATTCGTGACAAGTTGCTTATGCTCCATATTAATTACGCTTGGAATATGGAGCCTCCAGAAAGAAGAGAAGATTGTATACAAGAACTAGAATCTATTCTATCGAGCATTGGTCTACATGGGGGTGCAGTTGAGCTATCAAAAGATAAGAAGGCATCTAGAAGTACACAAGATCTTCCTAATAAAGTTTGTATGGGTGGTAGTAAAGCTAGACATTTGCTTTCAGACTATTCAGACTCCCAAAGCCCGATGAGTTTCATTTGTGTAAAAAGGTGCGTGACATTACCACCTACAAAGGTAATGAAGCAGCCCTAGGAATTAAGCGTGCTCTTGTGTGGCAGTCTACTGATGATATTTTTGTCTTTTCAAAAAGGAAAATCTAACCGATGATGATATATCCACCCTAAAGTTTGTAATCAATAGTTTTACAACACAAATGGTGGATACTTGCGGGAAGACACACATAACACATTACATGGTGTGTTGCACATTTGATATTTTCAATCAAAATACATCTGTATGCAAACTAAAGTTTGTTTTTTTTCAGCACATTCTTTTTGCACATAGTGCTTTTTTCCTCGACACTTATGGTTCATTAGGCATTTGGAGCAGCTAAGGGATGGAGCGCTCACACTATCAAGAAAAAGTAGTGTATTTTAAAAATACACAACATAGACGTGGAAGAAAAAAGAGAAATTCCCTTCACGAGATATGCAATTGGTTCTACAGAGTTTTAGCAGAGAGAGAGAGAAAAAAGATAAGAGAACAAAGACGTTTAAAATGTAGAATAGAAAAAGTGGTTAGCTTGAGGTGATCACAATCATATCATGCTTCGAGTGCAAAAGATCGATTCCGACGCTGGTTGGAGACAAGGCAGTGTGATGGCAGGCGTTGGGTGGAAATTTAATTTCCTTTTGACACTAACCATTTCTATTGTAAACATGCATTGTCATGCAAAGTGATTTGTAAAGGCGACAATTATTAGTCCCATGGCTCAAGTATCATCTATTTTGGAGTCTTTTTTAATTTTTAGTGATTTTATTGAGTTTGTTAAAATTTTAAAAAGTTTAAGTACTATATAAGTCAAAATTCACAACTCAAAGTTCATTTCTTGTTTGCACATTTTAGAAGATCCACTCAAGCCCAAATGTACATGCACTCATATCTTGCACAACATGGATGATACACAAGAGCACACCACCACGCACAACGATGACACCACTGCCACTGACAACACTGCAAATTTGCAACCAGCACCTCGTAAAAAATCCACCGCTTCAAATCCATAGCCTCAACCACAAGAACCACCTCCTAACACCCAACCACTCCACCAACCTTCAACTATAGAGGATCAAAACACCATGCGATAGATATTTGGTGATCTCCAACCACTACAACATGCGAATTGCACACCTCTACGGGACCTTGGAGCATTTGCATCTCATAACAGACCAACACAAGAAACAAGACCTGGAGCTCATGAAACGGTAGCAAATGAAGATCAAGCAATGGTAGCAACTGGAGATCAAGCAATGGCAACACCTGAAGCTCAAGCAGCCACAGCTACACCACAAAAATTCCCTCTACGAATCAAAAAAAGGGTGATCAAGGTAATACCCGGTGATCCTATTTCAATAGCACGAGATGCCAAGAGGAGGAAGACAATGAGAGAGTTAGAAAACAAAGAGGCAGCAGCAGATAGAAAAGCACAGAAATTGTATGAAGAACAAAGAAGGCAGAGAGAGGAGGAAGAATGGAAGAGAGCCGAGGCTGAGAGAGCCCACTTGGCTAATTTACAAGCACGAGCAAAGACCGAGAAGAGAGAGGAAGAGGACAGGGCTCAAGCCGCCAAACAAGCAAAGACTGGGAGCTCCAGACCAGCAAAAATTCCTCAGAGAGCAAAACAATGTGCGAAAAAGAAAAAGGACAAGCTCACACGTGAAGAGAAGCAAGCCCAAGAAGAGAGGAGGAAGAAGTATAAAAATGACCCTCCTCTATGGGCCAAACAAGCGGCTCCTCCACCACCGCCAACATCATAGAAGAAAAGGCGATGGAATCCTGGAACAGTTGCTCTATGTGAGATCTGCAAATATCAAAAGAGCACGGAGCCAATAATACCAAAGGCAGCTTTTTCTCGGGTGGTAAGAGAAATAATGGACGAATATTCAGATTTAGTTACACGTATTCAGCGTGCGGCTCTTTTGGCTTTACAGGATGTTGCCGAGGATATTTTGGTGCAATTGTTCCAAAATGGTGTATCTTGTATGGTGCATGCAAAGCGAGTTACATTAAAAAATACAGATCTAGCTCTGGCATTCAATTTGAGGAATGAAGGGTGCCTCCATAAGAATTAGCTTTCTCATGTAACCTCTGTTTGTCAGATTTGTAATCTTTGCTATAATATAACCGACCCGATTTTCTCTCATTCGCTGTAACTCTAATAGTTAATTGTGTACTTTCTATTGTTGAAGTATTTGAATTAATCAAATAGTTAAATTTCACCTCCTCGAGTATCCAAGCACTCGTCTGACGTGGGACGCCTACCGGTGAATATTTTGTGAAACGAAGCTGTTTTGAGTGCATACGGAGGCTGTGGGACGACCAAAAGCCATGGCGATGACCAACGACGTGGAACGGGCCTGGTCAAAACTGCCCCATGCCCCCTGTCGCGCACAGGGCTTTTTTGCGGCCCGTTCCGCATCGTTGGTCATCGTCGTGGCTTTTGGTCGTCCCACGGCCTCCGTACGCACCCTCTGGCCAAAATTGCCCCATGCACACCATGGCGCACAGGGCTTTTTTGTGGTTCGTTTCGCATATTGGTCATTGCCGTGGATTTTGGTCGTTCCACAGCCTCCGTATGTACCCGAAACGGCTCCATTTCACAAAATATTCACCGATAGGTATCCCACGTCAGACGGGTGCTTGGATAGTGGAGGTGTGAATGCGTTGAAGAAAAAGATTTATTGGCCAATATGTGCAATAGAAAAAAAAAAGTACATGAAGTGACAAACAAAATATATAAGACAAAATTATTTTATATTGCTCTGGATATTACATCATGGCTGGTTGGTTTTCTTGTAAATTACATCTTTCGGTATAGGGCGAATGGCCGACTTGACACCAAAAGTTTTGACAATCTCTTTTGGGTTTGGCACCCCTTGACCTAGGCTTAAGGCACAGTGGGAGAGGACTGACCCAGGGTGCTTTCCTGTAAAAGCATTTGAATGCGGCCTCCCGATCCACCAAGATACACTTGTGAGCATTAAGGCTAAGGGAATCTGTAGCAATGATGGCACTTAATGCCTTGCACTTGAGCAGTTGAGCAGAACCATGCTTGGAGAACTCTATGTGTGAAACACAAAGAACGGATGGCCCCAGATGGCCAAAGGTAGTGCCATAGGGAGCTATCTCTACCCATAGGATTTTTGCGTAAGCCTCCAGTACGCGTTGCAAACTTATCAACATGGTATGCGGTCTGCAAAACATTTTAAACAACTTCAACACTTGCTATAGGAAACAATTTACTATCGATAAAGTTAAAAAGTGGATACCTCAGTTTCCTCATCCATCTCTTCAAGAATTTTCCTTATAAGGTTGATGCTAGAGCGATCTTCTCCACCCATAATGGTCAGTGGTTTGTGTGGAAGAAAAGCGCTTTTCGGGATGCTTTCATAAAATGAGGCACATGATTTGATTTCCATAAGTGTATTTGCCACCGTTTGTACCAAATTCTGTTCGTTTTCACTAGGGAGGAATGACAGGCTTGGTGGGAGACCTTGGTCTTCAAAGTCAATTTGAAAGTTGACCTTCTCTTGCCTTCCACTGGGATCTTTCATGCCCGCATAGGTAGCGAGCACTGAGAGCGACTCATCTTCTCTAAGTCCTAGTGTCTTTGCAATGTCATCAAGGAACAAGAAGTGACGACCATCCACCACCATTGCATGCAAAGTGAGAATTTGGAGGTCAGGAGCTTCTTCTAGCACCTCGTCTCCCTCTATCATCCCATCTTCCTCCTTAGTGGAGTTGGGATCTTGCAAGAGGACAAGTGCCATAGATGCTTCAGCCTGCTCATCAACCTCTTCAACAAATTCATTTGATTCCTCCACAATGGTTACAGGAGGTTTTTGGTCGGCCTTTTCCTTTGATTTCCCCTTCTCCATGCCTTCAAGCACAAGCAATACAAGAACCATGTCCCAAGAGATGAATTGGGTGCCTATGCACCCCATGCCCAAGTCTATGAGGTCATCCTCATCCTCTATCATGTAGTCCCGCTCAGTAAGCCCTTTTATAAACCTCAACAAACGATAGTGAAAGTTTTTGTCAGCCGCATAGAGGTGTTTGAGAAAATCCACTCGCAACCATGCCATGTTAGATCCCTCGAAGACTATTGCATATTCTTCCATGTGCTCCATCATGTAGTAAAAAAAGCTCTGAAATCCTTCTACGTGAAGGTTAGTAGTGGCACGCATGTCGATCGTCCCCTCAAACACACAGACTAGTTCACATGCACGATCTGCAAGTCCTATCTTTTGTAATTGTGTGAGAAGTGCATCAGAAGATGTTGCCATGGGTCTGTTCGCGAAGAAGATCGGAAGAGAGCTGAAAGCTTGTGTTTTGTGAATGTGAGAAATGAAGTTTAAAACCTACAAAGTGACTTTTATACTCAATGTCACTTTTTTAAAGCACTTAGAATTAACATCAAATTAACTTAAAACTATAATTATAAACAAAATCACGCGATAAACATTAAAAGACACCAACATTGAAAGTTTTCACGCTCAAAACTAAAAAACTTGCATATTTTAAACTTAATCTTGAACAAATTAAAAAATGAGACAGAGATTCAAAACGCCATATGTATTAATGGGAGCGAAATTGTTTTAGTTACAAGCTTTTACATTAATACATCGCTAAAAACCAATGTTTTCACACAGAAAGCTCTTTTCTTTTGTGGAACGAACAACCTTTTCATTGATTACAAAAACATATTGATTAAGCAAGGTATATCTAAGATTAAGATACTCGCGAAGGTGACTGAGATTCCAATCGTTATTCACCGAGATGTCATACACTGTATTATTGTGGAGGCATATTTTCATGTCAATTGATTCTCTAGGAGCAACATCAGAGTCGAGTGCCTCCCATTCTCCCTTTGTTAGCTTCCATCTTCTATAGGGAAATACAATTGACAAGCTCTGCTTCGCAATATGGTATCTGCACACCACATTCTCAGCAACTACAAAGCACTTGATTGTATCTCCTTGGTGGTGGTGGCTGAGCACCTCAGTATGCCAACCAACTGCAAGAAAACTGTTGATCGCACTTTCCCCTTTGCAAGTCCACATTGTTGGTGTCCTATGAACACTCTGCAGTCGAAAGATAAACACGAACACATGAAGGGACATAAACCAAGTTAGGGAAGCTTTATGGGAACCATAGGTGCACTTCATTTTTGCTGAATACACATCTGCCTTGATTCTCCTTTTAGTTGCTATGATCAAGGAACTATCAGGCTTAGGCCATTCCATACTCTACAAGGCTAGTGGATGAACTGGAGAAAGATTACCATAGCCAGTTTGCCTAGGCGTTACATAAGTATGGTTATAAAAAAAAATGTCCCGTGAGACAAGCTCCACGAATGGACAACCAACATAGAGCAGCTTGCCAAGGTCAATGTGGATGGCCTCAAAAGTTCCTCTGAAGGACTTTATTGGCTCCCACTCTACAAAATCAAATGGAAATACATCTGCAAACATGAACAAGCAATGAAAGCCTTATAGACATCAAAGAAATACATACAACACAAATACAAAATATACAATCTAAAAAATTGACAGAGGAGTGAAATTACAGTTTGCAAGAAACCTCGATGGAGCCATTGTTGTCTCTAGATTCAGTTGTGAAGCAACATACACATGTTGCACCTTTGCAAGACGCTTGCCATCATGGGTTTGCTTGAACTCCATGATCCTTCCCTTCCAATGGTGTGCTCGAGAAGCCATGTGTCTCCTTGAGACCTTGTGTACACCTCTTGAGCTGGGCTGCATTGTCACCCACATCAATCGTTTGAACTACATCGTCACCCAACATCCACTATCGTCTTGTACATTGATGCATGAAATTGAGTCAATGACACTCCTAGGTCGTTGAGTACCCGATGATGCCATGCAGAATAGTGGCACAACCTGCAGGCAAACACTTATGATTAGAGATTGCACATCCATGTTCTCAGTTGTATAGAGAAAGATTCTTGATGGTACATCAGACTAAGGATGCTATTTACTGCTATACTGCTCCACCTGCTTGTTGGCTTAATTGGAAAGATAATTTTGCAAAGCTTGAGAGGAAAGTAGATCCTCTCTAGAGAGCACAATGGAGAAGGAGCAGGAAACCTGTTGAGGAAAGAAAGAGGGATGATCTAGCAGAAGAATATGCATCAGATCTTCAGCTTTAGGTAGAGGTGTTTAGTGAGGCTCATGGAGAAATGGAGAACTTCAGCTTGAGGAGAATGCAGTAATCTTAAGGAAGGAAAGAAGGTTCAAACTTCTGCTACAGAGCTTTTGGGAGGGAAAACTGAAAGGAAGGAAAGAGAAGCAGAGCTTTTGGGAGGGAAAATTGAAAGTGAAGTGAAGAGAAGTGAGAGATGGTACAGTAGAGAGAGAGGGAGGGAATGATCAACACGTTTTTAGAGGGACCCCTTTTTAGGAGAGAGGGGGGAGAAACTGACAGCCACTAGAGAGAGAAAGTATTGGTTTTTACTCAACTATTTACAAAAAAGTTCATTTTTTTGAAATTATAAGAGATTTTCTCTTTGTATTTTGTAAAAGAGCACAAGTTTGACCACTTACTTTTAGGACTTGCCATACCCACCATTTCAGTCCACATGGCATCCACCCATTTGCCCCTTCCATAATCTCCTTTTTAATCCCATAGCAAATAAAGAGGCCCCCTTAGACCCCATTCCATTCCTAATGAAGAGCAATTAAACAATTGGGTTGAAGTGAAGAGCTTATCCGATGTATTTCCCCTTATATTGGGAGCACTACACTCCACCAATACTTAAATCTATTTCCCCTTTGTTTTGGGAATACAACACTCTCTCAAGATTTGAACCTTGTCTATGTACAAATATCAAGCTAATGTGGATGTTGGGGAATGTCTAGTTGCTAGGGACGTTTCTCAATCCCTTCAAACTTAATGGTTGTATTTAATTTTCTAGATTGTGCTTTTTGGTTCTCTTTCTTATTATTTAAAATGTTAGTATCGCTAGAATTTCCATTTTCTTTTCACACGAAAATATCCACTAATAATACCCCGCTCAAGTGCACAAACCTTAAGGCCCAAAGCTCTAAACCCTAAATCCTATAACCCTAACACATAATCATAGGTGATATGCCATCAACCATATACTCCAAATCCTAAACCCTAGATCCTATACCCTAAACTCTAGATCCTATATCCTAAACCCTAAACAAAAAAACTTGAGGCCCAAATCTTAAATCGTAAACCCTAATATCCTAAGCCTTAATCCCCAATTGTAAGGCCCTAAACCCTAAACTCTAAGACCTAGAGAAGTGCCTTCTTAACCTTGATGCTTCAATTAAAACATAGTTTCACAAGAATTGGATGGCATCTCAAATATGAGGGAAAGCTTGTTATTTTTAGGATAAGTCTACATATTGGTGTTTGAATGCATTCACTAGGTTGGATATCTCTCCACCCTAAAAAAGGACTAATAGCTAAGTCCACATCTCATGGGAACTGACTAATAGCTAAGTTGGCTTGAAAAGTTTCAAGATTTTTCCATGTGGTTTTGACTAATGTTACAAATATGTGCAGTTGATTCAATGTAAGCTCATTTTTTGAATCCTTTAATGTGATAATGGAAACTATGGTAAATTCAAACTGAGTTTACGTAGTTCCTTACTAATGACAATTCGGATGCATTGACGTCTTGCAATAGACAAGGGTTGAAAGAAATAGGGAAAACTATGCATGAGATCTAGATGGTTGGTCAAATCTCATGGAACTCAATGGCTAGGTGGTATATATCGCAACAACTAAATCAAGGACTAAATATACTAGCACCAAGATTCCTTTGCACTAGAGTTCATGTGGACTCTTGTAATGAAATTGGCCTATTAACTTGAGTGCAGCGGAAATTAAAGAGAATACATTTGTGAAATTACTTTTTGAGCATAGCGGGTGAACATAACTGATGGTAGAAACATAAGCATAGCATTTAGTTAACTTGGCATGACATGAACAATACTTTTACAAGAGAGAAAGTTTAGAGAACATTAAAATAGTTGATAACCGGATTTATACGGAGCCGGTCCCCCCTCCAATAGGCATTTGTATTATAGTTTCTCCCATCAAGAGAGACTTGCTACAATACAATATTTGTGTTCCTTGTGACCTAGGCGATGCAATGAAGATGGAGAGCTTCATGCATCACAAGCATAACATAAACTTTGCGAAAAGCATTAACTATCCCAAGCCTCAGTCCCAAGACCTCAAAAAACCTTGGAAAGTGGAGAGAGCTAGCAGGGAATGAGGGTAGGGAAGAGGAAGAAGAAACATTTCATAGGAGAAAGAACTAGTTCCTCCCTTATCATCACTCTTCTTTCTAGCATACATAATAGCATAGTAATGAAGATGGAGAAGATGGTAGGATTAAGCATTGAAGCATGGCTCTTGGTTGGATTTGGATTCCATAGCCAAGAGTGTTGGTGTAGGCTCTCAACCTCTCTACCTGCTTGGGGAAGGAGAGGGACCTCTTGCACTTTGCACTTCACACAATGAGAGAGAGAGAGAGAGAGAGAGAGAGAGAGAGAGAGAGAGAGAGAGAGAGAGAGTGGGATAGAATACCCCTCAAGCATGCTCCCTACTTGCTTTGGTTGACCCCTCCTTCTAGCTCATGCTTGAAGCTCATTGGACCCCTCAAGCCTAGCCAATCACAAGCAAGAGTCATACCAAGCAAGCATACTAGTCTTGGGACAACTGTTGCCCTTTCCCCTCTGAGAGAGAGGACTTGATAAATGCTAAAAGAATTATTTAAATTAACTAATTTATCATTGGACCCCTTGGGAGGCCAACTAATAGGCTTTAAGCACACCATGAGGGCAACATGAGGAGGAGCTTGACAAGTGTCCCTTTTGCTTTCTTTGTACTGAGCATGCCTTGTGTGAGAGTGTGTGTGTGTGTGTGTGTGTGTGTTCTCTCTCATCCCCCATCTTGTAGGGCTTGCCACCTCCTTGTAGGGATTAATGTTGAATTTTTCACACCTCCTTACCCTCAAGCACCTTAGTCAGCAAGCATGACAAAGCACCTCAAGTTTGGGTGATGGTCCCACAAGAACCTCAAGCTCCCTAGTCGACAAGCATGACAAGCACCTAAAGTACCCTTAGTCACCAAGCATGACAAGCACCTCAAGAACCTTAGTCATCAAGCACAAAAAGCACTTCAAGCACCTTAAGCTTGGGGTGGGTTCCCACCCCAAGCACAACCGTAGCTTACCTAAGGTCAAAGGACTTTTAACACTAACTATTGGAGGTCTTCAATGAAGCTAACCCTAAGGCATTTAAGATCCATTGGTTAGCCTTGATCTTTGATATACCATCTCTCATATGGGGCCCTTTACCGTTGGCCCCGTGTTGAGATAGATCTATAAGCACATGTCTATATCCTAATAGTTGTTCTGATTCATTCTCCCACATTAAATGATCAATTTAATATGAGAGAATCATTTGGGATGGTTAGATATTAGATTTTATGACATTACCTCTCTCTTGAAATCATAGTCGTCCTCAACTATGAGGTAGAAGAGATAAAGCCTTAGTCATTAGTCAATCTTGCTTAGCGGGTAGAGGATCCCTTTTTACCCTATGATATCTTTCCAAGATGGAGGACTAATCCATTTGGTGCTTGGGAGACATAACTGCTGCAAGCATGTCTTCTCTTTTGTCCATTTCATTCTCCCAAAGTAGAGTGACAAATTCTACTTGGTGTTTGAGAGACGTCCTCATCACAAACATGATTTAAGCATGCATCCTATTTAAATTTGTGCACAATGAAAAAGATAACTAGTCTTATAAGACAAAAACATGGGTCATTTAAAAGAAATTTGTACATTTGCTTACTCTAAGGTAGCATTGTAAGCATTGACAAGGTTCATATTATCCTTAAGCTGTATTCCTTGCATCCATCTAGCATCTTCAAGAGGATAATTTTTGAACTTAATAAGATACCGTCAGATAAATTTCTTACCATGTCGTAGTACCTTGTCTTCATGCCAAAGGATAGCTTCGGGTTGTAGCACCTCTTCTTGGCCTTCAGGAGGGTCTTCAATGATTGGTTCACTTGGTGTTTCTCCTTTGTAGGGATTAAGTAGGCTGACATGAAAACAATTGTGTATGAGCCAATGTTTGGGCAACTTGAAAGATCTGGAAAGGACCATAGTATCTTTTTGCTAGATAAGCATAATACTTTTGATGGCCCATAGGATTTTTGCCTATTGTTTGCCTCAATCACACCTTAGGAAACTTAAGTAAGATCCAATCATTTTATTTGAATGTCAAGGCCCTTCTGTGCTTGTTAGCAGCAGGCTTTTGGCTTTGTTGAGCGGTGGATATAGCCTCCTAAATCTTTTGAAAAGTTTCTTGTAGGTCACGGCTATACTCATCGACTGCGAAGATCTTCCCATGTACTTTGAGTAGCAAGGGCCTTTTAGGTCTTCCCTCAATGATCTCAAAAGGTGCTTTTCTTGTAGAAGTATATACAGTATTTTTGTAGGCATACTCTATAAGAGGTAAGTACTTTTCCCATTGTGAGAGTTGATCTACTTTTGTGACATAAGTCTTTAGTAGATCAGGTATCATAAGATTGGCTATCTCACTTTGGCCATCCGTTTGTGAGTGATAGGCTGAAGAGAAATTCAATCTTGTTCCAAAAATTACTAGTCATTCTAGGATCTCTATCCAGCACGATGGATGTTGGTAATCCATGGTGTTTGAAAATATGTGATATGAAGAGAGTTGCCATTTGGTGTGCCTTAATAGTCTTTTTGACATGAATAAAGTGTGCTTGCTTGCTAAATCTATAGACTATTGTCCATATTCCCATATTCCCATGGATAGACTTGGGTAATCCAAAGATGAAATCCATGGATATACTCTCCCATGGTGAATTCGGGATAGGCAATGGCTGGAGTAATCCAAGTTGCTTCCCTCTATCATACTTGGTCTTTTGGCATACTACACATTTTGAAACATATTCTTGTATGTCCACTTTCATGGTAGGCCAATAGAAATACATCTCTACTCCTCGAAGAGTAGGTTGAATGCCTCTATGCCCCTCATAGGGAGGAGCATGGGATTCATACATAGATTTCTTAGGAAGGGAATGGTAAAACATAGCCTATTGTCGTGGAGAAGATAAGCATCCTACAAGGTGAATGGTTGTTAACCCTCGTGGCTCACGGACACCCTATCGCCTACGACGGACACTGTAACCGTATTATTTATTTAAGTAGAGTCAGGCACCGGGCTTGTCGGTCCAATAGGGAAAGGTAGAGTGATCGCCGATGAGAGGCGCACTCTAACACGAACATGCTAGGGTTAGTTGGCTAAGCATGGGCGCCCAAGTGTGAATGGGGTGAGCTCACATAAAAGCCAATTAAACCTAAAATTGAGTCATTCTCTCATTGTGCAATAGAAGATGCTCTTGCTCCATCTCCACCTTCTCCTTCACCATCTCCTTGTGTGTGTGCGTGAGAGAGAGAGAGAGAGAGAGAGAGAGAGAGAGAGAGAGAGAGAGAGAGAGAGAGAGAGAGAGAGAGAGAGAGTGTGCGATCGAGCGTTGCAGCGGCACGACGGCGGCGAGGCGGTTGAGCGCGGCATAGCGGCGTCTCCCTCTTCTTCGCGGCGAGGAATCCTCTACGACATGAGCATAAGGCGGTGAGTGACACACCATTGCCCTCTTTGAGCTTACTAGTTAAACTAGTTGTGTGCTTGGAGCCGTCTGCGGCTCGTACACGGTGTATCGGCAAGTCCCTTGCCTCGACAGTGCGGCAAGGAGCGCACATTTTTGGCGCCGTTGCCGGGGAATAGCCCTGCACTAAGCCCAAGAGGCACTTTGTGCTTCTTGTATGAGTGGTTTGCAGTAGGAAAGAAGAGGGAGAGGAAGGCGTATTTTTTCTGCAAGTTGTTAATTCTGTTTTTCTGTTGCGCACAGTTTGCATTTTCTGTTTTTTTGCTACGTACATTCAGTAATTAGTTAGACAGTTAGCAAAATTCTGTTTTTCTGTTTACACACAGTTAGCAATTCTTGCTTTTTTTTGCATTTTCTGTGTTTTCACTGCACAGTTCTGTTATGTTTCAATTTCTGCATTTTCTGTGTTTTCTGGTTTGTGCACAGTTAGGCGCCCTGTTAGTTAATTAAGTAGGTTAGTAATTAGGTGAACCACAGTTAGGCGCCCAAGCCCAAGCCCAAGCCCAAGCCCAAGCCCAAGCCCAAGCCCAAGCCCAAGCCCAAGCCCAAGCCCAAGCCCAGGCCTCAGTCCTCAGTCTTATGATATATACTAGACTCACTCTTATATATATACCCTACTCCCTCAAGAGAGAATGAGAGCATGTGGGACAAGTCCTCCACTCTCCTCCCTTCTCTTCCCACTTGCACCCTTAGACTTTCTAGTTTGGGCCTAGTTCCCTACTGGAAATTGACAGTTTTAGGGATTCCGAGGGCATAGAGTGACCGAACGGAGGGCTGTGAAGCACGGCACGACCCTCTGACCGATACGCTTGTTTCGAGCTATCACACGGCCCATTCCACGACACGCTCTAAAAAATCTAGCAAAAAAACAAACAAAAAACACGCTAAAAACTAGTCACAAGGCCTCCTAGAGCAGCTTTTTGACACCTTAGGGTATTAAAAGCACATGCACTTACGCTCTGGGCGGGTGCTAGAACACGAGCATATTGAGGGTGTCTCTGTTCATACGGACACCCATTACCCATCCACGATAGGCTCTAGACCCTCAGCCGGGACACAAGGTAGCACCACCCAAGACCCTAAAATAGCCGCTAGTGATTCCTCCTCCAACTCAAAAATCATGGAAGCATACCCTACCCAAAACACTGAGAGAGAAGGCCATGCACCTCCCGAAGCTCCACAGCCTAGTACTAGTATGTTTAGCCGTTTCATGGAAACATTAGGTAGAGCTACTCGCTCGGAACCTGATGCAAATGAAGCACACGAAGGGGGTGGGGAAGTGGACTCTCCTTTCACATCGCACGTGGACCCCACACCCCCAAAGAGTGTCCATGTGGATATCCTGCCAACTTCTTACCAAGAAGGCCCTGTTGAGCTGCCTCCTTCAGAAGTTCCCTCTAGAGTACCGTTGGTGACAAGTAAAACCACGGGGAGCAACATTGCTTCTACCTCACAAGAAACCGTTAACACGTCGACTCTAGAAAGATTGTTCATTAATGATCATTGGACATACGACCTCCACACTGAGGTGTTGACGGATCTACACTCTGGCCACGCCTACCATGTAGGATGGATAGAGATTGTACAATCCACTTCTAGTGCCACGAGCATCGAAGATCAACAGAAAATGATCTGTAATGTTATCCATGGCATTATTCAATCTGAAAGGCAAAACCGAGGGGTAAATATACTCTCAACTGGCCCCATGAGATTTTTGGATACGAGCAAGGCTCAATAGCCTACTCTATCACAAATGGAGACTCCTCTAATGAGCCCCATGGACCCATCTTACGTCATTTCACCTGGGGTCTCTATGCAATCTGAGCCTCCGAGCGACAACTTTAGCTTCCCTAACTTGGCTCAACCCTCTATTAAGGAAAACCCAGTGCTCACTCCAGGGATAAGCCTGACAGAGAATGTACCGATGACATCTACGGTTAGCGCAGTGCCACTACCTAGTGTCGTAGTACCTAATATGGGGCCTCGACCGTATGTGCCTCTAGCCCCTTATGCACACATGGCCCCCACACCTCCAATTGTACCACTTGTTTATGCTCCTCAAGTGCCGCTCCCTAGCCCTTATCCGAGTGGACCTATGCCCGGTTATGTTCCATATCCTGCATCATCCACACATATGCCAAGACCGGTACCCGTCCCTCTCCCACATATGATTCCAAGAGTACCTCCACCGGCCCTGCCTCCTCACATAGGTGACTTGGCAGCGTTTGCTCAAACCATAGGTCGATCTATTGCGGAAAATATGCGTCATGCATCTGATAGAGAGCCTAGAAGTAAGGCAGTACAAATTGCCAAACTCACGCAAAAATTCAATGGGGACGAAGATGCTAGGAAACACATTGAAGTGTTTGAACAAGTATGTGATTCCTTAGGGGAACGCAACGAACTACATAAGTGCAATGCCTTAAGCTTGACATTAAGTGGGAAGGCTGGAGATTGGTATAGGACCCTAAGGGTGGACGAGAAAACAATCTACCCTACCCTTCGAAGGTTGTTTCTAAAGGAGTACATACGAGAAGGTGTGCTTTGGGGTGTAGCATCTCAGCTACAGAAGGCCGAACGTAAGGAAGGAGAGTCAGTAAGGGACTTCATTAGTCGTCTAAAGAACTTAAACTCTCGTTGCCCTGTAAATGAGCGCTTCAACAATAACCAACTGCTTGATCGATTCATTCGAGGGTTGAGGAATGAAGGAATCTATAATGGACTAGTGATTAGAGGTATCACAACCTGGGAAGATGTCACTGCCAATGCAATCCAATTGGAGGACAACTTGATGATAGCAGGCATGAGGGTGTCTACCGACACGAGATCCACTAGCTCACAAGCCATTGAGTATGAACCCATGACTGCAAAGCCCATTGCCAATGAGCCAAAGGTATTTGAGACATTCTTGACAGACCTCACCAAGGCAATCCAAGAGTCTCTTAAGGATAATCGACCCCCTCAAAATAGTCACATGTATCCAAGAAGGGAGCAACAATGGTGTTCCATTTGCTTAGGTCCACATAGCACTAGTGAGTGCCCTACGTTTAGAGTAAAATTTAATGGAACTTGCAACGCATGTGGTAGGTATGGTCACCAAGCTAAGGATTGTTTAATGATCAAATGTATGATGGAAAATAGACCACCTGTAGCCTGGACGGATGCACCTCGAGCTCCTGTATTGATGCCTGCTCCACCTGTTGAGCAACTACCGCAACACATGGTCCCTAGATCTCAAAATGTTGTACAAGCTACACCGCTACCACCTCCTGTGCTAGGACCGCAGCCCCCGCATCCAAGAGTCGCCCCTATGAACCAAGTGGGTTGCGAGCCATCAAATGCTTATGCAGATGGCTGTGAGGAGGAAATAGACACTAGTATTGCCTACAGACTTGATACATTGGAAGAGTGTCCTATATACTACATGGAAGATTGTTGGGGGCAAGTCAAGCCGGTTTATCAAGCTGCTGCTCTCGCATCCAGAGGTCAAAATATCAACACCCAGGCTAGGAGGCCACCTCTTCAATGCTACGAGTGTGGTGGACCACATCGGGCAGCGGAGTGCCCTATTAGGCTGCAAAAGAATGCTGCACATATGCAAACGAATCAAGGGAGCACGTCTGCAATGCCAATACTCACATGTAATCGTTGTGGCATAGATCACTTGATTGCCCAATGCCCCTATAACCCAAATGCGCCTAAAATCACACCCCTAAATTTGGTCGAAATTGCTAGTGTGACATCGCCAATACCACCCGTCGCACCCGCTTATGCGATTACACGGTCCATGCTTCAAGGGCCAGGCCATATCCTCGAAGAGAGAGATACCGCGTCAGTTATCCAAGCAAAGAAAAAGAAGAAACGAAGGAAGAGGTCGCAGAATACGGGAAATTCAAAGCCAAGTTCCAAAACAAACATAGGAACAGGAGATGACCCCGTGTATATGAATGACCTCGAGGATGATTCAGATTCAATCGAGACAATGGAGACTAGAACCAATGCCACAAAGGGAAAGACCGACAAAGAAAACCGTAACATGGAACCAAATGAAAACCGAATAAGAGAAAACCATAAAGAGCCTCTGAAAACACCACAAGTGTTTCCAAATCCAATCCAAGACCCCCAAGATAAACCGCAGGGGCAAAAAGGGAAGAATCGTAAAAAGAAGGTTGGGACGTACCCAAACCCAATAGACGAGATTGAGCAAGTGAAACATCTAAGAGGTTTAGTGGAGGAGACTCAAAGGAAACTAGAACCAGAACCCATGCATGTCAAAATTCACGACACAGTGTTTCCCACGCAAGTTCATCCACCCCACATGAACCATAGGCCGTTAGCCATATCTAGTATCATCCAAGAAGGGAGTGAGGACGGGGCATCAGAAAGTGAGCATACACCTTTCTTGTTGGAAAGGATGTTTAACGAAGGAATACCTGATCCCATTGAGGAATATGAGATTCCATCCTCACCAGTTCCTAGTCAAGGACCTACACCCTGCAAAATGCCAATGAATGTTGCCAAACTAGTGGACTTCATGTCTTCTGAGGTCCGAACCACGATCATAGCAAAGCTGTATGGAGATCCTGAGTTATTCCTTGCACTTCGAGCATTCCTTAACGGAGAGCTACGAACGGGATTACCACAGTTTGTGCAACCAAATAGGCCTGACTCGATTATGATTAATGAAGAAAATCATGTGCAATCACTTGACTTAGATGGACACGAGTCTGTGATCGAGGTACCCATTAACGAATTAGGGCAGTATTTTGAAGGCGACGAGTCTAATGCGACCCTACCCATCACTACCAAGGGATTAACTATAAAGGGAATTCTTGATGGTGGTGCGGGAGTTAGCATCGTTACAAAAGATTGTTGGGAATCCATGGGAAAACCCCGCCTCAGTGTTACTAACATTGTGGTAAAGATGGAAAATGGTACCATAGCCAAACCTATGGGGATGCTCAAGGATCTTAAGATCAAAGTTCTAGGACACAAGGTACGACATACGTTCATTGTAATGGATTTCTCTAAACACCTTATGTCATATGAAATGATTTTAGGACGACCATTCATGAGGGAAGCACAAATGGTTCACGATTGGTCTAAAAATCATGTCTATTTTCAATTCCAAGACTCTGTCCTTAGAGTGGATTTGGTGACTGGTAAGGTACACCCCTTAGGGAGTAAAACCATTATTGATCATCGCTCTGACACCACCGTTCACTCGGCCCCACTACAATGTTGTTACACTTGTAAGAAGGATACAGACATTGGCCAAGATTCTCCTTACATGGATGTGTTACTGGGTATGACGGAATCAGACAACGTAGACTGGGTACACCTAGCTGCAACCATAGATACTTGGGGAAATAGAGGAACCACTTGGGTCACACCAGAGGGGGAAGAGGTACCACAAATTGCACCTCTGAACATGATAAGTGCCATACATGCATCTTCTAAGGGCAAGGCAATTGTGGACCAATCTGACAGTGACACCGATAGCTCAATAGAAGACTTTGACCAACACGACTTGGACACTGACTCCTAGAGTGAAACGGATTCTGAATCTCATGAATTAGAGAGTGGAGCAAGTTCAGAGTCAAAACATTCGGAAGGACCGAGCACATCAACCGATGATAGCTCTCCTGAGAGTGAAGAGGACACCAATGAGGACTCCTTTAGTGAGCTAGATCTAAATGCAAATCAAAAGCAGGTCTCAAATAAGAAAAAGAAAAACCTTAAGAGGCGTCGATATCGAGCCAATGTACGTGCTAGGATAAAAAAGAAGAGATCCTCAACAGAATGGCTCAGCTATATAGGAGCATGTGATGCTCATCGAAAATTGGTAGACAATTGGGGTGAATATCTCCAAAATGTTATGTGGTGTAGACCACGACCCCATGACATAGCCCAATTAGAGATCATAGACAAGCCAAAGTTGAGCCGCACTGCAAGGAGGCGTCAAAACCAAGAGTTAGCTCGACAACACAAGAAAGCAGAAATGGAAGCACAAACCAAAGAACAACCAGAATCCACAGACTTGCATCCTGCACCAGAACATTTCAAATCTTACACCACAGGGGAAGCAAAGGTTGTGTACACAAAAGCCCAAAGAATACCTATCGATGGGAATAATGGAATCTATGATGGTTCGGCAATAGTTAAAGAAATAGAATTAGCTGACCCCGGTGAAGAATCAAAACCTATTTTTATTGCCCAAGACCTCCCAGAAGTTGAAGAGGCGGTCCTCAAAGAGCTTCTCAAGGAATTCAAGGACGTATTCGCTTGGACATACCATGATATGAAAGGTGTTCCACCTTCTATGGTCCAACATACAATCCCTATGATTAGCACTGCGAAGCCCGTACAACAAAGACCCTACCCGATGAATCCTAAGTACGCAAAGATCATTCAAGAAGAACTAGAAAAGCTTATCAAATGTGGGTTCATATATCCTATTGAACACTCTGAATGGGTGTCTCCGATAGTTATCGTGCCAAAAAAGAATGGGAAACTCAGGGTGTGCGTGGACCTCAAAAAAGTTAATGCAGCTACTAGAAGAGACCATTACCCCCTACCATATTCCGAACATGTACTCGAAAGAGTTGCAGGCAAGGAAGCTTATAGCTTTCTAGATGGGTACTCAGGCTACAACCAAATCACGATAGCACTAGAGGACCAAGCTAAAACTGCCTTCATCACAGAATTTGGCGTGTTTGCATTTCGTGTGATGGCTTTTGGCTTAACAAATGCCCCTGCTACATTCCAACGATTAATAAACACTGCTTTTAAAGAATATTTGAGAGAGTTTTGTGAAGCTTTCTTAGACGACCTTTGTGTTTACTCTTCTTGGAAGGAACATCTATCATGTTTGCGGAAGGTGTTTGAAAAGTGTAGGTTATATCGTATCTCATTGAACCCGTTCAAATGCCAATTTTGGGTCAAGCATGGAGTTATTTTAGGGCATATAGTATCCAAGAATGGTATCTCAACCGACGAGAGCAAAATTAAAGTGATTCTAGAGTTACCACCACCAACCAATTACAAGGGAGTTCAAAGGTTCATGGGACACGTGGGTTATTATCGACGGTTTATTTTATTTTTCGCTGAGATAGCACGTCCTTTGTACAAGATTCTCATTGAATTTAAATGGACTGAAGAGTGTGACCAGGCCTATGAACAATTGAAGAAAACACTAGCAAGTGCTCCGATTTTAAGGACACCTAACTGGGATGTCATTTTCCATGTGCATATTGATGCATCAAACTTTGCTATTGGGTGTGTTCTCACTCAACCAGGAGAACATAAATTGGACTATCCCATTAGCTTTGCAAGCCGTCAATTGAATGATGTTGAAAGGAACTACACCACTACAGAGCGAGAAGGTTTGGCAATGGTTTATGCAGTAAAGAAATTTCGCTACTACCTTCTGGCAAACAAGTTTGTATCTTATGTGGATCATCAAGCGTTGCTGTATCTGGTAAACAAGCCATGCTCCACAGGAAGAATCACACGATGGTTGTTACTTCTTCTGGAGTTTGATTTCACGATTGTAGTGAGACCCGGTAAAAGGCACGTCATGGCTGATCATTTGTCTTGCATACCCAATGGTGAAGCCCCTACATGAGTTGATGATGAATTACCCGATACTTCCCTATTCATAGTTGAGACTATGCCTGAATGGAGTGAGAACATTGGTAACTTTTTAGTTAATGGTTTTCCACCCAAGGAACTTCGTAAGGATATCGCTTGAAGGCTAGTAAAAGAATGTGAACCCTATTGTTTGATTGCCGGAACTCTGTATAGACTAGGCAAGGACGATATTCTTAGGCGTTGTGCCCGCGAGGATGAATATTTGTATATCTTGCAAGAAGCACATATGGGCATAGCAGGAGGTCATTTTTCAGGAGACCTGACTGCTAGAAAGGTGCTGCAATCAGGCTATTGGTCGCCAACTTTATTTAAGGATGCATCACTTTTTGCAAAAGGGTGTGATGAGTGCCAACATTACAAGACCACACAACGCAAAGACATAATGCCCTTACATACTATTAAAGTAACCCAACCATTTGAAAAATGGGGCTTAGACTTTGTAGGTCCAATTAGTCCCGCAGCTCGCAACACTCAATCTCGATATATTCTAGTTGCTACGAACTATGTAACAAAGTGGGCTGAAGCTAAGGCTTCACAAAAAGCTGGCGCGAGGACAACAACTAAGTTTCTTTTTGAGAACATTATCACAAGATTTGGTTGTCCTTTTGAAATTGTTAGTGGATAATGGTACCCATTTTATAAATGAGGTAATAAGAGAGCTTACCACGACCTTTATGATATCCCACCATAAGTCTACACCTTATTACCCGCAAGCTAATGGACAAGCCGAGAGCACCAACAAGACTCTAATCTCTATTTTAACCAAGACGGTAGAAGCTCATCGCACTGATTGGGATTTGAAGTTGACATCTGCTCTATGGGCTTATCGTACTGCTTATAAAGTGGCTATTAATTGTACGCCATTCAAAATGGTATACGGCCAAGAAGCGGTTATGCCTTGGGAGTTTGTCATTCCTAGTCTTAGGGTAGCTTCGCAAGAAGGATGGAATGGTAACCCCTTAACCGAGCGTTTGTATATCTTAGAAAAACTAGACGAAGAGAGACAGTTGGCTGTGCAAAATGCTCTTGTGGAAAAGGATAGGAGAAAGAAGTGGTTTGATCGCCATGTGAAGGACAAGGACATCAAAGTTGGTGATAAAGTCCTTATGTATGGAGTACGTAAAGAGAAGAAAAAGTTGAAATATGCTGGTAAAGGACCATATAGAGTATGTGAAATTACCCCACAAGGTACCCTTCGTGTGGAAACTCTTGATGGAGTTGAAACCATTGGATTCCTCAATGGGAGTAAATTCAAAAGATATTATGATCCTTTAAGCCAAGAAGAACTACGGGCCATTCATCAAAAGAAGGCCGCCAAAGCACAAACCGAGTTAAACAAAATACAAGCTCAAGCTGAGGCTAAGGAGCGACAACAACGTATAAGACAAAAACGAGAGGCTAACCTTGGAGTCACAAATGCATTCCACGTGGAAATCGAAGAGGATGGGTTGGACTCTGACACACCTCTACGATACCCCATTGAGTTAAATAGTGCATATGGAAAAGTGCTATATAACGCCTTATTGGACACGGGTGCTAAATATAATCTGCTATCCTATGGGGTGTGGTGTCAGTTAGGGAAGCCACCTCTATCTGAGAGTATTATCCAAGTCAAGGGTGTCAACAAGAAAAAAACTATGGTTTTTGGAATCTGGCACACTTCTGTCAGTTATGACAATGGAATTGTAGCTCAGGACTTTTTGGTCATGCCTACTGGAACTATGGAGGGTAATATAAACCTAGGCCGCACGTGGATGATAGCCACCAAATGCACTATTGATTGGGGGACTGGGGGTGTTACAACGCAAAAACCAACTCTTAGCCCTACCACTCAAGCCATAGTCCCTGAGATATTGCCTAAGGAAATAAAACCCAAGACATTGCATGTCCGGGAGGCTGAACCATACGTCCCCATAGCCCAACTCTCTAGAGCTTCAACTGATGTAGTTGAAAGAAAGCTTGAGACTCACAAGAACCATCCTAATATAACAGAGAAAACATACAAGTGGGTCCCTAAAGCCTCTGTAGTGAGCATGGTTGATGCAAAAAAATGGAAACCTAGTAAGAACCGTCCCACTCACTCCAAGAAATGTAAAGAAACGTTGCGTTGGATTCCTAAACGACTATTGGAAGCCCAAGGATACTATGAAGGAAATGATCAAATCTGGGTGCCCAAACGTAAAGTGTACTCTTACCTGTCACCTGGCCCATGTAAACCCAATCCTGTGGCTCCCAAACAAATTGAAAATTGCGGAAAGGAAAAAATCATGGAATGTTACACACCCGATCTAGAGCTAGTTTGGGTACCAAAGAAAGAACGATTTGTTCCACCTAGCTCAGGAACAGGGAAATCAAATGAAGATTCTTGCTCTTCATGTAGTTCCTATAGGCAAATAGAAGCTTCGACACAACCTCCACCTACCACTGTACATATCCATACAAGCACGAAAGAGTTTGCACCTCCCGGGGTAAGTTCACCACCTACAACAACGTTGCAAATAAAATCATGGGAGAGTACCTTACCACCCTTGCAACTAGATGAAACGCATAGGGCGGTCGAAAACTATTGGTTAAAACCTTCACCCATAACAACTTGGAACAATTGGTTTCAAAAGGTGACGACCTCATTCCAAAAGGTATGATCTACCCAAGGAAGGGGGGAGTGTTTGCTAACATCAATCATTCACTCGCTCCCCTCTCAACCTTCCTCCCTGACCTCTCAATTCCAATCTTAGGGAATGTATATATATAGCCTTATACTCACAAAAAACAAAAATAGTAAAGAGCAAGAGCGACTAGCAACGAGAGAGCACCCTATCAGATCTTACATATAAGTCCAAATTCACCGTGTCAATTCAAGCAACACACAAAAACAACTCTTATGTTTTAAAGGCCTAACCAAATCTATCTGTCTTCTCAGAAATGGCTACTTCACCAGAGGCATGCACTTCTATTTTTGATGAAAGGTACCCTTTGTCTTTTCCTCAAGTGTTCTACGTATGCTACCCTATACTTTCTTGCGAATGGGATTTGATAGAGAGCCTTGCATGTGAGAGAAATTTTTGAGGAGTTAGAATGGCTGATACGTCTATGGCTAACTAGTGATCCCTACCCAGTAGCGAAAGTGTCTCCAATGGCACATGCTTATTCTTTTGCACAAGATGAGTATCCACGCATCGCGAGGTTCTTGATTAGCATGCTTGCACAAGAGGATGATGAAGAGGAACTAATAGAGACCGAGGAAGACTATGGCCTCACGGACAACGATTTTATTTATCTAGATGATGAGGATAGAGGCCTAGCCTTAGGGTGGCCACCCGGTTTATATAATATCCTCTTTCCTTGATTCTAAAAGGGGTGACAGATAGGTAGGTTAGGGGTCTAGATTGTGTTTTGAGTTTGTTTTTTAGGAGTTTTAATTTTTCACACTGACATGCCTCCTAGAGGTATAGTGCCTGTTTTTGGATGTGTTAGGTAGGACTTATATGGATCTCCATCCACATGGCTGAGGACATCTGCTTCAACGAAATGAGCCACTCCATACCTCCAGGTGTACTACTTCCATGATTCATGTTGGTGGATATGTGTAATTGCTAATAATGATTTTTCATTCTTTGTTTGAGTGCAATAGTTATGATTGTTATCTGCCATTATAGATGTATAAATTTGTCTTTGCTTAAGTTGATTGAACTCCAGTTTAATCTTATGGATGAGCATGGAGATTAGGAGACCGTGACTTTAGGTTAACTCATTTACTTGACCACTAGGCCTAGCTAATAAAATTATCCGAATATTTGAGACCTTAGGAATGTTTTAGGCAGAGAAAGGCTTGCTCACTCGAACAACAAAAAACACTAGTGCGAATACCAAGGAAATGGAAGCAAAAAAAAAAAAAACATAAGTGCCACAAATGAAAAATCTTACGCTGGAAGAGAAATCCTGGCTTGAATTGGTACTTCACTCACATGTATTGTCTATGGTACTAGAGCCCTAGAGGTTCCCAGTGTGGGCGCTTTTCCTTGAGAAGCAAAAAACCCCGGACATACAAAATAAGCACACACGTCACATGATTGTGACCCAAAGTAAAAAAGTATTAAAAAAAATAAAAAATTAAAAGACTTCCATTGAGCTTACAGTTAACATTTCAAGCTTTTGTTTGCAGTTGTGAGAGCAAGTTGGCTAATCAAAGCTGAAAAGCATAATTAGGGAATCTTGCATTTAGATAATCTTCTTAGCTTAGCTAGTACTAGAGGACTTGTTTTAACCTTAGTCATAGCTAACTAATTGATAGACTCACCCATAAGCTCAAAACTCTTGATTAATTAATTTACTCAAAGTGCAATTTATTTGTCCTTAATGGCAGTCTAACATTTCATAAATCTTGCATTTACTCATTTCCACATGTACTTTACATTCCCCTCATGATTTATGGCAATATAATTCCGCTTGCTAAAACAGTGACTTTGCCTTGCAGATTCAAATCTAGATGCTCTACAACATGGACATACCAAGCTTCAACTCAATAGCTTCCGAGGACGGAATCTACATCAGGAAGGGGGGCAATGTTAACCCTCGTGGCTCACGGACACCCTATCGCCTACGACGGACACTGTAACCGTATTATTTATTTAAGTAGAGTCAGGCACCGGGCTTGTCGGTCCAATAGGGAAAGGTAGAGTGATCGCCGATGAGAGGCGCACTCTAACACGAACATGCTAGGGTTAGTTGGCTAAGCATGGGCGCCCAAGTGTGAATGGGGTGAGCTCACATAAAAGCCAATTAAACCTAAAATTGAGTCATTCTCTCATTGTGCAATAGAAGCTGCTCTTGCTCCATCTCCACCTTCTCCTTCACCATCTCCTTGTGTGTGTGCGTGAGAGAGAGAGAGAGAGAGAGAGAGAGAGAGAGAGAGAGAGAGAGAGAGAGAGAGAGAGAGTGAGAGTGTGTGTGCGATCGAGCGTTGCGGCGGCACGACGGCGGCGAGGCGGTTGAGCGCGGCGTAGCGGCGTCTCCCACTTCTTCGCGGCGAGGAATCCTCTACGACAGGAGCATAAGGCGGTGAGTGACACACCATTTCCCTCTTTGAGCTTACTAGTTAAACTAGTTGTGTGCTTGGAGCCGTCTGCGGCTCGTACACGGTGTATCGGCAAGTCCCTTGCCTCGACAGTGCGGCAAGGAGCGCACAATGGTTCCTCTTTCTTCCCCAAAGCAATGGCTGACATTATGTCTCTAAAGTCAGCTTCGGTAGCATACTCATCTATCATAGAAGATAGATCATTATGAGTAGCTATAGACACCACATTAACTTTTGGTCATTGTGAAAGTGCATCAGCCACTTGATTTTGCTTACCAGCAACGTGAGCAATATGGAAATTAAATTACGAAAGAAATTTTTCCCACCTCATTTGTTTTTGGAAAGCTTGGTTTGCGTCCTGAAATACTTGAGACTTTGGTGGTTGGTTCGTAGAATAAATAGAGTCCCCAATAAGTAGTTCTTCCATGTGTCTAGGGCATGTAGAATAGCTAAAATCTATTTCTCATAAATGCCTAAGACACGTTCATTCGTATTGAGCCTTCGGCTCTTATATGCTATGGCTTGTACTTCTTGAAGCAAAACTGCTCCAAGGCAATCACCACAAGCATCACATTGGACCTCAAATGGCTTTGAGAGATCCGGAAGCATGAGGATTGTTTGGAAGGTAAGCTTTGCTTTGAACTTGTAAAAAGCATTTTTCTCCTTAGCAATCCATAGATACTTAAATTCTTCTTTGTGAAGTCATGTAATGGTCCTGCTATTTGAGAGAATTTTGCTATGAAGCATTTATAGTATGCACACATACCAATAAAGCTTCTTAGCTCATGTAGATTCCTTGGATTAGGCCATGCTTTTATTACCTCTAACTTTGATCCATATGGATACCATATTGAGAGATAATATGACCTAAGTATTGAATTTCTTGAAGGAACAACTTGCTCTTTTTTTTGGTTGAGGAAAAGATTGTTCTCCCTTAATGCTTGAAAAATCACTTGGAGTAGATGATAATATCATCAAAGAACACTTGAGTGAATTTGCAGTAGGGTCCAAAAATTTTCTCCATTAGATGGTTAAACGTGACTGATGCATTAGTCAAGCCAAAAGGCATGACTAGATATTCATAAAGGCCAAACATTGTACAAAACGCGGTCTTTAGGATATCTTCATCCACTATCCTTATTTGATGATAGCCACTTTTAAGATAGATCTTATTGAAGTAGGTAGATACTTGTAGCTTATCAAACAGATCTTCTACCCGTGGCACAAGAAGTCTGTTTTTAATAGCGAGAGGGTTTAGTGCTCGATAGTCCACACACATACGGTATGTACCATCTTTCTTTTGCACTAAAAGGACTGGAGAACAAAAGGGAGAGGAGCTAGGCCTCACCATCCCTTTGTCTACCAATTCTTGTACTTTCCTTGTGATATCCTCTTGTTGAGCTTGAGAAACTCGATAAGGAGGCTTGTTAGGCGGTGAGCTTCCTAGAAGGAGCTCAATGCGATGGTCATTATCCCCTCGTTTTGGAGGTAAGTCCATGGGGATATCATCGATGAACACATCTTGGAATCCATTCAGAAAAGACAAGTCGAACTCTTCTTGATTCCTACCATTTACATTTGATGAAACATTAGGATCTTTTAGGGACTCTTTGACAAAAATCATGTATGCAAAAACTGAGCTCTTCATTGATTTATCAAAAGCAAGAGGATTTACAAGTGGTATAGAATGAACACACTCCTAGAATCTATATACATGTTCTTTCCCTTGTAGGTGAAGTAGATTCTCCTTTCAAGGAATTTCATGTTGGTAGCCATGCGATCAAACCATGGTGCCCCTAGGATAGCATTTTCATGTTGGAGAGGAGAGACAAAAAAAGTCTTCTTTGTCGACATAGCTTTGGACATGAAGCCTCAACTTCCCAATCAAAAAAGTAACTCATCGGAAAATAAAATCACTCATCGGAAACCAAAATTTTAACGCCCAGTCTCGAGCCTGAATATTCCTTTCTGCCGGAATATTATGGCCGGACGGCGGCCGAAAAGTGGTCGGAAAACGACGGATCGGTTGGCCGGTTGGCCAGTGGTTGGTGGCCGACGAATTCAATGGCCGGTGGCCGAATTCAAAATCGGACTTGTCTTCTCAAGGGCGGCCACGCATGGGCAGATTGGAGGGTCCCATTTGGACTTATCTACACAAGGGCGGCTACACATGGTTTCCTCTCATGAGAGAGGGTATCCCTTTTGGCCTATAAAAAGAGGCCATTTCTACACACATTTCATAGTGTGAAGTTGATGCAACAAGGTTGGTGTGAGGTGGTGAGAGTGAAGCAAGGTGGGAGCTCCAAAAGGGTATAATCCCTTTGTAACCTACTTCTTGTTTTGAAGTACTAAAGCCATTGAGTGGCTGCTTTCACGTGGACGTAGCACACATTGGGTGAACCATGTATATCGTGTGTACTCTCTCTCTCTCTCTCTCTCTCTCTCTCTCTCTCTCTCTACTCTAATATCTCTTGTGTATGTAAATTATCTCTCTCCATTAAGTAATCTACTCAATTATCTACGTAGCTACGTCATATCTCCTAACAGAGATGACATTTTGGGCAAAATGCTACTTGACCGCTTATTGCCCTATTATGTGCACCGCATCCAGAACCCGGTTGATACCCAAAAACTCCCAGTTGGTGCAGTGTTTGAGGCACCCACACTTGTACAAAACCGGCCCTGGGTGAAACTTAAACTACTAATATCTTGGCAACCAGAGCTGTGATTGCCAATTTGAAAAAACCAACGTGCTCTACAAGATGAGCACTTTAGGCCCATCCATTCACTTCATCCCTGATCCCTCATCTACAGTTCACCAATCCGGTACAAATCTACAATCAAACCCAACTTCAAACTGGCATACTTCCTCATCGTAGCTCGAATTGACGAGCAGTAAAGACAGGACCATAGAGTACCTTGAGAACTACAATTTTAATCCATAAAATTCCATTTTTAGTCACCTCAAGCATACCCAATTTTAGCATAAAAAACACACGTTATGACCCCTTAAAGTCGCCCCTCGCATTCATTTAGCATCAAACCTTAGCCATTGCCCAATATACATATAGACTTCAAAGAAGCTTAACTTACATTCTCAGCTATTTTTCCCATCATGGAAGTGGAGTGTCATGACAACATGGTCAGGCAGTAGCACGCAAAGGCGGAGTTGGCGGCGTACTCACACTCGAGCAGGGTCAGAAGTGTGAGCAACAAGGGGCGAAGTTGACAAGCTAGTACATCTGCAGTCAGTGGGTTGGCGAGCAGAAGCGTGGGCAAGAAGAGGACCGAGTTGACAAGCAAAAGAGTGAGCAGAGGGGATGATTTTTAGCTTGAGCAGAGCGGCATGGCTATATGTTAACGCCCCCCACAGGGCTGCCCTTGCCCAGGGGGAGACAGGCATTACACAAATCCTAGGGTTAGCGTAGAGAGAGAGAGAGAGAGAGAGAGAGAGAGAGAGAGAGAGAGAGAGAGAGAGAGAGAGAGAGAGAATGAGATGAAATGTCCTTCTTTCCGTTTCCAAAAGACCTATGACACTAGGAAGTTGCATTAGTTTAGTTCTTCTTTGGGTAGTTTTCTCTTGCTTGTTCTTTATGCATATTTCCATGCTTTCAGGTATACGTGTGGGTGGGTGTGTCTTTGTGTGTGTACTATGGGTGAATGGAGTTGCACTTATGTGTACCTTGTCTTATGTTATGTCGGTACTTTGAGTGGATGTGTGAGTATTTCCTTGTCAGCCTGAATTTTTGTAGTTTGATTTTTGATTTCTTCTTGTATTTGTCTTGGGGTTTTATATTTGTTAATCATATTTTGTTATTTTGTGATGGGGGGGTTGGAATATGCATGCCTTCAAGCTATACTTGGATTGTCCAGCGCCCTCTACTCCCTCCTTAGAGTTACCCTCCCTAGCTTTGGATTATAGGATCCACTTTCAGCAAGTGGTCGATCGAGACCACCTTCATACCTCCAATTTGTCTCTCGTGATGCTTCCTCATCATGGTGGTGATGCCAGCTGCTTCTTCTCCATCATCTTCTTATTTGGTTGTTATCTCTAATTTGTACCTCCTTAGCTCCAGTGTTGTAGAGAGAACTAGTTGGTGGGTTGAAATTAACTCATTTTGTCAGCAGGTTCCTTTCTCGTTTTGTGACATTTTGGTTACCTTGGAATTATTTTTTAGCACAGGTGCAGAGAGTAGTTTTTGTAGGATTTCAAAGAGAGTGTCAATCTCTCTCTTTCTTAGATAGCCATGAAATATTTTATTGTCTGTAGACCATGTTCTTTCTTGTGGCTTTTCTTAATTCTATTCAATTTTGCAGACTTGCCCATGTGGCTCATTGTATATGGTTTGCCAACCGTTGTCCTCATGCCTGCTTTGTATTTGAGTCATGCACTTTCTTTTAGAATGGCCACCATTTGGGCATTCTGAGAGGCTTTTCAAGTAACATAAATCAACCTCTTGAGAGAGAGGAGGGGGGAGGATAAGAGGAGCAGTTTTGACCTCGTAGGAATAATCCCGATTAAATTAAGAACTTGTCTTGAACTTGATTAAGATCTATCGAGAGAGAGGAAGAAGAAGAGAATTTTAACATCGTAGGAAACTATCCCAAGAGACCTTGTCGAGTGGACGTTGACATTTGAGTTTTCCATGAAAGACGAGCGAAGAGCTAGGCCGTTTCTCTCTCATCACCTCACGCCCACCACTACCACCACCATCATGCTCGCATTATGGGAGCCTGCTAGCTGCTCTAACACGCTGTCCTCACCACTCTGCCCTACACCTAATTACCCGCTCCGGGCCACTATAAAAGATAGAGAGCAAATACATCCATTCGCAGTCATCGATCAGCGCTGGTCGGGGGCAGCTGCTGATCGCTTACGTTCTCAAGATGGCGCTACGGAATCCTGTCCTTCTCCTACTGGCCCTTGTTGCCTCTGTCTTCTTTAGCGTCCAAGCCAGCTACAACCCCAAGGACGGCTCCTACTCCTCCGAGCCCGCCAAGGATGAGGAGTACACAAAGCCCCACTACAAGGATCCCTCTTCCTCCCCTCCTACTCATTATGACCCCAAGCCCTACTACTACTACAAGCCCAAACCTAAACCTTCCTACTACTACGTCAAGCGAAAGCCCTACTACTACAAGCCCAAGCCCTCTTACTACTACAAACCCAAGGCCTACTACAAGCCAAAGCCCGTGTACTACAAGCCCAAGCCCTACTACTACAAGCCCAAGCCCAAGCCCTCTTACTACTACAAACCCAAGGCCTACTACAAGCCGAAGCCCGTGTACTACAAGCCAAAGCCCGTGTACTACAAGCCCAAGCCCTACTACAAGCCTAAGCCCTACTACTACAAACCAAAGCCCTACTACAAGCCAGAGCGTGTGTACTACAAGCCAAAGCCTTACTACCAACCCAAGCCCACTTACAAGCCCAAGCCCATTTACAAACCACCTTACTACTATGACCCCTCTCCCATCTACAAATCTCCCCCTCCCCCCAAATACTATGATCCCTCGCCCATCTACAAGTCTCCACCACCTCCCACATACTACGAGCCCTCTCCTATTTACAAGTTTCCACCACCCCCCACTTACTATGATCCCTCACCCATCTACAAGTCTCCACCTCCCCCAACATATGTCGTGGATCCTTCTCCCATTTACAAGTCTCCCCCACCACCCACCTATGAGGAGCCTTCTCCGGCCTATAGCTCTCCTCCCCCTGTTGTCTATGATCCTCCCTACTCTACACCTTCTCCAATCTATTCCCCACCTCCCCCATCATACTAAGGTTACGCAACAAACTCAGTATGCAACACATAACTTCACAATGGTATAAACCAAAAGTTTCTTAAAGACAACATTTTCCCACTAAACTTGTGCCCTTCCATGTGCTCTTTTCACTGGAATTTGTTTTGGACTTTTACTTTTGTTGTTCTTATTTCATGAAACATGTAGTAGGTCATGTAAGTTACAATGTCTTTACCACACTAAATCACTGATCTAAGTAGCCAACATATAAAATTCTTTGTAAATAAAACCACAAGAGAATCTTCAGCTTTCAATTTATAGAAAAGATTTTCTGAATTGTACTCTTGCAAGACTCTAGGTAGAAAACATGGATACTCTTGGAAATTCTTGGTGGGCATTGTGGAAAAGAAAACACACACAGCAGGTCTTGGAAAAAGAGGATATTATAGCATAGCATGCCAATATATAGGCTTTATGCACATCTTGGTGAGTCACACCTTACTTTTTGTGAACAACCTTTGTTTCTTTCTTGAAAACCATCTCTAGAAAACCATGTGGTTGCTCACTATTTAGGAGAAAATAGCTCAAAAATGGTGGTGGAATGATCATAGAGCCCTTCAAGAGGTTGACATTTTGTCAGAATTTACCATTACCATTTTATACACTGATCAGAGGCCTTGATGCCTTAAATTATGTATGTCAAATAGATAAAATCTATTTGGTTTGATAGGATCCAATTTGCATCACTTTAAGTAGAGTGCACACTAAGATAGGGACCTTGCTCTGAGTTCAAACCTATCATGCACCACCTTTGTAATCCATGGAACTCATATTAGTGCTTGTGGAAGCTAAATGTGATGCATAAAGAACTTGATGAGAGAGAAATCACATATATATAAAAGGAAACCTTATCTACCGGCCTACATCTAGCAATACTAATTAACACTAATTAGCATTGCACACACACTACCTAATATAGCAAGCTGCAGACTCATAGAATCTTCAATCTGCTCACTATCTACAGCTACACATTATAGAACTACAATAACTAACAGACCTGCTAACACCTGCACATTACACAACTTAACACATCTTACAAAAACTTTCACATTGCAACATTAATAGATTCTAACAAAACCTGTTAAACCTGCACATTACAGGCACTAACAGATGTAACATAAACTCAGGCAAAAGCTGAAAACAGATGAAAGAATGGCTTCAAGAGGTAGCACTGAGTGCTCCTCAAGCTTAATGCAAGAGAATCCCCGACAGCGGCACCAAAAATGTGCGCTTTTCCACAATCCTTTCTCGAACACTAAAATTTCCAGTTGAACTCAGCCTAATAATATTATCACTTGCTTATTGTTAAGCCACCATGATCCTTTCACTTGTTGACCTTTCTCTGGTGCAAAATGTAGACAAGGTGCAGATCGAGACATGCCAAAATTTTAGGGAGCACTTACATCTTTGGCAATGCGTACGATGATAGCAAAAATGTTTCTTTGTAAAAACTTGGGTTCCAATAGCTAGCTGGATAGGGTGTATATTATGGACGACAACGCCACATGGACTTGAACGCATGTACTAGGCAATGGAAAGCATGAGCTATGCCTCTTCTTCATCCTCTTCCTCTTATGAAGAAAGTTTCCTCTTCCTCTTATGAAGAAAGTGATGGTGCAGACAAGGAGGAACAAGGGAGGAAAAAGGCAATAAAGAGGTCACTCTCTTCTCCATCCTCCTCAAAATCTTTCTCTTCTAAAGAAAGTGATGGTGCAACTTTTGAACCACCAAAAAGAAGAGGCCTTAGGAAATCCTATGTAGCATGGAAGAGGTTGTCCAAGCTCAAAAATTTCAAAGAGGGAGGAAAGAACATCTCTTTCCTTATCTACAATGGCACCTTTGGTGCTACGAGCAAAGTCTTGGCCTTCATTCAACAATTCGATGCTACGTTTGGATATGAGGGCTTCACGGAGTCGTCTAAGCTACATCATGTAGCTATGTATTTTCAAAAGTCCTCAAGGCAATGATGGTCTAGCCTACGGGCAAACAGTGAAGCTCCACGAACATGGAAAGCTTTAAGAGATTCCATCATTAAGTAGTTTTTGGCTACCGATGCCAAAGACAAAGTACTCACGATGGAGAAGAGGGTGACCTCTTTCTCGCCTTTTTCTTCTCTTGTTTTCTCTCATCCATCTTTGAATTATGGTGTGGAGAAGTGTGCGATGGTCTTCTCCGTTTAGGGGGTGTTGGATAGCGTTTTGCTCGCTGTCTTCGTGGATCCATCTCTGCCAAGGTGGCAAAAGACTCACTTTTTTCTCGTTCTTTCGGTGGGGGCTCTACCATTGAAACTTGAGTTCTCCTTTGGGAAGGAGATGCATCGTCAAGTAGTAGATTTTTGAGCCCTTCGTACGGTTCCTCTTCTTCTTCCCTTATTGGAGAGAGGCCTCTTTTGGAAGTCTCACAAGGAGGCTCCCTAGGTACTCTCTCTTCTTGGTGGGGAGTTTGGAGAATCCCATGATCACGTAGCTGCCATTGCACTTCACTTTGGAGGGATGGATTGCCCATGGCTTGTTGAAGCCTAGAAACAAGGTAGTTAACAAACATAAGGGCATCATTAGTAGCCTGTTCATTAGCAAAATCAAAGCTGTCAACATTAATTTCACTCTATTTACTATTGTCAACCATTCTAACAACTTTTAGGTGTACTTTGGCACTTCAAACCCTAGTTGCTACTCCTCTTAACTGTGGGACGCATGTCTAGCCCGGGGAGGTCACCTAATAAAAATGGAACCTATCATGTGAGTTCAACAGAAGGGTATTTAAAGTTCTTGAAACTTACAAAAATATATATACAGAAGGGCATTATTTTTTCAAATTTGAAAAAAAAAATACATATGTTAAAAGAAAAGGGTACATTATATTCTTAACAAAATTTATAGATAAGGGGTTTTACAAACATGTCTTGAACGCACGTGATGTGGTAGTTTTACACATAGTGAATCCCCCGAGATGTTTAGCCTGTAATGGAATTGGCCTATTTAATTTGAGAGTAGCGGAAATTAATGAGAGTACTTTTGAAAAATGACTTTGTGAGCATAGCGGGTGAACATAATTGAAGATAGCAACATAATCATAGCAATTAGTTAACTTGGCATGAACAATACTTTTGCAAGAGAGAGAATTTGGAGAACATGACAACAGTTGAGGACTGGATTTATGTGGAGCCGGTCCCCCGTCCAATAGGCATTTGTATTATGATTTCTCCCATTAAGAGAGACTTGTTACAATACAATCTTTGTGTTCCTTGTGACCTAGGTGATGCAATGAAGATGGAAAGCTTCATGCATCACAAACATAACATAAACTTGAAGAAAGCTTTAACTATCCCAAGCCTCAATCCGAGACCTCAAACACCTTCGAAGGTGGAGAGAGCTAGCAGGGAATGAGGGTAGGGAAGAGGAAGAAGAAACATTTCGTAGGAGAAAGAATTAGTTCCTCACTTATCATAACTCTTGTTGCTAGCATACATAATAGCATAGTAATGAAGAAGAAGGAGATGGGAAGCATAAGCATTGAAGCATGGCTCTTGGTTGGATTTGCACTCCATATCCAAGAGTGTTGGTGTAGGCTCTCAACCTCTACTCGCTTGGAGAAGGAGAGGGAGCTCTTGCACTTTGCATAGCACACAATGAGAGTGTTTGTGAGTGTGTGTGGGTGAGTATAGCCCCTAAGCAACCCCCTATCTTGCTTGGGTCGACCCCCCCTTGTAGCTCATGCTTGAAGCTCATTGGACCCCTCCAAGCCTAGCCAATGTAAGGTCTCCAAACCCACCGACACCAAAAGCGGAATGGAACCTTTGACAGGTCTCTAGGCTTACTAAGGTCAAAGTCTTTAAACAAGAAAATTTCCAGGTAATTCACCCTTACCATTGACAGTGGTTTAGGTTTATAGCCCTAGAAGAGACCTAGTCCTGTCTCGCAGTGGAAACAGGATTCTAGAAAAAAATTCCGGCCCTAAATCTTCATCCTTTAGATTAAGGTTTTGTTAGCCAACACTTTTTTCCCTCTAGCATATGTAAAGAATGAAGATGCAAGAGAGCTACACAAGACAAGCACAAAGCACACAGAGATGGAAAGCTTCTTCTTCTTCTTCACAGAAAAGAGAGTACAAAATGACTAAGTGCTAAAGCTGAAAAGTAGCACATATGTACATGCGGTCACTAAGTGTGAACTCGCTAGAAGCGTACTAGGCTGGCACTATAAGTGTAGTCCAGCTGTAGAATCACTGGCAGAGATCCTCCGTGTCGGTCACCTAACGCGCCAGTGAGTAAATGCTGTAAGCGGCCAAGACCCGTAGTGGATGCCAGTTCAAGGTGTAGAGCTCGACATCTCAACACTCTCCCTCGAGCTCTGCATGTCGCAGAGTCCAAGCATAGTCCGGAAACGTCGAAGCTTCTCAGCTCCGAGGGCCTTGGTGAAGATATCCGCTATCTGCTCCTCTGTGCTGACGTAGACCAAGTCGATGTCGCCCGCCAACACTTGCTCTCAAACGTAGTGGTAATGGACCTCTATGTGTTTGGTCCTGGCATGGAACATTGGGTTCCTAGCCAACTGCATGCTGCTGAGGTTGTCACAATGAATGACAATCTGCTGGTCCACCTGCACTCCCAAGTCCTCAAGTAATGTGCGTAGCCAAGCTACCTCGCACGCCGCAACTGCTGCACCTCTGTACTCGGCCTCTGTGCTCGATAAAGCAATCGTAGGCTGCTTTTTGCTGCTCCAAGTAACAACAGCACTCCCAAAAGAGAACATGAAGCCACTCGTAGATCTCCTATCAACAATGCTACCTGCCCAATCTGCATCTGTATACCCATACAATGCTAATGGTGCATCTGCTGCATAGAACAATGCGTAGTCAAGAGTACCTTGCACATACCTAAGTGTGCGTCGTACTCCATCCAAATGTGGCTTCCTCGGAAGCTGCATGAACTGACTCTCCAAGCCTACTTTGTAGCTCAAGTCTGGCCTCGTGATAGTTAAGTAGATTAGACTACCCACAATCTTCCTGTACATGTTGACATCCTCAACAACATCACCCTTCTCTGCACTCAGCTTTGCATTCACATCCAAGGGAATAGAAATTGGCTTACAATCAGCCATACCACACTTTGACAACATGTCCAAAGCATACTGTCTCTGTGATAGCCATACACCCTCTAGAGTCCTCATCACCTCAATGCCAAGAAAGTAGCGCAACTCGCCTAATTCTTTCATTTCAAACTCCTATTTGAGAAGACCCTTCACATGGTCAATCTCCATAGCATTGTCACCAACAATAATAAGGTCATCTACATATATGGTAATGACCACAATACCCACATCACTCTCACGTACATAGAGTGAATGATCAGCATGAGCTCTCCTAAAACCAATACTGACAAGATACTTGGCAATCCTGTCATACCATGCTCTAGAGCCCTACTTCAAACCATACAAAGCTTTGAAAATTCTGCATACATAATCTGGGTAACCTGGATCGACATAACCAGGTGGCTGATCCATATACACTTCCTCTTGCAACTCACCATTCAAGAAGGAATTCTTTACATCCATTTGATGCATAATGCATCCTCTAGATGCAGCCACTGCTATGATAGCTCTCACAGTCGTCATCTTTTCCACTGGAGCAAAGGTCTCCTCATAGTCTATGCCATACGTCTGTGCATAACCCTTTGCGACCAACCTTGCCTTGTGACGCTCAATGTTACCATCAGCCTTATGCTTGGTTTTATACACCCATTTATAGCCAATATCTTTCTTGCCACTTGGCAATGGCACCAACTCCCATGTGTCGTTTGCTTCCAATGCAGCCATCTCTTCATTCATTGCATCATCCCAATGCACATTTCCAACTGCATCCTCAAAACATGTGGGCTCCACATCCTGTATCACCTTAGCCATGTAGGCTTGGTGATGCGCTAGATACCCATCATAAGTCAATTTCTGAACTGGATTTCTGACTCTATTAGATCTGCACGGTCCTGGGTCACTCCTTTTCCCTCTAGCATCTTCTTGTACTTTCCTTACACCAGGTGTCCTAACAGCCGGAACTCCAAATTCCTCATCAAGACTTTGTTCAGAACCATCTGAATCCATGTCTACATGTGAAAAACCTGATGATGCATCAGCCATAAAGGGAGGTTCATCAACCTTTTCCTTTCCTTTTCGTGATACATTCCCTGTACCTGTTGGTGGAGTAACCTGCGTACGTAGTCTACCATTCCATGGTTTCTCAACAGAGCCACGAGAAGAGGACTCTTGTGGTCCACTCAAAACCTGTGACTGTGGCCGCACATTTTGTACAACCACATCATCTTTTACATCAGCCCCAATAGTGCCATGTGCATTACTGTACCAGCTGCTCATCTCCTCAAAGACTACATCTCTGCTCACTCGTAATTCTCGTGTAGTAGGATTGTAACACTTGTACCCCTTTTGTTCAAGGGAATATCCCACAAGAATACATTTCTCTGCTTTAGGATCCAATTTCCTACGCAACTCATCTGGTACATGCACGTAAGCTATGCAGCCAAACACTTTCAAGTGTGCCAAATCAGGCTTTGTACCTGTAAACTTTTCCTCAGGTGTTACATCATGCACCACAACTGTAGGTGTCCTGTTCATAATGTACACAACTGTATTTACGGCTTCAGCCCAGAAATGATGACGCATGTTCTTCTCATTCATCAATGCACGTGCAACCTCTGCAATGTGCCTGTTTTTCCTTTCTGCGACCCCATTCTGTTGTGGAGTATATCTGCATGTAAACTGCCTGCGTATACCATGCATTCGCAGAAAATCTGAAAAATCATTGGAGAAGTACTCTCCCCCTCCATCTGACCTCAATGTATTGATTTCCATATCTGTCTCCTTCTCAATCATGACTTTGAAGTCTTGAAAGTGACCAAACACTTCACTTTTGTTACGCATGAAGTAGACCCATACTTTCCTTGTATGGTCATCAATGAAAGAGACATAATACCTGCAACCATGTATACTTGCAGTATTGGTTGGACCCCAAACATCTGTGTGCACCACCTCAAGTGGCTTTTTACATACATTGTGCTCATGTGGAAATGAGCCCTTTGACTGTTTTCCAAACTGGCATGCTGCACACACTTTATGCATACCATCCACCTTGAATTTGGGAAAACCTTTTACAATCTGTTTTGATTGCATGCTGCGCAATCTCTGCTCATTGACATGGCCAATGCGTTTGTGCCAAATATCAACATCAGCCACAACACCTGTCCCCTGTGCAAATAATGCAGCTTTTACCTCAGGCATGTCTACATTCAGCGTAAACATTCTGCCCACACATTTGCCCTCTGTGATCAGCTTACAGCCATTCTGGAAATCTTCTACATAACAGCCATTTGGATTGAAGCGAACCTGCAAACCCTGCTCAACCATTTGTCCAACAGAAACAAGATTCTTTGTAATGTTTGGGACATGAAGTAAATCTGCTAAGTACTTTGATTTCCCACTCTTCGTATTTAGGGGTATGTCCCCTACATGAGCAATGGGGTGAGCTGTGTCATCTCCTGTCTGCACATAGCCTGACACATCTGGTTTGCGCATATCTCTAAACCACTCTCCACGAGACGTCATGTGATTAGAGGCACCTGAATCCACATACCAAACATCATCTTGGGTGGAATTCTCTGCAGTCATTGTATTCATTACATGCTGCATAACAAACATGCGCTCGTTTTTATTGTCATCTGCATCTCTGCTAGTAGATGCATAGTTGCCCTGTTCTCTCTTTCCACTTTCTTTTCCCTTTGGACAGTCACGTGACATGTGACCTCTTTCACCACAAGTCCAACATTCTCTGCTATCTGGAGTATGTTGCTGCATGCTTGATCCTGCACCACGACCTCTTTGACTCCCCCTGCCTTGAGACTGGTTTCCCCTGCCACCTGTATTGTTTTGATTTGATTGACCTTCCAAAAATTGGCCCCTGCAACCCCTTGGGCCTTGACCACGACCTCTACCTCTACCTCTGTTGGAGTTAGAATAGAAGGCCTGTTCAGAATTATTTCTGCCATGAGAAGAAGATGTGTTAAGGTTCTTCTCCTCAAGAATAAGCATAGAAATCAAATCTTGGAACACGGGGATGTCGTCTCTTGTATTCATGGAAGACCTAAAATGTACATACTCATCTCCTTTTTAACTTTTCAAACTACATTTCCTTAAGACAACCTTTGAAAATAGTATTGAAAGCATTCTTTCAGAAAACAGACATCTTTAAACTTAAGACAAGGTACTGTCATTTCTAAGTATCACTGACCAGTACTAACTTGTCTCAAGACCACCTATACAAGGGTGAAAAATGGCACCCATTCCTTATTTATATAACCGGGGTGGAAGGTCTTCACCCAAAGTCCGGGTGCCCATATGCCAAAACCAATTGCCCATACAACCGGGCGGTTCCTCTAGGATAAACTTAAAAGTACTATCCATAAACATAAACAAGCACAGGGTAAAGACTCCACACGTGCCGAGGTAACCAACTCCTCCATGATGGTATCTCCATCATTACTCATTACCTGGAGTAAAATATTTCCAAGGAATAAGAGGTGTCTTGAGACAAGCTGTCTTAAGGATGGCCAAACATTTCTTTCCTAGTTCAACCAGTCATAACCCAATCAGTCCTTTCCTAATTACAATCATTGCTCACGGGTTTCGTGGAAGTTAGCTTCTATTTACAGCCAGTTTTTTTCCCTTCCTAACCTTACGTATGCAATGCTTAACTTAAAATGAACTCTAAAAGCTATTAATGGCATAATTGAAATCCACCTGGGACTGATCGTCCATCTGCTGTGGGGCAAGTGCCCGTAAACTCTCCTCTGTTGGCCTATGGCTAGGCCCTGCTTCATGGTCGTTAGTTGCTTTGTTGCGTTTGTTACTAACATCTTCATCTTCAGTCAAAGGGTTCTCGCTGGTTCTCTTGGGAGCCATTTCGGCAGCCTTATAAAAAGACTTAATCCATTAGAGGATTAATTGAATAACATTTATTTTTCCTTTTTTACCCAAAAATAAGGATTTTGGACCGTGGTTAATTCTTTGGCACTTAGATAGTTTTATTTCTTAATTATCCATTATATACAAAAATTGGTTACTTTTGACCAAAATACGTACCTAAACTATTTATCTACGGTTAGGATAATTATAATAGATTTCCCAAGGTATATTCCTTCTCTGGTATTGATATCAAAGGGTTTCTATTTACTTTTCTATATTTCCCTTTTTATTTTTCCCAAAACTTGGAGTAATTTTACTAGGATATATAGTTAAACTAATTTTCTTATGGTAGCATAATTACCACAGGTTCCTTGAGGTCTAATAAACCTTTGATAAACATCTCAATTCAATTTAAATCTATTTACTAATTTCCCCTATTTAAATTTCTCAAAAAATAGGGTATTTTAGCTAAAGTAATTAGCTATATTAATTTTCTGACTTTCTCCTAATTATCGCTGGTTCTTGAACACCTAATTAACCACTGATAATTATATGGAAGCATTTGAATTCCATTTACTAATTTCCCCTATTAATATTGTTCAAAAAAGGGTATTTTAGCTAAAGTAATTAACTAATTTAATTTTCTGAACTTATCCTAATTATCACGGGTTTTTGAACACCTAATTAACCATTGAAAATTATATGGAAGTATTTGAATTCTATTTACTAATTTTCCCTATTAAAATTGCTCAAAAAATAGGGTATTTTAGCTAAAGTAATTAGCTAAATGAACTTTCTGAGCTTATCCCAATTATCACAAGTTTTTGAACACATAATTAACCCATGATAACTATATGACAGCATTTGAATTCCATTTACTAATTTCCCTTATTTAAATTGCTAAAAAAACGAGGTATTTTAGCTAAAGTAATTAGCTAATTCTATTTCCTGAACTTATCCTAATTATCACAGGTTTTTGAACACCTGTTTAACCATGGATCAATATATGGAAGTAATTGAATTCCATTTACTAATTTTCCCTATTAGAATTTCTCAAAAAACAGAGTATTTCAGCTAAAGTAATTAGCTAAATTAATTTTCTGAACTTCTCCTAATTATCACAGGTTTTTTACCACTTAATTAACCCTTGATAATATGACAGCATTTGAATTCCATTTACTAATTTCCCCTATTTAAATTTCTCAAAACACAGGGTATTTTAGCTAAAGTAATTAGCTAATTTAATTTCCTGAACTTATCCTAATTATCACGATTATTTGAACACCTAATTAACCACTAATAATTATATGGAAGTATTTGAATTCCATTTACTAATTTCCCCTATTAAAATTTCTCAAAAAACAAGGTATTTTAGCTAGAATAATTAGCTAAATTATTTTTCTGAACTTCTCCTAATTATCACGAATTCTTGAACATCTAATTAACCAGTGATAATTATATGGAAGCATTTTAATTCCATTTACTAATTTCCCTTATTAAAATTTCTCAAAAAACAAGGTACTTTAGCTAAAATAATTAGCTAAATTAACTTTTTGAACTTCTCCTAATTATCACGGGTTCTTGATCACATTATTAACCACTGATAATTATATGGAAGCATTTGAATTCCATTTACTAATTTTCCCTACTAAAATTGTTTAAAAAATAGAGTAATTATGCCTAATTAATTAGGAAAACTTCTCAGAAAATTATAGGATAATTTTTCTAGATTAATAACTAACTAATGTATCTCTGATAAATAATTTAACTTAATCTAATCCTAACTAATATTTTTACCATTAATTCATGGTTAAATTGGCTAATTTCAGCCCTAATATAAGAGGATAAATAATTAGCTTAGTATTACTAAGCTTAATTATAATAATCAGCAGAGATTAATTAATTTAAAGAGGTTTAAGGAGCTTGCATAGACCTAATCGTTGATTTATTAACAGTTTATCGTAATCTAACCTTGCTAATTAAGAAGGATTAGGTTAATTACCGTTAGGGTTAATCAATTAGAGATTAAACTCTAATGATTTATGCGTAGTGTTTCTCCCTAGATGAGAGAGAAATTCTCAAGTCTCCGAGTCTAACAAAATATGAAGAGAAAGGTCCTATTTATAACTTCTTCTGGGCATCTGGCAGATTTTGGCAGCTTTCCCCTAGTCCAAGCAGCCCCCCAGCTTGAAATTTGCTCCATTTTCAGCCATCACTGCTCCTGGCAAGTTTCCCCAGCTTCCACACTCACCCCATACATTCCAGAATTTGCCTGGTTGATTTTTGCAGATCTTTAATGATGAAATTTGGAATTTCCTATCTAACTCTAGAACCTTAGTGTAAAGAAGTCTTTGCTAATGATTAACATATTCAATTTTTGTTATTAATTAAATTTCTATGGTAATTTTCCAAGACCCGTAACTATTCCCGTTTTTATCGGAATCAGATTCTGAAAATTTCTAAACATAGTAAAGCTCTGCTTATAATTCCAATAATACCAAAATTAATAGTGTTTGGAGTCCTGCAATAGTGTTTTCCATTAAATTTTGCAAACTTAGTACAATCTTTAAGGTTTCGGAAGCTGGAAACCTTACAGCCAATCACAAGTAGGAGGCATTACAAGTAGCAAGGGTAGCCTTGAGACAAGTGTCCCCCTTTCCCCTTTGAGAGAGAGGGCTAGATAAATGCTAAATAAATTAATTAAGTCTCCTAAATTATTATTGGACCCCTTGGGTGGCCAACCAATAGGCTTCAGGCACACCATGAGGGAAACATGAGGAGGAACTTGACAAGTGTCCCTTTTGCTTTCTTTGTACCATGCATGCCTTGTGTGAGTGTGTGGGTGTTCTGTCTCATCCCCCCTCATGTAGGGCTCGCCCCCTCCTAAAGCCTTAGTCATTAGTCAATTTTACTTAGCGGGTAGAGGATCCCTTTTTACCCTACGACATCTTTCCAAGATGGATGACTAATCCATTTGGTGCTTGGGAGACATAGCTGCTGCAAGCATGTCTGCTCTTTAATCCATTTCATTCTCCCAAAGTCAAGTGACAAATTCTACTTGGTGTTTGAGAGACTTTGTCATCACAAACATGATTCTAAGCATGCATACTAGTTAAATTTGTGCACAATTAAAAAGAGGACTAGTCTTATAAGACAAAAACATGAGTCATTTAAAAGAAATTTGTACATTTGCTTACTCTAATGTAACATTGTAAGCATTGACAAGGTTCATACTATCGTTAAGCTGTATTCCTTGCATCCATCTAGCATCTTCAAAAGGATAATTTTTGAACTTAATAAGATACCGTCGGATAATCTTACCATGTCGTAGTACCTTGTCTTCATGCCGAAAGACAGCTTTGGGTTGTAACACCTCTTCTTGGTCTTCAACTTCGGGAGGGTCTTCAATGATTGGTTTAGTTGGTGACTCTCCTTTGTAGGGCTTAAGTAGGATTACATGAAAGGCATTGTGTATGAGCCAATGGTTGGGCAACTTGAGTTGATAAGCCGTCTCATTGATGGGCTTCAAGATTTGGAAAGGACCATAGTATCTTTTTGCTAGTTTAGCATAATACTTTTGATGGCCCATAGGATTTTTGCCCTTCGTTTGCCTTAGTCGAGCCTTAGGAAACTTGAGTAAGACCCAATCATTTTCTTTGAACATTAAGGCTCTTCTGTGCTTATCAGCAGCAGCTTTTTGCCTTTGTTGAGAGATGGATATAGCCTCCCTAATCTTTTGAAAAGATTCTTGTAGGTCACGACTATACTCATCGGCGACAAAGATCTTCCCATGTACTTTCAGTAGCAAGGGACTTTTAGGTCTTCCCTCAATGATTTCAAAAGGTGCTTTTCCCGTAGAAGTATGTACAGTATTATTGTAGGCATACTCTACAAGAGGTAAGTACTTTTCCCATTGTGAGCGTTGATCTACTTCGGTAACATAAGTCTTGCGTAGATCGAGTATCGTAAGATTGGCTATCTCACTTTGGCCATCCGTTTGTGGGTGATAGGCCGAAGAGAAATTCAATCTTGTTCCTAGATTTTCAAAGAGACCTTTCCAGAAATTACTGGTCATTCTAGGATCTCTATCTGACACGATGGATGTGGGTAATCCATGGTGCTTGAAAATCTGAGATATGAAGAGAGTTGCCATTTGATGTGCCTTAATAGTCTTTTTGACAGGAATAAAATGTGCTTGCTTGCTAAACCTTTCAATAACTATTGTCCATATTCCTGGTATTCCCATGGATAGACTTGGGTAATCCAAAGATGGAATCCATGGATATACTCTCCCATGGTGAATTTGGGATAGGAAATGGCTGGAGTAATCCAGGTTGCTTCCCTCTATCATACTTGGTCTTTTGGCATACTACACATTTTGAAACATACTCTTGTATGTCCACTTTCATGGTAGGCCAATAGAAGTACATCTCTACTCCTCGGAGAGTAGGTTGAATACCTCTATGCCCTGCATATGGAGGAGCATGGGATTTATACACAAAATTCTCACGAAGGGAATGGGTAACACATAGCCTATTGCCGGGGAGAAGATAACCATCCTGCAAGGTGAATGGTTCCTCTTTCTTCCCCAAAGCAAGGGCTGACATTATGTCTCTAAAGTCAGGGTCAGTAGCATACTCATCTATCATAGAGGATAGATCATTGTGAGTGGCTATAGACACCGCATTAACTTTGGGTCGTCGTGAAAGTGCATCGGCCACTTGATTGTGCTTACCAGCTATGTGAGCTTTATGGAAATTAATTGCGAAAGAAAATTTGCCCACATCATTTGTTTGTCGGAAAGCTTGGTTTGCGTCATGAAATACTTGAGACTTTGATGGTCAGTTCGTAGGATAAATGGAGTCCCCAATAGGTAGTGCTTCCATGTGTCCAGGGCATGTAGAATAGCTAAAAGATCTTTCTCATAAATGCCCAAGACTCGTTCATCAATATTGAGCCTTCGGCTCTCATATGCTATGGCATGCCCTTCTTGAAGCAAAACTTCTCCAAGGCAATCACCACAAGCATCACATTGGACCTCAAATGGCTTTGAGAGATCCAGAAGCACGAGGACTGGTTGGGAAGTAAGCTTCTCTTTGAGATTTTCAAAAGCATTTTGCTCCTTAGCAGTCCATACAAACTTAACGTTCTTCTTAGTTAAGTCGTGTAGTGGTCCTGCTACATGAGAGAATTTTGCTATGAAGCGTCTATAGTATGCGCACATACCAACAAAGCTTCTTAGCTCATGTAGATTTCTTGGGTTAGGCCATGCTTTTATTACCTCTAACTTTGATGGATCCATTCGGATACCATCTTTAGAGATAATATGACCTAGGTATTGAATCTCTTGAAGGAAGAATTCACTTTTCTTTTGGTTGAGAAAAATCTTGTTCTCCCTCAATGATTGAAAAATCACTTGGAGATTTTGCTTATGTTCCTCCAAAGACTTGGAGTAGATGATGATATCAACAAAGAACACTCCAGTGAATTTGCGGTATGGTCTAAAAATTTTCTCCATCAAACGATTGAACGTAGCTGGTGCATTAGTCAAGCCAAAAGGCATGACTAGATATTCATAAAGACCACACGTTGTGCGAAATGCGGTCTTTAAGATATCTTCATCCACTATCCTTATTTGATGATAGCCACTCTTAAGGTCTATCCTACTGAAGTAGGTAGAGCCTTGTAGCTTATCAAACAGATCTTCTACCCGAGGTACGGGAAATTTGTTTTTGATAGTGATATGGTTTAGTGCTCGATAGTCCACACACATATGGTATGTACGATCTTTCTTTTGGACTAAAAGGACTGGAGAACAAAAGGGAGAGGAACTAGGCCTCACCATCCCTTTGTTTACCAGGTCTTATACTTGCCTCATTATCTCCTCTTGTTGATCTTGTGAGACTCGATAAGGAGGCTTGTTAGGTGGTGAGCTTCCAGGAAGGAGCTCAATGCGATGATCATCATCCCCTCGTTTTGGAGGTAAGTCCATAGGTATATCATCGATGAACACATCTTGGAATCCTTTTAGAAAATTAGACAAGTCTAACTCTTCTTGATTCCTACCATTTATATTTGATGAAACATTAGTATCTTTTAGAGACTCTTTGACAAAAATCATGTACGCAGAAACTGAGCTCTTCATTGACTTATCAAAAGCAAGAGGATTTACAAGTGGGATAGTGCAACCACGCTCACTAGCATCTATATACATGTTCTTCCCCCTGTAGGTGAAGTAGATTCTCCTTTCAGGGAACTTCATGTTGGTAGCCATGCGATCAAACCATGGTGCCCCTAGGATAACATCCTCATGTTGGAGAGGAGAGATGAAGAAGTCTTCTTTGTCGACATAGATTTGGACATGAAGCCTCAACTTCCCAATCAAGGGAGTAACAGAGGCTTGTTGTCCCTTGAAAGCTGCATCAACCACTACTATATCTCCCATCTCAAAAGCTTGAATGCCCAACTTGGTGGCCAACTCCCTTGATATGAAGTTAAGAGTAGAGCCATGGTCAAACAAGATGAAGGCATCATGCTCTCTTACCTTTCCCCAAGCATAGGAAAGTGATGATCCTTTGCAATGAGCATCCTCTTTTGGAGCTTCGATGGTGGAAGCCCTAGGAGTCTCATTGTGAGTATTCTTCTTGGGGCAAGAACGATAACCATGTCCTTGCTCCCCACACTTGAAACACTTATGGTCCTTGCGAAAAGCTTCAAGCTCTTCAGGAGAGAGTTTGTTTTTACCTTTGTAAACTCCCTTCTCCTTGGACCGATTGTTGTTATTGTTGGAATTGACTTGGGAAGTATTTTGAACATTGGTTTTCCCCTTTGCATCATTTTTGTCTTTGTTTTCCATGGGCTTGACATTACATCTAGACCCTTGATGGAAATTGATGCGTGAAGCAACCATGGTGTGATGGATTACTTTGCTAATAGTACCAGGCCGTTGAGAGTTGATGTATTCGGCCATCTCTTCAGGTAATCCAGCACAAAATTGCTGCCTTTTCTCGGCAAAGTCTATCTTTCGAAAGATAGTAGCCTTGAGATGTAAATCCCAAAACTTGTCTACATATTTGTGGATAGACTCATGGGAGAGGAGCTTCAAGCTGCGCCATTCTGTAAGCACTTTGTCCTTTGCATCACTTGCAAGGAATTTCTTCATGATGGAAACTCGTAGAGTTTTCCATGTCTTTGGGGATTCACCATTTCCACGAGGGCTAGCCCACCATTGACAAGCTGATTTTTGGAAGTGCATAGCTACATGGTGTAGCTTAGAGGACTCTGTGAAGCCCTCATCTCCAAAGGCCGCATCAAATTGCTGGATGAAGGCCAACACTTTGTCGGTAGCACCGAAGGTGCCATCATAGGTGAGAAAAGAGATACTATTTCCTCCCTCCTTGAACTTCTTTAGCTTTTGTGACCTTCGCCATGCAGGAAATGATTTGCGATGTCCTCCCCTCTTGTATTCTCTAGGAGAATAGCCATAACTTTCGTCGGAAGAGGAGGAAGGTAAAGAAGAAGGAGAAGAGGGTGACCTCCTCCTAGCCCTTTTCTTCCTTTGTTTCCTCTGCTGCCTTTTAGAGTGATGAGGAGAAGGACTATGTGTTGATCTTTTCCTCTTGGGAGGAGTGGGCGATCGTCTAGACCGCCATCTTCGTGGAGCCACATCTTCAGAGGAACTTAAAATTTCATGCTTTCTTGCTCTTTGGATTCCTCCTCTCGAATGGGAGAGAGTCTTCTTTTGGGGGTCTCTTCAAGAGGCCTCCTAAGCTCTCTCTCCTCTTGGAGAGGAAGGGACATTCCATAAGCACGAAATTGTTGAGTAACTTCGGCTTGCAAAATCATGGGAGAATCATCATTAGCACCTTCATGTGCAAAATCAAAGCTATCAATGTTCATTCTACTCTCTTGATTATTGTCAGCCATGTTAACAAAATTTATGTATGTACTTAGTGTATGCTTTGGAAATTTAAAACCCTAGTTGCCACTCCTCTTAGCCTTTGAAAATGGGCTCTTAAGTATCTACACCCACGGCTCGATGTGGTTAATTATAGAGAGTAGAGGAGTAGGTCTAACATAGCAGAGTTGCCGAGGGCTAGCTCCTTTCGGACTTCTTATGGCTCAATAATGGTAAAGCCATAGGCAATTCTAAAAAGACTCCATTATTAAGTCCAAAGCTCCCGAGGTGTGCACCATCTCCCACATAGTGGGCTCAACAAAACCGATAATAGATCCCAGTTCCCCTTACCCTAATATAATTAACAACATCAACCATTTATAGGCTACTTAAGGACCTCTCTTCTTAAGCAAGAAAAGAAACCAAATGCTCTGATACCAATGTAATGGAATTGGCCTATTTAATTTGACAGTAGCGGAAATTAATGAGAGTACTTTTGAGAAATGACTTTGTGAGCATAGCGGGTGAACATAATTGAAGATAGCAACATAATCATAGAAATTAGTTAATTTGGCATGAACAACACTTTTGCAAGAGAGATAATTTAGAGAACATGACAACAGTTGAGGATCGGATTTATGTGGAGCCAGTCCCCCCTCCAATAGGCATTTGTATTATGATTTCTCCCATTAAGAGAGACTTGTTACAATACAATCTTTGTGCTCCTCGTGACCTAGGTGATGCAATGAAGATGGAAAGCTTCATGCATCACAAACATAACATAAACTTGAAGAAAGCTTTAACTATCCCAAGCCTCAGTCCCAAGACCTCAAACACCTTCAAAGGTGGAGAGAGCTAGCAGGGAATGAGGGTAGGGAAGAGGAAGAAGAAACATTTCGTAGGAGAAAGAATAAGTTCCTCACTTATCATAACTCTTATTGCTAGCATACATAATAGCATAGTAATGAAGAAGAAGGAGATGGCAAGCTTACGCATTGAAGCATGGCTCTTGGTTGGATTTGCACTCCATATCCAAGAGTGTTGGTGTAGGCTCTCAACCTCTACTTGCTTGGAGAAGGAGAGGGAGCTCTTGCACTTTGCATAGCACACAATGAGAGTTTTTGTGAGTGTGTGTGGGTGAGTATACCCCCTAAGCAGCCCCCTAGCTAATTGCTTGGGTCAACCCCCCCTTGTAGCTCATGCTTGAAGCTCATTGGACCCCTCCAGGCCTAGCCAATCACAAGCAGGAGGCATTACAAGCAGCAAGGGTAGCCTTGAGACAAGTGTCCCCCTTTCCCGTTTGAGAGAGAGGGCTAGATAAATGCTAAATAAATTAATTACATCTCCTAAATTATTATTGGACCCCTTGGGTGGCCAAGGCTTCAGGCACACCATGAGGGCAACATGGTGAGGAACTTGACAAGTGTCCCTTTTGCTTTCTTTGTACCATGCATGCCTTGTGTGAGTGTGTGGGTGTTCTCTCTCATCCCCCCTCATGTAGGGCTTGCCCCCTCCTTGTAGGGATTGAATCTTTGACTTTTTGACACCTCAAGCCCCTCATGCATAGGCCAAGTTCCCACCACAAGGTTGGCCGTTAAGCACTTTAAGCTTGGGCTAAGTTCTCACCTTAAGTGCAACCCTAGCATCTCAAGCATGTCAAGCACCTCAAGCATCTCAATAATTAAGCACCTCAAGCATCTTAAGGACCTCAATCATCAATCACCTCAAGCACCTTAGTCATCAAGCATGACAAGTAGGACAAGCACCTCGAGCTGGGTCGGGTTCCCGCGCCTCAAGCTCAGCCCTAGCTTAAAGGCCTTTTACACACATTATTGGAGGTCTTCAATGAAGCTAACCCTAAGGTCTTGTGCTCCATTTTTTTAGCCTTGCTCTTTGATAGAACATCTCTCATTTGGGCCCCTTTACCATTCGCCCCGTGTTGAGATAGATCTATAAGCACATGTCTATGTCTTAACACTTGTTCCCGTTTATTCTCCCACATTAAGTGATCAATTTAATATGAGAAAATCATTTGGGTTGGTTAGATATTAGATATTAGATTTTATGACAAGCCTCACCCCCGGGGGATTCACCATGAAAAACTTACCGCACCACGTAAGTGCAATAGAGGGGTTTTTCTTTAGAAGTTACATAAGTGTATAAGTTAGGGGCAGACCCCCAATAATTTATCTCTCAAGCTTAAAAATAAGGGAGGGGATATCATATTTGGGGGGGGGGGGGGGGGGGGGGGGGGGGGGGGGGGGGGGGGGGATTACTTGTAACAATTGGTTAGCGATGTGCATTAGAACTCAGATGAGTTTAAGGAAAGTTTTTTATCAAGTCACATATACAATTTTGCATCAATCAGGTCATAGATAAGGGTTGATTTGGAGCAGGTCAAGGGTTGATTTACACCAACTTTGGATGGGTCAGAATTGGATGAGTAGCTAGAGCGCAGCCTGATTGGGCACATAGGTTGAAAGTCAAACTAAGACACATTGAGGGCACATCTATTTATCATTAGAAGTGGTTCCTTAGTAGGTTACCAGTCACTATGCTACACACTCTTTGACAAGTTTTACTCAATTAGATTATGTGAGATCTAAATTTTATATGTAAGATAAGTCTATGATAGTTTTCTTCATTGACTATCATATAAGCGTAGAAAGGGGGGTCATATTCCATAATATGAGTCGTATATAGGGGTTTTATCAAAGTTGTCTGCTCGCAGGTGGCGTCCCGTTTTGTATATAGAGTGAATCCCCTAGGGCCTCACCATCCTATCTTATTGCAGTATTAGCAAGAACCACGATTAAATTGTCAATCCATGGGACGAAGCTAACTCGACTAGTGCATAGAGGTTGGCGAGCAGAAGCGTGATCAAGAAGAGGGCCGAGTTGACAAGCAAAAGAGTGAGCAGAGGGGCAAGGCTGTATGTTGACAGGCAATACACAAATCCTAGGGTTAGCGCAGAGAGAGAGAGAGAGAGAGAGAGAGAGAGAGAGAGAGAGAGAGAGAGAGAGAGAGAGAGAGAGAGAGAGAGAGCAGAGGGGCAAGGCTGTATGTTGACAGGCAATACAAAAATCCTAGGGTTAGTGCACAGAGAGAGAGAGAGAGAGAGAGAAGAAATGAAATGAGATAAAATGTCTTTCTTTTCGTTTCCAAAAGACCTATGACACTAGAAAGTTGCATTAGTTTAGTTTTTCTTTTTTCTCTTGCTTGTTCTTTATGCGTATTTCCATGCTTTCAGGTATACGTGTTGGTGGATGTGTCTTTGTGTGTGTACTATGGTGAATGGAGTTGCGCTTATATGTACCTTGTCTTTATGTTATGTCGGTACTTTGAGTGGATGTGTGAATTTCTCCTTGTCAGCGTGAACTTTTTTAGTTTAATTTTTTATTTCTTCTTGTATTTGTCTTGTTTTTTTATTTTTGTTAATCATATTTTGTTGTTTTGTGATGGGGGGGTTGGAATATGTATGCCTTCAAGCTATACTTGGATAATCCAACGTCCTCTACTCCCTCCTTAGAGTTACCCTCCCTAGCTTTGGATTATAGGATCCACTTTCAGCAAGTGGTTGACCGAGACCACCTTAACAACTCCAATTTCTCTCTCGTGATGCTTCCTCATCATGGTAGATTTCTTGGTGATGCCAGCTGCTTCTTCTCCATCATCTTCTTATTTGGTTGTTATCTCTAATTTGTACCTCCTTAGCTCCAGTGTTGTAGAGAGAACTAGTTGGTGGGTTGAAATTAACTCGTTTTGTCAGCAACATGTTCCTTTCTTGTTTTGTGACATTTTGGTTACCTTGGAATTCTATTTTAGCACAGTGCATAGAGTAGTTTTGGTAGGATTTCAAAGAGAGTGTCAATCTCTCTCTTTCTTAGATAGCCATGAAATTTTATATTGTCTATAGACCATGTTTTTGCTTGTGGCTTTTCTTAATTCTTTCAACTTTGCAGACTTGCTGATGTGGTTCATTGTATATGGTTTGCCAATCGTTGTCCTCGTGCCTGCTTTGTATTTGAGTCATGCACTTTCGTTTAGAATGGCCACCATTTGGGCATTCTCAGAGGCTTTTCAAGTAACATAAATCAACCTCTTGAGAAAGAGGACGGGGGAGGATAAGAGGAGCACTTTTGACCTCGTAGGAGCAATCCCAAGAGACCTCATTAAATTAAGAACTTGTCTTGAACTAAATTAAGATTTAGAGAGAGAGAGAGAGAGAGAGAGAGAGAGAGAGAGGAAGAGGAAGAGAATTTTAACGTTGTAGGAAACCATTCCAAGAGACCTTAAAGGTCTGTCGAGTGGACGTTGACATTTGACTTGTCCATGAAAGACGAGCGAAGAGCTAGGCCGTTTCTCTCTCATCACCTCACGCCCACCACTACCACCACCATCATGCTTGCATTATGGAAGCCTGCTAGCTACTCTAACACGCTGTCCTCACCACTCTGCCCTACACCTAATTACCCGCTCCGGGTCACTATAAAAGATAGAGAGAAAATACATCCATTCGCAGTCATCGATCAGCGCTGGTCAGGGGCAGCTGCTGATCGCTTACGTTCTCACGGAATCCGGTCCTTCTTCCGCTAGCCCTTGTTGCCTCTATCTTCTTTAGCATCCAAGCCAGCTACAACCCCAAGGACGGCTCCTACTCCTCCGAGCCTGCCAAGGATGAGGAGTACACAAAGCCCCACTACAAGGATCCCTCTTCCTCCCCTCCTACTCATTATGACCCCAAGCCCTACTACTACTACAAGCCCAAACCTAAACCTTCCTACTACTACATCAAGCGTAAGCCCTACTACTACAAGCCCAAGCCCAAGCCCTATTACTACTACAAACCCAAGGCCTACTACAAGCCGAAGCCCGTGTACTACAAGCCCAATCCCTCCTACAAGCGTAAGCCTTACTACTAGAAACCAAAGCCCTACTACAAGCCAGAGCCTGTGTACTACAAAGCCAAAGCCTTACTACAAACCCAAGCCCACTTACAAGCCCAAGCCCATTTAGAAACCCCCTTACTATGACCCCTCTCCCATTTACAAATCTCCCCCTCCCCCCAAATACTATGACCCCTCGCCCATGTACAAGTCTCCACCACCTCCCACATACTACGAGCCCTCTCCTATTTACAAGTCTCCACCACCCCCCACTTACTATGATCCCTCACCCATCTACAAGTCTCCACCTCCCCCAACATATGTCGTGGATCCTTCTCCCATTTACAAGTCTCCCCCACCACCCACCTATGAGGAGTCTCCTCCGGCCTATAGCTCTCCTCCCGCTGTTGTCTATGATCCTCCCTACTCTACACCTTCTCCAATCTATTCCCCACCTCCCCCATGATACTAAGGTTATGCAACAAAATCATTATGCAGCACATGACTTCACAATGGTATAAACCAAAAGTTTCTTAAAGACAACTTTTTTCCACCAAACTTGTGCTCTTCCATGTGCTCTTGTCACTGGAATTTGTTTTGGACTTTTACTTTTGTTGTTCTTATTTCATGAAACATGTAGTAGGTCATGTAAGTTACAATGTCTTTACCACACTAAATCGCTGACCTAAGTTGCCAACTTATAAAATTCTTTGTAAATAAAACCACAAGAGAATCTTCAACTTTCAATTTATAGGAAAGATTTGCTGAATTGTACTCTTGCAAGACTCTACGAAGAAAACGTGGATACTCTTGGAAGTTACAAAAGGTTGAAAAATTCTCTAGAGGATCCCATACCAATTAAAATCCACTACATGCATAACAATCAAGCGCTATAACACCATAAGATGATATGTCTCATGAAAAGCACATAGCAAGCATCTAGGAATGTCCAATGTTAAATCTTTTTCTTTTATGTGTTTGTGATGTGGAATTTAATGGCCTTGATTGGCTAATTTGAATATAGTATTTGATGCATATTTGCAGTTATTGCTTGAAAACATAGGACCTCTTGAATGTACTCTTAACAACCCAATTGTAAACTTTCCCAGATTATAGATTGTAGCACATATTAGTGAGATACTATGAGGTCCTCGTCTATCTAATAGAAGGAAACTAGCTCCCAATCTTATGGCTTCACATAGGAGTCATGATGAGGTAACATTTAATGTTAAACCATAGTCAAAATGGACTTGTCTAGTTGGTTTTCATACATCCAAAGGCACTCAAGATCATCATAATCTTTTGCAAATAAAAGTTCTCAAATGTGTATGTACTTCATCAACCAGCATACCCAAGTTATCTCCTTTTCGCCCTTTGAAGTGATGACCTTCTGTTTTTGTAGAGTATCAGCAGAAACCCCTAGCTCAGTGTCATAGGATTGAACTGGCAAAATAAAATCACTTAGCTAATCAAGTCTTACAACCCATGCATAAATCAAAATCCTATGGCCCATGCATGAATTTGTTTTGGACTTTTACTTTTGTTGTTCTTATTTCATGAAACATGTAGTAGGTCATGTCATGTAAGTCACTAAGCTAAGTTGCCAACTTATAAAATTCTTTTTTAATAAAACCACAAGAGAATCTTCAGCTTTAAGTTTATAGGAAAGATTTGCTGAATTGTACTCTTGCAAGACTCTAGGTAGAAAATGTGGATACTCTTGGAAATTCTTGGTGGGCGTTGTGAAAAAGAGGATATTATAGCATAGCATGCAAATATATAGGCTTTATGCACATCTTGATGAGTCACACCTTACTTTTTGTGAACAACCTTTGTTTCTTTCTTGAAAACCATCTCTAGAAAACGATGTGGTTGCTCACCATTTAGGAAAAAATAGCTCAAAAATGGTGGTGGAATGATCATAGAGCTCTTCAAGAGGTTGAAATTATGTCAGAACTTGCGATTTCCATTTTATACATTGATAAGAGGCCTTGATGCCTTAAGTTATGTACGTCAAATAAATAAAATCTATTTGGTTTGATAGGATCCAATTTACATCAGTATAAGTAGAGTGCACAGTAAGATAGGGACCTTGCTCTGAGTTCAAACCTATCATGCTCTACCTTTGTGATCCATGGAACTCATATTAGGCTTTTGGAAGCTAAATGTGATGCATAAAGAACTTGATGAGAGAGAAATCACATATATATAAAAGAAAACCTTACAAAAGCATGGGGATGCTATAGAAGAGGTAGGTGGTGAAGATGCAGGTTTTGATTCATGCATGGGATGTAGGATTTTGATTTATGCATGGGCGGTAGGAATCGGTTAGCTTTATGAATTTATTTTGAGCGCTGGGGATGCGAGTTCAATCCTGTGATGCTGAATCTGGGGTTTCCCTCAAGATCCCGCAAAAAGGGAAGGTCACCAATTCAAAGGGCTAAAAGGAGATAACTTGGGTATGGCTGATGAAGTGCATACACATTTGAGAACTTTTATTTGCAAAAGATGATGATGATCTTGAGTGCCTTTGGATGTATTTAAACCAACTAGATAGTTCCATTTGGACTATAGTGTAACATGTGAACATGAAGTTCTCACACTCCATGTCTTTGATCAAAAAGAAATTCGATAAAAAAAAACTTCAATCAAAATGCTAAGACATTATACGAGAGGCCGATTTTGCTGGCGTGGCATCATATAAACAAGTACTCAGGACTCTCTCTCTCTCTCTCTCTCTCTCTCTCTCTCTCTCTCTCTCTCTCTCTCTCTCTCTCTCTCTCTCTCTCTCTCTCTCTCTCTCTCTCTCTCGGGGAGGTCACCTAATAAAAATGTAACCTATCACGTGAGTTCAACAGAAGGGTATTTAAAGTTCTTGAAACTTACAAAAATATATATACAGAAAGGGAACTATTTTTTCAAATTTTAAAAAAACTTATAGATTTTAAAAGAAAAGGGTACATTATATTCCTTACAAAATTCACAGATAAGGGGTTTTAGAAACATGTCTTGAATGCACGTGATATGGTAGTTTTACACATAGTGAACCCCCCGAGCTATGTGTGTGTGTGTGTGTGTGTGTGTGTGTGTGCATGTGTGTGTGGACCATGGCTCTGGAGTCCTTCTTTTGATGAGCTCAATGTTTGTGGTTTTCTCAATTAGTACCAACAAAGTCTTTATGCTGGTTAACTACAAATGGAGGTGTCTTTAAAGATTTACTTTGTGCAAGATGTAGACATGTAGTGCTCTACATCCAACGTGCAGTGTGCACCATGTTGTTGTATCTATTTGACTTTGGGAGATCCAACTTGCTTCACATGCAACCATGCATTTTAAGGATCATGCTTTAGAGGCCTGTCCTGCACACCAAGGCTTGACAAAAATCCAAGGAAAATTATCGTCTCTCCTCAGTGGTAATGTCCGGGAAAAGTGTGCGTTATGGTGTAAATACACACTACAAGGGTACCCGCCATCACCCAAGCTGGCACCATTGGTTTGCGTTACACATGAGCTGCTTGCTACATTGGAACTTTAGAAACCGAGCCCCACCTACAAATAGATTGAGATGGACTATTGGTTGAGAATCAATTTTCAGCACTCAAGTCCATGGTTCAAGCACTTTCGGTGTTGTTGTGAGTTTTAGACAGGGGTTGGAACCGTCCATAATATGAGTTGCCCCCTTTTTGTGGATCAAATAAAAACACAATAGTTGGCTGCCATGTTAGCACACACTCTTGAGCATCAAACATGGCACACATTGTGTAACTAGCCTCTACTTAGCGTTGAGCCGGTCGAAAAATGAAGACAGCCAGTTGAAGGGAGGAGGAGAAGGAGAAATACGCTTGTAAAATTCAAGAAAATAGACTTAAATTGTAAAACATACCAATTATTTTGAAAAATTTCCTCTTTGAATCTACCCTAAGGGAATTTTGTATGTTTGTGAAATTGATTTTTCTTGAACACTAAGACTAGGCCAAACTGTTGAAGGCATGGACTCTTGTGCAAGTTCCTACTGTGAGGTGTCTCCTAAAAGCATGTGCAAGAGAATGTGTTATGTTTTGAAATAGCTATGTTTTGAAATAGCTATGTTTTGTGAAATTCGAGGTGTGTATCGTCTCTAAGTTGACATTGATGGAGACTTGATGTACATATCAATCATCATCGCATGTCTGCCCTCCCCGCTTCTCTTAGTAACTCCCTCTTCTTCACGATATTGATAGTCTTTTTCTCTTTTCATTTGTGAGCGGGATGAAAACACACACAACGCCTCTATAACGACCCAACACACACTCTTGGAATGATACAAACACATACACACACACACAAACACACACACACACACACACACACACACACACACACACACTATGGGGAACCACTCGGCTTCAACAACACACCTGGTGAGAGGCGAAAGTGAAAAAATAGACCCGGTGGCCTCTACACCAAGACTATGCACAATGGCCTCATCATGGGGGATACACAATAGGGGCACCACCTAGCAAGATATGCGGCTAGGACGCATACATATACACAATGAAGCATGCCATGGAAAACAATGTCAAGATCCACGCCCAAATGTGGAATGGGGTGGTCGGAGAATAAGGTGAGAGGAGTGGTGAATGAGTGAGAATGGGCTTGCTACTCGTGCATGTTAGTAAGGAAGATAATGAGGTAGGGGAAACTTGCGAGTATACTCACTTATCATACGAGAGGTGGCGAATCCGCACACCTCAAGATGGAAGTAGCAAGATGATAGGAATATGAGAGGGAGAGAGAGAGTGTGTGTGTATGGTGGCAAATCCGCACACCTTTACATAAACAGAAAAAAAAGGCAAGGAAAAAGCATATACCATACTCACAATGAGATGTATCCAAAGCGACACAAAGTATGGCACCAAGATGGAGTGTGTTGATTGCTTGCAAAAGATGAATACAATAGGTAGCGTATGGCAGGAAAATGAGAAGGGGACAAGATCGTAGGAGGCATAATGGAGAGATGGGAGTTGATGGTGAGGAATATCATGAGTGTGTCCACCCTTCTTCTTCTTGAAATTGTGCCTTCAACCCTTAAGTACAAGTGGTGTGGAGGTGTGGTGCTCATCTTTTGTGCATGGTGATGGTGATGATGATGGTGTTGTGATTATGTGATTAGGGTTCATGCTACAAGCATGTAGCACAAGAGTGTGTATGGATAGGTGTGTGTGTGTGTGTGTGTTTTTTTTAAAGTGAGCTCTCATGGCCTCCTTATATAGGGAAGGAGGGGAGGATTTAGCAATATTTCTATTTGAGGTGAGTGTCCCACTTTGGTGACTAGGAAAATGGGGTGCATGTGAGTGTGGCTCCCATCTTGTCTCCTCATTTTTTAAAATACCAGAGTCAATAGAGAGAGAAGATAAGAGAATGTGGGTAGGATGTAGAGGATAGGAGATATTTACAATAGTCTAGCTTTGGCTAGACATAAGCTTATTAGGGAGAGAAGAGAGAGGTAAGAAAATTATAAGAGAGGTTGTCGAAGGTGGATAATTGTTGACGAGGATGGATCCTCCAAAAATGGTGATAGAATCACTCTAGACTAGCCAAGACCTCATTAAAAGAGCCTTGTCTCTTGTAATCATGCTTGAAGACTTGTAGAACCATAGCCATTCTAGAGGGAAGAAGACTAGGGATGGCCTGTGTCACCATTACATGAGAAAACTGGGGTCCACTACAAAAATCATAGCTCTGCGTTCATAACTCCAAAAATTCTAAAAAAAATTTAGCTAAAAGTTGAGATCACGAGCTACATCTTTCATGTTGAACGATCCTTCAGATTTGGTGTTCTTCTTTACTTCAAAAATTCAGCCATATAATGTATTATTTGTGGCTGCAAAAGTCATTTGGTGGTCCCCTTTGAGTGGACTTCTTTCTTGCCTTCAAGTGTAAGCTCCTTCATGTGTATGAAAACATGACCTAGAGTTTTGAAAAGATTGGCAATCATCTAGATGGAGGTATTATTGAAATTTGAAAGTGGGGTTGAGGTTTGAAAATGAAAACTAGTGAATAAAATATTTGATAGGGTGGAATAATATACATACATGAAAAATATATTAGAAAATACTAAAATATATATATTTAATATTTAAGGTCAAAAGAGAGATCAACAAAGAAAGCTTACTTATTTATGCTACATCGTGATTGATTAGCATAAGTCTTATTTATTTAATAAAGGCTAAAACGTTTGTGAAAAAGGAAGAAAAAAATCAAAAGTAACTTATATAATAGGAAATATTTTGGTAAAAGGGAAAAAATATATAGGGGGTTCCCATGCATGGAAAAGCTTGCCTCATTAGCCCTCCCCCTAAGGCTAGAGGTATTCATGCCTCTAGCGCTGTACTTGATCCTTCTTCAATTGAGGTGGAGGAGGCTCCCTCCTCAGGGATTTCCATCATAGGTGCTTGATCAAACCTCAAAAAGTACTACTTCAACCTCCATCCATTGACACGTGTTTTGTGGAGCCTACCATCTGCATCCATCAATCGGTAACTGCCATTGGCGTAGCGCTTTCTAATGACAAATGGCCCCTCCCATCTGGGTGAAAACTTTTTATCCTTCCTAGTGTCAAACCTGTTATCATACCGTAGGACCAACATACCTTTCTTGAGACCTTTTGCCCTAAGTCCCTTGTTGAAGGTAAGTCGACGTTGCTCTGCCTGTGCTGCATAATAGTTGATAGCATCTTCTCTGTCTAGTTGAAGCCTCTCTAGATCAAGAATGTGGTTGTGGAGATGAGCATTAGGACGTTCCACCTGCCCAGCTAGCACCCTAAGTCTAGCCAATTGTACTTCAATGGGTAAAATGGCTTCCTTACCAAACACCAAGTGATATGGTGTGAACCCAAGGGATGTGCGAAATGAAGTGCGATAAGCCCAAAGTGCAGCCATAAGATGCTTGTCCCAATCACTTTTGTGATTGTTTACATGTTTAGTGATGATCTTGCAGATCATACCATTTACCTTTTCCAACAAACCATTGCATTGTGGGTAGTAGGGAGTTGAGTGTCGTCGTGAGATACCTAACTTCTCCATTAGCTCTCCTCTAAAACCTGGTCCCCTGTCAGAAATTATTTCAAGAGGAGTGCCAAAATGGCAACAAGTGTTTTCAAATACGAACTTAGCCACTTCCTTAGCTGTAATCCGGGTGGTGGCAACTGCTTCAGCCCACCTGGTCATGTAGTCCACACCCATGATGATATAAAATTTACCTGATTGGCTCCTTGGCAAAGGCCCAATAGCATCAATTCCCCATTTCTCAAATGGTCCATATGAGATTATAGGAGTCTGTGGCTCATATGTGAGCCTCCTATCCCCTGCCTTTTGACATTCCTTACATGTTTTACACCAATGATGCGCATCCCTATGTAGACTAGGCCATACAAACCCGGCTTGTAGAATCTTTCTACTAGTGATGTCAAGTGCAAAGTGTCCTCTTCAAACACCATCATGGCAACTTGAAATGATTTCAGTGATCTCTCTAGAGAGAGGTACCCGCCTAAGAATTTGATCCTTACCCTTGCAGTAGAGGTCGTTATTGATAAGGCGGTATTTTGTTGCCTTGCGCACAATCCACTGCTTTTGGCCCTTAGTAAGATCTTTAGGACACTTTCCTGTGTCCAAGAAACTCATGATGTCGGGCATAGCATCGATACCTTGGAAGAGAGGTAGCTTCAACTTGATAGCACCCACCACTGAAACATCTTGCAGCTTCTCTCTAGCTAGAGCATCTGCTTCTTGATTTTCTGCTCGGGGGACATGATGTAAATGTAAAACTTGAAATTTCCCTAGAAGTTCCTTGACTTTGCGCAAATGGCCTAGCAAGCTATGCTTTTTACAAGCCCAAGTTCCTTGTATTTGTTTTATTAAAAGCATGGCATCACCAAATACATTTAACCGTTGAATGCCTTGTGTCACACACCACTCTAACCCAAGAGTTAAGGCTGCATATTCTGCCTCATTGTTAGAGTGAGAATCCAAGATATTCCCAATGGAGAAAATTTTATTCCCTTGCTCCTTGAAGATGACAATGCCTGCTGCAGCTTTGTCCACTTTCCTCTTGTAGGCTCCATCAAAGAAAAGAGAGTGAGCCTCCTCTACCTTAGGGACTTCCAGTACGGGTGTAATATCTTGATCATTTGGCTTTATCTTTAGCTTCTTTTCATAGTGGCGATGAGTGAGAATACCTCCTAGACTGGCCCTTGTGGAGTTCTCCACTTGCATTGTGTAGTCAAACTCTTGCAGCCTTGTGAGCCATTTGGAAATCCTAGAAGAAACATCCATGTGCTGCATTACATAAGGAAATACTTCTTCCATTTTTAAGATTATGAATGGTCTAGACAATAAATAAGAGCGAAATTTGGTGGTAGAAAACATTAATGCAAGCACCATGTGCTCCACTGCAGTGTGTCCCTTTTCTGATGGAGTCATCATTCGACTAGAGAAGTAGATAGGACGCATGAAAGAAGTTTGAGGATCCTTTTGCATCAATACAGCCCCAAGTGTGTCATTGCCCACACTAGGGTTTACATAAAATGGCTCGTCCCACTTTGGAGGTGCTATGGTGGGAAGTGAAGCTAGAATTTGTTTTACCTCATTGAATTGTTGTTCATTTTCTTCACTCCAAGTGAAGATCTCTTGATGGGTAACTTGTTGTGAAGGGAGAACCACTTGGGAGAGCAAGTGAATGAACCTACTCAAATACCTCACCTTTTGAAGAAAAGAGACCAACTTCTTTGTTGTGGTGGGAGAGGTCAAAGCCACCAAGGCTTGAATATTGCTTGGGTCAGCTTCAATGCCATTGGCCGAGATCACACGGCCAAGAAGAGTAACCTTGCTTTCACCAATGTGGCATTTCTCCACATTGAGTTGGCCCCCCAAATCTTGTAGCCTAGCTAGACCTTCATAAACTTTCTCCGAATGAAGAGAGTGAGAGCTATAGATACAAAAGTCATCAATAAAAACACGGATTGATTTTCCAAAGAATGGCTGAAAAACAAATGTCACATATCGTTGAAAAGTGGCTGGAGCATTAGTGAGACCAAAGGGCATAACTCTGTAAGCAAAACATCCCCATGGTGTGATGAAGGTTGTCTTCTTTTGATCTTCTTCAGCGATGCTAATTTGGAAGTAGCCTGAGTAGCCATCACATACCGTGTAGCGCTCATGTCCTGCTACCTCATTGAGTATTTCGTCTTGAAAAGGAAGAGGAAAATCGTCCCTCTTTGTGGCTGCATTAAGAGGCTTGTAATCAACACAAACCCTCCACTTACCATTCTTCTTTGGTGTGACTACCACTGGAGAAACCCACTCTGAGTCTTCAAGAGGATAGATAAACCCGGCTTCTAGCAACTTCCTCACCTCTTTGAGTAGGGCGTCTTGTTGAATTACTCTTAGCCGCCTGAGCTTCTGCACTACAGGTTTACTTCCCTCCTTGAGCTTAATGTGATGTTGAAATTTTGTGATGCCAATGATTTTATCATATTCATTAATGAACAATGTGGTAAAATTAATTAGCATCAAAATATAATCTTCACGCTTCTTCCCACACAACTCACTAGAGAGCATTTGATGTAGCTTACTTGCTTCTACCAGAGGTTGTATACCTTGTGTCTCCCCTTGGTTTGATGATGAGGCATCAGGTTGCTCCATCTTCTTAGGGTCCTTGAGAATGATTCCCATCACCTCAATGCTACTGTCACTTTCTTCACTCACCGTTGACTCCTCCTCTGAAGTGGTTGAAGATTCACCACTAGAAAACTCATCCATAGAGGTTTCTAGATCCATGTCGCATTGCCGACCTTTCTTCATGTCGTAAAGTATTGGCCTCCCTTTTGCATCCTTCATTTGAATTATGCCGGTGTCCCAGTCCTGCTTAGCTCTCATAGCCATAAGCCAAGGCCTCCCTAGAATGATAAGATAGCCCTCCCCTTTGTGTGGCATGACAAAGATGTCCACATCTACCTCGGTGTTGAATGCATTTATCCTAACTGCATTTATGACACCAACACATTGAACTTTTAAATTATTTGCAATTTTGGCTCGGCATGGTGCCGGCCGACTCACCTCTAAACCCAAACGGTGCATCATTTTTTCACTCATGACGCATATTTGTGCGCCACCATCGATGTAGATATTGGAGATGTGTTGCCCTTTGATGTAAGCATCCATCACTGGTAGTATGTCATCTAGATTCCTCCCAGAGATAGCCCCAACTATCTTTGGCTTTGGTCGTCTCGTGCTAACCATCTTTGTCCATTGTCTCCTCACCCTAGGTGCTAGGTGGAGTAATTGGGGCCAGGTGATTTTTGGGCCCTGCACAGAAACATCTTGAACCAAATCATATGGTTTAGAACATTCACCCAAAGAGAAATCTACAATGTCAATTTTACGTCGTGACTTGGACGGCTTTTTTCTAGATTCCCCTTTAGTCTTCATATTTTATTCCTTTTGGGAAGATTCACCTTGCCTAGCGCGTTTTACCCCTATGGAATCTACTCCTTTAAACTTGGTCTTACCTTTTGATACTCCCTTGATATCCTCCTCCACTTTCTCCTTTCCTTTACCTTCAAGACTGATGATGCTTACTGTTTGATTTCCAACTAGTGGTGGGGGTAAGGATGGAATGAGAGGTTGTGGTGGTGGTGGTGGTTGTGGTTGAATGGGTGGTTGTAGGATTTGCATGGGTGGTGCTTGTTGTGGTGCCCTTGGTGGTGGTGGTCTTGCTCTCGGTGGTGAAACCTGGTTTTGCCTGGCTCCTTTGTTTAAATTCTGCCTCCTTGGGTGTGGACAGTAGTACATGCCATGACCATCCTCCCCACAATTGTAGCAGTGGTATTCTTGGTTTTGCCTTCGTTGTCCTCTTCCTTGCTCTTGGTTGCGATTGTGTGCATGCCCTTGTTGTATCAGATGGACTGAGAGATTCTCAAGTTGATTGGTGATTCGATTGAGCAGGTCTTGATGATCTTCAATTGGTTCTTGTGGTTGAATCCTCTGGGAGGCTGTTGTAGGTGGTGCTAGAGGTGGTCCGGTACTAACGGCTTCCTCTTCATCAATATTCCTGGCTTGTAGGCGCAACTTCTTGTCTTTAAGACAGGCCAATTCAATTGCTAGCTCATACGTAGCAAGAAACCTTCCCTTCAACTTCTCTTTAAGAGTTGGCCATAACCCAGCCACAAACCGATCCTTATTTAGGAAATCAGGTGCCCCCTCATCCTCTCTTAGCGATGCAACCCATCGCCCCCATAAATCTACAAACTTTGACTCATATGATGCGTATTCCAGCATACTGCCCTGCTTCAACTCTGTCAACAATTGCCATAGCTTCTCTGATGTTGTGCCCTCTCCAAAATGCTTGACAAAGGCTGCTCTTAATAAGTCCCACCCTTCCTTGGTTGCTTGTGCCAAGGCATTGTACCATGATCTTGCCTCCACCTTCATTAGAAGTGGGAAGATGCGCAAGCGTGAAGCATCATCATCTCTCGCAGAGATGACACATGCTATTTCTAAGTTGTCTAGAAAGTCTGCAGCATCCTCACCCACCTTACCAGTAAAGGTTGGAAATGCTACACTTGCCATTGTGAGAGTGAGAAAATTAACTCGACTTAGAAATCTTAAAAAAAAATAAAATAGAGATTCAATACATGGGTGCTCGGTAGATGGAAAACATACTATACAAGGATGAAAATAACTACATCAAAAGACACTTCATGATTAATCATAGGGAGGATAAAGGGTAGAGAAGAGGTGTTTATCTCTTGCAGTCGCTCTCTACCAAACATGGTTTTAATGATCTGCTGATAAAACATCTTGCGGTCCAAGATTACTTTGATTGATTGAATTCGTTGTGGTGCATAAGTTTGGTTCCTTGCAAAAGGCTGATGCACTGGGTCCATCACATGATAATTAGGAAAGGCTCTCTCCTTCGTGCTGGAAGGTTATAGTCGGAGGTATAGAGCTCTTGGTAGTCGAGGTCAAAGTTATAGTACCACAGGACAAGGTTGTCTTCGTCTTCTAGCTCTAGGACTGCCCCTCTAGCAAGCTCTTGGAAAAGCTTGAACTCTCTCTCTTTGAGCAACTTCACTTTCCACTTGTATTAATCCAAGTTGGATGGATACATAGCAAGCTGTAAAGTCGTCATCATAGCCTTGATTCACAAGCAACACCCCTTGAAGGTGGAGGGTCTTGTCTTTCCGCCAAGCAAAACCTCTGTCAAAGACCTTGTCGATGACAAGCTCAGCCACTTCACTCGGTAGACGACGTAGAATCCATGGTGCTGTTTCTAGTTCCTGGCTCATGAGATGAGAGTGAGTTATAGAAAGACTTTGGAGGATTTACCCTTTTGTTTTGGAGACGGGGTGATTGTCGGCGCTGGAAACCCTTGAATCTTTTGGTGCAAGGGAGAGGGAGGGACCACGTGTTCGTAGTAGCTTCCTCAAGTTGTGAAGGCTTGTTGTGGGCGTAGGTGGAATAGGTGGCAAAGATGTGGACGTAGATGTAGAGAAGCCTGGTGCTACTTAAAAGCCTACTGATGTGAGAACGCCTGTGCGGCTATCGAGGAAGAAAATGATGGCCTTTTCTTCACTTTGGATTGCACTCATGTCGAAGGTACGGTTTTTGGCTAAAATGTGAGCATGATGCAGCTTGTGCCTTGATTTTATGCTTGCGGGGATGATGAGAAATGTAAACAATTTGAGTAGGGAAAGAGGATCTTACCACCTCTTCTATGCTAACAATACAACACCCTGGCAAGAGTGTCTTGATGACTTGAGTCAAACCTTCTTGAAGCTCCTCCTCTTCAGTGGTCCAATTAGAGAATTCAAGAAGCCACTCGTCCATGAACAGAAGTAAACATGTCAGCCTTGTAACTAAAGGTTTCAAGAGCCCTCCTCCGTGGGGGCACCAAATGAGAGGCGGAAGTGAAAAAATAGACCCGGTGGCCTCTACACCAAGACTATGCACAATGGCCTCATCATGGGGGATACACAATAGGGGCACCACCTAGCAAGATATGCGGATAGGACACATACATATACACAATGAAGCATGCCATGGAAAACAATTTCAAGATCCACGCCCAAATGTGGAATGGGGTGGTCGGAGAATAAGGTGAGAGGAGTGGTGAATGAGTGAGAAAGGGCTTGCTACTCGTGCATGTTAGTAATGAAGATAATGAGGTAGGGGAAACTTGCGAGTATGCTCACTTATCATACGAGAGGTGGCGAATCCGCACACCTCAAGATGGAAGTAGCAAGATGATAGGAATATGAGAGGGAGAGAGAGAGAGTGTGTGTATGGTGGCGAATCCTCACACCTTTACATAAACAAAAAAAAAAGTCAAGGAACAAGCATATACCATACTCACAATGAGATGTATTCAAAGCGACACAAAGTACGGCACCAAGATGGAGTGTGTTGATTGCTTGCAAAAGATGAATACAATAGGTAGCGTATGGCAGGAAAATGAGAAGGGGACAAGATCGTAGGAGGCATAATGGAGAGATGGGAGTTGATGGCGAGGAATATCATGAGTGTGTCCACCCTTCTTCTTCTTGAAATTGTGCCTTCAACCCTTAATTACAAGTGGTGTGGAGGTGTGGTGCTCATCTTTTGTGCACGGTGATGGTGTTGTGATTATTTGATTAGGGTTCATGCTACAAGCATGTAGCACAAGAGTGTGTATGGATAGGTGTGTGTGTGTTTTTTTTTTTTTTAAAGTGAGCTCTCATGGCCTCCTTATATAGAGAAGGAGGGGAGGATTTAGCAATATTTCTATTTGAGGTGAGTGTCCCACTTTGGTGACTAGGAAAATGGGGTGCATGTGACTATGGCTCCCATCTTGTCTCCTCATTTTTTAAAATACCAGAGTCAATAGAGAGAGAAGATGAGAGAATGTGGGTAGGATGTAGAGGATAGGAGATATTTACAATAGTCTAGCTTTGGCTAGACATATGCTTATTAGGGAGAGAAGAGAGAGGCAAGAAAATTATAAGAGAGGTTGTCGAAGGTGGATAATTGTTGATGAGGATGGATCCTCCAAAAATGGTGATAGAATCACTCTAGACTAGCCAAGACCTCATTAAAAGAGCCTTGTCTCTTGTAATCATGCTTGAAGACTTGTAGAACCATAGCCATTCTAGAGGGAAGAAGACTAGGGATGGCCTGTGTCACCATTACATGAGAAAACTGGGGTCCACTACAAAAATCATAGCTCTGCGTTCATAACTCCAAAAATTCTAAAAAAATTTGAGCTAAAAGTTGAGATCACGAGCTACATCTTTCATGTTGAACGCTCCTTCAGATTCGGTGTTCTGTTTTACTTCAAAAATTCAGCCAAATAATGTATTATTTGTGGCTGCAAAAGTCTTTTGGTGGTCCCGTTTGAGTGGACTTCTCTCTTGCCTTCAAGTGTAAGCTCCTTCATGTGTATGAAAACATGACCTAGAGTTTTGAAAAGATTGGCAATCATCTAGATGCAGGTATTATTGAAATTTGAAAGTGGGGTTGAGGTTTGAAAATGAAAACTAGTGAATAAAATATTTGGTAGGGTGGAATAATATACATACATGAAAAATATATTAGAAAATACTCAAATATATAATGTAATTTAGAATATATATATTTAATATTTAAGGTCAAAAGAGAGATCAACAAAGAAAGCTTACTTATTTATGCTACATCGTGATTGATTAGCATAAGTCCTATTTATTTAATAAAGGCTAAAACGTTTGTGAAAAAGGAAGAAAAAAATCAAAAGTAACTTATATAATAGGAAATATTTTGGTAAAATGGCAAAAATATATGGGGGGTTCCCATGCATGGAAAAGCTTGCCTCACTGGCCGAGACAGGGAACACACCTCTGGATTGAGAGGAGAGAGACTATCCACTTGCCCACTCCGCACAGACACACACACACACACCCAAAAAACTTAGCTCAAAAGAGGATAACTTCTGATGTTTAGATACAAATGAGCTTGGGCCAACACCAATGGGAAAATAGCTCACACAAAATGGGTAAAATATACCAGATACAATCACAAATTGGAGCAGAAGCTTCGCTCATAAGAGAAACTTACACAGCCAAAAAAACAAAAAAAAGAGTGAGGAATTTGGCAAAATGGACAGCGCCATCACGTCCGAAACGGCCCAAAACCCAAGTCTACAATGTCAAAGTGCTCAAATCCGACATCGGATGAGCAATTTATGACCAAAACAGGCTCCAAAAACCCCAAAAACACACCTGCGGCTGTTCCTCCTCTCTTCTCCATGTTTTTTCAAGTCTTCTCTCAGTTTTTTCAGTTCCCACACTTAGCTTTATTATTTGGGCACCCTTGGCCTTTTAGATGACCTCAAATGGACCCCGAACAGGCCAAAAACTGACCTCGCAGTGCATAGTTGTCACCTTTTTGCATCATCCGCACACTTGGCACTCATTTATTTTCAATAATGCGTCTCGCAAACACGTGAAGTGGCCCCAAAAAGTGATCCTAATGATGACCTTTCTGCATAACATTCACAAGAAAACACCCACGTTGTGTCCGTATTCATCCACGTTTAAATATTGACCCCATTCGACCTCTTGACGCCACTAGATGCCATCTGACGCACCTGCTTACCTCATGTCGTCGGCCCGCGGATAGCCTTCTCGAGAATTTTTACGCACTACCAACTCCTCATTATTGTAGAAAAAACACACTGGTACTGGTAATAATGAAAATCGATGCACTATGTACACGCAGCCCTACCGGTACACATGTGGGCCCCACGTAACCACCTGGCTCTGGAAAATGGGCAATCCTTATTTGATGCACCATGCATGTGTATGTACATATGCAAAATCCCTTGCTCCAAAAAACTCCTGACATAATTTGCCCATCCCCTAGCCTGCTAGAGCATTCATGCTCAGCAGTAGGAAAAAGAGATATTCACTCCACCTGGATCCCACACAAAAACACTTGGCATTCCTTGCATCAAAAGCTTAATCAAGGTTCCACCTGGTTCCCAAGGAAAACCTGTAGAGATGCCATATATCAACTTTGCATCAAGAAAACCATCAATTACTTTGGCATAGACCGGCATGTGCAAATATATCTCCTTCTCCATAGCTGAGAGGTCTCCACTTATCATTTGTGTCATCAATTCCTGCTTCTTCGACAATTCATCCTTGGTTTGCATCAGCCATTCAATCACTTCATAAGGCCCTTCACTTTCATCTTCAACCTCATTTGCAAATTCGACTAAACCATCCTCCTGAATTTCTTTGTCCATCAAAAGAGATGCAACCTCAGCATCCTCATCACTGCTAGTAGTACTATCACTATCCTCATTAGACACTGTGGAATAGCCTTCATCACTAGACTCATCCTGATCTTCATAAAGCTCCTCCAATTGTTTCCTTGTGTCCATATTGTATAGCTTCTTGGCACCTGTCTCTCCATAGAGGCTAATTGTACCACGTCGCCAATCTTGAACAGCTCCCACTGCACGTAACCATGATCTGCCCAGTATAATAGGATATGCTCCCAACCCTGTTGGCATCACATGAAAACCAACCACTGCCTTTGCATCATATGCTTCCACTTCTAAGCTCTTTACAACACCCAAACATTTTACTTTCTGATGGTTTGCCAATCTGATCTGGAAACCTGACACCCTAGCCACTGTGAGACCCATCTTTTCAACGCATGAGTGTGTTATGACTCATATTTGGGCCCCGCCATCAACATAGCCTTGTCCTAAGTTTTTCCTTTTATGCCACACATCTACTATTGGACAAATGTCTGGTAGCTCATCCATTGCCAACACCTTTACTGAACCTCTCTCTGGCTCTTTCTCCATTGGGTTAACCATCCTCTTCCACTGTCGCTTTAGCTTAGGCACCATCTCTATAAGCTACCCAAAAGTAACATCTGCCTTCCTGCTCGTCAGATCCTCCTTTAAGTCATAGCTTAATTGCCCATCCTCTAGTGGAAAATCTGAAACATGAAACTTTCGACGAGCTCTCCCTTTCCTCTTGGCCTTGACATCCTCGCCTTCATGGCTCTTTCCTTTCTTCTTACTAGGACCTGGGGCACTTCTTCCTTCCTTATCCTCTGTGGTCCTCTTCCCAATAGGCATCACTAATGTATCCTCTAGCTTTGATGCCGTCTCCAAGGTGACTACACTTACCACTTTTGTCTTTCCCTTTTCCTCTTGGGTTAATCCACTGGTTCCTTCATCTCCCTTAATTTCGATGCCATAATCATTTGACCTAGTTAACACCTGTCTTGGCAATGGATACATGTCTCCCCCCATCCTTGGTGGCTTATCACATTGCGGGCTGATGTGACCCAACTCTCCACAATTGTAACATCTGGGCGTCTGTCTCCAAAACCTACCATTGCTTTGTCCAACACCATTCCTAGGTCTTTCTTCACCTCCTGTCTGACTTGCATACCTCCCTCGACCTCGATTATTTCCCACTTGACCTAGCATGTTTAGGTTGAGATTCTTCATCAAATCTACCACTTGCCTCATGTCTTGCCTTAGCCCATCATCTTGCACCGATGTAGTGACCACTGCTGGCATAACCTGAGTAGTAATAGGAACCACTGGTTCATGATGAACACCTGACATGCGACCTTGTAAAGACTCTATAGGCTGAAATTCAGACCTCATGGGCAAAGACTCCACCCCTAACTGGCTCATTTTCCTCAACTTCCACTCTTTGTTCCTTGCTACCTCTAGTGCATCTTCATATGTCGTAGGCTTCTTTAGCTCCACTCTCCAACGTATATTCTCCCAAAGACCATGCCAATGAAAACTTACGTATGTACGCATCTACTGGCTCACCTTCCTTTTGCACTAAACCCTGTACTTCTTGCCACACTTTGTCAGGATCTTCTATCTTTACAAACTCCACTTCCAACCCATGCCTTAGATTGTCCCAACTCAATCTTATAGGTGGATCCGCTGCACACAACTCCTCTTGAAATGTTTTGGACCAGACTCGTGCATCACTCTTCAAACAAATTTGGAGAAGACGTAACATCTGCGCAGGGTCATGAATCTGGTTGCTAATGCAGGCAACCTCCATCTTTTCCAAAAAATCTTCCACATCTTCATCACTTCTTCCATGAAACTCCGGATAAGAGAAAGCCATGGCTACCCAAGTTACAATGCTTTGAGAACCCCTTTGAACACACGTGCAAAACTTTTACTGACTCAATTCCCAGAAACTTCAATGGAGCTCAACTTTAGATAAGGACAAACACATGCACATCAAATGAGTTTTCATAGTTGATCATTGGAATTACAACAGGCAAAGGACATTCCAAGATCTCTTGTAATCTTCTTGGCCAGAAAATAAAGACTATGCACTGCTGGAAAAAAATCTTCCTGGACACATGAACATTTATCTGGATTGTCTGAGTTAAATGAAAAGGAGTGAATTGAGGGCCATTTTGATCATCCATTAAAGTCAACCATGCAGCTCACAAAAAGCACACATGTCTTATCCTCTGATTTTTGCCAAAATTCCAGTAGCATAACAGCATAAATGGCTCAAAAGACCAAAAAACCAGCCATCATAACTTGGAAAATTTTTGACAGAGTTTCCCCAGAAGTAGAGCAGTGTGAACCCAAAATGTAGACTGTATATGTATGCATAAACTGCCAACAATAGAACCCGAGCATCAAATAGGACTCACTAGTACATAGCCTATGGTGAGGTCACGAAAAGGGTGCTCCAGCTACCTGTATCACCGAAAGGATCTCCACATTTGAGAATCCCCCAGCTCAATAAAAACCTCACGCTATCGACCCTCACATGAAGGCTAATGCAAATCGCGTATAGTCAAGTCTCAGAAATGACTATCTTCCAGACCAAGTCTCAGAAATTGATGGGACTGCCAAATACAACCAAGTATGGCTCCACAAATGCGTACAATGGCAGTTTCCACAAGTAACGTACAATCCAGCAGACAATGCGCTCAAATAGGCGCCAAGTGATGCATGCCCACAACAACTGTAAGTGACACCAATACTAGTATATCATTGTACTCCAGCTAACTGTACCTGTGTGAATCACCTATAACTGTACCTGTCCCTGTAACCTATAACCTGTAGCCCCGAATCTCGAAGCTTGAAGCTCGAAGCAGAAGGTACTCGAAGAAGATCCTCCGTGGGGGCGCCAAAAGAATGTGAGCGGGATGAAAACACACACAGCGCCTCTATAATGACCCGACACACACTCTTGGAATGATACACACACAAACTATGGGGGATCACTCGGCTTACACAACACACCTGGCCGAGACACGGAACACACTTCTGGAGTGAGAGGAGAGAGACTATCCACTTGCCCACTCCACACAGACACACACACACACACACCCAAAAAACTCATCTCAAAAGAGGATAACTTTTGATGTTTAGATACAAATGATCTTGGGCCAACACCAATGGGCAAATAGCTCACACAAAATGGGTAAAATATACCAGATACAATCACAAACTAGAGCAGAAGCTTCGCTCATAGGAGAAACTTACACAACCAAAACAACAGAAAAAGAGTGAGGAATTTGGAAAAATGGACAGCGCCATCGCGTCCGGAACGGCCCAAAACCCCAGTCTACAATGTCGAAGTGCTCAAATCCGACATCGGATGAGCAGTTTACGACCAAAACAGGCTCCAAAAACCCCAAAAACACACCTGCGGCTGTTCCTCCTCTCTTCTCCACGTTTTTTCTGGTCTTCTCTCAGTTTTTTCAGTTCCCACACTTAGCTTTATTAGTTGGGCACCCTTGGCCTTTTAGATGACCTCAAACGGACCCCAAACAGGCCAAAAACTGACCTCGCAGTGCATAGTTGTCACCTTTTTGCATCATCCGCACACCTGGCACTCATTTCTTTTCAATAATGCATCTCGCAACCACGTGAATTGGCCCCAAAAATTGGTCCTAATGATGAACTTTCTGCATAACTCTCACAAGAAAACACCCACGTTGTGTCCGTATTCATCCACGTGCAAATATTGACCCCATTCGACCTCTTGATGCCACTAGATGCCATATGACGCACCTACTTACCTCATGTCGTCGGCCCGCGGATAGCTTCCTTGAGAAGTTTTACGTGCTACCAACTCCTCATTATTGTAGAAAAAACACACTGGTACTAGTAATAGTGAAAATCGATGCACTATGTACATGCTGCCCTACCTGTACACATGTGGGCCCCACGTAACCACCTGGCTCTGGATGGGCAATCCTTATTTGATGCACCATGCATGTGTATGTACATATGAAAAATCCCTTGCTCCAAAAAACTCCTGACAGTGTTACAGGGAAGGGCCCATGAGGCACTCAAGAATGGTCATTCCTTCGGATAGATTTTTTGCCTCCAGTAGGCACGCATATTGCTCCTCCATAGATCTCTAGCCAATTCAAAGGGCTAAAAGGAGATAACTTGGGTATGGTTGATGAAGTACGTACACATTTGAGAAATTTTATTTGCAAAAGATGATGATGATCTTGAGTGCGTTTGGATGTATTAAAACCAACTAGACAATTCCATTTGGACTATGGTGTAACATGTGAACATGAAGTTGTCACACTCCAAGTCTTTGATGAAAGTTCTTTTTTATAAAAGAAAAATTCAATCAAAATGGTAAGAAGTTATACGGGAGGCCAATTTTGTTGGTGTGGCATCTTTGTGAGGAGAAAACTTAGCAGACATCCGCTTGATAAGAGAGATTTTCTCAATTATTGACAAGAAATCATTCTGACAAAAAAACGGCTCATTTGACCCATAAGCCTGGTCTGGGGCAATTGTGTCTAAAGGTGCAGAGAGCTACCAGGGAGTGAGGGAAGTGAAGAGGAATAAGATGTAACATACAAGAAATAAGTATTCTCCTCACATATCATCACTCTTAGAGCATAGATTAGCATAGTAACGAAGATGGAGAAGATGATAAGCATGCTTGAATCTTTTCCCTTGCTTGGATTTGCATTCCATGGTCTAGAATTATTGGTGTAGGATTCTCCATTTCTCTCCCTTGAGATGGAGACTTGATTTGCATTGCAAAAAAGTGTGTGTGTGTGGGAGTGGGGCTCATGAGCTACAAGTGTGTGTGTGTGCATGTGTGTGTGTGTGAAAGAGAGAGAGAGAGAGAGAGAGAGAGAGAGAGAGGGTCGACCAAGCTTGATACACTAGCTTGAAGCCTATTGGTCCAAGCCTAGGACTAGCCAATGAAAGGCTTAGTTCATTTCAAGCAAGGGGTGTAGCATTGTGACAAGTATTCACGTAGGATGACAAATAGTATGCACACATGATGACATATTCACTAAGGATGACACAATATCCACACAAGATGACATATTCACTAAGGATGACACAATATCCACACAGGATGACAAAGACTTCCCTTAAACTAGGGAAGGTAAAAAGTCTTCAAAATTTTTTGTCCTCTTCAGCTACTTCTTCTTATTCCATTTCATGTTGGGAGATTCATAGTCCATGCATGACTATATGTGCTAGCCTTTCCATGCCTAGATCTAGCATAGCCTATTTAGAGTTTTGAACCTCACCTACGTTTGTTGTCCAATCACCCTTTAAAGCTAATCTCAAACCCCATTTTTAGGATTCAAATGGAAAATAAGTCATAAACCAAATGATCATGGCATTTAATATATGTTTGAGTTTGCATTTTATAAATTGTAGAGGTAAAAGTCCCAAAAGGATTAGAACCTAGGTTTATATTCAAAAATGCCATATGTAGCTCTATCTTTAGCAAGGACACCTATAATTCGATACATGGTTGGTGATGGTACTATTAGAATAGGATCAAGTTCAAGAGGTTTGATCATAGGAAATAGAATTTACAAGTAGATAACGGGAAAGATTGATGTGGACAAGGCACCCAGAACACAACTAGAGGATAATGCTTCAAATACACATTTAGCAAAACAGTCCCTATGAGAAATAAAGAAAAGTGTCTAATGAGCATAATAATTAGTCTACCAAGCAAGAAAGGATGCTTTCCTAGGTTATGCAGGTCCAGAAAGGAAACTCTAGCGAGTCCATGCATGCAATACAAGTGCAAACTCATGAGTGGCTAGAATTCATAGCTTATAATGAGAGAGGGATATATAGAAATGTGCGGAAGGAATACCACATCCAATTGTGACAAGGTTATCAATTACAACATGTAGCCATGAAAGTCTTATATACTAGATTGGTCTCTGAATATTTGTTGTGAGATTTGGAAGGTTGTCCAAATTTGGTTTGGGGTCGCAATTTGGATGATTATCCAAATCATTTTTCCTTGGATTATCCACATCTCTTGGTACTAGCTCATCACAAAAGGACACATTTACAAGTACTAAAGAGGATTGACATTTGGGCATTACTCAAAATCTTGTGAGAAGCAATGCAAAAGAAGGGAGACATTGTAAAAGCATTGCACTATAGGAATACTGATATTTGGTACACCAAGAAAGGATCCCGCAGGTCACCAAGAAGCAATTACTACTCTTGAAGCTCAGATTCAGAACTTATTGGAGAGAATGAGCAACTCAAACAATGCTTGCTTAAGTTAGAGGAGACGAAGATAGAGAGCCAAGCCCCTCTTGCAAAAGCTCAAGGTGTTGAAGCATCCCTTACCGAGACTGTCAAAGCGGTGAAGGAAACCCATGAAGTGACAAACAAGAAGATCGACACCAAGATACAAGAATGTTTTAGGGAAAAACTACTCCCCTGTTCATACTCACGAGCATGACACAGACAACATACTTATCATCTGATGACACGACTAACCCGTAGGTGCATGTAGGCAATCTTGTTAGCTTGTCAGGCTGAGACCAATCTACACATACGCACTTTTATGATGCATCAATGACTAACCCTGATAGATTGCAACCCACTCTATCCCTTAACGCTCACAACACAGTTTACACATCCAATGAACTCGGAATCGCATCAAACTTACTAGGCACCATCCTCTCACTAGGACATATTTACCTATAAGTCTAATCTCACCAGATTAGAACCCTAGCTATCTCGAATACTGTCGCGATAGACCAACATGTCATAATCCAAAAGTGGGCGAAACTTAAGTTTATCAGTATCTATGTGTAGCTAATCTCTTTCTCATTCCATGAAGCACTTGATTATTGAAAACAGACACCGTTTGTGCTACTTACAAGCAAAACAAGCTCGAGGAAGAATCGATCGCGATCAACTCGAAACGGCGAATGCGTGGCGTGGGTGCATAGCTCTCGGAGAGACTACCGCGATGGTGTTGTCGTGTCGTGAATCCGGTGAGGGAGAAGCGTGTAGCGAAGAGGATAAGACACACTCACTCTCTCTCTCTCTCTCTGTCTCAGACTCGTACGACACAGGATTAATTCAAAAAAATGTTGTTCCAAAATGGTTCTAAGGTGACTTTTATACTTTAGTCACCTCAACTCAAAAATGTACATGGGGTTCTCTTGCTCATGATTACAAAGTGGGAATAAATCTGAGTCCTGACTAACTGACTAATATTTACATAATCCAGACGAATGGATCAAAATGATAAAACGTCTTTGACATAAGAAATGGAATTTGATATGCTTTACAAGATGGGCTCATTACAACAGTTGGACCAATGGGGCTCCAACACTCCCCCCCTCCTAATTCATGTCTACCACGACATGATCGTCTTTGTCTTCATTGTCGTTGTCGTCTTTCGTGGTTGATTTGATGTAGAAACGTATCATAGCGAATAGACTCACTTGCCATTAATGGGCCAAATTTTTTTGACTTGTACATGAAGAAGCCCGTGTAAAATGCTTCTTCAAAGGTTTGGAGATGGTAGCTTGGTAGAAACATCAGCCGTTTGAAATAGGCATACAATACTGGCTCTGTCGGTGGCCCACTTAAATCGTATGACAACTCTGAGATGCTCCTTTCAGTATTTCATATACTTTGATGTCCAGCTTTCTGAGGAGACTGTGAGACAGGACAAAAATGTTCGAGCTATCTTACATAGCATCTTGCAGGATAGGTCAGGAGAGCCTCCGAATTCTACTATGGCGCCTTGCAGGGTTTTCACCATGTAAGAACCGGATATTCTCTCTCCCTCTGTTGGCCCTGGCATTACTGGATAGTTTAGCCATGTCGGATTTCTGCTCTGTAGTGCTTTATGTTGGCTGTAGGTGTATGTTCGGAGAGTTGGGCAAAACGTTCTGTCATTCCTCAGTTCAGGCGGTGCGTTGACTAAGTGGATGAGGTTATTAGGATGATCCAATAGCCATTGATGCCTCCACTTTGGCTGGCTGTCCACTATTCTATTTTTCCGATCCCTATCTTGTACTTATCCTTCAAATACTGGCACTTGTTCTTCTTTTTTGAGCTGCCGTTGATGTGTTAGAGTCTCATACTTCAGCAGAGCATAGGGTAACATAGGTGCATTCCATTCCTGCCGTAGCTCTGCTACTGTTTTTCCCGATCTAGAAAGCCCTTGTAGCAACTCCTTTTCGAGTTGCATAGCCTTGTACCATATCATTTCTGTTTGTTTTTCCATCTGCTCAGCCAACCTCTGCTCTTCCAATTTCGTGACTGAATCTTCTTCTGTCTCTTGGTCTTTGGAGCCAGTTTGATCAGTCTGCGTATGTGCCTCCTGTTCATCTGAATCTTCGTCGTACTCATCTTGACCCCCATAAACTTCGGCGAGTCCGGCCAAATTTGTTGTTACTGGCTCCATGTGCACTCGTACTTGTCCTTGGTGCTGCCCTGCACTTTGTAGACTTGTGATTTGTGCGGTCATTGTTCTACTGTTGATTTGTAGAGCTTGAAATTCCATGTCTTTTTAAGCGGCTGACTCCTCTAACTGTTTTATCCTGATGTGCAAGTTTTCATTTTCTTCCCTGAGTGATTTGGAAACAATGCTTTCCATTTCACTTTCAGGAGCTGGTCCTTGTTGTTGTTCACTTTGCATGTCTTTGTAGTTGATCTTCTGCTCTAAGCGCACTTTCAACAATCATTAAACGCTATTTTCTTTCCAACTCCAGCTCCCTCTTTAGTGTAGCCACTTCTTCTTTTGGGTGGACTACTGGTGTTGTTGGTAGCGACGTTTTTTTCTTCTTAGCGCGTTCGATTTCTCTTGCTTGGATATCTGTTACTGCTCTCAAATCTTTGACTTCAATTTGTAAGTCATCGATGACGACTTGCAAACTTTTGATGGTCTCCAGCGCATCTTGCTTTTCCTTTTCCAACTTTTGGATGTGTTTGTCTCTGTCACTGACATCTTCAAGGAATACGTTTAGTGTATCTTCACATATGGCATTGAAGTCTTCCGACTCCTGTAAATTGTCTTTGAGAAGATTTACTGTGCCTTTGAGCCCCAATACTTCAGCATCTCTGATGCTGATGAGCTTTAGAGTGTCCTCCCTTTGCTCTTGCAGTCTCAGAACTTCCTCATCAGTTTTTTTGTAGCTTCATTTTGTTGGATCGGTTCTGATCAGCTAGCCATTGACTGTGCAGTCTTGTTCGGTTTAGTATTGTTGCCATTGACTGCAGATCTTCATCTATAGTAGCTTCCAGCTCAATTTCTTGAGAGGAAGAAGCTTTATCTTTAGTGTGATCCACCTCTTTTTGCTTGCCTTTATCACTTTGTGATATGGCTCCAGTGTTTGGGTGTCTATCTGTTCCTTCTTCTTCCTCTTCCTCTTCTTCTTGTTCACTGGGCGATGTGTGAACTCTGTCATCACGATGTGAGCTTTCTAAATGCAAAGTAGATTCAGCAGATGGGCTAGATTGCCTTTCACTTGTATCTGGCCCTTGAGATGGCGGCGGTGTTTCCTGATCACGTGAAGATGGCCTTAGCTGATCTCTCAAAGTTTGGAGATCCTCCTCTTCTAGTAGCAAATCTGGTTCATCCCTAGCATTTCTTTCTTGGATGTATTTCTCGAACCAGTCCAGCTCAAAAGCTGGGTTGTTTCTATTCTTCGTTCTCATTGTGAAAGTGCTACTAGAAGGTTTCCAAGTGGCGCCTACATCGCCTCGTAGAGATCTTTCTAGAGCAAACCCTTCTAGCATCCTTTCCATTTTTGCTATCTTCTGCAACCTGGTGTTGTTTTCCATTTCCGCTTTCCGCTTCTTTAGTCAGGCATCTTCCTCTTCAGTTATTTTTTCTTCTTCCATATTTTCTTGTGTACTTCTTGTCACTCTTTCCAGCTTGCATCCTCCAATGGTGTTAATAGATGCCGGCACTTTCCTTTGTGATCTGTCTTCGATATTTTCCCTTAATACCAGCCAGTCGTTCTGATGAGGGGCAGGTGGCAACTGATCTGCCGCGCCCATTGCATGGTATATTACTCTGGTTAGGACTTCCCCTCCTGCAATGTAATTGGGTCAGTCCTGCCTTAGATTTGTCATTTCTTCAAACAGATATGACGCGTGATCTATATAGAACTCACGGGTCATTCCCATAGCCCATGTCAGTGTGGTTGAGATGCTCCCGTGCGGTGTAGTGTATCTTGGCGGCCTTTTGCTGTAGCTCAACAAACATTGACTGTAGATCTGTGTCAGTTCTCTTACTTCTAGGTTTGCTATGAGTTCAAAAGAAGGTAGTTTGGACTTTGCAAGTAAACTGTGAGGGTTTTCCTTCTTTCTCTCATGTTTGCTCCTCGACCTGACAATTTCAATGCCTCTTTGATGATCTCCTTGGTGATCTGGATCTCCATCACTTCATTATCCATGCCTGCAACTCTGCAAGTTCCATCTTCTTGGATAGTCTCTATTAGATGTTGTACCCTCTTGAAATCTATCCCTACTGGTGGTAGTTATACGAAGTTCCACAAGCCGACTTTTTTGAGTCATGACCTTTGCGGTGATCTTTTCAAGTAATTCTCTACCTCCTTGGGAATCATCACTGTATCCACTAAGTTTCTTTTGTCATCCACATATGAACCTTGATATATCTGAAAGGCCGTTTTCTGTTGCACATCTACAGGTATCCAGGTGGCTACTAGCTTTAAAGAATTGGGTAGAAGTGCATAGGGTACTGCACCTTCCGTTGCTAGGTTCTTGCCTTTTCTTTTCCCCGGAGAAGCCTCCATTGATCCTGTCATCACAATTATCAGTTAATGCACAAACATAGTACTACTCTCCTAAATTGATTACCACTTAATCATGCATCTAGATGAGCCTTCTTAATCCCAGGATTAGTTAAGATAAAATGTTAGCAGGTAGACAAGCTCTTCCATTGTGCGACTTTGGCGGCTTCAAATTGATGTTGTTGGTGAAGGAGAACAAGTCCAAATGCCTCGAAATTTTGTGTGGTGTATGCTTTCATGGCATGTAAGGTCACTCCATAAGCCAAAGCTCAAAATCTGTCCATTTACTACTTTTTCTCAGTCTATCGCGATAGACTGGCATTTTTTGGATCTGGGTCCTTTTTTGCAGTTGTGACTCCACCAACTGGTTTCCCATACCTTGCACATGATCTGACCCCATTTCTACCTCAAATGAATGTTAAGTGACCCCTTTTTGGATCAACTCCCAATTTTCCAGATTCCCTTCAAGGAGATGTTGGTCTATCTCCTTCATTTTGTGTTGTTTTGGGCTCAAACTTAGTGGGTGGTCATCTTGCATCATGTTGAAAAAAACTGCTAAGTCAAATTTTTTGATAAGATGGTCCAGTATCCCTCTGCTTGGTCTATCGCGATAGACTGGGTCTTAGTGCCAGTTTGTCATTTTTTGGCTTTGTGACCATCTGTCTGCGTTCTCCCAGTTGATGCAAGGTTTCTTGACCCCTCACATGTAAATTTTACCAGTCTGTCCTTGAGATGTCCTGCTCTGACTCTGAGTTGTCTGCCTGTCTTTCTCAGCTTGCCATATGAGTCCATCATGGCACCAAATTTGGTGTACTACCTTCATTTGCTTCTCCAAGTCTATCTTGTAAAAATTTGAAAAGTCCTTGCCCCCAATAATTGTTGTAGCAAGTCTATCGCGATAGACTGAGTTTTTGGCCAAAAAAGATTTTTTCTGCACACTGACTTGATATTGGTGGTTAACATTCCTTGTTAGCATTCCTCATGAAGCCAAAGTCAAAGTTTCCCTTGTCTAAGTGTAAGTTCAAGTCTATCGCGATAGACTGGACACTTTGTCATTTTTACCATTTTTTTGATGTTAGTTGACATTCATGGTGTTAATAGGCCCTCTTAGACACACACATCAAGTTTTAATCAATTTAGCAGAATGTACTCCCTGTTTGCAGCACTTAGCTGGTCCTGAAGTCGAAGTAGACCACTTAGGTGATGGTCACGGTTCCCTTTGGTCTTTGTATGATCCCGGCTATCTTTTACTTCCTTTTGACCTTGCATCCAAGCAGTCAGTTGTTGTTTTGGTGTTTGAAACACCAAGAACGACCATTTGGACGTCTTTCTGGCTTGTTGTCGGCATTTTCCCTAGTGGAAGAGATTTTTTCCTGAGTGGACACATTCCATCTCGTAGTTGACCTCCTTTGGATGTTCCTTGTTGAATTTGGTGTAATTTTGTCACTTGGTCGGACCGTTAGAATATCGTGACGCTTTGTGCGGTTTTTGTCAGATAGGGACTTTAGGCTCCGTTTTGACGAACTTTTTCATAGCCTAACCCTTCAGTCGGTTTGTCGAGGTTATTGGCTTGCTGTCTATGAATTTTGGCTCATTTCCGATCACCTTGGTTTTGTCGCCCTTTTGCAGGTCCTGCTAAATTAGGGCTTTCTGAGCGGCTTCCTTCACGCTTTTTGAGGTCATAGGCTCGATCCCTAAGCTATAGGCATTGTGCATTTCAATCTTGGTTCCATTCGGTGGCCTCTAGGTCTCCCTAACAACTATTCTACTGTATGTGTGCACAGGTTGTGATTGTGATGCCGACGAGGTTTTGCGACTAACTGAAGTAAAAAACACTTAGAGTCAGTGTTGACGACCATACCTCTCATATCTGATGTCGATTTGGCGACCGTGCGCGATGGATGAGCTCCTCGAAGTCTCAACTGCTGTAGGGAGCTCTCTCTCTCACTATGGAAAATGACTTAAATGAGGGATTTCTAGCCCAGCCTCTCTATAGGTAATCGAGACTCCGACACCAAATTTTCCCATCTTTTACCTGTGGCCATAACTTTTTGCGAGATGCGGTTTAGGATCGCAAATTTCCTGATTTGGACTTCGGCTGCTCCAGTTTTACCAGTTTTGTAGATTTCTCCTGTTGGAGGTCCCTTCATGACGGTGGTCATTTTGCTCTGTCACCTTTGCAGTCCTTATTTTTTTTTTGTGTCTTCTTTACCTTGCTCTGATCAAGGATCTCTTCTTTTGTGTTTCCATCTGGATTACGGATTTTTTTCTATAATTTTTGCTAGAAAATGGCTAAAATAAAGCAAATAAATCCCAAAATAACCCAAAAATAGCAATTCTAACCTAAAAAAATACCAATGAAAAGAAAAATACTTTGTAGCTCACTTTTCTTTCAGTTATGTACAATCTCGCTCATTACCGTCAACCTTGGCCTATTTTTTGCTGTTTTTAGACAGTTTTTGGCTAGAATTGACTCTCTTTATAGTGTATACACATCCCTAGGGGCTCATGAATGATGATTTGGTCCCCAATTCTGATTAATTACGAGGGCATATTCTTTTTCCAAAAATCACACAATAAAACGCAAAAATGGTTGAAAGTTTGCTCACAAACATTGCCCTCTAATATATGACATGATGAGTCCGCATTGGAATGCCTCCCCCCCTCCTAGTTGGAGTCCTCCCGGACGACAGAGTATCGTCAAGGGTATGTGTTGTGCATGGGTTTGAACTCGTGCTAATGCAGGCCTTGTAATGTAGCCCTATATGCATGTACGGTCAATGCATGTAGAAAGAATTTATGCGGTGCAGGAGGAAGGTATAAGGTATGCGCTTATTGGCATTTGTCGTTGAGGTTTCCCGATGGTATCTTGAATTGGCTGACATATTTTCTTTGCAAGTAGTAGTTGTAACTCTGCCACTCGTTGTTTGATTGTTTTCCACTGGTTTTGAATTGGCGTTTGTGATTTCTTTGAAGTTGATATTGTCGTATCTGGTGAAACATTCTTTCTTTCTACCTTGATGACTTGTGTCTGATACATCCTGGTAGTTTTTGTTTTTGATTCTGTTTGTTTCCTCGTGCTGTTTGCATTATGTTGCTTGACCTTGACAGTTGTAGATAGCTGCACGATTGTCATCTTTGTCTGCCCTTCTTGTGTTGTTGGCTTGTTTTGAATTGGCAATTTTGGCCTCCATACCAATATAGTCCGTTGCGTATTTGACAGATTGACTATGTTTCTTTGAAGTTTTGCTGGCTTTCGGTGTTTTGTCTTTTCTTCAGACTCCTTTTTTATTGGAATTAGGCTGTCACGCCTTATCCACACTTTGTATTTCCACTTTTGATGTAATTGTGCCTCGATCAGCTCTGTACGCCGTACCCAAACTTGCCTGGTTCCCTGCATGGTTGCTGTTTTTTGATAAGACGTTGCTGGACTTGTAAACTTTGTTTGTTGTTGGGCAGATTTTTGCGGTGGTATTGACTTTTGTTTCCTCCTTGACATGAATTGGTTATATGATAAGAAGGGTTTTGAAAAGTTTTCCTTTCTGAACAGTGCCTCATTCGTATCCAAATCAATGAATACCCTGTTAGCTTTCATCCATGACACTGCTAAGATACACGGCGTGGATGATTTACTTGGTGGCAGTACATGGAATTTTGTAGTGTACGGGTGTGCCTGCACTGTGATTGGTATTATAATAGACCACAACGTGGTCACCTCATCGCCCGATGCTAGTTTCAACCTGTGTGTCTCTGGGATCGTCTTCACTGGTCCAAGTTTGTGAAAGAGCTCAAAGCTGATGACACTCATTTTTTCTCCAGTGTCAAGTAACGCATAGATTTCAACTTGTTTTGTGCCTGCATAAGCCTTTATGTAAGGACTACACCATGTATCTTCCAAGTCGTCGATGATGCTATCGTCCTGAGCCCTAAGGTCTGTCATGGTCTTTCTACTTCGTCGCTTTGTATATCCGCTTCGATTGTTTGGGATGTTGAAAGAGGATATTCATCAGTCATCATTGGGGTGACCATGTTTATTGTCCTGAGAAACTGCTTTCGTTTAGCAATCCGTTCCTTTTCTTCTTGTTGTGCCTGGTCTTGAATTCTTTGTTGTTCCTGTCTATAGGTTTTTCCATAATGCAGTTGAAACAACCTTTCCGGTGTTAAAGGTAGATGATATTTTTTTAAACGACACCCACTAATCCAGTTCGGCATTTCTTTTCCATCTAGTGTGGACAGTTTTACTGCTCCGCTGGACGATATTTCTTGGATCATATAAGGCCCCATGCCCCTTTTCTTTAGCTTTTTGGCATGCTGTTTAAGGGTGTATACTAAGACATAGTCGCCCGTTTTAAAGTCCTTGTTCTTGACATGTTTGTCAAAAAACCCTTTCTGTTGTCTTTTTTTTGCATAGATGGCCGCTACAGCATTGAGTCGTAACTCATCTAATTTTTCAAGGTCCTCTAACCATTCTGAAAGTTCATGCCCCGTCCAGTCCAATTGTTTGGCTACCCTTAGTGTGAGGATCAAAAAGTCAATAGGCAATATTGCATTTAACCCATATACCATATTAAATGGTGTAGCATTGAGTGTTGTTTTATATGCAACTCGATAAGCCCACAATGCCGAATAGAGCATCTGATCCCAATCTGTTCTTGTTTCACTAACCAGTTTTGTAAGAACCATGCACAATACTTTGTTGGTCTCTTCCGCTTGGCCATTGGCTTGTGGATGATAGGGTGCAGATTTGCGATGAATTACCATAAACTCATTTAAGAGATGTTGGATAACTTCATTTACAAAGTGTGTCCCTCTATCACTCACCAGCTCAATTGGAAGGCCATAACGTGTAAACACATATTCATGTAAGAATTGTGCCGTGGTTCTAGCGTCTGCTTTCGTTGTGGCTTTTGCTTCCACCCATTTGGTCATGTAGTCCGTGGCCACTATGATATATTGTGCTTGTGAACGATAAGCTGGTGGAGTGATAATACCAACAAAGTCCAATCCCCATTTAGCGAACGCTCGAGCACTCATCATTGGTCTTAAAGGCATTTCGTCTCTTTTAACTGGTACCTTAGTTCGTTGACATTCATCACACCTTTTCATGAATTCTGCTGCATCTTGAATCATGGTCGGCCACCATATACATGCAACCATAATGATTTTTATTGTTCTCTCTGCTGAAAAATGACCACCTGCTATACCTGCATGAGCCTGTTCCAATAATGGAAAGTAGTCATTTTCATGAGGGACTAACCTCAGCTAGTCATCAGTTCCTCTTTTGTACAATTGGTCACTAATGAGGGTATACCTATTCGCTTCAATTTGTAAAGCCTTTTGTCTGGCTTTAGACCAATCTCCTAGCAGCTCCTTATTAGTCAAATAATCCACAATAGCATGACTCCATGCGGGTGCTACTGTCACTTGGTATAATGTGGCATAATCCACAATGGTATTGGATGTGCAAAAGTCGCATTTCTTGATGTAGTTTTCTACATCGTATGCCATTCCTGGCCAATACACTCCAAGTCTTCTTAATTGTGCATACATCATTTGATTTCCTCTATGGAATCCCCCTGTTTGTGTGTGGGTCCCCTCTAGATACGCTTCGTACTCCTCTGGGCCTATACACAATCTTAGAATCCCATCGTTTACATGATGGTACATTCTTCCCGCAAGCATTGTGTAATTTCGTGCTTGTCTAATGTCTTCCACCGTGTTTTTGTCGTCAAGATTCATTCCATATGTCAGCAACAGAATAATTTGCTCTGACCATTTCGGTATCATATCTATATTAAACAGGTATGCGTCTGGGAGATCATCATCTACTCCGGTAGCTTTTTCGCCATGTAGTAATTGAGAAAGGTGGTCTGCTTTTTGATGAGTTTTTCCTTTCTTAACTACTACTATAAAATCAAACTCCAGCAACACAATGAACCATCTTACAATTCGTCCCGTGTTGCAAGGTTTGTTTACTAAGTACAAGAGTGCCTGATGATCCACAAAGAATGTGAATTTGTTTGCGAGTAAGTAGTGCCGAAATTTCTTTACAGCATATATCATACCCAATCCTTCTCTTTCAGTGGTAGTATAATTCTTCTCTGCACTGTTGAGTTTTCTACTAGCATAAATGATTGGAAAATCCGTCTTCCCCTCATCTGGTTGTGCTAATATACAGCCTATTGCAAATGCCGAAGCATCTACATGTACATGGAAGATCTTTGACCAATCTGGTGCTTTTAGAATTGGTGCAAATACCAATGCATCTTTTAATTTCTGGAATGACTCCTCACATTCATTTGTCCAAATGAAGAGCGTGATTAGACTATACAAGGGTTTTGCTATTACAGCGTACATGTAGATAAAACGTCGGTAGAATCCACAATGTCCCATAAATGATTGTACCTCTCGTCCAGTGTTTGGTCTTGGAAATTCTATGATCACCTTCACCTTGTCTTCATCAGTGGTAATTCCATTAGCCGACACTATGTGGCCTAAGATTTTACCTTGTCGTACCATGAATACGCATTTTTCTGGGTGGAGGCAAATCCTATACGTTCTGCATTTTTCGAATAAAAATGCTCAGATGATCTATATGGTCTTCTCTCAATAGAGAATAGACACACAAGTCGTCCATGTAAATATCCAAGAATTTTCGCAAGTATTCTTTAAAAGAGTGTGTCATTAATCTCTGAAATGTGGCTGGAGCATTGGTCAAACCAAATGGCATTACCCTAAATGCATATATGCCCCATTCTGTTGCAAATGTTGTTTTGTATTGATCTTCTAGTTTCACCCCCAATTGGTTATAACCCAAGAATCCGTCCATAAAGCTATAGGCTTGCTTGCCCGCCACTCGTTCCAGGACGTATTTAGTAATAGGAAGAGGGTAGTTGTCTCTTATTGTTGCTGCGTTTACCTTCTTGAGATTTACACACACTCGTAATTTCCCGTTTTTCTTAGGTACCACCACTATCGGGGACACCCAGTCCGTGTGTTCTATCTCATAAATAAATTCAGCCTCCATAAGTTTGTCTATCTCCTCTTTTATCCTTTTGGCGAATGTCTCATTATACGTGTATGGACGTTGTTTGCTTGGCTTTGCATCAGACTTCAAAGGATCCATTTGTAGAGAAAGGTAAGAAAACTTGGGTTGTTGGTTAAGGTAAAGGTAAGTTGAGCGCAAATGAATGAGAATGAGCAGGAATACTATGAAGTCTCTCCTATCAAAAAAGTGTGCACAACTGCATTGAGTGTGAGTTATGGTACATTTGTCCTATATTCCGTCCTGACAAGAAAGATTCGAGCAAATCACAACGTATATTATTGTTAAGGTTTTTTATGCAACTAAAAATTGTTTTTTGAAAATGCTAAAATCTGAGATAGAAACAAGGAAAATCCGAGTTACCATTATAGTAGCCCGCCATCCATTGGTCGCGTTGCATTCTCTCTCTAGCGATAAAGGACCAAATTTGAGTCCAAACTTTCCCTAATGTAATGTCTGTCCCAAAGACATAGTAAGACCATCCTATATAATTTTTGTGTCTTTATGGACTAGAAATGGTACAAAACCACCACCAATGAAGTTTCCAAAAGGAAGTAATGACCCACATTTGTAAAGTGTTTAGACACTACCCCAAACCACATAGTAAGGAGTCCCATGCAAAGATTGACTTATGAGAGCTATTGGCTTGCCATTATGCATATAACTTTAGACTCTGTCTTCCAATCTGACTTGCATCAACTGATTTGATTGGCAATGACTGATTGATCTTTGGACTTCTTATTGATTCCTGGTTGACTACAACCTTGATCTTCTTTACTTCTAGCTTTGATGGGATTTTTTGCTCTTTTTTTTTGTCATATTTGCTTTTTGCTCTTCTGAAGTTTTTATTTGATGGAGATTAATCATCTTCACTAAAATGTGCTTTAATATTAGTCTCCATTTTAACTGTGCTTGAGGACTTTGTGCTGTCATCCGCAGGTGACCAGTCTTGATCTCCGTTCTTTGTTGTCTTTGAAGACTGCATCTTCATTGAACTCTATATCTCTAGGACCTTTTGGGCAATTGAATGTTTACAAATGTTAGGATCCACCCCCTTCAAATCTTTGTACGACCATGCAAATACATCTCAAAATTCCTTAAGTGTTTTGATCAGTAAGTCCTCTTCTTCTCAACCTAGATCTGTGGCAATGTAAGCAGGTCGAGGATTTTCTCCTGGCTCTGCTAAGTCTATTTTCTTGACGTTCTTTGGCCCATCGTAGGACTCGTTTGATTTAGGCTCCCTCATTGGCTGCTGAACCACCAATCTTCTTTCCTGAATGGTGTACTTACAATAGTGAGGAGGTACATCTATCTTTTTACTCCCATCACTAGCGTTCGTTCCATCGCTACTTTCCATTTCAGTTGTCCATACATTTTTTATCTTTTGTTTCAACTCATTGTATCTCGTTTTCTGTTCAATTTTCGTCATAATTGGACTACCACAGACATTCAGTTTTTCTGTTGCAACTCCTTTTTTTGGTTTGCTGGTTTTCTTAGGTTTCAACAGTCTGGACTTAAATCCTGAGTCTTCAGCCACCTTAAGAAATCTTCCTGACACCTTATCCTTAGCACAATCAACAGCATGAATGTTCATAAGGAAACGTGTCTTACCCTCAAACTCCGGCATGGGTCTCAACCTGGTTGGTGTACTGATGTGGTGTCGTTTACCCTTGTATCGTTTTTGGCGTCTCTCCCTTTGGTTTGGGAAATTGTAGAAGACGTCATTGTCTTGATCTTGATTGTCATCTCCCTCTGTATTTTCCGACTTCTCGTCATCTGCATTATTCCTGTTTTCACTTTGATCAGAAGAATCATAAAATTGTTCTCCTTCCTGCTTGATTTCTATAGTGGGGATGTCCACATAGCCCACTATCTTAATCTCAAGTTTCGTTTCTATTTTATGGATCCTCATATTCTCAGTATCTACCTCATCCTCGTCCTCCTCCACAATTTTGCTCAACATGTAGTATGGTATGATATCGTAGCCATTCTCATCACAAAATTTAGCAGTTTCATAAGAAAATAAGTAAAGAACCTTGTCTTTTCTTAATTCATTTGGGTAGGGTTCCTTGCATCGAAAGTAAGAGAATATTCCCTCGCTTTCATGCTTGTAATCCCTACATTCTCATTATAGGTTGGGACCCTGGTTGCTTTCTTATCATACATAAAAAGCGCTCCAGGTCGATCAATGTTAGGAGGCGGTTCTTGGGTTTCTGAAATCATTTTCCCTTTAGCCACGTTATCCCCATATCTGTTGTAATCCTTAGGGTTACTCACTATCAGATAGTGGTTTCCCTTTTCGTCTCTAAATCTGTCTCCATCATCGTAGACTCGAATTATCTCTAGTCTCTGAGCCGGTCTTTCTTCAATACAAATACACTTGCGTCCTCGATAGTCAGAATAGACTAGGGCTCCCCTCGAGTTAGTTCCTTCCAAGAAGATTATAGTGAACTGGGTTTCGTTTAAAGGATGTAGGGAGGTGCTCCCTCCTGGCATTGGTCCTTCACCGATGAAACCTCTTGGCTATTGACTTCCCATCATGAAGAAGGGCGTTTCCGACGAAGTGTCGGTATCACTACCCTCTTCAATGATTGGTGCCAATGGGTCTAGTCTCGTCTGTGTTACACTCTCTTCTGTGGACGTGGTGCTAATTTGACTTTTGACACTTTTAGCTCCCGACTTAACAAAGGCTCCTGACCTTAAATACATAAGAATGAAAGTTTTGTTGCAAACTTAAAGCTTACCTGGACTCCTTCTTCCTATATAGCTTTGTGATGACCTCCTTCCAGGATCTACACAAGGATGGTTAGTCTGTTCACAAGTGTTTTCCCTGAATTACCAAAAATCTTTCAAGTATATATAGCAACCACTTAGTTAGTCTTCTGGTGGTCCAATTTCAATTATGAAATGATGGCTGGGATCTATATAGAGAGTATGTCCTGGCAGTATAGTCACAAATTGCAAAAAGTGTTTGATTCACAACTTCCTTAGTCTATCGCGATAGACTGACATTTTTCTCTGGCACAAGTCAATTCAAAATTGTGGCTTTACCCTTGAGTTCCACTTACCCTCTAAAGCCTATCCCCCAAGTTTTGTGAAGTTTGGACACTTGGGTTGGGTTTTGGTCCCATTTTAGTATTTCAGTCGGAGCTTCATTCTCTATCTGACCCTCAGCTTGACCTTCAGTGATCTAAATGCCTTGAATTTTGGTGTGTCTGCTATTTAGGCCCTGATAAAGCTCTCCCTAGGGGAAATTTGAAAGAAAAGTTCCCCAGCAGAAAGTTCCTTGGTCTATCGCGATAGACTGGGCACTTTCTCCATTTTCATCTTTTTTCAAATTTTTCTCCACAGTTGGTTTAGCCTCCCCTTGTGTAGTGCATTGACCAATTTTGGCACTGTTTGGACATTTGGTCAAAGACTTCTTACCCTTGTCTCTGAATTCAGACTCCAAACACCAGTGTTGAAGTTTTGGGGTCAAAATTGGTGTTCAAATTCACTCAATTTTTGTGAGTACCCTTGTATTGATGTGTTAAGCTTGTAGTATAAGGGTTTTTTGCTTGTTGCTAGACAAACACCACCTTCACCACTCTATCGCGATAGACCAGGCAGTGAGAAATGGGGACTTAATTTTTTATCTGTTTTTGCATAGTCTTGTTCCCTGTGTCCATATAAGTCTATCCCCCAAGTTTTGTGAAGTTTGGACTTATTTTGACCTCAAACTCAAGCACTTCACAAATTTCACTTTTCTCTGACAATTCACACTTCATTGCACTTGAAGTGATGCAAATTTGATGACATTGCACCTTAAACTTGTGCACATCAGTTATACCTCATGACACAGTCAATTTACCCTTGGCTAATGGTTATATCTCATCTTGGCCCCTTTAGGTTCACTTAGTGTTTCCTTATGACAATCACCTGTTTCTTTCTTTTTCTTTTTTTTTGTTGGTTTTGGTTGCAGTTTTGATGTTTTCTCGAGTGTTGGATCATAAATTGCAATGTCGACTCTTTTCACCCCTTTCAAGGGTATATGGGGTGAGTTTTGCTTTCAAGGCAAGCAAACAGCCTTATTGTTTCTTCTTTTTGTTTGTTTTTTGTGGTTTTACAACGTTTTTCTACTCTCTTTCTTCACAAGTATAACAAGCACTAAAAACCAAAAACCATAACTCCACATTATCCTACCTAACTAAATCTAACTAGTCGCAGACCCTCGGCAAGACACAGGCTTCCCGGCTATCCACTAGACCTCAGGATACTCTATCCTAAATCTTGTTCTAAAAGTTTAAGCTCTCTCTAGTCAAAACTAAAGCAAGCTAACCATCACACGAGTGACGTAGATCTCCCTACTTAAGGTCTTGTGTCCTCGGCAACGGCGCCAATGTTTTAGGGCAAAACTACTCCCCTGTTCATACTCACGAGTACGACACAGACAACATACTTATCATCTGATGACACGACTAACCCGTAGGTGCACGTAGGCAATCTCGTTAGCTTGTCAGGCTGAGACCAATCTACACATACGCACTTTTATGATGCATCAATCACTAACCCTGATAGATTGCAACCCACTCTATCCCTTAACGCTCACAACACAGTTTACACATCCAATGAACTCGGAATTGTATCAAACTTACTAGGCACCATCCTCTCACTAGGACATATTTACCTATAAGTCTAATCTCACCAGATTAGAACCCTAGCTATCTCGAATACTGTCGCGATAGACCAACAGGTCATAATCCAAAAGTGGGCGAAACTTAATTTTATCAGTATCTATGTGTAGCTAATCTCTTTCTCATTCCATGAAGCACTTGATTATTGAAAACAGACACCGTTTGTGCTACTTACAAGCAAAACAAGCTCGAGGAAGAATCGATCGCAATCAACTCGAAACGGCGAATGCGTGGCGTGGGTGCGTAGCTCTCGGAGAGACTACCGCGATGGTGTGGTCGCATCATGAATCCGGTGAGGGAGAAGCGCGTAGCGAAGAGGATAAGACACACTCACTCTCTCTCTCTCTCTCTCTCTCTCTCTCTCTCTCTCTCTCTCTCTCTCTCTCTCTCTCTCTCTCTCTCTCTCTCTCTCTCTCTCAGACTCGTACGACACAGGATTAATTCAAAAAAATGTTGTTCCAAAATGGTTCTAAGGTGACTTTTATACTTTAGTCACCTTAGCTCAAAAATGTACATGGGGTTCTGTTGCTCATGATTACAAAGTGGGAATAAATCTGAGTCCTGACTAACTCACTAATATTTACATAATCCAGACGAATGGATCAAAATGATAAAACGTCTTTGACATAAAAAATGGAATTTGATATGCTTTACAAGATGGGCTCATTACAACAGTTGGACCAATGGGGCTCCAACAAAGAAGTTATACAAGAATGAAAACTACAAGAATCCCTTGGCCTTAAGGTCAGGATTGGAGGACTTCACGCACCCAAGGCCTAATACAAGCCGAAGCCTGTGCACTACAGCCACAAGAGAATCTTCAGCTTTAAGTTTATAGAAAAGATTTGTTGGATTCTACTCTTGCAAGACTCTAGGTAAAAAATCTGGATACTCTTGTAAGTTACAAAAGTCTACAAAATTCTCTAGAGGAACACTCATGCATGCCTTCAGAATGAGACAAGAACCATAACATGTTATGCCAGAATGTGCTCAAAAGAATTGAAAAGTGACATAATATTAATATTTGGGGAATCATGGTGTGAAGGAAATTCTTGGTGGAAAAAGAGGATATTATAGCATAGCATGCCAATATATAGGCTTTATGCACATCTTGGTGAGTCACACCTTACTTTTTGTGAACAACCTTTGTTTCTTTCTTGAAAACCATCTCTAGAAAACCATGTGGTCGCTCACTATTTAGGACAAAATATCTTAAAAATGGTGGTGGAATGATCATAGAGCTCTTCAAGAGGTTGAAATTTTGTCAGAACTTTCCATTACCATTTTATACATTGATCAGAGGCCATGATGCCTTAAATGATGTAGGCCAAATAAATAAAATTTATTTTGGTATGATAGGATCCAATTTGCATCACTTTAAGTAGAGTGCACACTAAGATAGGGACCTTGCTCTGAGTTCAAACCTATCCATGGAACTCATATTAGGCTTTTGGAAGCTAAATGTGATGCATAAAGAACTTGATGAGAGAGAAATCATATATATATAAAAGGAAACCTTACAAAAGTATGGGGATGATATAGAAGGGGTAAGTGGTGAAAATGGAGATTTTTATTCATGCATGGGATGTAGGATTTTGATTTATGCATGGGCGGTAGGAGTCCATTAGCTTAGTGAATTTATTTTGAGCATTGGTGATGCGAGTTCAATGATGTGACACTCAATCATGGGTTTCCCTCAAGATTCTGCAAAAATGGAAGGTCACCAATTCAAAGGGCTAAAAGAAGATAACTTGGGTAAGTTCCTACCGTGAGGTGTCTCCTCAAAGCATGTGCAAGAGAATCTATTATGTTCTGAAATAACTATGTTGCATGAAATTCAAGGTGTGTATCGTCTCTAAGTTGACATTGATAGAGACCTGATGTGCATATAAATCATCATCGCATGTCTTCACTCCCCACTTCTCTCAGTAACTCCCTCTTCTTCACGATATTGGTAGTCTTTTTCTCTTTTCCCTTAGGGGGAAGGGCCCATTTCCTTACACCAGGAACTCAAGAATGACCTTTCCTAGATAGAGTTTTTGACTCTAGTAGGCACGCCTATTGCTCCTCCATAGATCTCTAGCCTAGAGACCAAGAATCTATAGGTTTCCTTTGAAGGAATGAGGACGCTAAATTTGATTAGCTATAGGGAACTTATATGCATGTAGTCCAACAAGACTTCAATCTCTAGGATCTAATCCATTCTCTTCAAAAAATCCAATCAATAGAGAGTCAAGTTACTATCCAAATGTGGAGGTTTTGGTTTACTGTAAAAAATTCATTAAGGGCTCCTCATGAAGGTTTCTTGGATATTGACTTCCTACTTCAAGACTCATTTTGGTATAGTTGGTTACCTTTCAAATAGTATGTTGGGGTGGTAAAGCCAAATGTGCCGCGCCTAAGTGTTGGGCGTCGAGATTACCGGGAACTAACACTGACCATTCATTCTACATAAAAGAATAAGGACTCGTAACCCTAACACTATTGTGTTTGGAGTCCACCCAAACTTGTGTCTCCTCTATTCTTTTCTCTTCTCCATTGTTGCACACACACATACACACTCTCGCATGCGCACTTCAACTGGTATCAGAGCTCAGGGATTGGGAGCACCATTGGAGCTCAGCGAGGAGGGAAGCAGAGAAGCAACAAAAACTGCAACACGTTTTTGCATGTCTGTTTTGGCCTACCAAAACGTCTTCATTCAAGCCAATTCCCACAATTCGTGATCGGTTTTTTGTCCTCTTCAACTTTGCAGAAGAAAGTTTTCTCAAAATCTTCACCAATTTTGAGACACGTCACTCAGACTGCTTGTAGGTCGTGAAGTAGAAGCTGCAGATTTTTAGAGATCTATTTTGACCTGTACAAACAACTTATTTCATGTCAATTGCCGCTATCCCCAACCATTTTGCGTGGTCTACAACTTTGCGGAAGGAAGTTTCCGCAAATTTTGCACAGTTTGAGAGATATTCAGTTTAGACAGTAGGGTGGTCTACCTTTGTCGGTTCTTCTGCGTATAGGTTTTCATTGCAGACTCTTTCTGCAATCTTTGTCACTTGCATACTTGATGTAAGTTTGTGAGGGTCTGTTAAATCAGACAATTTTCCATAGCGGTTACAGAAAAGGATTTCTGTTGTTGATGTAAGATCTTATGCGGTTTATGTATTGTGATATGCAAAGCCTATTGTTGAGGGTCGTGGTAAGGTTTTATTGATCTGGGGGATTCTCAAATGTGGAGATCCTTTCGGTGATACAGGTTTTGGAGTGAGCCCCCAACATCCCCATAGTTTTGGCATCGACATAGGATGTATGTTTATGCGGTTAGTGCAGTATTGGTGTGCATCTGCTGACCCCCCATTGTTGGCATTGCTGTAATCTTTATGCGTATGCGTTTCACATTGTTTAGTTGTTCAGAGACACTCTTCTAGAGCTGGAGACATTGACAGTGACAGTTCTTTGAGATTCTATCTTTCCGGTTTAGACACTTTGATCAGTGTTTCACTCATTGTACACATTTGTTTTGGGTTCAGAAGTCAGTTTTGTAGGGGAGACTCTGCTAAAATTTTTAAGGTTTTCTATCATCTTCTTTAGTGGAGCCGATCTATCACTTTTGTTCCTTGTCAAGTGATGGCTTCATCATTGGAGAACTCGTTGTTCAACATTGAGAAGTTAGATGGCATTAACTTTCAATTTTGGAAGGAACAAATTTACAATGTCTTAGTACAGAAGAAGTAGATCTGGCCGATAAAGATGAAAGGGATAAAGCCTGAGGATATGGATGAGTATGATTGGCAGGAGTTGGATGAGCTTGCTAGGTCCACCATCATGCTGGCTTTGTCAAAGAATGTGTACTTCAATGTGAACATGGAAAAGACTAGTTATGAGCTGTGGAAGAAGTTATGTGACCTGTATGAGAAGCAAAGTGCAGCATCACAGGTTTATTGGATGAAAAAGTTAGTTGATTTGAATATGGATGAGGGCACACCCATGTGCAACCATCTCAATCATTTTAACACAATTTTCAACCAGCTTTCTGCGCAGGGAGTCAATTTTGACAATTCGGTCAAAGCAATGTTCTTGCTAGTTACGTTGCCAAAAAGTTGGGATACTTTTCGCACAGCCAGAAGTAACTCAACACCTCCTGATGGTTTAACATGTGCTAATTTTGAGGGCAGTTTTCTAACTAAAGAGGTTAGCAGGAAGAATCTTGATACTTCTCATGGTACTAGGAATGCTCTCGTTGTTCATGGTCGATCACAAGAAAAGGGCAAGAAGAATCAGAGAGGAAAATCTCGTAGCAAATCACGTGACCGAAAAGACATTGAGTTCTATCATTGTCACAAAAAGGTTCATATGAAGAAAGAATGTCGAAAGTGGAAACAAGAGAAAGGTAAAGACAAAAAGCAGGAAGAAGGCAAGACTAAAGAAGGCAGTATAAAGATTGAAGAGATCATCAATGTTTTTGTTGAAGATTTTGATGAGACATTTGCTATGGATTCAACATTTTTGGTTGCCATTGATGACTTTGCTTTACAGGATTGGGTTATTTACTCAGGTGCATCATTTCATGTGACTCCTCACAGAGAGTGGTTCAATACGTATGATGAAGCCTGTAAAGGTCGTGTTCATATTGGAAATGATTTTTCTTGCAACATAGTTGGTGTCACGGATGTGCAGCTAAAATTTTAGAATGGTTCTTCATTCATGCTCAAGAATGCGAGACATGCGCCGAAGCTTACCAGATCTTGATTAGTACAGGACAATTGGATGACGCAGGATATTACTGCAAACTTGGTGATAGTTCGTGGAAGATCACCAAAGGTTCTTTAGTGGTAGCTCATGGTTCAAAGTCTGGGACTTTGTACATGCTACATGTATCCAATGTTAAAAACCACGTAATTTGTGTAACCAAGCAGTCAAGTGTTTCTTTGTGGCATCGCCAGTTAAAACTTATGTCTCAAAAGGGGATGACAATCTTGTCTCGTTTTGGTTATGTGAATGGCTTCAATTTCTCAGACTTTTCAATTTGTGAGCATTGCCTTTACGGTAAACAAACACAGTCACCACACAAAAGGGGAAGCACTCGGAAAATTGATCCATTGGAGTTAGTACATAGTGACGTGTGTGGACCTATGCCTCTAACGTATCCATGGGAGGTTCATTGTACTTTGTTACATTCATTGATGACTTCTCAAGGAAATTGTGGGTATATCCTCTAAAGAATAAGGATGAAGTTCTTTCAAAATTTCATAATTTTGTGGCATTAGTGGAGAATTAGTATGGCAAGAAAGTCAAGTGCTTAAGGTTAGACAATGGTGGTGAGTATGTCACTAAAGCCTTTCAGAATTTTTGTGATTTCAAAGGCATCAAAAGAGAGTTGACTGCTCCATATAACCCTCCACAAAATGGTGTTGCTAAGAAGATAAACCGTACCATACAAGAGAAGTTACGTAGCATGTTGTCTAATGCAGAGTTGCCTAATAGATTTTGGGTGGAAGCGTTAGCAACTGCTGACCATCTTATCAATAGATCTCATAACAAGGCTTTAGATGAGAAGGTACCTGACAAGCTTTGGTCTGGGAAGCCACCTTCTTACAAGCATCTTAGAGTCTTTGGTTGTGAAGCGTATTGCCATGCTCCAAAGGAGTTTCAAAGCAAGTTGGCTCCTAAGTCAAAGAAATACATATTTCTTGGCTATGGCAATCCTGGCGAGATGGGATTTTGGTTATGGGATCCTGAAGCTAAAAAGATAGTTCATAGTAATGATGTATACTTCAATGAAGAAAAGATGCATAAAAATCCTATGCATACAATGGAGGTCAGGAGAGTTATCTTCCAAGAAGATGGAATTGTCCACAATAGGGCTGAGATGCCTAATGTCAGACCACAAGTACAGAATCCTCCTGCAATACAAGATGTTGCTGAGGGACAACCGGCTCAAGCAGTTATTAGAAGGTCTACAAGAGTTTCAAGGCATCCTGATAGATTTACTCCCTCATTGGACTCCATTATGTTGATAGATTGCGGAGAGCCTTCCTGCTATAAGGAATCCATGTCAATGGATGACAAGGCAAAGTGGGAGAAAGCTTTGCAATCAGAAATGGACTGATTGCATAAGAATCAAACTTGCAAGTTGGTTCGGTTGCCTAAAGGTAAAAAGGCATTACCATGCAAATGGGTGTACATGTAGAAAATTACACCTCATGATAATAAACCCAAGTACAAGGAACGACTTGTTGCTAAAGGATTTAAGAAGCAGAGCAGGGTATTGACTTTGATGAGATCTTTTCTCCAGTTGTCAAGATGACTACTCTGTGATGTGTACTTGCGTTGGTTGCTAAAAACGACATGGAACTTGACCATATGGATGTCAAGATGATGTTCTTGCACATTGTTGATCTTCAAGAAGAAGTTTATATGCAGCAGTCAAAAGGGTTTGTTGAGAAGGGCAATGAAGACTTGGTGTGTCAGCTCGAAAAGACTCTTTATGGTCTAAAACAATCATCAAGGGAGTGGTATCATAAATTCTACTCATTCATGCTCTCTCAAGGCTACAAACGTAGCAATATGGACCATTTCCTCTACACTAAGATGGTAGTTTCTGATTTTGGTCCGTTATGTGGATGATATATTAATTGCGGGGAAATGCAGGGATGAGATTTCAACCTTGAAGTCAGAGTTACATGCAAACTTTGAAATGAAAGACATGGGTGAAGCAAGCCATATCCTTGGCATGCACATTAAGCGAGACATATGTAAGAAATTGGTCTATTTTTCTCAATCTGAGTACATTGCTAAAATGCTCAAGCGTTTCAATATGGAGAAGGGGAAGGCATTGAGTACTCCATTGCCTCCATATATGAAACTCTCTAAAAATGATTGCCCTAAGTCTGAAAAGGAAAAGGTTGAAATGGAACAAGTGCCTTATTCATCTGTAGTTGGGAGTTTGATGTATGCTATGATTTCTACACATCTAGATATTGCTTTTGCAGTGGGAGTTGTTAGCAGATATATGTCAAATCAAGGCAGGAAACATTGGGAGGCAGTGAAAGGGGTTATGCAATATTTGAATGGTACAAAAGACATGTGCATTTGATTTGGAAGAAAGGAAGCATGTGTAATGGGTTATAGTGATGTAGATTATGAAGGAGACTTGGACAAGAGAAGGTCCACTTCAGGCTATGTAGTTTCATGGCAATCTCGTTTGCAAGATTGTGTTACCTTGTCTACTATAGAGGCCATATATGTTGCAGCTTCAGAAGCTTGCAAGGAAGCTATATGGCTTGGTTGACTAGTGGGAGACTTGGGAATCAATGCTGAGATGCCTGTGTTACATTGTGATAGCCAAAGTGCTATACAATTGGCAAAGAATCCAGTGTTTCATGCAAAGACAAAGCAGGTGGATGTGAAGTATCACTTCATTCGTGAGGTACTTGAGGACAAGTGATTGCGACTTATCAAGATTCACACCATTGAGAATCTTGCTGATTTTCTCACAAAGGGCTTACCTTCAGAGAGGTTTACACATTGTCACGCACTCATGGGCATTGGGTAGATGATCATGGTCATTGTCTACCTGTATTATTGTATGTCTATATACACTGTCACCCCAATTCAAAGGCACATTGTCCTTTAAGTGGAAGGTTGTTGGGGTGGTAAATCCCAATCTGCCATGCCTGAGTGTTGGGCACCGGAGACTACTGGGAACGAACAATGACCATTCATTCTACATAAAAGAATAAGGACTCATGATAACCCTAACACTATTGTGTTTGGAGTCCACCCAAACCTTTGTCTCCTCTCTTCTTTTCTCTTCTCCGTTGCTGCACACACACACACACACACACACATGCTCTTGCATGTGCACTTCATAGTATTTGAAGATTGGCATCCAAAAACAAAACTCAAAGAAACTAGGGGGCACTTATATTTGTTTGAGTTTTGAGGTAAAATTTGAAGCATTTTCCGGTATATTTTCCAATTGAAGAAATCAAGAGACACGTTGATAGCCAGTTTTCAGAAATCAAGAAAAAAAGAAGAAAAAAGTTTATCTTTCCTCTGCCCGAAGCATGGCAACACCACCAGAGGGCTCGACAATTCCCCGGTCAATTAGTGCGCCATGAATGGTGCAGTTTTAGCCCTTCATCCACAAATCTCAAGTAGTCCTGCTTACACTTTGACGAGGAGGACCCGCCATGCCAGGCTTGTGGCCCTTCCCTCTCTCTCTCTCTGTCTCTCTCTCTTCCTCCTCTCTCTCTCTCTCTCTCTCTCTCTCTCTCTCTCTCCTCTCTCTCTCACTCTCTCACTTCTCTCTCTCGTCTCTCTCTCTCTCCCCCCCCCCCCCCCCCCCCCCGCCACAGCCCATGCGGCCCATGTCCGAAGGCACCCCTAGGCCATGGCGCGTCATTAGCCCCATCTTTGAGAGCCGCAGCAATGGAACTGACCTTATTCGGGAAGCATGAAAAATTAAAAGAAATGTTTGTTTATGGCTCCATTACTGTCGGCCCTGCTTTCCTCTTGACCTAGAAACAAGAGTATCTCTCTCTCAAGATCTCAACCCCCCCTCACCCCCGTTGACTCTCCCCCCCCCCCCCCCGCCCCCCCCCCTCTCATTTCATGAGATGGTGAAACAGGCTAGCAAGCACAAAGGAGTAATCTCTCTCTCACTCTCACAACCACAACCCCACACACACACACACACACACCACACACAACACACACAACACACACACACACACACACACACACACACATCACACCCCTCACCCCTAGCTCTCTCTCTCTCTCTCCCCTCTCTCTCCTCTCTCTCTCTCATCTCTCTCCTTCCTCTCTCTCTACTCTCTCTCTCTCTCTCATCGCTCTCTCTCTCTCTCTCTCTCTCTCTCTACCCTTCGGTGCTTCTTTCATCTCTATTCAATCACTGCCAGTCACACTGCAAAAAAAAAACTCTCTCTTTATACACACACACACACACGAATGCACACACACATACCCTCCCTCTCTCACCCCACTTCCTCTTCCCCCTCATCTCCCACTCATGCTCGCTCTCCCTCTCCCTGTCTCTCTCAGCCATCTCGGGGCCGCCATACAGTAAGAAGACGCAACATTTTTTTTTCTCTCTCTATACACACACACACACACACACTCCTACCTCTACACACACACACACACACACACACACACACACTCCCCATCCACTCTCACTCCCCCCCAAAACACTCATCATCTCTCACGTCCTCTCTCTCTCCCCCCCCGTTCTCTATATCGTGCACGTAAGCAACATATGAATAAATAAATAAATAGATAAATAAATAAATATATATGTTAACACACTTCCTACACTCTCGTTCACACACACACTCTTGACAAACAAACACACACACACACACACACACACACACACACACACACCCCATATACATGCACACACACACTAACAACACCTACATCCACACACTCACATTATACACCTACGAGCACGCACATTCAAACACATACACACACACATGCA